>NC_038045.1:1853619-2453619 GCF_002211085.1 Panicum hallii | reverse complement strand
TAAATAATGCAGAATTTTCGGATCCGGTACACGTCTGAACTTGCGGAGCCGCGTAAGATCAAACGCGCTGACACGTCACATGCCATCACTAATATAATACACCAGCTGATCCGCATCAACTTCTCTCCCCCGGTGAGTCATGGGCTCCTGGCCCTTCCTGCATTTCTTTACATGACCTGATGACCAGAGCACCAAGTCGTTAATCAATCCACTTCACAAGACACGTCACCCTGGGGTTGCTGTTAGACTAAGGATTCTTGTCTCAGCTAGGTTGCCTAGTGCGTATGTAACATAAACTAACTCAGACCATGGAGTTGGCATGTACTCGGACCACTTTCTTCCTATTAATACAATGACGCGTAGCTCTCCTGCGTGTTCAAGAAAAAATAACACATCACCATGTCCTCATCACCGTGGTGCGTCAACTGCTTAAAGTCTTAAGCCACAAACAGCCTTAGCAAGTTGGCATGTATCAAGCACTCAGGAATGACCAGAACTAAGCTGAATTCACATTGGAGTATATATATACAGATGGACCAACATTGTCAACTGCAGAGCATATTGCCATACAAGCAGATACAAAGGAGTACAGTTCCAAGCTTCATGCCCGTTAAACTGCATGATGCATGATCTGTAAATCACTTGAGTTTTTTTTCTCTTTTATTTAGGTTAGGTGCAAGAGTATAATTCTCATAGCCAAAAGGAGTGAACTCCTTAAATCAGCAAGAAGCATAGCAGGTAAAGACAATTGACAAGTCTTTATAACATTGCAACTGTTGCTGCCAACCTAGTAAAAAGAATTGCTACACAAAGGTTGGCTTGAGTTAACTTACTTGACATTTTCTTTCTCCAAATGGCTTGCACGAATATTTACAGTAGACATTCAAATTCCTGTAGGCCGCAGGAGTCAAAAAAGAAAAAAATCATGCATTCAATTTCCAAGTGAACCCCCTAGAAGAAATTTTACAAGATTTCTTGTCCAGCTGTCGCACTGAATTCTGATCAGCAGGGATAGTAAGAACATACACTCAGAACTAAAAACAGATCCAGATAGCCAACTTTTCTTCTAGAACAAAATGTCTAGGGGATACAACTCCCTGGTCCTTTTGGCAATACGGCCTATGGACAGTACCAACCAAATATTTGGCTTTCATGTTCCACAATTCATAAATAGCAAAAATGATCATGTTACATTGACAAATCATACTTTCAGTGCTATTTATAAGGGAATACGCAAAGTGTCACCATACAACACGATATATGATTTATATCACATTGAACAAGTTCTTACTTATCTCATCTTGTACACTTCAACTGATGGCAAACTAAAACACATCAGAATGCACTGGCTGAAATGCAGCAGAATCACAGTCACTCAGAACTATCTGAGCATCTGGTGAAGCTTTTTTCGAAATATAGTATTGTCTCTAGAAAACGGGATATATCCAATGGTTCTCCTCCAAGTGCCTTCATGTAATCCCCCAAAACCACACACACAGAGAGGAAGTACCACTAGCAGTTTCTGAAGACCAGTGGCCCTCCTCAACAGAAAGCTTACTAGTCGCATCTCAAAGTAATGGCCCTTGAACTTCATCAACTTTGCAAACATAAGGTTGTTTAAGCCATATGATGGCACATGTTCCTCAGATTGCTTATCCTCTGGCACATCTTCCTCAGATTGCTCATCCCCTGGCACATCTTCCTTAAATTGCTCATCTTCTAGCACATTTTCTTCAGGACGATCTTCCTCATAAACATCTTCATAGTCTAGCCTTTCCTTAAGCCCGTATACCTCTGAAAGTTCTTCTAATAATAGTTCTTCCTCAGCGTCATATCCGTCAGATAGCTCTTCATCTGGTTCATTATCCTCTTTACCTGGGTCGTCGTCCACATATAGCTCTTCATCTGGGGTCATCTACCTCAAATAGCACTGCATCTGGCTCATCTTCCTCTGCCACCTCCAAGGAATTGTCCACGAAGGTATCATGGCTGCTTGATGGGAGCTGCAGGCAGAAGTAATTTGCAACTTTTCATTCAGAAACAGTAGAAAGAGTGTTAACCGAATGCATTCTCCTAGTTCACAATGAACTGGATGCGATAATTTGACATTGACCTGCACAAAGAGCCTCTCCAGCAGGGGACACCGGCAGCACCCGAAGGAAACACGAGTGATGTGACGGAGGACGAGGCGCGCGAGGTGCGAACAGCCCGGCGGGAAGGTGAACGTGGAGAACATGCTCACGACACGATTTGCGGCATCGATGTGGTGCGGCGTAGTCGAGGAAGCGCTGGGGGTCCTTGCCGTCGAGGACGCGCCATTGTGGGCGGGCGCCTGTTCATGTTCATGGTGAGAGTGAAGCGGTCCAGGCGGCGCAGGCCGCGGCGCTAGAGTGACCCGAGGAGCTGCTTCGGGGCATCGCCGGAGCGGAGGTGGAGATTGAGGGAGCCAGGGAGGACGGCGCGGGCCAGCGGCGCGCCACCGCTTGGAGAGCGCCCCCGTGCGGATGGAAGGATGCGCAGCCGAGTCGCAATCCTCCGGCAGCGCCGAGATGCGGTCCTCCTCTTGAGCCGCCGCCACCGCCGTTTCGGATTCCTCCCCCTCTTCACCAGCCCGCCGCTTCTTCGATCTGGACGCGCAAAGCAGCTCCGCCATTGAAGAGCTATTCGCCGTCCGACTCCTCGCTTCCTTCTCGGCTCTCATCCACTCGCGATCAGCACATCCGGCCCTCTCGCCCTCGTCGCCGTCGAAGCAGCACAGCTCCGGTAGCCGGCGGCATCGGTGGGTGGCCGCGCCGCCGCCGACCCGCCTGAGCTTCAAATGCGCAGCTCCTCCACTCCTTGCTGCGGGATTCAGGGGAGTGGACGGGATGGGGCTTCGCGCCTGCGGCCGCAGCAGGAGGCGACGGCGGCGGAAGGCAGACGCAAACCAGGGGGGGTTGTGCGCAAAAAATCCGGATTGCGCTGGATCGAATCCGAATCGGGGGGCAAATTGTAAAGTACAGGGGGGTATTTGTAAATATTCGAATCGAAATTAAAGATCACAATCCGAGTCGGGGGCAAATTGTAAAGCACAGGGGCTATACGTAAATATTCGGATCGTGTCGCAATCCAAATCAGAGGTCTATATATATTATTAGGGGCTATTTACAATTATTTTTATCGTGATTATTGATCATGATCCAAATCAGAGGGTACTGTGCAAATGTCCCGCGCCGGCGACCTGACCCTCGGCGGAGCCGCGCTGCAGCCGGCGAACTCCGCCAGCCTGCCGCGGCATCTTCCCGGCGTTGATGTTGGACATCGTGTCGGGCCAGCGAGAGGCTGGCTAACTTGAAAAGAGTAGAATGAGTCGTCCAATCGTCCGTGCGATCTTCCTGGCCAGCCTTCACCGGGCCCGGCGCCGTCGTTCGAGCCCCGGCCCCCGGTCCGCGGCGGCAACGGCGACTCGTCATCGATGGTCCCGGAGACAGCGTAGCTGTTTGTTTTGCTTTGCTGATGCGGCCACTTGCCTGAGGCGCTAGCCCGACGCCGCCGCCGGCCTCAAGGTAGCTCTCGTCTGAAATTTCTTCAGTTTGGAGTCGAATTGGGACGTCTTCATTGCAGATAACTTGGAGGCCTTTGATGATCATCTGCCGATCGATCAAAATGGGCACAATTGGCTTAGTAATTGGTGCACATGAATGCTTGCCTCAGATTTCCTCTGTAGTTGCAAAACCTGAGAGCATCGTTCATGTTTAACCAGCGTTAGAAGGGGAAGGAGACTCAGAAAAGATGTTCAGATAGATACAGAGCCAGAACAAGTGGAACGCGGCAATGGACAGTGTATCTCACCCAGCAGCCTTATGAATTAGCATGGTGAACGCGTAACTGTGGACACTTTGTTTGTCAGTAGTGTGCTTATCTGCAGGTTTTTCAGTCTGAACTGTAACCGGACAGCTTTGTTGTACCCAAAATGATGTTCGAGAAGACCTTGCAATCTGCTCGTGAGAAACTAAGATTGTGACTCTTTTTCTTTTTTTCTTAATTACACAATATAACTTATACACTTACAACGTACGTACACTCACCTCTATGAATACACGTACGCAAATTCTACCCCTAGACTATTGAGACTCCTGTAACCACTGGACTACAGGCACTTTCGCCAAATTGATAGCAATAACCCAAATTGATGACTCAAAACAGTGTAGGTACGTCAAATTGATGGGAATAAGCCAATATTGATATATATTTTGAAAAATATTGATTATGTTATTTTCGAATGTTAGTCTAAATTTTTAAAGTTGTTAAATTTGTTACGTTGAAATATTAATTTATTTTAGATTATGAAGCCTTTCCCCCTCACCCTCTTCGTGAAATCGTGAAATCGGTCGAACTGGTTCGGCCTGTGCGACCGCGTCTGCTGCAGTTTTCTTCCTCCCCACAACTAGGGGTGGGTATAATTAACCAATGACCAAAAATCGAACTGAAACAACCGAGACAGAAACTGAAGTGACCGAAACCAATTTTCGGTCCTAAATTCGGTTCCCATATCTAAATAACCAAGTTAATTTTGATTTTTCAGTTCTTGGGCTCGGGTAACTGAATAACCGAACTACTCATTAGGCCCCATAGCATATACAATCTAAGACCCAATAAGCCGACCTACCTATATAATAGCCCCTTTGGTGGGGCTTCTTGAGCGGCTCAAAAACCAGCATCTCAAGAGCCCTGCCAAATAGTAGAACGGGGAAGAGCTCCAGCTACAGAAGCCCGTGTAAAACATAGTGACTAGAGTAGTTTGGGCGAGCCGAAGCTAGAAAACATGATTCCGTCCGGCTCCGGCTGCAGCCCCGCGGCCTCTTCGTGCACTTCGCCTCCTCATGACGCTCGACCTCTGCTGCTCCTCCTAGGCGGCGGTGGGAGGTCATGGCCGCCGCGGCTGGTGCAGGCGGCTGCAGGAGGCCGCGCAGTTGTGAGCGGGACCGGCTGCGGGAGGACGAGCAACGGGCGGCTTCACGGGAGGCCAAGGCAGGGAGGCCGGCGGTGCGAGCGCGAGGCAGGGCTGCAGCCGGAGGTGGGAGCGTGAGGCAGGGCAGCAGCTGGCGGCGGGAGCATGAGGTAGGGAAGGCTGGCGGTGTGAGCGCTAGGTAGGAGCGGGAGCACGAAGGAAGAAGAGGATAAGGAAGAAAGAGAAGATGGAAAGAAAAGAAAATAGAGAGAAAGGATAGAAGAAAAATAAGAAGGAAAAGAAATAAGAAGAAAAGATAAAACAGAAAAAATATAAGGGCATTATGGGCATTTCCTTCTTCAATTTATCCATAAAAAATAGGGTAAAGCTATTCTGCTAAATATTTTTCATAATAACTTCAGTTCCATTAGAGAAACCGCTCCACCAAAAGACATTCGCTAGAGCTATTTTTAGAGGAACCGCAATCACCTAGTTCTCACACCCTTCTCGTTCATCCTGTTGCAGATGTGTCTAACTTGCTTTTTTTTATGGCAGATTGTCTAACTTGCTGACTTTCCCTCTCCCTGATGCCATCGTGACTTACTTGAGCTGATAACTACAACAAAGTTAATTGGCGTGCATTAAAAAGCTGATCTCTCTGGTAGGCGTCGGATGGGCAATGGATGGCATCACCGAGGGGTCCTTCAGCAAGTTAGACAATCTGCGCCGCATCCATCCATACCCTAGCCGCCAGTCTTCTCGTCTCCGTCATCGGCGGCGGTGTCCCCTCCCCTCCTCTCCTCCCCGCAAGATCCGGTGTGACGGCGTGCCAGCGCCTCCACCCGTCTGACGGTGACGGCCTGACGGGCGATGCGCTGGGCGGGCCTCCGTCGGCACGAACTCCTCTCAGCCGGGCGGCCCTAGCAGCTCACGGCCCCACCATCTGGCAGGTAGCCGGCGGCGGAGCAGCAGTGCCTTCTCCTTTGACAGGCAACACGCCCACACGGCAACAAGGCCCGCTCCTTCGGGACCGTGACCCATCTCTCCCTTCGCTCCCCCAGCTCCCGCCGCCCTCCACGCTCCCCTGCCCAGCTGCAGCTCGAGTCCGGCTGGTGCGGCAGCACCCTCCCTTCCCACGACTTCTCTGTTCTTTCTCTCGGCCTCGGTCTTCCTTTCCTAGCAGCGACGACAGGGCGAGTTGCGCTGCCCGTTGTTCGTCGAGCGACGGGCGCTTCGCCGGCGACGGGCATCTGACAGGGGTATGCCGGCCTATTCCCCTCCCTTCCCATCCTGCTGCCCGAAATCAAACACCCAAACCCCTAACGTGTGGTATTTGTATTCGGATCTGACCATGATTTTACCCACTAAATTCGATCTTTTTGCAACAGTTACTTCCTATACTGGGTCCGCCCCTGCCTGTAGCTTCGGCAGCAGGAGGACACCATGAAGCTTGACGTGAACGCCCTGCGCTACCTCACCAAGGATGACTTCCGCGTCCTCACCGCCGTTGAGATGGGCATGCGCAACGTAAGATCCCCAAAACCCTGCATCCCAATCTCTCACCTCGTTACATTACATATTATGCCTGTGAGAGTCCGTTTCTGACGTTTGGACTGATCACAGCACGAGATTGTCCCAGCTGAGCTTGTTGACAGGATCGCTGGACTGAAGTAAGCCGTTTTTGTTCGAAATCCTGCAATTTGTGGCTATACTTGAGTATATGCTTTTGTTTGCTAGTCTTAGATGTTAACAAGTATGTTTCCTGTTATATTCCAATTGTTTACTTTGAGATGTAATTGCAATTTTAGCATGCCAATTGGAGGAGGAGGTATTACTGCTGATATTTGACCTTGCACAGTATACCAAGGATTTTTAGTTCTTGAATGGCTTGGAACTTGCAGTTTGTGGTGCTCAGTTAGGTGGATAATATTCTTACTATAATGACATCCTATATGCTTATCTTTTCAGTAGCATAAATGAAGTTATATGTTGCACTGGTACTTTACATAAACATTTACGTGCTGAAAAACTAATTAGTCTAACATGGAATCTTCAAAGCTGCTAGTGTTTACTCTTAATGTTTATTGTTGATCTGCCATTTAACAAATGAAACTATTGGTTGCTGGGTGGAATATATTTGTATTTACCTCAGTGGAATATGTTCTTTATGTTTTGTAAATATAGGCATGGTGGCACATACAAAGTGCTGAGGAATCTTTTGAAGAACAAATTGGTGCACCATGATGCCACTAAATGTGAGTATATGGGTGGCTCGTTCTGATTAAGCAACTTTTGGTTGGTAGCACTTTGGCACAATTTGTTTTGTTGTTTTATTGGTTCCGTTCCATACAGATGATGGATATCGGCTCACCTATCTTGGATATGACTTCCTTGCCATCAAGACTTTGGTTAATCGAGGAGTTTTTGCTTCGGTTGGCCGTCAGATCGGTGTTGGAAAGGAGTCAGGTTTGTCACACTCTTAGTGTTTATTCTCTGTTTTAGTAATGTGGCAAAGGTCATAAGAAGTTATTTCTAATATCTCTGTGATACACAGATATATTTGAGGTTGCCACAGAGGATGGTACAGTGCTTGCCATGAAGCTCCATAGGTTGGGCAGGACATCTTTTAGGGCTGTGAAATCTAAGCGTGATTATCTAAGGCATCGAAGGAGCTTTAATTGGCTGTACCTCTCACGACTTGCAGCCTTGAAGGAATTTGCCTTTATGAAGGTTTTTTTCCTCATTATGACTCTATTAACTCAATCTGAGCTATGCTCTCTTTTGATTTACCTTTTTGTCTGGTTATCCTTGACTCCTTATATTTCCAGGCTTTAGGAGACCATGGTTTCCCTGTTCCAACTGCTGTGGATTGCAATCGGCATTGTGTGATCATGTCACTTGTTCAGGGATATCCTCTGTAAGCATAGATTTACCATCTGTGGATTCTTATATTAGTCTAAGTGTACGTTCCTTCGTGCGGAGCCTGATACAATCTGCTTTATGTTATGTAGGGTTCAAGTGAAAGAGTTACAAAATCCAGATGATGTTTTTGACACAATTCTTGGTCTTATCGTTCGTTTGGCAGAGCATGGGCTGATACATTGCGACTTTAATGAGTTCAATATCATGGTACTTTTTTCCCCTTTCCTTTCCCAGTTTGTGTCCATTTATAAGTTTTAAATCCTTGACAATTCATAAACTTGCATGGATAAGATATTTTGTAACAAGAGTTCTTCAAAAAAAAATTGCAAACTCATGAGCTGGAACCATCCTTTTGAATAATTGTCAGGTGCTGCTTGCCAGCACTTAGCTCTGTAATATAGTATACAATGTTACTACATATGGTATTTTTATTATCTTTGTGTATAATTATTTTCATCAATGCCTATGTCATGCAGATTGACGATGATGAAAAAATTACGGTTATTGACTTCCCACAGATGGTATCTGTTTCTCATCGTAATGCGCAAATGTATGTATCTTACTCAGATAACAAACGTGATTGTGTCGTGTATTTTTTTAAATGGATTTTGCATTTGCAGGTTTTTTGACCGAGACATTGAGTGTATCTACAAGTTTTTCAACAAGAGGTTTGTAATATATGCAAGAAAGCTTCAACTTATCCTAATTTAGTACTGAATTTTTTATATTTAGATTTCTATTCTTTCTTTTAGGTTCAATCTTACATCAGAGGAAAATGAAGAACAAGATGGATCTGAAAGTGATGGTGAAGGGAATAGCAGGCCATCCTTTTTGTCTGTGAAAAAGGCTGCTGGTTCCTTGGACAAGGAACTAGCTGCCAGTGGGTTTACCAGGAAGGAGCAAGTGGAGATGGAGAAGGTAGGCCAGATGTTTCGGCAAATTTGTTATTCATGCATATATTTATAGATTGTGTTTCAGCTTAGTTTTCTGATACTTCTTTTTTGCAAACTTGCTTACAGTACATTGATGAAGATGCTGAAGGACATGATTCCGGCTCAGATGATGATGATGAGGTTGGTGATGCTGTGCCTATTGATTCCTTGAAGATAGACCGGGTATATCTGGCTGAGATAATTTTAATATGCATAAACCGTGCCCGTAGTCCAGTCTAGATAGAAGTAACTGTTATTGAAGTGTATTTTTATGTTGTTTCTCAGGACCATAGTGATGAGCCTGATTGTACTCTCACCTCAAGGGATTCAGGTGTACCTGGAACTTTTTCTGAAGAGGTTCATCATCTATCCATAAGAATGAATAAACAAACTTTTAATGGCGTTTTTCTTACATTTCTTCACTGTGCAGCATGGAACAAGTTGTAGCGGTGAGAACAGATTGGAAAGTTCTCCCTCAGGTAGCAATGGGGATGCTAAGGAAGCGCTTGAGTCAGAGGGCAAGATGCTTTCCCAGGAAGATGAAGATAATGATGATAGCTCGTTGGACCATGATGAGGAGGAGGAAGATGCGGAGCTCACAAAAAAATTAAACAAGCAAAGGAAAAAGGCAATCGCAGCTGCCCATGGGCGGAGAAGGCCCGCGTCCTCTAGGAATGCCTACAAGGACAAGGGGAAGGGCACCATGAACTCCAAAATCCAAAGGCAGGCGTGCAAATGGTGACGGTTGAACACCTAGGGCGCTTCAAACTGCAATGCTAAAAGATTGGATCAAGCACCCCCTCGTGGGTTATAGAATCAGCTCTGGCATTTCTTTCTTTTAGCTGCCGTACCTTTTGTACACAGTTCTGTCACTGAATATCGAGAATACATGTTTGGCAGCTGCCTAATCAGTACAGTCTGTCCTTTAGTTTTTCAGAAGCATCGTTGACCCCCGCTGTGAATTTCTGGCCTGGTGGCCTGGTTTCTGGCTTTGTGCGCTCGCCGTCCCCAACTGCCAGCGAGTATCAGCACAACACTGCACAAAGCTCGCCACTCCATAACATGCCTTGAGTCACAAATCCAAAGCATACAAACACCTTACCAGAGCACCCGTTCTGGTTATCAGACACTAGTTATCTAACAACCACTGATGGCTAGCGTAAGCCGAGGACACTTGCACCTTCTGATGGTCTCCGATCCCCTTCTTGAAGAAGGTCCCCATCTTTGCAAACAAGGAAATAGTGAAGGCCATGTTTCGATTGGTGCTTTTGAATCGCCAAAACGGTGGTCAAGAAGTTATGGGAAGTATTGGCACACAGCCACGCACCTGGGTGACAATTGCATACAGAGGCAAGGTAAATTAGTAGGATCCTAATAAAAAGACAAGGTTCACACTTGCATTTCAGTTCAAGCATACATTCATTCAAATTGAGACATAAAAGGAGAGCTCCATATCCATCCAAGTTTATATACATCCATCACAACTCGAACAATCTGCTACCTCTGCAATACCAGCACATGCAAATCTGAAGCACAACTCGAACCATCTCCCCTACCGCTACCGGGCCGCTACCCCTGCCTGGCCGCTGCGGGAGGGGATCCGGGACTCGCGCCACAGGCCGCTGGACACTTTGTTTGCCAGTACTGTGCTTATCTGCAGGTTTTGCAGTCTCAACTCGCAACTGTTACCCCCAAAGTGATGGTTGAGAAGGCCTTGCACTATGCTTGCGAGAAACTAAGATTGTGACTAGTGTAGGTAAAGAATTGCTGCTACTCTAAATGGAGATCGAGTTGGGCTACCGGGCCGGAATACCAAATGCTCTGGGCCAGTCCTCATGGGGAAAGTATCGTCCGGCCCTACCCAGTTCTAACCGACCAGCCGGCCCAAAACTTCTCCAGGGCTTTAGCCTTTAATATTTGAACTTGCATTCAGCAGTTCACCACCCACACAAATATGGCTGAATGAAAAGCAATACAATACTAGTTTCTTCGTATATGATCAAATAAAGATCTCCGAATGAAAACGGCTGGGTTGCAGCATCGTCGGACTCTCTGAGGACTATTTTTCAGAAGAGAAAGGTCTGCTTCTTCCGCACCAAACTACTCCCTCCGTCTCAAAATATAGCTGTTTCTAGCATTCAAATTTTATCTCATAATATAGCTACCTTTAAGTTTCCAAGTGAGTTTTTTTATGAGAGGTCTAAAATGCCCCTCCTTATATGCAAATTAATTATAAATGCAAATCTGCAAGCAAACTAAATAGAAAAACCATAATTATTCTCTTGATTAATGCATGATAACTTAAAAAGGTAATATAGACTTTTACTCTTCATCCTTAATGTGTCTAAAAAACTCTAAAAGTAGCTATATTATGGGACGGAGGAAGTAGTAGCATTTTATGAAGGGAGCCAGCATTCTTTAAAGGAAAACCTCAGTAGCTGACGATGGAAGGACAGTGCAAGGCACACCATGTGGAGGTGTGAAGATTATTGGAAGTTCTGAACATACAAGCCGACAGCATACACAGCTCGCTCCATGGCACCTGCCGCCTCAGGGCAAGATAGAGCTTCAACGTCGATGCAGCGTTAACTAAGCCGCAGTCAGTTCATGCAGCCATTGGTGTGGTTACCCGTGATGATCAATGCAAGGTGAAGCTTTCAAATGTCTGGCTCGATCCCCCAGTCATTCTAGAGACGGATGAGGACTTTCGGCCTGTCGCCCGAGCACTAAGTGAACTCGTCCGAGGAGAATACTAGATCAGAGACTGGCTGTCACTGATGGAGAAGGAGGTGATCTGAAAGGCGCCCATTAATGAGCTTCTTCTATAGGTTGAGGTGGTCCATTGCATGAGAGATCTCAGATCAGAATACGATGGCCCATGGCTTAGCAAATCATGTATGCTTGGTTGCACTGAAGTGCCATCGTCTACAGTTCTTCTGGGGCGTGCCCCAGCTTGCGCAACGCATCTCGTTATACTATGCAGTGTGTACCCTACCATACCGTGATCGGTATGGCCTCACCAGCCTCATCTTTCATAAAAAGAAGTTGTTACTCATTAATTCCTATCACATGCATGTATGAATGTGAGCTCAATCCAACGCGTGAATATTACTGTCCCTGAGACGGAGCCAGAATTGGACCATAGGATGGGCCAAAAGACTGAGTAGAGAATAGACCTTGTAAGAAAAATTTTCGCTAGAGTATATATGACTTCAATATAGTATGAACAAAAAATATATTTGAAATGGGTGTACCAGTGATACTTTTAGCTGCTATCACTAATTGAGCGTGTAGATGGATTTGTTTTTTTTTCTTCGATTATACAGTACAACTCAGACACTCACAACGCACGCACACTCACCCCAATGAACGTACGTACGCAAACCCTCGAGATTGACGAAGTCACCACTGCCGCCTCGTTGTCGACGAGAACGTCGCCTATCACTGAAAGCACAACCCCATTAAATTCTAGAAAATTCGCTCCCACGGAAAGTTGAACCCAGGACCTGAGGTGCTACTGAGGCTTTTGTAACCATCAGACTACAGACCTTTTCGCATGTAGATGGATTTGTTGATACAAAGGAAATTAACTTTTACTAGTAAAGCTGCAAATGTCCAGCCACAACTAAGAGCGTGTTTGAATGGCTTATCCTATTGCGTCTTCTTGCTACAGTTGGCATAGAAGTCGGTTCATTTAGGCGGAGAGAGGAATGAGTTCATACTATAGTAGCGCTAACAATGCAAATGGCAAAAGGGAGCCGGAGCTAGAGCAGTTTTATCCTTCAAGGCTTCAAGATTCAGTTGTAGACTCATAGTTGATTTTTATCTCTTGCCTACTTGGTTCCTTGAATAGCACATTGCAAACAGTCTTTGTAGCTAGTAAATCCCACGGTGGAAAGCATTTAAGTCAATACACATAACTATAGCTGAGTATAGATAAGCACAAATAATTAAAAACAATTGCTATTGACTTGTTTTATTAGTATTGCTGCTGACCTTGGGAGGGGCTATGGCCTCCCTTGCCTCCGCCACTGACTGTCCTTGCTTGTAGTAAGGGATGCAATTTTTCTTTCTTTTAGGTCACTGGATCAATGCTTCAGAAAGATGGAGACATTGATGAAGATGTTAGACATAGAATTTCAGCCGGGTGGTTGAAGTGGCGGCAGGCTTCGGACGTCCTCTGTGACAAGAAGGTGCCACAGAGGCTAAAAGGTAAGTTCTATAGGACGGCGATTCGCCCAGCGATGCTATACGGTGCTGAATGTTGGCCTACAAAAAGGCGACATGTCCAGCAACTGAGTGTAGCAGAGATGCGTATGCTGCGTTGGTTCTGCGGGCATACAAGAAGGGACAGAATCCGGAACGAAGAGATTCGAGATAGGGTCGGGGTGGCACCTATCGATGAGAAGTTGATTCAACATCGGTTGAGATGGTTTGGACATGTACAACGGAGGCCTCCCGAGGCACCGGTGCGTAGTGGAGTTTTAAAGCGGGGCGATAATGTAAAGAGAGGTAGATGTAGACCTAGACTAACTTGGGACGAGACGGTTAAGAGAGACCTTAAGGAGTGGAATATCGCTAAGGAATTAGCTATGGATAGGAGCGCTTGGAGATTAGCAATTAATGTACCTGAACCGTGACCTTTGTTACTTTTTGTTTAACCCCTAACTCTTCCTTTGGCTTGTGCACTTTTTGTGTTTCTTATTCTTGTTTTCTGTGGGTTTCATCTCTAGCCTACCCCAACTTGCTTGGGACAAAAGGCTAAGTTGTTGTTGTTGTTGTTGTTGTTAGGTCACTGGATCGGCTCAAATTTTGTAAAATAAATTACAATAAAATGGTATATAATTAATTTTAAGGAAAAAATGAACTAAAATGGTATGTCAATGTAATTGAGTAACTGATCCAAAAAAATACGTTCCTAATTCTAATTCATGCATGCACCATACAAATATATGGATGGCAGCTAGCTCAACTGATTGACAAAATTACCTGTTCATGAAATCGACAAATTAAAACTACCTGCTCGTGCAATTAAGTATCATGCATGTGCCACAACAATTTGGTTTGCTAGCAAGCAACGTGATTCCCAGCAGCTCGATCGTGAATTGATCGGTACCACACAGCTGGTACCCACGTTTCATTATTTTGCACACTGTATCCATCTATGTTAGAATCCACTGTTGCTTCAGTTCGATCCTACTGCAATGCACGACTTCAATGATCATATTCTTGGGTAATCAATAGAACACCCTCTTTTTCAAAAAAAAAGAAGATGGAGGACGAAGATATTGCATTGGCATTCAAAATTTAAACATATTGGCTTCACGTAAGTAAACCGAACACGACTGTTATTTCTGATTGGACTGAGTGCTAGATATCGATCACACTAGGTAAAGAAACTCGAAAAAATTTATCGCATGCCATTGGTTAAACCTTAAATCCCTTATATGCCACTACCAGTGACTATAGGAGGACCTACGCACGTGTCATGTACACAACGATGGTATATGAAGTATTATGAGTTTTCTAGGTGGATATAATTAAGGAAATTGCCGAACTTACGGAATATATAGTGGATGCTTATATTATATATATCGTTATATTTATCATTAGCCAGCACGTAGCCAGCCAGCACGGCAGGATAGGTAGACTGATACGGTGTGTTTTGGTTTTCCACATGGGCTTTTATAGAGAGCTGCCGTGCGAGGGAAGCCGTAATTTGGAAAAAAGAAGAGTGTTTTGTGCACAGTAGTTATGGGTGCAAGCTGAAATAGATAGATTAATTTCTCCAATTGGTACCCTGCATTTAGGCATATAATTTAAGCTGACTTAACACGTGGACGTACTCATCGCGCAGTACGGTGTGCCATCGCATCCTTGGGGCCGTAATAAGAAGAGTGAAACTCTGACTCGATTAAATGATTTAATCGAAATTCTGTAATTATTGCCGTCTTCAGGTGATTTGATACTTGTCTCCATGCATGCAGCTAGGGCGCATGTATGGAATGGAAAAGCTCCCCAACGAACACTCCAATTTCTCCATGCAAATGCGCAGGCAGCAGTAGCAGCAAAGAAGCATCATCTTCCTAGCTAGACTACTCGCTACGGCAGGGAGAAGGACACGTGGGGTGGCGGTGGATAAGGAAGCTCGAGGATGAACAAGCTAAGGCACTGGCTAGTTGCTGGCTTGCTGCTGGAGGTAGAAGGTGAACATCGGCTGCTGGATCCTCACCCGATCGACGGCTGAAAAATTCGAGTGCAACCGCTTTCCTATCCATGTACTGTGTAGTTCTGTAGCTACTCCACGATCCGTAGCACTGCTGCACGGAGCATGCTGCCATGCTAGCAAAACGTATTGGATTGAATACGCACTGTACATTTCTTCTAGCTGCATTTAATTGCATTTCATTGATGCGCCAAGGCATTTATCCTTGCATGTTCTTGGTTTGAAGGACTGGATACGGATCTCTCTCTCTATGTGGCAATGTCCAATTATCCCATAACGTGGTTGCAGTACTTGTGCTAGCTCCACATGGTGTGCTGCATCGTCAACTTGTCACTGATGCACGCTTGTTCTTGGCTCGGTTCACTGCTGACGACCGGATTCTCTTCATACGTACCATAGTGCAACCGTAACTGGATTCCCTGCCGGCCGGCATTGCAATGCCACATTAATATCGTACTTGATCTCATTAGATGGATGTTCAACTCGAGCGAGGGTGGTTGACTCAGCTATAGATTATAAAAATCGGATAAAAAGAATCTGTAGATCGATGCTTCAAACAATCAGATTATGGTGTAGATAATAAAAATCTAAGTACCCAGATTGCTATAATCCCTTAACCTGGTTTTACCTAGCTTTTTTGAGATTATCGACACAAAATCAATCCTCCAACAGCCTTAATTACTAATCCGGGATCCATACAGCCCAACTATTTATAATGTATAATTTACTACCCTGATTCTTATATTGATCAATCTAATGAGCAAAAGGTTGGTAAGAGTTTATTAGGTATCACTATGTATTAAGGTGTCTAGATACGTAGACCGGCAAATATTATGAAAGGAAGGGAATACAACTTTACTCTACTAGCAAATATATTTGTGCATTGCTAGGGTGATGTATGGTAAAGCACCCTATAATCTTATCCACTTAAATAATAGCTAGCTAAGCATCATTGAAAACTTGATCCAAACAATGATGACGGCGCCCATCCTGTTACCGCGCACTACGTTCCAACACCGTACCCCGATGATAGAGCCAACCTTTGCTATTGATAAAAAACTAATCCTCATCGATAAAGGTATTGCTGTCATGTAAAAAACAACAATGGAGACAGCTATTTTGATAGGATACATACTGTTGGTCTCAGCTGTCGCAATAGGTAGTCTGAATAAATTCAGCACCTCCCAGCCTTCTATATATATCCTCCATCCAAGTATGTGCAGCAGCAGATCGAGCAAAACGTTAACAATTCAGTAGACAGACAGCGAACTTGGATATGCCGGGGCTCATGACGATGATGGCACTGGCACCATCACCCTTGTCGGTGAAGCGATGCTTCAGCAGCAAGGAGACGCCGGGCACGACGATGCTGCTGCTCACAAAGCGCTCTTCTTCTTCTTCAGCACACCTCCTTCGCCGAAGCTGGGCCCGGGGGGCAGCGACGGCCACCGCGACGACCGCCATTCGTGATGAGCAGGAGCTGATGCAGCGCCTGGATGAGGACGGGTGGGTGGACCGGCATCTTCTGCCGCTGCTCACCCCTGCGGAGGAGGCCTGGCAGCCGGCCGACCTGCTGCCCTCATTTTCCGCCTCTGCCGACGAGCAGCGGAGCCAGGTGGCGGAGCTCCAGGCCCGCGCGGCTGCCGTGCCCGACGACCTCCTTGTCTGCCTCGTCGGCAACATGATCACGGAGGAGGGGCTGCCCACCTACATGTCCATGGGCAACCGCGTGGCGGGCGCCAGCGACGCCACCGGCTGCGACGGCCACGCCTGGGCGCGGTGGCTGCGCGGCTGGACCGCCGAGGAGAACCGCCACGGCGACCTGCTCAACCGCTACCTCTACCTGTGCGGCCGCGTCGACATGCGGCAGGTGGAGAGGACGGTGCACCACCTCCTCCGCCGTGGCATGCGCGCCATTCCGCGGCCCTCCAGCCCCTACCACAGCCTCATCTACGGCGCCTTCCAGGAGCGCGCCACCTTCGTCTCCCACGCCCGCACCGCCGGGCGCGCCTCGCGCCACGGCGACGCCTGCCTCGCCAAGATCTGCGGCGTCATCGCGGCCGACGAGAGGCGCCACGAGGCCGGCTACACAAAAGCCTCCGCCAGGGCCTTTGAGACAGACCCGGACGGCATGGTGCGGGCGCTCGCAGCCGTGATGCGCGCCAAGGTCACCATGCCCGGCGAGCTCATGACCGACGGCCGCGACGAGCGCCTCTTCGATCACTTCTCGGCGGTTGCGCAGCGCTCAGGGGTGTACACGGCGGCGGACTACGGAGACATGGTGGAGCACTTCGTTCGCAGGTGGAAGGTTGCGGAGCTCGGCGCTGACCTGTCCGGCGAGGGGCGGCGCGCGCAGGACTACGTGTGCGGGCTGCCGCGCAAGGTACGCAGGATGGAGGAGCTGGCCCACGACCGCGCGGCCAAAATGGAGGCCCAGTCCGTTAGCTTCAGTTGGGTGTTCGATAGGCCCGTCCGTATCCGCTGATCAGTTAGCCTTAATTTGGGTTGGAGGCCCACTCCAACTCCTCAACTGAAGAAGGTCCAATCACTGCTGCTTCTTTCCCTAATAAAAGACTTCTGCTGCTTCTGTTGTAATCGAGACTGGCTGCATTTGTAATATGTTTAATACTATAAATCTGCACTATCTTTTTATAACTATATATGTGCATTGTTTATAATCGTGCTGGAGTCTAGTAATTAGTAAATTCCTTCGCTGAATGAAACTTTGATAATTTCAAATGCAGTTCCTAACAGAGTTGACACATGGTCCAAAACAGAAGTAACACTCCAAAAGAATTGTGAGAAACTGCACGCAGCAGCTCACAGTAGCAGCGAAGCATTCGTCAATCAACATGCTTCCGCGTTTGAGGATGAGGACACAGGATAAATCCCACAACTTCACTTCTAGTGCTAACAAATAACAAGGGCAGATAGAAGACCCTAATCCTCCACACCACACGCCTACAGGATTACGAACCTAGCTACCACAAGTTTGATAGGATTGACCACAGAGGACCTCTACAAGAATGGCTTGCGTGGTTGACACCCATGGTTAGCTTCGTGACTCCAATATTCAGTAGTAACATCAGGCCATGAAAAGCAGAAAACAGCACCCAAACCCACGAACCATCTATAGTACTAGCAGCTCATGTATCATGCACTATGGTGAAGCATCAGGTCATCTGACTACACAAAACCCAAACCATATTAAATGGCATCATGAGTAAAAAGATTACATCAGTACTCTTTTCCAAAGAGCATCACTTCAGTTGGACAACTTTTCCTCAACATACAGACACCACATTAGGCAAACAGGCACCACATTTCAGCAAACGGACGTACATTAATGACATATACGTGCCACCCTTGAATGCATATGCATGAAGAAATGCAGTGCTAAATAAAGACTCTAAATGCAAAAGTTTGCTTCCTTCTGTCTGAAGATTTGAGGTCTTCTCAATAAAAATAAGGAACAATATATATGCCCTCTTTCAAGTATACCGGGAGTGATGATTATGATGTGCAAAACAGAAAAAAGAACATTATTGAACAAAGATAGCCTTGACAAGATAACAAGAAGACAGATAAGTAAACAATGCAAAGAAGGTATAATAAGTATGGCTAAGCCCCTCACCACTTCGATGCAATCTGATACCTCAAGGTAATAAACCAACAAGATAACCGACACCATATAACGTCATCACGATTTCAGATACAAAACTAAGTCCATCTCCATATTGATTGTGAGAGATTATACGAAGCTGCTGCGACTCATAGGGATAATATTTCAAATACATGACGCAAGTGGTATGAGGACAGGAAAATAAGCATGTACAAAGATACCATTTAAATACTTTGTCAGTAGTAATGTTCAAGAAAATGAATTAAGGAGCATATAGGTTTCTTCATAATAATGGTCTGATATGTTGATATTACTATGCGTAGGGCTCTGACTCGACTAGTCACTCAAAAAGGGTGCTCAGAATGGTATGGTTGAGTTGCAGCATCATCAGACTTACTCAGCATTATCTTGCCATTGGCCAAAGCTTCTTTGACAAGCAAAAGGTTGGCTTCTTGTACATCAGGCAAATCCAGCGGAGTGACACAGGGAGAGACTATTAACAGCTTATGCAGGGAACTAGCTTTCCTCAACAAAAAACTCACTAGCTGCACCCCAGCACGGCACCAGTTGAAGTTCATGAACTTTACCATCAAAAGGTTGTCTAAGCCATCCTCCCGTGGCTCTTCTGTCACCTCATCAGTAGAACCTTCCATGGACTTATAATTAAATCCCAGGAACTACGAAGATGAACCATAATCGTTCAGAAGCATTACAATCAGATAAGAACTCAAATGTAGTTAAAATAAAAGGACAGAATGACTAAACAAAGAAATTTAGAAAGGCATTGAAGGCGTTAACCTGCACAAAGAGCCTCTCCAGATTCGGACATTGGCAGGTCTTGAGGAACAAATAGAGGTCAGCTAGGTTGGCAGCTTCCATTTCGAACATGAGTAGCTGTAGTTCTCTCAAACTGTGTAAGTTGAGACTGGGCATGGAAGATACAACCTAATAAATAAAAGGCATGGTTAGGTAAAAATAACGAGTTTTTTTAGAACTTGCAACTTATAAGTTACAGGTGGTAAGAAGACCAGATAAAATAAAATTCAATATGGAGAAATTACCGGGAGGGCATTGTAATTGATGGTGAGGATGTTGAGGCCCGATAAATCCTTCGGGAGAGAATTATAGAACTTCTTGATAATGTACTGATTTGATACTGAGCGAGTAAACCAAATATCAAGATCAGAAAGCACAGTGTCCAGTGGAAGGGATGAAAAGGGCGCTTCGCCGAAGTCACCGTAGTAGCGGAAGGAGCGCAAGCTAGGAACAAGCTCAAAGTTCACACTGGCGATCCCATCACAGTACGTGACGGTGAGACTCCTCAGGTTCGGCGGCATGGCCACCGAGTAGAAAAAGTCGCCACATTTGCAGTGGCGCAGGTCGAGAGTGAGGAGGTTGGGGCACAGCGCCATCATTTTCGTGAAAGGCGCATGGCCAATTGAGACTGAGTGGAGCCGAATGACTTCGAGAGCGCGGAACGGCTGGGCGCCCTTGTAGTACATGTTGGATATGCCGATGCGGCGGAGCGAGAGGCGCGCGAGGAGCGGGCTGGACAGCGGCAGGTGGAAGTTGAGCTTGCCCTTGAGCGTTCTCCTCCGCGTCTCGACGTGCAGGTCCTCGACGCGGCACTCGGCGGCGTATTCGATGAAGCGCCGGAGCTCCGAGGACTTGAGCTTGCAGGTATCGACGACGAGGGAGAAGCGGTCGAGGTGGCGGCGCGGGCGCGGCTCGCGCGCCAGCGCGTCGAGCTCCCTCCGCGGGTCGTCGCGGGATCTGAGGTGGACCTCGAGGGAGGCGCGGTGCTCCCACCGGCCCTTCCACAGGTCGCGCCATCCGCGCGCGACCGCCCCCGTGCGGATGGCGTCCTTGAGCGGGAGGTGCGTCAGGATGCGCTGCCGCAGCTCGTCCGGCAGCGCCGAGATGCGGTCCACCGGTACCGCATCCTCGTCCACCGCTTCGCATCGGTCCCCTTGCTCATCCACTCTTTGCCTCTTCGCTCCGCTGCGGCCGCCGCAGCCGCCGCCGCCGGAGTCGATCGCCATTTCCCGCTCGTTCCCTGATTTCGGGGAAACCCTTCCTCGCTCTAACCCTTCCTCGCTCTCCCACCCACCGCCGCAGGCCGCTAAAGAAGATGGGCTATTGAACTGGGCTATTCAGGGCCGAATCTTATGCGCTATGTGAGGCCCAGTGTTTTCCGCCTGAGGCCTCCTCGTTCAGTCCAAACAAAGTGTGCGGCCCACAAAAATGCGGATCCACAAGCCAACAAAAAGTTATAGGGGTCTAACCGCAAAAGAGCACCACTAAGCGCTCGCAAACCCTCCCTGGCTCCCTGCCAATGGCCGGCGTCCCGCCGCCGCCGCGGCAGCTCGAGGTGCGGCGCTTCGCGGCGGCCCGCGCCGGGGAGCTCAGGTCCCTGCACGCCGCAATCTCCGCTCACCTCGACGATGGCGGCGGCCGCTTCCGGCAGCAGCCACGCTCCGCGCGCCGCCGCACCACGGGGCACCTCCCCAGCAAGCGCCGCCGCCGCGGGAGCGGGGAGGACGCAGCCGGGACCGGAGAGGTGGGTTCCGCGGGGGAGGGGAGCTCCGCGCCTCGAAAGCTTTCGAGGAGGGTGAGGCGGCGGCGGGAGCTCGCTGGCAACCCCGCGGAGGGTTTCTCCGTCGCTGGCGACGGCGCGCGGCGGCTGCGCACGCACCTGTGGCACGCCAAGAGGTTCTCCATGGAGAGGCAGTGGGGATTCATCTTGCCCGTCGGCGCCCAGGGGAGGTGAGCAACGGCGATGTGTGTGAGGAGAGGAAAGGAAGTTTTTTTTTGTTCAGCGCGCTAGAATCTCAGAAGCAGTATTTGAGTTGTTTGGTCGCTAGATTAGTAGGCCATCCTTGCAGGAAGAAAATCTTACAATTCTACTGCACATTGCAAGTGGATCCTTTTCTGAAACAGCACTGTCGGACTCTCACGTCGAAAATCCTAGACTGCTGCATATATTTAGTGATAGTTGACAGATATAGTAGAGGTTGTGCGACCATTTGGTGTTTCATAGAGAAGTAACATTGGCTTTACTCCTGAGGGTGTGTTCGTTTCTTGGGGTCTAAAGTTCAGAGGGGTTACGTCAAAGAGAATCTTGTCATTTAGAAATATTAAATAAAGTCTAATTACAAAACTAATTGCAGAACCCCAGTGCTAATTCGCGAGACGAATCTAATGGATTAATTAGGCTCATTAAATTTGTCTCGCGAATTAGCACCCATCTGTGCAAAAAGTTTTATAAACAGATTTTATTTAATACTTCTAAATAGCAAGATTCTCTTTGATGTGATGGGTCTAAAATCTAGAGAGCAGGAAACGAACGGGCCCTGAGTCTTGAGTTAATTACAAATGGGCAGTCATGGTAGAGGAAGCTGGACCAGTCTGAAAACGCAATTATATTGTGAGATGACGCATCTGGTACCTTTTGCTGCTGCATGTTAATTGGAGAGAAATCCTTTATAAGTAATTGCACCTTTCTGGTTTGTATGGTGTGATATGTAGAGATGTTGGTGTAATTTAAACCCTTTTGCCCAAGGATTGATCATACATTTGAATTCAAATGAGTAACATGGTTGTACATTCCATTGTGCAGAGGGAGGGGTTCAAGGAGTGTTCTCAAGCGGCTGAAGAATGGCACAATTGTCCATGATTCTAGCTATTTCATTCCAATTGAGCTAGATGGTCCAGAGGTCCTGTTCCCATCCTCTGTCCCTTGATTGCTTATAACATTTTCCTGCATTCCTGCTAACCATTATCAATGTTTTCCGTCTTTTGATAATTCAATAATCTTATTGGGTGTGCTGGCTCACTTTTCCAGGACTCCTTGTTATCCATTCTCAGAATGGTTCTGCACCCTTCTCCTTCAGACAAAACAACTGATCTGAAGCATCTACAGGATCAAGTTATGCGAGGTGTTTGCTATGAGAATGCTATGGTATTTACACGTTCACCACAGACAGTATGGGTGGAAGTGTTTGGAGTGACAACCATGACTTAATTGTTCTTTCCAGCTTTGGGATGTTGGGAGTCCTCATTCTCAGATTGTTGGACCAGTAACATACATGTGGCGCCCATTCTCTAGAGAAAATGACAAGTCAGAGACTGAAGGAGATCTGTCCACTGCTCACAGCTTTGATGAAAAAAGCAGAAGTTCCTTACGACGCCAATTGTGGATATGGATCCATCCTGTTGCACTTGATGATGGGCTTAGTGCAATAAGATTTGCATGTGAGAGACAGGTACTTCCTCTATTTCTTATATAAGGCTGTAACTTTCAGTTTTCTTCGGTTTGGTTGGGGATCAATAGAAGATTTTTTTCAGTGCGCTAAGATTGTAAAAGCAGTCTTTTGGTGGTTTGCTTGCTCAATTGATAGTTTCACTTATGTATAAAGAAATTCTTATAGTTCTAGTGTATGTGAGTATGTAAGTTTTGTAGAATACTTCTTTTGTCACTTAATTTATTTTACGAATCCAAGTAAAATTGTATTTGTACTTCCTATTCAGATTAAGCGTGCTCTACTCAAAGATAACACTAGGATGCACCATGGTTGGGGTTTAGGAGGAAAAACAAAAGAAAACATCTTGGCCTTTTCTTTTTATTGCTTGCCTTCCATGGACATACACATTAGTTGAGTGCTGTGCTTAGATCAGAAAATACTAGTTATTTTGTTTTCCATGGTTGACAGGGTAGCGTTTCCCATTTTTTATGTCCTAATGAGGAACATCCACCTGCTGAATATCTAGGATAAAAGTTGCTGTCTTTAATGATCTGAAAGGGGCAATTAAGATGCTAATTGGTAGCATAATTTGTCTTGTGATATGTAATCCTTACTGCTGCTTAACCAATACATTTTTTCCTTGCTGTAATACCATTCTTACTTGCTCTCTGCAGTTTCAAGATTCTGGTGGTGTGGTCAAATGTTGCTCCTTAGAGGGAAAAATTGCAAGGCTGGAAGTCATGGGATGCAAGGCTATGCGATCTCTTAAGAAGATGTTGCATCCAATCAAGTAAGTGCCTTTTATCAGCGAGGAAAAATGATGTCAAGGCTGGCTGTTTATGTTTTTTAACAAATGCAGAGCAAGCAAAATTAACATGGTACCTGATACAAATCATAAATCCACATCAACTGATACTTCCCCGGATTCCTCTACTGTCCCTCATCTTTTGGAAGCATCCATTATTGATCATGCTGAGATTCTTCAGCCTGGTGCTATACTATCCATGATAGTTCATGACCCCAGGGAGGTGTCTGTCAAGGGAACAGTTTCTTCTTCTAAATTGGTCTCACTTGACAAGGAGAACGAAGGCTTGGAAGATGTAGTTCCAAATGCTGATGAGGCGCTATCTGAGGTCGGAAATATGTTGTCATCGATGTGGATGCACCCTGGAAAGCATGATATATTCCTTTCTGATTGTAGAGAACTGTGGGACTCCAGCCAAAACATAAATCCTCCTGTGGCAGAGGAGGTTCTTTGCACGGAGAAGCAACGTGACCGCATAAAGTTTTTCTGCCTGGATTCTGGAAATGATCAAGGGCAAACAACGCAAGAGAAGGATAGCTTCAGTCGATCCTGCCCGGTTGTTCTCCTGAAACATGCCAAAAAGGGAATGCCCTCTCTAGGGTAAGATCTATCTTTTGTCCTCAAATATGTCACACTAGGTGTCCTGCTTGCAAGAGCATATGAATAAACTGTTAACTTCTATGGTAGCTTTTATATTGTTCCATGATAAAGAAAGGGGCATTTGCATGGTTGCATCCAGTTTGTGGCCTAATTATGAGTTTGCCTTCCTATGGTTACACCTGAGTCTATCTCATGGTTGTTTCAGATTTAAGTTTGCTTCTTAGAAGAAATATAATTCAAGATCTGTTATCATCATTTTTATGGCGCTTTTATTCAGATTGGCTGAAAATGTCATGTCTTGTCTGTCCTGCATTCCAAATAATGTGTGTTGTGGTTTGTCTAGTGAGTTGGTGCACTAATCTTTCTAATATGATGAATTTGTGATTTATATTCTATTGTCATGTCATCCTGTTAATGAGATTGTCTTACTGTCCACATTCAATGAATATACAGGTGGTCTATCATTTTACCTTTGAGTTGGGTGAAACCTTTCTGGCTTTTTCTAGTATCTCATGGTGCACACGTAATTGGCCTAAGAGAGAGACGCTGGATTGCAACAAAGGTATGTAATACAATCGGCCAGTTATCAGACGCTAGTTTGCTTCCAATTGTTACTGCTTTTCTTGAATTAGCAGCATGGTGAAATATTGATGAACCCTCAAATTTGTCAGACTAATCTTTTGTACTTAAGCAACAAAGTTATCGTATTTGAAAAGTTGATGCCTTACATTTTGTTGAACAGAGGCAGTAAAATAGTGAAATTTGTTCCTCAAGGAGCACAGTCCGTTTAGCAGCATTACTCTTTTATATTATCTTTAATACTACTAATGCACTGACATATCCTTAATGCAGTTCAGAATGCCATGCTTTCCCTATGATTATCCAGACAGCAAAGCATATGAATCATATATGTCCAAGGAAGCTGCTGCTTTTGATAAAGCAGTTGAGTGCCGCCCTGCTGCCAAGAGACCTCCAACAGTTCCTGTGCCACCTTTATGGCACTGTATCATGGCTTGTTTTCACAATGATGATGGCATATTGAGTGGTCTTGAAGTAGATGACTTAGTGCGGGCTAATATCGTATCACCCAAAAATTCGTCCGTAAATTCCGAATCTGGAGATGCAGAACCATCACAAGCAAAAGTTGCATCCTTGCAACTTCGTGTGCCAAGAACCATCCAAATATTGAGACAATATGTGAAAGAATTTGATATGAAATATCTGAGTTTGTCATCTGACATGGTAACACATACTGATAAACCTGACTTAACTTCCAATGTCACCATCAAAATGACTTGTTCCGTATGCCTTACAAGAGTTCTGATCCGAGCTTTCAAGGAAGGTTCTTTTGAAGAGGGTGCTGTTGTTTGTGCCCCATTACCTTCAGATCTTCCTGCTTGGAAAATAAGGTCAGTATCCCATGTGTCCTTTTAATACATATTGTCAGAGCTCTGTTAAGATCATTTCTTTGCTGATGTCAAGAGAGTGTATCAATCTTTTTTGGAATGTAAATGCGATTTTAGGTCACATATAATTGATACATTTTAGCAATCTTAAGGATACTTTGGCATTTTACCACAACATGCTTGATTTGAGTGTTTGTTAAATATATGTTCTGTAATCTGTTTCCTGCAGTGTTGTTTCTTAGGTGGTAATAAGAAACAAACAATAAAAGTTGTTGAAGAAACTAACCTCATTTCATGCATGGAACAGATCAGAAGAGGAATGCGTAGAAAAATGGGAACTCCAGCTCCCTCAGTCCCATGTTAGTTCCTATTTCTCTTGGTTCGACCCTAGCATCGGCAGCCTTCAATTGCCCAAAGATGATGCCGCACGGGATGCATTCCGGTGGCCAATAGGCTTTGTTACTACTGGTTTCGTCCATGGAAGGTGACACAATCTCCCTGCCCATCTATTCATTCTGGTACAGTGCTGTATATTAACTCCAAATGACACTCAATTTTACTTATTTTTGCAGTAATGGACAAGATGCTGTTGCAGTTGCATTCTGTGAGGCGAAGCTTCTTGCAGTGCTGAGGCGACAGCAATGGGCGCATGAAAACTTGCAGAACAGAGATATCTGTGTCCTTGTCAGGAATGCAAGATCAGCAGCATACCGACGAGCGCTGGCGACAATCATCCTGGAACATCAAGAGTCAGACCTAGAATTTCTGTAGTCTGGAACCTGTATGATGTTTTCTCACACTGTCAAAATTTGCTGCAAGCACTGAAGCAGTCTGTAAACTTTACTATAGCAAATTTGATAGAATTATCATCTTTATGTCAGTGCTTATGACTTCACAATTCAATTTTGCATTGTTGTGTATACCTGAAATGGTGAATGTTGTGTTTGATATGCAGCTCTACCATGCACCGCAGTGGGGTTTCCACATACTTTTTTTGCTAAAAGAACTACGAAGGATACCGGTAAAGATAATTATGATGTACTCATAGTCAGTATAGTGCAATCATATTTTGTTATTCGACGAGCACCGATCCTGATAAAATAAAACAGATATAAAGAACTATGTTAACTCTAGATCTAGAAATATTACCAACTATGCGAACTTTAGATCTAGACAGGAGTACTTGAATATGAGCACTGCGCTTCATATAAGATAACAAACTGCATCCCCAATGTCCAGGGCGAAGTAATGCAATCTTTTATCAGATTCTAGCAAACCAGAAAGGCAGGTAACTGGCAAAAATCTGGCATCATATTACACCATCACTGTTCCAGATATACAGCTACAACGAATTCATCCACAAATTGAATTGTGAAATGAAAGTTGTAAGCGTGCGCAGGAACACCCTGCATTTAGATTACTTCACAGACAGTAAAATTGAAGAAAAGAAGTTACAGAGGTAGTGCCATTTCTTCATACATTGTCAATACTGCTCAGATATTATGATCTATAGGATCACAAATCGGTGCGCACAAAAAGTTAAACCTTGATAAAGACCTCAGAATGAAATGGTTGAGTTGCTGGATCGTCAGACTTGCTGACAATAATGTGTCCACTGGCCAAAGCTTCTTTGAGAAGAAAAAGATCAGCTTCTTGTACACCAGGCACATGCAGCGGAGTAACATTGGGAGAAACTAGTAACAGTTTATGTAGGGAACGAGCCTTCCTCAACAAGTGACTCACTAGCTGCACCTCAAAACGGCGCCAATTGAAGTTCATGACCTTTACCATTCTAAGGTTGACTAAGCCATCCTCTGGTTGTTCTACCCTCACCTCTTCAACTAAATCCTCCAAGGGCACATCACTGGTAGCCGGGAGCTGCAAAGATTAACCACAATCATGCAGAAGCATCGCAGCAAATAAGAATGCATGTGCAGATTCAATGAAATGACAAGAGTAGCTACTAAGCGAAGTGATTCAAAAGGTGTAAAAATTGCTAACCTGCACAAAGAGCCTCTCAAGATTAGAACAGTGGCAAGACCTGAGGAACAGGTAAATGACAGCTAGGTTATCCATCTCCATTCCAAGCATGAGCCGCTGTAGCTCTCTCAAACTCTTCAAGCGGCTCGTCTGGGGACATCGGCCAATTGCCTTTTACAACCAAACAATTTATGAACTAGTTGACAAGAAAACTAGGTGGAATGGATTCCAACACGAAGGATCTTGCTTACCTTGAGGGTATTGCTGCAGATGGTGAGCACGGTGAGGCCGGAGAGATCATCTGGGAGGGCTGCATCGAACCAGTGAGCATACGCGACGGGTATTGGCTCAACAATGCAGATGTAAAGATCGGTGAGCGCGGCGTCCTTCGGAAGGTAGAATGTAAAGGGATAGCGGAACGTGTAGCTGAAGCGGAAAGAACGGATTACGGAGGCTAGGTACCGCCATAAATTCCAGCCTGGCCTCCCCGCCGTGGCACTCTGCGATAGTGATCGTCCTCAACTTCTCGCCCGCCGGCGGGATGAAGGCTCTGGCGCCGTTCAACGCGTCGCTGCAGTTGTACCGGTGCAGATCAAGGGTGTGGAGGCTGGGGCACAGTGCCATCAGTCTCCTGAAGGTTGATTTGCAGATGCGAACGGAGTGGAGGCGGATGACCTCGAGAGCATAGAAGGGCTGGGCGCCCTTGATGTTGTAGATACGGATGCCGCGGAGCGAGAGGTGAGCGAGGAGGGGGCTCGACAGCGGGAGGTGGAAGACGAGGCTCTGCCAATGATGGCCAACCTCGACGTGCAGATCCTCGACTCGGTAGGACTCCAAACAATGGAGGGCTTTTCACTAGAAAAGTTGGCAATCCATTATCGACTACCGGAAAAGTTGCAGTGTCTTATATAATCAGTTTATTTTTTTTCTCTCGGCGCCACCGCCGTCCAATTTGGATCAAATGGCATCTAATTGCAGGTCGCACTGACCATCATGCCCTCATCTTCCGCACACGGCGCGTCGGGCGCGATAGCGACCTCGAGCTCTAGCGCAGCCGATGCCGGCGCCGCCGCCGCCGCCCTGCCACCCGCCCCAGCCAAGGCCGCAGCACGCCGCGCCGGGCAACAGCAAGCCCCGTGCCGTGTCGCCGCTAGGGCGTGGCACCGTGCTCTGCCCCAGCGCACCATCCTCCGCCAGTACGGTCGGCGTGGTGGCGACGACTCAACTTCGGCGAGAGGTTTGGGATCGCGCTCGCCGGCGTGGCAGACGCAATGAAAGTCACGCTCGGCATGTTCCTATGCGCACACGCAGTAGCTACACCGAGAAGTAGGAGGAGGAGGCGGCTGCGTCGTCGACTCCGCGGTTGGGCGCAAGCAGCGGCGGCCGCCGCGCACGGAGGCGGTGCTGGAAGGGTGGGCCAAGCGAATGGGCTTCGCGGCTGCGGGCGCGCTCCAAGGAGCAGGAGGAGGAGGAGGCGGCTGCTTTGTCGACTTCACGGCTGGGCGCAAGCAGCGGCGGCCGCCGTGCACGGAGGCGGTGCTGGAAGGGTGGGCCAAGCGAATGGGCTTCACTGCTATGGGCGCGCTCCGAGGAGCAGGATGAGGAGGAGGCGGCTGCTCGTCGACTCCGCGGCTGGGCGCAAGCGGCGGCGGCGGCCGCACATGGAGGCGGTGCTGGAAGGGTGGGCCAAGCGAATGGGCTTCGCGGCTGCGGGTGCGCTCCAAGGAGCAGGAGGAGGAGGACACGGCTGCTTTGTCGACTTCACGGCTGGGCGCAAGCAGCGGCGGCCGCCGTGCACGGAGGCGGTGCTGGAAGGGTGGGCCAAGCGAATGGGCTTCACTGCTATGGGCGCGCTCCGAGGAGCAGGATGAGGAGGAGGCGGCTGCTCGTCGACTCCGTGGCTGGGCGCAAGCAGCGGCGGCGGCCGCACATGGAGGCGATGCTGGAAGGGTGGGCCAAGCGAATGGGCTTCCTAGCTGCGACCACGCTCCGGATGCTAGGCGTCGTGATAGCGTGCGCCGCCGCGGCGAGCCGACCGCCGCCTACCGCTGAGGTGGAGGAATGGGCCCCTCCACTCGTCGGGGTGCACCACCATGTCGGGGTACGTCACCGCCGCGCCGCCGCCGACACGCGTCGAACCATCCGCGGCCGTGGCAAGCTCCATCAGCTCGCCGGTGAGAGTGGGGTGAGGAGAGTACCGCGGCGAAGGAGGAGGAGGATAGCTCGTGGACGTGGGATTAGAGGATATGGAAGAGGAGGAGGGACGGCCGCCGCCATGGGCCGCCGCGCCCTACTGCTCCTCCTCCTCAGGACCTCGTCCTCTCCCTCGTCGCGACCGGCGTGGCTCCGCGACCGGGCCGTGCGCGGCGGCTACCAGCGGAGGCGGCAGCACGGGCGTGAGCTCGAACTCGGTGCTGGTGGCGCTGCTGGACTCGCGCTACACGGAGCTAGCGGAGCTGGTGGAGAAGGCCCTGCTCCTACAGGCGCTCGAGGTGGAAGACGAGGGTAAGATGGTCAGTGCGACCTGCTGTCAGCTGTTGTTTGTGCCAAAATAAACGGCAGTGGCGTTGAGGGAAACAAAAAATGAACCACTGGCTCGTAAGGCATTTTTAGTGGTGGTAAGGAATTACCAACTTTTTCTAGTAGTTGTGTAGTTAATTCTCTCTAAACAGTACCCTTCACAATTTTACCATTAATCGTAGAATTGAAACTCTAAACATATGCCTCTTGATTATAATGTCATTTGGTGTATTTTCCTTTTTTTAGGTATTTGGCAGGGCAAAAATACCCTTTTGCCCTTCCTCCCTTTTTTTCACCATGTTGGTTCGTTTCCTTCCCGATCGCTAAACTCCCGATCATTTTCTTCACCTCGCGAGAACTAGGGCCGGCGACATGGAGAAGCCCCTGCCGGATGAGCCAGCACCGGCCCCCGCCGCCGCGCACCTGGCCGCCGCCGGCCTTGGCACCTGGGCGAGCGTGCCCATGGCGAGGCAGGCACTCACCCCTGGCCGAGGCCATCCCTCGCCGCCGCCGGCCCTGGCTCCTGGCCGAGCGAGCCCCTAGCCAAGGTGGCAGGCGCTTCCTCCTGGCCGAGGCCGCCCCTGGCAGCCGCCGGCCTTGGCCCCTGGCCTAGCCAGGGCGAGGCAGCGCCGGCCCTAGGCGAGGCCGTAGGCGGGCAGGCCACGGCCGGCTTGGGAGGAGCCCCCTCAACCACGACAATGCTCTGCACACAAGCTGCCTTGGCTGGTTTTGCTCTGCACCCCGATAAGATTGCTCTGCTCACTCGTATGGTTTTGGTTTTACTCACTAGCTTCATGAGTATCTAATGCACATTTTTTTCGGCAGGCGGCGGCCGGCAACCAGCCTACCTGCCTGATCGCGACGACGTGGTAAAAAAAAAAAGGCCAGCAGCCAGCCTACCTGGTCGCGAGAGAACGAAACCAACCGATGTGGTGAAAAAAAGAGGAAGGGTAAAAGGGTCTTTTCACCGTACCAAATACCTGAAAAGAAAAAAAATAAAAAAATACACCAAATAGCTGTATAATTAAGAGGCACACGTTTTAACTCCCAATTCTACAATATCAACGTTAATGGTAAAATTGCGAAGCCTATTGTATTGTTTGAAGTTCTGTAATTGCAATTTTCTCGAAGCGCTTGAGTTGCAGCCTTGCGGGGGCCTGAGCATTTCGTTGTCGAGGACGAAGGAGAAGCGGTCGAGGCGGCGGCGCGGGACGCTCTCCAGCGAGCGGAGTACATTCCTCGGGTTGTCGCCGGGGAGGAGGTGGATTTCGCGGCAGGAGGTCGGCTCCGCCCAGCGGCTCTTCCAGAGGTCGCGCCACCCCTGCGCGAGCGCCCCCGAGCGGATGGCGTCCTCGAGCGGGAGGCGGGTCAGGATCCGCCGCCGCAGGTCGTCCGGCAGCGCCGAGATGCGGACCACCGGGGCCGCCTCCGGCCCCGCTGCCACCTCCTGGCGCTGGCTCCCCTGCTCGTCCACCCGCCGCCTTTTCGCTCTGGTGCCGCCGTCGCCTCCCGATTCGAGCGCCATTGCTGGGCGCCGCGGCCGCGCGTTCCCCACTTGGCAGAAACCTTCCCCTTCCTCTTCCCCACTCCCACTCTCCCAAAAGAAAAGGAAAGCGGTCAAGTGGGCTACCGCATTGGGCCAATAACAGTCAAACATACGGCCCTGGGTTTTGGTCCATCATTTTTGTTTTTGTCTTTTTAAAAAAATAGCATCTCAACATGTTTTTTCCGTGGATGTATTCTGACAGCCTCTCATATTTCATACATCTCAACATGGTGGCTGTATCAAACAATGTTGTTTTCAGATTAAGAGAGAAATTAATTTAAAAAAAGATTAAGAGAGAAACGAAGGGCAATCTATACTCCTTCCCTAGGGCTTATTTTAAGTACTATCACATCAAATATTTTAATATCAATTAGAAATATTAAATATAAGATAATTATAAAATTAATTGTATAAGTCTAGGATTGATTCATAAGATGAAGCTATTAAGTCTAATTAATCTATAATTAGTACATGTTTACTGTAGCTTCACATGGATTAATCACGGACTAATTAGATTTAATAGATTCGTCTCGTGAATAAATCTAGGGGTTATGGAATTTATTTTATCATTAGTCTACATTTAATACTTCTAATTAGCATCCAAACATCCGATACGACGGGGGACCAAACATCCCCTAAGTGAGACAATCACCTGGTACTGCAACATTCATGTTTCAAATATATCGCCGACAAACAATGTAGTCAACCCATGTTCAGTACTTGATATGTTGATTGAAGACAAAATGAAAATGGTTTTGTTCCTGAGAACATCACATCTGATATTGTTATGTGAACTGCTTTTATTTGAATAAGTTGATGCAATATTTCACAAGCATCTCCGGACCGATATGATGATATTTCACTAGTATCTGAATATTCTACCTGATTTTTCTGTTTTTTAAATAAAATGCAATATAAATATTTATTTCTCTCATTACCTCCTAGGAGGTAATATGTATTAATAGACATTCGGATCAACCAAAATGGACGGTTCACAGGCATCTTGGAGTACCGCAGCAGTTCCTGTCACTATGGTGAAACTTGAAATCAAACCAGTTCATTTCTTTGGGAATCTGCACCTTATATTATCACATTAACCCTTTATTCACACAGATTGATATGATGCATGTCATTAGTAAATCAGATGTGTACAGCTAACTCCAATGATACGATGATATTTCACAAGCATATCAAAGCACATAGATAGCACAAGAAAAATGATTAAGCAGCAGGCAACGCCCTTTAGCCAATGGATGGCTTTGCAGAAGTACAACTGAGGGGGGGACTTACAGAATGCAGAGTCAGCATTTTATTTCCAGTTTTCCACACACATTCTCGATTATGCTTGTCCATTATATGTCCAACTAGCAAGGGTCTCAAGACATAGGGCCAGAACTCACTGCTGACTGGAAACTAATACGCAAAAATGACATTTCTATGAAATGCCGAGATTTCACCACGAAAAGGCTCGCTGAGCATTACTACCTGGGCATTTACCGGAGCTTTTTCGATATGCAGCAGGTTTGCCTCTGGGAAAAGGGGATTACCTTACTCATCCCTTTCTGGATGCGTCCCCTGGGGAGCAACTAGTATCAGTTTCTGGAGGGAGCTGGCCTTCCTGAATAAAAAGTGCACCAGCTCAATCTCATTGCGCTGCCACATGAAGTTGGTTATCTTTGCCATCACAAGATTTCGGAACCCATCCATGGGTGGCTCTTCGGGCAACTCACTGACAGCATCCATGAAGGAATCCTTTCTGACTGTTGGGAGCTGAGAGCACAAATCACAAATGTAATAATTCAGACATATAGAAGGGAATATGAGCAAGTAAACAGATAAGATGACAGAATTACTAGGTAGTACCGCATTTCACAAGCGTGTAACAACTAACAAGTAGTGACCTCCACAAAGAGCTTCTTCAGCCGAGGACAGCGGCAGGTCCTGAGGAATCTATATATGTCTGAGAGATTGAGGGTCTTCATTTCATAGATGAGCAGCTACAGCGCTCTCAAATTCTGCAGGTTACTCAACTTGGCACACTTGGGCTGGAGATCGGTCATGGCACTCAGGAAGGACACAATCTGCAGAGATTAAACTTTGTCAGTTGGTGGCATCGGGATGGCATAACCGGAAATGGAATCTGTGGATTGAAGACAGGCACAAACCCGGAGAGCATTGCTGCATATGGTGAGTACGGTGAGGTTGGAGAGATTTGGGAGTGCATCGAGCCAGTTGTACAACGGCCCCGTGCCAAGTCTCACCCTCCTGAGGGCGATGTAGAGGTCCCCAAAGCAGCTGCGAGGGAGGGCCACGGACTTGGGGCGGTCGCCGCTGTAGCGGAAGGAACGGAGGCCTAGGGCGGCGTGGGCACTGATATCGGCGACCTCGGGGGCACCTAGCGACGGTCAGGCTCAGGAGGCGCGCAGTTGCCACCGTGACGTCGACGCGGGTGATGCCGCCGCAGCGGCGCAGCTCGAGGACGCGGAGGCGGGGGCACGAGAGGAGTATCCAGGTGAGGCCGAGGTTGTCGAGGTTGGTGGACTCGATGCGGATGACCTCGAGCGTGCCGTAGGAGCGGCCACGACGGATCCCGCCGACGTGGACGCCGTGGAGCGTCAAGCCCACGAGGCGGCGGCTTGTCCGCTCGAAGTTGTACGAGAGCGCGGGCGGCCCGGGCCGCGCGTCGACGAGGAGGACGTCCTCGACGTCGCAGTCGGCGGCGTAGTCGAGGAGTAAGGCGAAGTCATCGGGGCCGGGGCGCATCCGGGCGTCCTCGACCTCGAGGATGAAGCGGAGGAGGCGGCGGCCGGGGCCCCGGCCGCGGCGGTCCAGCTTGTCGGTCAGCGACGGCACGATGTTGACGGAATGCATGTGGATGCCGAGGGCGCAGCCGCACCGCCCCGTCGCGGAGTGGATGTGGATCCCGAGGACGGAGTCTAGCGACCGCCGCGGCTTGTTTACCAGAGCAAACCACCTCCTAGAGACCATCTCCAACGCCAGGGCCGCCTTGAACGGGAGGAAGCTCAGGATGCGCAGCCGCGCCTTCTGCGGCAGTGACGAGATGCGGTCCGCCGCCGCCACCAGGGGGAGCGCAGGTACCCCGTCTTGTGGAGGTGGCAGGTTCAGGTTCGGGACGACTCCGCCGCCGCCGGGTTGTTGCGCCCTTTGCTGGTGCTCCCCAATGTTTAAAATAGCGGATTACAGCGGTTGGTGCTCGCAGAGAGTAAGGTCATATTTGGGAGCACTCCACTTTATAAAAAATTGCTACACTTCATCAACTCCATAAAATTGCTATCCAAACATGTACCGCTCCACCAACTCCAGCTCCAGAAAAAAAGGTGGAGTTGAAGGTCAGATCCACGTTTTTTGTGAAGTACCTCAAGAGGTGCTCTAAAAACACTAGTTTTGTACCAACTTATGAAGTTGCGAGGTAATTACCCACCGTACCACTGGTTACAAATATAATGGTTCAATCGATGTACCGCTCCTTCCCTCATCCCGTCGCCTCCTGCCCCCCCTCCCGCCGCCCCTTGCTCCTCCCGCGCGCCGCCCCCTGCTCCTCAACCCCCGCGCCGCCGCCGCCCCTGCTTCTCCCCCCTGCGCGCCCGCCGCACCCTGCTCCTCCCCCCCCCCTTACTCCCCCCTCACCGCCGCCCCTGCTCCTCCCCCTACGCCCCGCCGCCCCTGCTCCTCCCCCCTGCGCGCGCCGCCGCCCCCTGCTCCTCCCCCCCTGCCCCGCGCCCAGCCGCCCCCTTGCTCCTCACCCCTCCCAACCCCCCACCCCCCTTGCTCCTCTCCCTCCCCCCCTCCGCACCCAGCCGTCCCCTGCTCCTCCCCCCCGCGCCACCGCCGCCCCCGCTCCTCCCCACCCCCCCCCCCTTACTCCCCCCCCCCTCGCCGCCGCCCCTGCTCCTTATTGCGATCTTTGTACCATAATGAAAATATTGATTTTGTAATGAAAATATTGAGTTTGTAATGAAAATATTGATTTTGTACCATAATTATTGCGATCTTTAATATTATTTGGTTGAACAATAATATTGGAATATTATTGGGCTAGTTTTTTCAGAATGAACAGTGCGCGGGTACTGTAGTGTATTGTAGCAACGAAAAAACGAACCAACCCTTCATCCAACCACCATGGGAAAAATAAACTATTCCTACAAAATTCTCATATTTCTAGAGCTGGAGCACCACAATCTCCCAAACACGTACGTCAGCTCCAAATTTTCGTAGAAAAGATGGAGTGGAGTTGCTAAAAGGTGGAGCTGGTGGAGTGGAGCTTGTTTTGGTGGAGTGGAGTGCTCCCAAACATGTCCTAAGATAGGCTACAGCGGGTTACAGCCTAGGTAACCTATTTAGCCGTTATGTAAATTCCATACATAAATTTATAAGTAATTTTGGGTACAAACATGAAATAAAAAAATTGCATGCACTGAAGCATGTCTAGAGCTTCATTCTCTCATTACATCATTAACAAAATACTAAGTTTTGTAAATGATAAAGTTTAATACTACACTAATAATAAATAAGAACTAATTATATGGTTTAGCTGGCTAAATAACCCTTAATTTAGCGGCTATAGCGGGATATAACCGGCTATTAGCGGATTTAGCCTTTTAGAGCTAAAAGATGGATATCCTAGGCTTCTCCTCTCCCAAAGGCTATAGCAGGCTTTAGCTCGCTCCGGGCATAAAAACCAAACCCGAAACCCAAACCCAAGAAAATCCGAACCCGAAACCGAAAAACCCGAATCCCGAAGCCCGAACAACATTTTCGGGTGGCATATGCGAAAACCCGAATTAATTTCGGGTATTTCGGGTTTCAACCCGCGGTACCCGAAATACCCGAACAGGCCTGCCACCCGAACATGCACTTTAAAGTATTAGTGCTGGAATGTATTGCTACTTTAAATTAAAGTATTACTACTGCTTGGCAATGTATTGGTATTGCTACTATAAACAGTATAAACTATAAAATATTGTTGCTCGAATGTATTGCTACTATAAAGTATTGCTGCTGAAATGTAATGCTTCTAAACTATGTGTCATATTTCAACTATAATGTTGTTTTTGCTACTATAAAGTTGTTGCTTGAACGTATGGGTGCTGGAGTGTTGTTTATGCTGTTGCTTTTTATTGATTTTCTGCTATATAAATCGACTTTGTGCTGATTTCGGGTAGTATGGGTATTCCCGAACCCGAACCCGAAATGTTGGGTACCCAAAATTTTGGGTATTAAAATATTGGGTACAATTTCGGGTAGCAGTTCTCAAAACCCAAATTTATTATAACCCGAATTAACCGACCCGAAATTTCGGGTAATCCTGAACGCCCAGAGCTAGCTTTAGCGGTGGCTATAGCCGATTATTTAGAACCTTGTACTCCCCAACGCTTCATCCTCCCACCACTCTTCCACTCGTGTGGGCGTGTGGCCGTCTCTGCTATAAATGGCCAAATGGGCCGGGTCTGATGGCCGCACTAAACACGGCACTAAAAACACGGTCCGAACCCGACACAGCCCGATACAAATAGTGTCCGTGCCAGTCCAGCACGGTCACCATGTCGTAAATGGGCCGAAACTCCAGCACGTAGTGTCGACCCACGACTAATGGGCCGGCACGATTCGGCCCATCTAAGAACTCACGCATATATATACTCCCACCCTCACCCTCAAAACTTAATCCTATTTCCTTCCTTCCTATCCAGCGGCTGCCACCCTTCTTCCTTCTTTTCCTCTCGTGCGACTCTTTTTCTCTCGCGTCGTCGCACATGCCCCCCAAGCTCACGACCTCGCTTCTCCGGCAGCTCGGCCGCGTCAATCTTCACCTCCCCGGCCTTCGGCGGATCCATGGTTATCTTCTTCGGGCTTCTTTCCCACGCCGACGATCTTCTCTCGCCTCTCGTGGCCGCCATCAGCCTGCCTGCGCCCTTCATCATCGCCGGCGGCGCTGGACGCCCCGCCGGCAGCCACTAGCGCCCATCATTGCCAGCGTCGGCCTCCCTACCGGCCTCCCCATGCCCACCGCCTGCACCGCTGGCGCAACGGGCTAGGACTAGCACGGCCACGCCGGGCCGACCGTGCCATCATGCCAACACACTATAATCGCGCGTGCATTGTACCGTGCCTGGACCGCGGTGCCACCACGGCATGGTACGACTAGCTATCCGTACCTAATTATATCGTGTCCAAATATATTGTGTTTGGTATATTATGTTTGGTGTGTTGTGTTTGGTCATATCCGTACCGTGTCGTGCTGGGCCGCTCGTTTTGCCATCTCTGGGCTCTGCTTTTTGGCTTTGAATTTCGAATGGGAGAGAGGAGAGCGGGGAAGTAAATTGACTAAAAGGCCAAGCGGCAGGCGGTTGCTCGCCAGCCAGGCGGCAGGAGATACCAGGCTGGACCCAGCTGGGCCAACATGACGGATCAAGTTAATGGGCCAGCCCTGGTCTCTTGTGGGCTGAAACGATGAACTGGGCTGGACGTTTTATTGTTGCGACCCTTCGCAGCGAGCAACTTTAACGAAATTTCTAGCCATTACTCAAGTAAATTATGTTTGGCGATCACTCAGAATTTATTCTGGAAGTACTTATACCTGGGCCTTTTTGTTTCATTTTTGAAGAAAATTCCTCTCTCTTTTCCAATGCACTAATCATGCATACATCATCCGTACTGCGGATGTGGGATACTGGGATAGATCAAGACAAGTTGGATGCGTTTGACCATACGTTTTGCTTGCACACTAGGGCTCTCTTGCATGAACTAGTAAAATGTGAGACGGGACTGAAAAGTGTAACAAAACTATTTTGAAACAGAAGTTTAAGCAGTTTGGTTTGACCCTTTGGCCCTCCACAATGTGCTCCAAGAGTGGTGCTCAGATAGGAAAGAGATGGTCGAGGCTTCACTCTTTACACCGCAGCCTGCGATGCTTGTACCAAAAATTCTAGCAGCGATGCTTGTAGGTTCATCGATACCCTGCTGATTAAAGAAAAGAAAAAGTAAAATACGTGCACTTGATTCATCTGTGCTGTTCATGCAAGCAAGCTAGTGAGTAGTGGATGAATGGAGCCCATATGCGGATTCTTTATTCCAGTTTGTGGGACGCGTGAGTGATGTTTGAATGTGCAACTGTGAATGTGAAAGCGGTTCTAGCTTCTGTATGATGTGGCTCTAGTGAATAGTTTTGGGCTTCACTCACATTGTGGAGGGTCTTAGGGCAGTCTCAACCCTCAAAGTCAGCTGGTTTCTATAACATTAAATATGTTACCATGTAAGCAAAAATTAAGATAACAAGAGAGTTAATGAGGAGAGAAGAAAAAATATGAAGAAACCATTTCTCATGCAAGAAATCATGTCTACACGAAACCAAGACAAAAGAAGAGGGGATAGGAGGAGAAAAGAGAGAAGAGATATAATTCCATACAGGAGAGTTAACGAGGAGAGAAGAAAAAATACAAAAAAACCATTTCTCATGCAAGAAATCATGTCTACACGAAATCAAGATAAAAGAAGAGGGGATAGGGGGAGAAAAGAGAGAAGAGATATAATTCCATTGAGAATGTAGTTTCTATATGTGTAGTGCAGTGTCTACATGACATGGCAAGTATAGAAACTATTAGTAGTGTCTTGGGTTGGAATTGCCCTTATATCACCTTCCTTAATAAGTACCTAAATCAAAATTAAGATGTAGTACTTTGTAAGTATAACACGGCCTTCCTTGGGCCGAACGGCTGCCCGATCGAGTGCATCGCTTGACAAGAAGTCTCGTCAGCCGACGACAACGCGGAGGAAGCAACCAACCTCCCAACCATCACCCCCAGTCAAGACAACGGGCAGAGCCTGGCGCGGTGACGCGGATGCACGCGACTTCGGCTGGGTTTTCCACCACCCGTGCCGGCCAGCGCGGACCGCGACCTCGCCGCCATAAAACCCGTCGGCCAAGTGCCACCTTCTCCTCTCCGTAACACCGCCCAGCTCCGCCCGCCACCGGCTCGCTCGCTTCGCGCGTGCCGCCTGCCTCCCCCACCTCGCTGCTCGCTCCTAGTAGTTCTCCCGGCCTCGATCTGTCGCTTGAAGTATCCGAGGGAGGAGCAGCGGCAACCACCAAGCCAAGCCACGCGACAACCGCTGCCGCCAGCAGCAAGGCGCGGGGCGGTTCCCAGCTCCCCATGCGGTTGGCGCCGGGGGCGGCGGCGCGGCGGCATTACTCGCGATCGCACGGGTGGCGGCGGCGATGGGCCTCCTGGGCGGCGTCCTCGGCTTCAGCGTCGGGCTCCCCGTCGGGCTCGCCGCCGCCTACTTTCTCTACCTCCGCTACTTCGCCGCTCGGCGCCTCCAGGTGACCACCCCCGTCGGCCCCCCTCTCCTCCTGCTTGGTTCAAGTCTCCGCGCGTGCTTCCGCTCCGCTTCTGCATTAGTTCGGACCGATCGCGCCGCCGTGAGCTGGTTGATCGCGTGCACGTATCAGCAGCAGCTAGGATGGATGATCCGATCGCCTTCGCAAGGGTAGTCATGAGCACGACGGCTTCCCCCGAATCGAGGCTTGACGGTGCCCACGCAGGCCATCGACATCTCAGTGGTTGGTGGAAGATTTGAATTTGATTGGGATGTTTGGTCGGTTCCTCCTGCTACTTCCCATCGGTTAGCTCCGCGTCCTCGAGGAAAAACAATGACCAAACACGCACGCAGTGTCGTAATCTATATTTCTGAACACGACACGACGCCGGGGAAGATTGAGCGTGCGGCCTCGAATGTCAGCTCGAGATTGCCCCACCTGGAGCGATCGAGTCTTTGGTTGTCCAGCAGGTTCCTTTCAGGAATAGTTGGCCAGCTGAAAGTACTTTTCCCAGCTTTGAATTGCCTGCCGACTCGATGGCGTATCCGATTCGGGTTTGCTTTGTACGACCATTTATTCTTCCTTCTCCAGTGACCATCTGCACGAATGCCACACATGCCAGATAGATTTGGACTTTCGGATTATGACGTCGTTGCACTGGAGGTTTCGGGAAAATAATTATATATGCTGGGGATTTAGTTTCCTGCTCGACCCTGTTTGTTTCCTTGCTAGATTATATAATCTAGCTTATAATCTGAAATAAGCATCTCCTCCATAGCTTATACGATCATCATAATCTAGGACATGGATGATATAATCTAGATTAGAATCTAAGATGTTTGTTGACCATTGAGGATTATTTAAGCTAGATTATATAATCTATGGGTAAACAACCAGGGCCTATGTCTATGCGGGACAAATAAGCGGAAACCATGGATTTCAAAAAGGATATGCCAACTTCATGGCAATAAGATATCTCTGTATGCGTTAGGTTAATGTGGTTGCAAATGTGAAACGGGATTAGTGCTGACGGGTGCAGAGTTTCACCCGATGCTTAGGGATAATAATTTTTAAGTTTCCCTCGTACCTGACATGATGGGAGGATGCTTTGCTTTTGTCTAAGGTGCTTGGAATCATTTCCCTTGGAAGCGCATGTGGTTCCTGCTAAGTTGCAGATGGGTTCGCCGGTTAGTCCATAGGAATGAAAATGACATGGTTGAATTTGAATATGGTGCGAACAAAATCCAACTTGGAGAAATTTACTAGAGATATCAGCGTGTTTTTCTGAACCCTTTCTACTGAGACTACAACGACGTTTGGATAGCTTAGTTCATAAGCAAAGAAAGAAGCTGTCAGATCTCAACGCTAAGTAAAAAAAAGCCATAACCATCATTTTTAATGGTGCATTATTACGTTACGAACTGTCGTAAGACAAATTTCAATTTGCCACCAATCTAGCACAATATGATAACTTGCCTCTACAGAGTCCAGAAAGCTATGTCTGCTTTATATTCTCTGACCGCTGCAATATTAGACAAGTTCTAACGTCTATTAAGCTTTATTGTCACATTTTACTCTTATATAATTGATGCTGCCCTTGTACCCATGTATGGATCACCTATAATTACAGGTCATGTTTCACCAAGGCATGTGAATGGCATCTAGTGCAAGCTGAGAGCTTGCGACCATGAAGTGCACTTTTTTTAAGAAAATCACAAAATATTCTGAAAACTAGTATTTTTTAATTGAATTCTAATCCAAAAAAAGGTTGTCTGAAATTTTCTGAAATCTTGGACCCAACTGTTTTCCCCCTTCACAATACTATTACGAATTTGCAAATTTTCCTAGAAGTTGACATTTATGGTAATTACTGATCTGTGTCAATAATCATGATTGGCTTTACAGGATCCTGTCATTAGACCTCTACGAGATTTAGATTCTGAAACCCTACAGACAACAATACCAGATATTCCATTATGGGTGAAGAGCCCAGACTATGAGCGGGTGAGTACATGTTACACTACTATTTCCAATAATTTGTTCTTTGTTTCTTGACGAAATGTCCCTAGTATATAAGCCCTTGTTTGTTGTCAACAGTGCCACTTGAGCGAGTAAATGCAGGTGTGAGTCAACTGCATGTTACTCAAAATAACCTTGAGGAACATCTCTGTGAGAATAGAAGTCTATGGAAGAAATGGACCTTGTTCCGTGTTTTATTCAAAATAAATTTATGGATTGTTTATGTTTGAAACTTATAGAATTTGATCTGTAGAACAAAATTTTTCATGGAAACTCATCTTATATATTAGCACTAGTTTCTCAATTAAAACAAATCAATTTGACAATGATGAGTTCACCTCCATTTCAAATTATTATTCTAAATATTGTTCATATTTTTCACACATTCGAACTATTATTCTAAGCATGTACCAATGTTTTTATATGGAAATTGATGTTGCAAATGCTCAAACACAAGATTTAGTTAACTAAAGGGATAATTCACAAACATTTTATTGTTTCGCAGGTTGATTGGATGAACAAGTTTATTTTTGACATGTGGCCTTTCCTGGATAAGGTTCTTTCAACTTTCATATGGCAAATTTGGTACAAATTTTAGTGTGTGTTTTGCTGTAGAAATTTTAAATGGAAGCATGATAGCCAAAGTAATGCTCTTTTGATTCATCGAATGCAGGCAATATGCAACAATATAAAACGTGCAACGAGACCAATATTCGATCAATATGTTGGACAATATGGTATAGAGTCCATTGAATTTGGAGAGTTGACACTTGGGGCACTTCCACCTACATTTCAAGGTCCATGATTTCTCTTAGAGAGCTTATTTTTGTGGGTGCAATGTGTTCAATGATACAGCAAGAAAGTCTCCTCAAACAATGACTATCATTACTACACAAAAACTCTTTTTTTTCTATTTTTATACAACTCAGATCTGTGATATGAAAAGATTGAATCGGTACTTTTGTTTAAAATAATGAGATTAGCCTCAACCAACTCTAACTCAGTGCAAAGTTTCTTATTAGACTTTTGAAGGAAATGATTTTGGTGGAGAGTTTTAATATGTGAAAGTCAACTATTTCTAGAATATAAAGCTGGGGTATTCATCTTGCGTTTCTATTGTGATGCGTTCTAGTTGAACTGTAGTTTAAAAGGGTTGTCTGTTTGCTTGGTTTTCAACTTATTTGGCTTCCATCTGAATACACTCTACCATACTCTTACTTGCCTAAAACAGGTATTAAAGTTTACGAAATGCTAGGAAAAGTATTGGTAATTGAGCCTGTGATTCGGTGGGCTAGCATAGCAAATGTAATCTTGAACGCAAAGGTGCATTCTTTCGAAGTGTCCGTTCAGGTTAGCTTTGCTCCTGGCTGGCTGCATTATACAGACATGGCTTAGTAGCTCACTGACATGATCTATTGTGATTTTCAGCTTGAAGATTTACATATAATGCTAACTCCGCGTGTGACTCTCAAGCCACTTGTGCCAAGCTTTCCCTGCTTTGCTAACTTGTGTGTGTCATTAATGGAGAAGGTATTAATTATATGCTCCTTTGATGTGCACTTAATTTCATTGAAGAATACTAACTCAAGTTATGTGGATATAGCCATGTATAGATTTTGGATTCAAAATGTTGGGAGGAGATATCATGGCAATACCAGGCTTGTACCAATATGTTCAGGTAACTGCTCTTCTGCCTTAGGATAGAAAAACTCCCCCGAACTCTGAATGATGTACCATATAGGCATATACTATGTTCTCTCGTCTTATTAGCTTTTTCCCCCTTGCAGGATCAAATATCAAAGCAAATCTCAGTTCTGTATCATTGGCCTAAGGTTATTCAGATTCCAATCTTGGATGGAGCAAGGTGAAATTCTCCAGCAATGGCACCAAAACAACTATTGCTTCTTGCTTAAGTTTTTACGAGTCCCAATCTTTTAACTTCAAATAATAAGTTGCATAGAGATATCCTGCTTTCAAGTTTCAACAAGATAAACATGAATCTTATATCTCTGATTTTTCTTTATTTACGTGCATGTGATGCCATAATATTGTACACAACATTTTCTCGAAAGATAAATGCTGCATATAATTGGTGATAACTGATAAGATTATTATCTATGGAGGGCTAAACGTTTACCATTACAACTGGTATTAGTAACAAATTTGTAGCATATATATTGTACACATATATCATTTAAAAACTAATTTGCTAGCTATACGTGTTCATACAAATGGAACAGCCATATTTTTTTACAAACATTTGCCCTTTAATTTTTAAAATAAGCTCTCCAACTTAATTTGGATTTAATTACTATTTGTTCTGTGAACCATATTGCAGTGGCGCTACAAAGAAGCCGGTTGGAATCTTGCATGTAAAGGTAATTAGAGCCCTGAATCTTCTCAAGATGGACTTGCTTGGAAAGTCTGATCCCTATGTCAAGATGCGCCTGAGCGGTGAAAAGCTGCCTTCAAAGAAAACATCTGTTAAGATGAGCAACCTGAATCCTGAATGGAATGAACACTTCAGGTTCATAGTCAAGGATCCCGATACTCAAGTCCTTGAGCTCCACATGTTTGACTGGGAAAAGGTTTCTTGCTGTATCCAAACTTATCGTCCTTCTTTTCTACTTCGGAATATCCTCACAGTCCTCATTTTGATGTCAAACAGATGTTTTCCCTGATTTGCAAGGGCAGGAGAGACACCAATTAATCATCTTTCCGTCTTTCTGCTTGTGCAGGTTAAGATGCACGATAAATTGGGTATGCAAGTAATTCCCCTCCGCTTGCTTACACCTTACGAGAGCAAGCTATTCACACTGGACCTTGTTCGAAGCATGAATCCAAATGATCCGCATAACAAGAAAAATAGAGGACAGCTCATTGTTGAGTTGACATTTGATCCCTTCAGAGAAGACAATAGCAGGAGCAGTGTGGCTTTGGACGGTGAAGCTAATGCAAGCATAAGGGAAGGAAACGGTGAATCCAGTGGTGGGGTGTTGTTGGTTTCAGTAGAAAATGCAGAAGATGTCGAAGGGAAGCAGCACACCAATCCATATGCTGAGGTTCTTTTCAGGGGAGAACGCAAGAAAACAAAGGTAACGCTTTTAAATTCTTTTGCTTATGTAACAATGCACATTTATTTTTAAAATTTGCATTGCCAAACATAGCAAGCCCACTCACTTCTTAAGTTCAATAGCATCCTTTGCATGTTCTAACTACAGTTTATGAACAAGCCCATGGCAAACCACATTGAGACTTCTTTCATCTTTATTGGTTATTAGTCAGCTGAATTGAGCCCTAACTTGGTAACGATATCTGAGATGAGAGGTGGTAGGCCTGCTAACTGAGCCAGAATTTGGAGAAACTGAGCCAGAATTTCACTAGCATAACAATACTTGCCCCTGCTTCCACGGAAATACATTGCCTGATTGGTGCAGTTCATTCTACCATGACTGTATCATCTCAAGAGAAAATTGCATCGTAACCATTTGGTCAAAGGTGGCAAATAAAATTTGACTAAACTGTCCATATTTCACGTTCGCTTTGCATCAAGTTCACTTTCTTCACACAAGTTATATTGAACTTTTTGGCATGAAATTCACCGACCAAAATCCATACCGTACCAACAACCACTTCATGGTCCTATGTGCGTCGCTGCTGTAGGTGATAAGGAAAACAAGAGATCCAAGATGGAGCGAGGAGTTCCAGTTCATGGTAGACGAGCCTCCCGTGGAAGATAAGGTCCATATCGAAGTTAAAAGCAAACGCCGCGGACTACCCATCCGCAACAAGGTAAGTCATACATGCTCGTTACCTTGCCTACAGGTTGCAGCAGCTGGCTGTCATAACTCAAAACGCTCAATCTCTCAGGAATCCCTGGGGCACGTGAACATAAACCTGGTGGATGTGGTGAACAATGGCCGGATCAACGAGAAATACCACCTTATCAACTCGAGGAACGGGATGATACAAGTCGAGATCAAATGGAGCACGGTGTGATCGCCACACTCCTTTTGTGCTTGGTGTTCCATTTAGCGTTGTTAGCATATGTTGTAACACCAATGGACAGCGGAGATGCGTGTGACTTGTTTGTAAGTCGCAGCATGTAAGAGCACTGGCTTTGCTCATCTCCTTGGGTCAAAGCTAGCCCATCATTGCTTGTTGAGTTGCTTGCATTGAGCAATTTTTGTGAGGCATGAGTAACAAATCCTCAAATAGTCAAATGCTACCACCACAAGAATGAAAGCCTCACCTGCTGCTGCCCAGTATCAGCAGCTGAGAAGGGCAAACAACCTACCACCAGTCCATAACCCAGGCAGTGACAACGATCACCAGACACTGCTGAACAAGGCGTTGACGATGGTGTTGGCCGACGAACGCTGGAGGAAGCATCGATGTCAGCTACCATTGGACCATCTTGATTTCGCTGAATCGGTTACTCTCTAGTCTCTCCTATTCTCCTTGAGTTCAAGTGTGAGGGACAGAGATCAAATGCTTGTTCAGGAAAGGATGAGGAGAAAAGGATGCCAGTTTGTGTTGCACCTCTCAGTCTGGAGATCCGCTGTTGATCCTCCGTTTCATCTGCGTCCTGCTCCTCAGTTTTCTACCTCCTGTCTTTCGCTCTCTAATTCAGAGCTGAATTCTGAACCTGTGCAGTGAACTCTGACATGTTCTCTGCTGCTTCACTGAAATGTAGTGAACTCAGAGACACAGACACAACTCACAGCCTAGCTGTTGGAAGATGTGCAGTGCAGTGACGGCCATGTCTTCCGGATCAAATACGATACAGGGGAAAGGATGAGCTCGGCAATCAAATAAGATGCTTGGCTTTGCCGCTTTTGCTTCCCATTGGATTGTTGCTTCTAGTTTGCAGCAGAGCCAAAGCCCAAAGCCACTGAATTCCTCAACTTTTTTTTCCCGTTTACCTTTGTAACTCATCACAGGCATGGAGAAGCTGGCCCGGTTCAAAATGCTGTTGAAGGGCTCCAGCCGCCTCATCACACCGCCACCACTGCATCCAAGATTATGCTTGAAGAACTTAAGACTGGCCGCTGGTGAGGGCTTAAGGCGGGGGGATGGGTTTATGCAGCTGCTGTTGGCGCTGGCAGGTCCCCGGCAGAGTGGAGAAGAGAAGAGAAATGAAGTGGACGAGAGCGGAACCAAAATTTTGGGTCGCTACTATTAATCGCGATCCAAATTGAGCGTGCTTTTATAAAAACCAGAAATCAATACTTTGCAAATAACTCTCTAGCAAAAGATAGTGCTGCTGTCCATACATGGAATACGGACAAATTGAAATACAATAAAGCATATTCGTAAAAAAGCTATTAGTGTGCACTACTGCAAGAAATTCAGATCAACATAACAACAAAAACTAATATATGAATGCTTGCTACTCACCAAACCCCCCAAATACAAAATTTATATGTCGATTTATCAACTATATGCAGCAAGTAACATAGACAAGTTAACATACAACACCAAGTTGGGAACCTTAGCCAATTGTCTTCCAGCCATAATACGGTTTTCCCACATTGCAAGGTCTCCTAAACTTTCACCAATATTCAAGTGGCAGACACACACAATACTCATCTGAAAGAAACACCTTACCATCATGCAAACACTCCCTGGATACAGTTGATTTCATTTGGACACGAGTAGTGTGTCAGGCTTGCGCTGCTTGCTCGGTGTGTTTGGCTTTGAACTTGGCCTAGAGCTCGACGCGGTGCTTCCAGCAGTGCCAGCAGCCACAATTGTCCCAGAAGCCGCAGCAGCTGCTGCCTTTGCAGCCTTCCGTGCACTTTTGTCAAGCTCAATCAAGCTCCGGGCTGCTAAGATTGCCTGTGGCACAAGGTCGTGGCATGCACGGGCATAGACAACCCTCACAGCATCTGCAGCTGCGTCCCGCACCTCGACAGGGTTCAGCGGTGCAAGCAAGCAGTGCCCAAGAACCCTCATCACCGGCTGGAGCAGCTCCCAGGGTAGCGGCACCCTTGCCTCCTTGTCATAATCCTCATGGCAGTTCCGCCCACTGGTATCTCCATTGATGCGCATCCTTGCCAGTTCCTCCTCCAACTCCTTCCCATTCTCGGCCTCTGATGACAATGGTGACACAGACCCCAGAGAGTCCCCCTCCTCTTCCTCCAGCTCCTTGTCATCAAGCTCAAAACGGCATTTGCAGTACTGCCCCGCCCATGCCGCCACAGCATTGCAGGCATCAACCTTCGATGCAGCCGGCATCTGCAGAATCTTGGAATAGTAAGCTTCGAACGCGACCCCAATTATCCCTGCGCGCTTCGTGGACTTCACAGCAGCCTGCGGCTCCAACGGTGGTGAGAGCACACCCACCACGGGAGTTGCCTGTGGAGGGGGGATCGGCGGGGGCTGCGGCCGGCGAGGGGACTTGGAGCTGGGGCTGGACGCCGGCGTGTGGTAGAGCGAGGGGACGGAGAGGTCCGGGACCTGGACGAGGACGGGCTTCCCCTGACGATTCTTAGCCTCAGAGGAGTAGACGGCGAGGAGCACCGCCTCGAAGCCGGAGAGCGACGAAGGGAGCTCGGGCGGGAGGCGGCGGAGGTAGAGCGCCGCCAGTAGAGGCAGGAACGCGAGCGCGGCGAGGCGGAGGTCGGGGTCAGCGGAGAGGAGCGTGTCGTAGAGCCAGTGGCAGGCGGGGTCGTCGGCGCCCCCGCCCGCGCGGAGCGCGTCGGAGAGCGCCGCGTAGGCGGCGGGCGAGCGGAGGAGCGCGCGCGCGGGGCGATCGGAGTCCGCCAGCGCCGCGACGTCCTGGGACGCGGCCGGGGGCAGGATGGAGGAGAGCGCCTGGATGCGGGAGCGCGCCTGCGAGACCGACTCCCACCAGGACGGGGTCGGGTCCGAGGCTGAGGCGGAGGCGGAGGGGGACGCCGAGGCGGCGCCCGCGCCGGCGGAGGATGGCGAGGGAGGCATGGCGGCGACGGCGGCGGAGAAGCCGAGATGAGATCTCCCCCGTCTCCGCAGCTGTCTGGAGGTAGTAGGTGGGTAAGTGGATCGTGGATGCGACGGCATTCATTTTCTTATTGGGCCAAATGGCTGGTATGCGAACTAGATAGGCCTAAAGGGTTATGTGTTGGCCCGTGGTTTTTTTTTAGGTTTGTTGGCCCGTATTAAAAGGCCTAGCATCTGATCTTTGTATGGTCCGGCCCGGGCTAGTTATAGTATTATTTTTTTAAGCTTGTTACAGATGTTTTTTTTTTTTGAGAACTTGTTGTAACTGTTCTTGGCACAATTGAAATCTGAAAAAGTAGACTTTGTGTCCGGGAACTTCAAAATCGGGGAGACGGGATGCTGATGACGTCTCCGCGCGAACGTAGTATCGTGCTCGTGCACCGAGGGCGCCGAGCAAGCCGGTCTCCGGCGAGAGGACAGGCCGGCGTCGGGACGAAACACCCATGCGCGGCTGCAAATCCACCCGTGGCCTGTTCCAATCCGCGCACGCACGGCTTGACGCCGGCACCCAGACGGGGAGGAAGGTGTTTGAAATTTCGAGGAATTTTCGCGCTGCTGTGCTGTGGCAAACAAGGTTGCCCTTTCGTCCCGGACTCGTTGGGGAGGTGTCCGTACGTTGGTTGCCATTGCACGCGCCGCGCCATCCGGACGCCCGTCGACCGGATATTACGGAAACAGAATGACCCGTATTTGAACCTGGAAGGTAGATCATCCTAGCAACACCAGTCGACATATGTCCAGAAAAGTCACAATTTTGCGTGCTCATTAGCCACCAGATACAGGAGCAGACCGTAGCGTAGCCAATTAGACGTGGCGCCAACTACATGGTTCGCCAATGTAGATTCACACTGCAAAAGAATCACTGAACTATGCTGGTGGATAACTAACATACACTGCATCAATTTGCAGAGACACCAGCTGGTCAGCTACCGGGTAGACATCATTCTACAGAACGGTTCAAGTAACAAACAAAAGGCCTACCCAGCTTCCGGTTCTTAGACATCAGCTAACTTAGCTTTCCTATATTTACATGGGGTACATCTAAAACTTAAATTGATCACCCAAAAGCTGCTTCGGGATAACCTACACTTTTAACTTCACAAAAGCCTAGTGCTGCCGACGCAGGATTCAACAAATCAATGCCCTGCAGCGCTCATCACCGTCCTCCAACAATCCCCGGCGCTCCAAACTGCAAGTATCAAGTATGTTAGCTAAAACTCAGATTCAGAACGCTTTCATGTTCAGTTCACCAGCGCGATGAGCATGCATTATTAACAAAGCATAGAGCGACACAAGTACCTTTCGCTGGCTTCTCAATCCATGGACCGTTCATGATGTTCAAAATGCTGCAGGCATCGCTGTACTCCAGATCAGGTAGCAGCTTGGGCGTCAGAAGGAAGCACCTGCAGTCAGAAAAGAAACAGGAGGTTACCAGATGTCAGCAGGTCTGCATGCTGTACAAGGTGTTGTGCGTGTATTGTCACTAACTGTGGCGTGTTAATTTGGCTGGCAGCTCTAACAAGCTGCTGGAACATCTTCCTCTCATTTATGGGGTCCATTCCTGCATTTTTCGGATGGAATGAGTTAGACCACTTCAATTACATGGTAACAGTCATGCAATTGAGGGGGAACACTTTCGGTTGACTTGCCTTGATTTATCTCATCAACCACCCGAAAGGGGCAGTTGGTAAGATCTTGAAGTGACACAAGATACAATATGGTCGATACTGATCGCTCCTATGAATGGGAAGGAAACAATTGTGATCAGAAGAAGGTAAAAAAACAGTTCCACAATCAATCTGGCAGTTGTTGTTTCTTCATACCCCTCCAGATTGGTGATGAGCACTTAGCACCTGCAGCTGACTAGTTTGCCTGATGACCAAAAGAAAATATATCAAAACCTCAATCTACATGCTAGAAGCACAGGATAGAAAAAAATATATCAGCAACAAATATGCAAACAAAGATTAGTTACAGGCCATTCAAATAATGAAATATTTCTTCTGTTACAATTAGAATTATATACAGGAAGGCACCAGACCAGTATCTACCTAAATCTCCTGATAGAGACTAGGTAGTAGGAAGCAAGCAGGTCACTGTGATTCATGGAAATATTGTTCAAACAACCATGTTAGTAAATTAAATTTTTATTCAGTGTACACCATATTCCAGACGATATGAACACATCGTGAACTGCACTCAGATATGGGACTACTCATAGTGGTTTTCTTTTCAAGAGAGAACAGTCCACCACAAATAAAGCACATAGCAAAACAAGGACAACCTGCTCCACAACGTGTGCTGAGGAGCTTTGGACAGCAAGATATTCAACTTTGGAAGAGTGGATATGAGAATAAAATACATACAAGCGTGCTTTTCATGAAACAACTTCCGCAACGAGCTACATGGACCAGAGAGATCATTTGTAGGAGATTATGTCCAAATAAATTCTAAAGTACTCAAAGTTTCCCTTTAGTGAAGTCGGTAGTGAACTCGGTAAGGCTGAGCCTGGTTATACCATCATACACCAGGATACTGTAATTAGGAGTACACAAAACCAAACGAGCTTACAATTACAAAATATTACATTGACTGATAAGGTATGGCAGACTAGTTACTTAATATTTATCCATCCAATTTCGAGAAATATCAGAATACAGAACATTGCTCACTTGGTAAAGAAACTCACCTAAACTTCACCTTTATAAGAATGCCGTACTGATCAAAATCAAGATCATGCTCATCTGGAAGTTTTGGCATGACAATTTGAGTGTTATCAAAATGTACAGACAATGGCTAAGAAACAGAACCATACATACCCAATGAAACTTCTCCAGCAACGGCCATTTCTTGAAAGTTACGACTGAATGTGTCATTTATTTTTGAAACAAGAGTCCGCAGAGTTGGAAGCCATTTACCCTACAAAATCATCCAAGTCAAGTCAAAGGAGATGGATCCAAAAAGAAGTGAGAGAATTGATTTCAGATTAGGTGACACAAGATGAAGTGTTCAAACCTTTACAGTTTCAATTTCAGAGCAGCATATCTCATATTCGTCTTTATCATCCTTAAGTTTATTTGAGATTGATTCTATCTGTAAAATCAAATTAGTTAGCGTCAACAAGAATTCTAAGTAGAAGTTGTGATTGATTTAGTAGCTCAACTTAACATATTATAATACAGACATTCAGTAGACGAAGAAATGTTGTTACTTAGAGCTATCTGCTCAAACTTGACTTTTGAGATGGTCCGAGTGTCCAAGGTTCCAAGTGGCCTCATCTACTAGTCTAATTTATTGGCAAAGAGCCAAAGACCAAAACATGACTACACCCAAATAGCAGCACATTCTGCAATTATAGCTGAGCATTTTCACAAGGATATAGTCTGGAGGGAGAGAACTCTATGGTAAGTAACCTCCGTGATTTTTAATGCACTTCAGGAAATGAACATCTCATAATGCCTCCCTTAATTCGCTCACTAAATATGGTCTCGAGAAAGAGTTCTAAAACACATGCCAATAATCCCATAAAAAAGGACCACTAAGGTTTCAATAGATGATTCTGCCAATTACAATACCAAGACGATAAAATATAATCATTGCTAGGAATAATTTGATACCTCGCGTTGCCGGTTTTGATACTCCTGCAAAACATTTTGGTTTAGAAATAGCATAGAATTTGCCTCCAATTCAGTATCTTGTATTGCTGTTTCCAGTTCTTCTACGGTACGAGGCATCTGCAATTAGAAAGGAGTGAAGAATCAATAAACAGATTATTAGTGCTAATACATGCCATTAAGAACAGTGGTTTATTTGGACTATGGAAACACCAGCATAATTGAACTAAAGAAAACAGAAATGGAACTAGAACAAAATACTGTTATAACTGTTATGGTCACAGTCCAGATATATTTTTTTATTTTTCTACTCCAAGTTATTTACATTGATGAGTTAGTGAAACAAAATTTATACAGAAACTAAATTTCAACTATACCTCATCAAACTCTTTTTCAATGTCTTTAGTGATCATGGTTATCGACTCTGCGTGCTGTTGTGCCAAAACCAACTTCCGCTTATGTTCCTGAGTGATTCTTTTACCTGATGAAAAAAAATGTGACTATGAAGCCTGAAAAAAAAAGATCCATAGGGGTAAAACAGCCTAGCAACTTCAACTGACAGTTATTATTGAATTAGATTGGCCAGACTAAACCATTATATCTCTGCCAACCGTACTTCAAGATAATTTGCTTCTCCCTCTCTTCTTAATTAAAAAATAAGTTCATTACATGACCATACAGTGACACAGATTGAACAGTAAATTAGAGAATGGTATTTCCAAGTAAAAAACCAATATGAAAATAATAAATAGATCAACCCAAAACCCATTCCACTCAATTGTATGTTCACTTCCCACTTAGTTCATTCATGTTGCACATAACAGGTAAAGAAGTACTCCAAAAGATATTTATTTTACGAGTAAAGAATGTACAAAATAATCGACTATGAAGCATGGTGATCATGTTGCGAGTAGTCCCTGATATTTGTGGGCTCAAAGACCAAAAGTTCATAATTAACACGACAAATTATTGATGTTAACTTTTGACTTTACATATTGCAAGAAAACTGCAAGAGAATTCATAGTAAAATCAACTTACGATCTTCATATTCTCTGGCAGCCAGATTAGCATCCTTTTCAAGTTTTTTCACACCCTTTTCCATCTCCCATATCTATGGCATGATTAGTTATGGTTAAACAAAAAAATATATATGTTAATACCAGCCAGATAGACATTATGGACAACAACAACAACAACAACAACAACTTAGCCTTTTGTCCCAAGCAAGTTGGGGTAGGCTAGAGATGAAACCCACAGAAAACAAGAATAAGAAACACAAAAAGGGCACAAGCCAAAGGAAGAGTTAGAGGTTAAATAAAAAGTAACAAAGGTCACGGTTCAGGTACGTTAATTGCTAATCTCCAAGCGCTCCTATCCATAGCTAATTCCTTAGCGATATTCCACTCCTTAAGGTCTCTCTTAACCGTCTCGTTCCAAGTTAGTCTAGGTCTACCTCTACCTCTCTTCTACCTCTACCTCTCTTTACATTATCCGCCCGCTTTAAAACTCCACTACACACCTATCGAGGAGTGGACATTATGGACAACAAAATAAAACAGCTACTGCTCTACAAGCTCACTTTTTTTTTCACTTGCCACTCAATCATTTATTGCAGATGTAACTAGAAGAACATACCTTGGCATCGAGCTCAATGGAAGCCATTTGCTTTTCTGTGTGGCTCCATTTGAGAGCAACAGCTTCAGTAAGCAAATCCTAAGATAGTTGATATGAAACTGAAGTAAGTAACTTGATGCTTTCCAAGATAAACAGCTAAAAACAATGTTGGACTGTTGGCTGTTAGCATAAAGGCCCTGCTAACCTTAAGTTTTATCATTGCTTGAAATCGCTTGTCCTTTAAGTTAGCAACCTGATCAACCAGCTTTCTTGTGCTGGATTCCACATCTTCCTCTTTGCATAAGTCCTCCAGCACTCTCCTTCTCATATCTGAAAAGAAGACACCTCATACAATATACATAATATACATGTAAAAGAACAGGAGAAAGTCTCGTACCAACACGCCTTTTTATTTCTTCTTGTCTCTTCTTTTGGGACATCATCATGTTAATAATTTCTTCCTAGAAAATTTAACAATCAAAACATAAGAATCACCAGAAATCACTAGGTAATAATTAAAATTAATGGAAGTAACTAAATTAAATAGATGCAACCTTTTGCTTGTGTATATTCGCCTCGTTATCTTCTAATTGCCTCTGTTTTCTCTGAACACCTTTTAAAACTTCAAGCATTCCTTCAATATTCCTTTCATGCTTTTCTTTCTGAAGTCGAAGATTTTCAATGTCACTTACATCAAGATCTGCGTGGGAAGGCTGACAAGAATAAGAAATGACAGGTGAATTATGTAAATGACAAATCTATTGAGGCTGCGAGTATAAATCATACTGCTCTTGAAAAGACGAGAAGGATTGACTGCATCTACAAATGCTGACATATGACCACCATATCTCGATTTGGACCATCGGTAATGGTTATCCGGAGTCCAAAAGTCAGAAATGCCCAACTTTGATACCTCATCTGCTCTGCGATGAGTTTCATCTGTACCTATGTACTAGACACACATACAAGGAGAAACGTGAGATAAAAAAAAAGCAACTTTGAGTGAAAGGTTCGAATACTCCTTTCAGCTAACCATTTAACCTACCAAAATTGTTATCAATTAAAATTTGTGCATTAAAATTGAAAATCTGATAATGGTATGGGTAGATTTGTAGTAAAAAAAGGTTACACAATCATATAATTTGCTATTGAAAATATATTCTAGAAGAAATTAGTACTTGATATTTTGTAATTGGAGGGAGTAATAATCAATGCAACTTGGTAATGATTTATGAACAGAACATAAGCAGTTATACCGAATCATCCAACATTGCCTGATTAATTAAAACATCTTTTACAGCATCCGGGGCTCGAAATACTTGATCAAGTCGGGAGTAGATCCCAAGTTGCTTCATCTGTCAAGGGAAGATAAACAGAGCAGCCAATATTACTACCAACACAATTCCAAGGCATGTTGTAAGGAGGTCAGGAAAACACTAAGATTGGTGACATAACCAAAAGGTCTATGGTGCCCTTACATAATAATGCTCAGGAACGAGGAGAAATGACAGTAGTGTGAATGTCCATGCATAAAAGTTAGAAAAGAAGATGGAAAAAATAAGGACAAATGCTTGGTCCATATCTGCTTACCTCCGGAGTAATGTTTAACGGTCGTCGCCTTACGCGTTCGTCCGTTATGTAGTTCAGAACAGGGATGCCATACTTCTTCATTTCTCTAAAGATGTAGTCACGGTCGGAAGCATCCTGAGTGATGAATGACTGGAAAATACAATTGTTTACAGCAATTACAATGTTTTCCATAAGAATAAACAAGATGATGGCATGTAGTCATTCGCAAGTCGAGGACGAGAATGAACTAGGGACCTCTGTATGACTGTATATATTACAGAAATGCCATACTAATGGATGCTGATCGTCTTCAGTGACTGGAGGGTAAATCTGCTTCTGCACACACACCAGGCATACAACATGGCAACGTGCAATAACAGTATAGCACAGGGAGATCTAGCAGCCATCGGTTAAATATTTGTCCCTAGTTTCTTTCTCTAGTTTTTTCTTCCTCTGATAACAAATATAAGTCCATGTAGGTTTCTCCTAAGTCCTAAGTCAAACTTTTGGAACCATTATCTATGGGGAAAATATTATCTTAAATGAAATGAAGAGACATATATATTACAAAAATAGTTCTAATAATGAAACTGTAAGTGTCAATCTTGTATTGACAATCTTTATAAATTCAGATATTGATGGCCAAAATTGAAGTTTGACTTAGGACAGACCTAGGTGAACTTGTATTTGTGAATGGACAAAGTAAAACAACATAATTTAGAAACAATCAAAAGATAAAGTGTTAGCACTCTATTTGTACCTTCCATATATAGTTTGGAACATGGTTTTCCAGGTAAGTTGCATGGAGCTTATCCTCAACATTTACCTGGGAACAGTTGAACCAAAGTATAGTGTCTTGGCTGCAAATAAAAGGACTATTGACAGCAAAAGTAAAACAAACCTCAAGGAGAACAGGTCCATATACTTCCCCCCTAAAATTTTTTTTGTTATCTTGCACCCAGTGGTATGCTTCAGTGATCTTATCAGCGCCTATCATTTGCAATGCTTGGAGTAGCTTACTATTCTTGCTTTCCATTTCCATCAGCCTGGAACAAATTAGTGTTAGGTAACCTAGTCTTGAGTGGAGATGACAGCAGCTCACAAGCAGGTTACCTATTAGAACATCTCCCCATGCTTTCATTCTCTCGAGCTAACTGGGACTCCACAGAATTCCTTTCTGCTTTTAGATTTTTTATCTCAACACTTATTCGTGCAATTTGGTCTGTGAGTTGTGCCTATTGCAAAAACATAAATATACCTTCCAGTGTAAATATAACAGTCGCAAAAATCGCATTACTATGATCATATAAAATTGAAATAATACCAATCAGTCACTGGAGAGTACAAAGATGTAAGTAAAGCAAGGAGGTAATGGAGTAAGGTATATCAACCAACCATTTGAGCTTTAGGGAGTTCATATGGCTGTAGATCTTCAAGTTCTTTTTCAGCAGCAGCAAGGTCTTCCTTAGCTTTCAGAATCCTTTGCTGGCGAGATTTTTCTTGCTTTTTCAAATAATCAATGTCATCAAAAGCAGCTTTCAGTTCTGCATTCTGGTACCAAGAAAAGGAACGTCAGAAACTGAAATCAGTAAAATAGTAATAGATGCCTGATTTCGGTAAAGCGGTCATACCAGCTGCAGTTCATGGTCTGTAACTTTCCTGCGGTTGGTCATGTTCTCATTTACTTGGTTACTTGTCTTCTTTATATTTGAAGTATGAGCTGCCCTGTGTTTCTTGAGTTCACTACCAAAAACAATAATGGCAAAGAAGATGTCTCTGTTTAGACCTTGCAATATAAACCTTGCCTTTGGATTTTGTCAATTTAAAGGCACGCATAAATATAAGTTGTACAGAACGAATTTTCATAAAATCTAAAAAGGTACTCCCTCCGTCCCATGAGGAGTGCAATTCTGCGTTTGAAAAAAATCCCACAAAGAGTGCAATCCTATAAATTGGATCTCAACTATCTGCCTAATTAAGTGGTCAGATTTAATTTGCGTGTCAAAACTAACTGCGTGTGGCAAACAAATGAGGGCATTAGAGTCTTTTCACGCCACGACAATCTGTTTGAGAAAAACTAGAATAACACTCTTCATGGGACGGAGGGAGTATGTAAGAGTATATACATTTTTTCCATATACCAATAGCATTATTCCTGACAACTCAATGTATTATTTTCTTAGTATTTTTTTCTTTGTTTTGAATAAGTAAAGAACATTTTTATATGGCATTTTAATTGTTCTTTTATTCTCTCCCATGTATTTGAAGCAACCAAAGGATACTGTATAAGCAACTTCCAAGTAAATATCCAAAAGAATGGATCCAAAAGGATTTAATCAAATGAAAATGAAAGAATCCACATAAAAAGTGGCATAAAGATTTTATCTTGACGCTACAAGCATGCCCACAGAAGCGAAAAGGGAATTCTGAAACTAGGAACAATATGGAGGGGAACTTAGGTGCAGCACAGGTTAGAGATGCTTGACGGCAATGGAGTTGGTGTGCAGATACTATTATATATTGAGATAATCCCCTAGTGCCTCCTTGGATAGGTGAAACAACCATTTAACTTTGTCTCTCACATTACTGAAAGAGGAGAGCTCGCACCTTCTGTTTCAAAAGTTTGGCCACATGGGTTTTTCTAAATTTATGTAAAGTGGTCCAATTCACAAATTTTTATGTCCTTAACAGACTATGGCAACCAGGAACTTTGTTTTGACATAGTATGTTTAGAATTTGTTTAAATAGGGTCCACTAAGTAAGCCAAAAAACACACATGAAAAAGAGAGGGTGTATCAATCGAAACTGGAGGTGAGGCTGACCTAATTTCTGGTTATTGGATTATTCGCTAAAAGAATAAAAGAAACTGTAGGTGCATAACTAATTTCATCCATTCAAATCGAAGGCCTTGAAAAGGAAGCCTTTATTTGTTAGGGCGAATAGCTAATCATGTAGTATGAAATAATTCCAAAACATCAAGAAGGAATGTCTATGCCACCAAATGAATAATTGAAGCCTTCTGAAAGCATGAAACATACTCAATAGGGCCTTTTGAATCTTCCCAGATTCTGGCAGCTTCTTCCATTTTCCTCTTCGCAATTTTCTCCTGCTCCTGTATCACTTCTGTGAATTCCTTCCGCATCATGTCGAATTTCAGCCATGGTAGCTTCTTCTTCATTAATTCAGCCTATGGCACAATTAAACATAGTATTATCATAGTGTTGCCAAAACTTGTAGCTAAAATTATACAGATGGACAAAAAGGCTACATACCTTTCTCAGGAGGTTATCTCTTAGTCGAACACGTTCAACATCTTTTTCTTGTTCAGCATTGAGGGCTTTCAGATTGTTCAAAGTCCGTTCCTTTTGCTTTAGGGCCTAAAATTGAACATAAGATAAAATAGTAGATAAGTGTAGAGTTAACACCTAACAAACTGTTTCTGAAAAAAGTAAGGGAAACTTCAAAAATTTCAAAGAAACATAAACAAAAGGAGCAACATTCGGCTTTACCACTTCAAGCGCTTTCAGTTCCTTACTTCTCTCTACAAGTTGTCGATGCTGAACAGGTAAATCAGGATCACCAACTGCCTTTTCAGTCTCTTCTAGAAGTTGGATGGGACTTAGCTTTGCAAATTCAGACACCCGGTCTTGCGGCAAGAACTAGGGGAGGTTCAGCACAGAACAGTAAAGTAAGGTGAAGCTCCACAGTTGCCTTTGTCAAGGATAAATATAGATGTGTTATATAAAGGCCAACCTGAGTTAAGTTGTTAACTTGAATATTGAATTTCTTAATCACATCAATAACTTCCTTCTTGGGGACAGTTGCACCTGCAACACAAAAAAGTTTCAGTTACATAGAGGCAGACCTCCTCCAAGCGAGAGGAACACACTCATAAACAATCAAGAAACAGAAACAATAGGTTACTTATATATACACTTGAAGAAACAGCATTGCTAAAATTACTTTTCTGGCCATCGTGGCAGCATTACAATTGACATCCTTAAGAATATGAAGCTGTGACAACTGAAGTAGAGTAAGCTGTATGCACGTAACTAGTACTGAAAGTTCTGTAAAGCATAAGCATATATATTTACTAGATAAGTACAGAATTCCTTTCAAATATTTTTCTTCTAAGACAACTAAGAGCATCATCAATCATAGTATCAGTGTATCAACTAATTTCGCACTATATGATGTATAGACAGAATGGAAAAGGGGGGGGGGAATATCCCAGCCATAAAATCAAGACGGTATGGGCAAGTCAAAATTTTGGCAAGCGATCCAATACCCCAACCATATAGAAAAAGGGATGGGTGGTATGTGTCAGGAGTATGCATCTGGTGGCAGAATGGAACACTTTTTATGGATGAATCACTATACCAAACTGAGGTTATTCCAAATTATTGCAGCAACGATAGTGAACACCATCTTTTGTATTTGCCACTAGTACCATTGAGGAGCCACTCGGACTTGTTCTTCGTATCAATCTTCCTAGTAATGCAGATATTCTCGTCAGGCGTATCCCCGCGGAGGGATATCTTGACGTGCCCGGCGACCTCCCCTCTCTTGACGAACGCACCGACGCTGGACGCTCTCCCGAGAATCTGCACCCATTATCGCAGTCCGCCGTAACAACGGAACATTAAGGTACAGTGAAATGGTTTGGGGGGAGGAAATGTTGCAGATCATTAGGTGAGTAGGGTCATACATTGGGGTCTCCGGCGAGGCCGAGTGCGATGGCGCAGACGAGGGAGCTCTTGCCGGAGCCGTTGGGGCCGACGACGAGGTTGAGGCGCGGGCCGGGGCGGCAGACGAGGCGGTCGTAGGTCATGAAGTTGCAGAGCTCGACCTCCACGATGTTCCCCGGCACGTAGTCGTCCTCCCCGCGCTGGGGCGGCGCTGCACCCCGGTCGAGCTTGGGGCGCTTGGCGGCGCGCGGGGCCGCCATCGCCGGCGCGCGGGCGGGGGAGCTAGGGTTCGGCGGGCGGGGGAGGCGGAGGGGTTAGGGCATTGGGCGGGTTTGGGGAGGCGGGCGGCCGAAATGGGAGGGAAACCCGGAGAAGAGGCGCCAATCCTTCACCCATCATTAGCGCGGCGAGTTCCGACTCGCGCGTGCGTCGCAGCCTGATTGTTGCCAAGGATATTCAAGATTGAACAGGATTTTTAGGATTTTTAATTGCATAAATTTCCGAATAAAAAAATATGGAAAACATATTCGTATAACGTTTTTTTATAAAGGTCTATTTGACAGACCAGGCCCAACAAGTTAGCCCACGCGCACTGCTCGGCCGAGTTTTTTTCGAAAAAGGGATAAAAAAAATTAAATTCGAAAAAGGAGTGCTGATTGGCAAAATTTCGAAAAATGGCAACCTCCCGCCCGATGAACTGGCGGGAACCGTGGTGCCGGGCACCTCCCGCCCATCCAACAGGCAGGAGGTGCCAAAATTATTTCCAGATCCCTCCCGAGGCCTCTTCGCGAATAAGAAACTTTTCTTATTCACGAAGAGGCCCCTGACGCGGGCACGGGGGCATCCCGCCCGCCCAACGGGCGGGAGGTCCGGGGCCTGTAGACTACGGAGGGGCATCCTGCTCGTTGGGCGGGCGGGAGGTTCTATATATAAGTTAGGCGCCAGCCACGTGGTCCGCTGAGAGGCCGCGGGAACGGGGGAATTGGCCCGATCTCCAACGAGTAATCACTGGGCTGTGGAGTGCGGTATACTTAATGACACGTGGGTCCGTACTGGAATAGCCTGTGCGTCCCGCTAACCCAGGCTGCTTTCCGATTACTTTATCTATATTTCCTCTGCTAATTAATTCTAAAAAATTCCACGCGTGATCGAGCGGGACCCACGTACGAACCTATGGCGATTTAGAAAGGTCCATGACGAAGAAGCAGTGCAGCCTGGGTTACAAATACACATAATTTATTTTTAATAGCTTGATATATCGTACTATCGTAATATTTGGATTCTACCTTGTAAAACGTTATCGCTTAACTATATTCATACGAGTTTTAGATACCGTAATCTTCTTCGTAAAATTGAACTAAATTTAAAATTTAATTTATGTATACAAAAGAGTATGATGAATAAATTTTGTATTTGAAAAATATAAATTTTAAATAGTTTGTAAAACATAAATTCTAACAAAAATTAAAAAAAATAAGCGAGGGCACCTCCCGCCCGTTGGGCGAGCGGGATGTCTCAGGGGTCTCTTCGCAAATAAGAAAAGTTTTTTATTCATGAAGAGGCCCTCGGGAGGGGTCTGAAAATAATTTTGAGACCTCCCGCCCGTTGGATCGGGCGGGAGGTCCCCATTTTCCGAAATTTTGCCAATCGGCACCCTTTTCGAATTTAATTTTTTTATTCCTTTTTCAAAAAAAAACTCCTGCTCGGCCGAAGGCCCCTCGGTGAGACAAAATGATTCGTGGCAGCAGCCCACATAACAAAAAGGATACTCCGAAGGCCGTAAGCCCAAGTGGGCTGTAATAAAAAAGAAACCCAAGTGGGCTACTGGGCTTCTGGACAGCCATCAGCGGGCCAGCGCAGCCAACGCCCGTCTCTGACACAGCGCTCGGCCCTCTCGCTCGTCACGACCTCCGGATAGCCCAGCAATTGGACGGCGGACCTGCCACCTGCCCGCTGGCCGTTCCCCCTCAACGCGCACCCTGTCATCGCGACGCGAGATGGACAAGGCATGGAGGACATGGGCGCGAGCGAGCACGTCGCGCTCGGAAGCGAGGGAGATGCCATCGCTCGGCGATGCCTGACGCTTACACCGCCAGTCGTCCGGATGTTCCTACGAGACGCGTCAGTTGCTTCATCAGACTCAGACGCCATCGCTCCCTCCCTGCACCGAAGCCAGATCCGGTCAAAGTTCTCCGCGAAATCGTCACGCTACCCGCCATGGTTAAGCTCCGCGACGTCCTGCCTTGCCTCGTCGGCAGCCATTATTGGAATTATCCGGGGGAGGAATAGAAGCAGGAGAGCTAGCTAGGGTTGCTGTCCGATGCGATCACACTACGATCTGCGGCCGTCTTAGTCTAGCATGGAGATGAGTACTTTCTTTTTTGTTTCCCCGACCCCCGATAGCGATGGCTTGGAAGAATGGTCGCAACTACAGTAGCCTTTACTCGTAACACAGTATCCGATAGCAGGAGCAGCTGGTTCGGAGTCTGCAGGGTTTTTGGAATCCTGAAAAGATGATGATTCCGGGGACTGAGACGACCGGCGAGTGAGGCGGCCATGCCCGCTCTCCGTGGCTGCGGTCCAACCACGTGGTTCACGCATCAGGACGCAGAGTTGCAGAGCCAGTGCGCGAGCTCTCTCCACCAGGCACCACCTGCAACAGAGAGGGATAGGGAGAGAAGAAGCAGCGACGCTGCTTCGCTAAGAACTCGAGTGCGTCATCGACGACTCATCGTCATCGCCCGCATCCCACACTGCACGCTGTTCATCGCCCCTGCCCGGAAATCCCATACGGCCATACGGCGCCGCGTGTTGGGGATTGAATAGCACCGAGAATGATCGATGCAAATATGTTCTGTTTCCTTTTTTCAAGTTTTTAGATATGTTCCGTTTCCTTTCTTTTAATTTTTTATGCTGTGCTTCTTTGTGCGGTGGTCAAGCGTTTTGGTTCTGTGTTTCTTTCTCTAGGGATAGCGTGGTACTACATGTTCTTTCTTCTACGTGCGCGTCTCTTTAGGTGTGGGTGGTTAGCTTTGGAATTTGGAACCATACTTTGGTCTGGTGCCAAGAATGCCATCACCTGAAATGAAACTGAACGGCCCGTTTCTGTTCACACAGAAAGATGCAAAACATTTCTTTTCTCTTGGATGTTTTTTTTCTTATTATCGGTCTGGAGTTTTCTTGTCGAAAAAAGTATAGTTTACCCGGGATCACACGTTATCTCGTGTTGTTTCTTTACATTATTTGGATCACTTTATCTGTCGCAGTCTAATCCTTGATTGGCATATTTTCCTAGAAAAAAAACTCTTGTCCAAGCGTACGGTCCGACGCCGACAAAAACAAAGCTTTACTTGTCCAAACTATTGAACAATCGATCCTCGCAACAGCAAGTACTGCCACCAACTGTACGGGCCAACCTCACACACGATACGGGCCAACCTCACACACGAGGTACCGTTTGTTTCCGCTTATTTTTTTATTTTGAAGATTCGATTTTAGAAAATTTAAAAATCGGATGACTCTCATAATCGAGAATCGAGATTCCCAGCTGATTATGGATTCTCGATTCTGGGAGTCATCCGACTTTTAATTTTTTTAAAATCAAGCTTTCAAAATCGAAAATAAGCGGAAACAAAAAGTCTGAGATCTCCCTGTCACCCCAACCACTGCAGGGGCTTGTCCGACGCAGCCGGTTTGTTTGCGTCCAAAACGCCAACAGTTCTCTGCGTGCGTGGTTGGATCATGGCCGTTGCTGTTGCTGGCCAGGGCAAAGTTAATCTATAAATCAAGATCCATGGTGATTGTGTTTAAGTGATACCAAATTGTTAGTATGCGGGACCCACGTGTCATAGCTACTAGTACGAATTGTAGCATGGCCACAATCCAAGCATCTCATCGTAGCCAAATTTTAGCCGTGCTTTGGTTTAGCTCTAGCAACATTTTTGCTTGGCAGGCCAAGGATAACACCAACCAAACAGCCCCAGGCCTGCATTCTCCGTCTCTCTTTGCAACAGCTCCTCCGTCTGAAAGCTAGGGACTTTACTTCTAATTGTTTTTTTCACCAAGAACCTGCAGGACATCCGCGCGGCATTATACCAGAGACATGCCATGGCATCAGTCGTTTAATTAACGGGGCCGTGTGGCGGGCAAGGCCCAAATGATGTGCGTTCCGTATGATTAACCAATTGTGTCCAGATCTCTCTCTCTCTCTCTCTCTAGTTTCTTATAGGGTTGGCAACGGGTCGGGTTCGGGTCGGGTAAAGCAAATACCCGCCCGCGAGCGTACCCGCGACAGCAGGCTGTACCCGACCCGAATCGTACCCGCGGGTACAAAATCCTACCCGTACCCGTACCCGACGGGTATCGGGTCGGGTATCGGGTACCCGTCGGGTATGACACAAACAGCAGTTTATATAGCAGTTTATACAACAATTATGCATGTGCCATGTATATACTTTCAAAAAAAATTCTGCATATATACAATTGAAATTTATGGCTGCCCATCAGCCCACAATTCACACAAGAGACTTATAATGTATGGGCTGTCTGAGGCAGTGGTCCACTGGGCTGTTGGCTTTATGGGCCAAAAAAAAATATGCACAGTACTATTCGGGTACCTGACGGTTACCCGCGGGTAAGAAGTGATACCCGCGCCCGACCCGAATTGAACTCGGGTCGGGTACGGGTACTGCCCGCGGGTAGATTTTCGTGCCCGAACCCGTACCCGACGGGTCGGGTACCCGACGCGTACCCGTACCCGCGGGTAAAATTGCCATCCCTAGTTTCTTACACTGACCGGACAGCTAAACCTGTAGGTCTGCGGAGGGGCACGCACGCCAGTGACAGCTCAGAAACCACGGACAGGAGCAAGAAAATGAAGCGCCAGGAATCTTCCTGGATTTTTGATCTCTTTTTAATCACAAAACAAGTGTGTTCTTGCATTAACAGCAAATGTAACACCTGAGCAAGATAAACAAACAAATGAACTGAACAGCAACCTGTTGGTGGTGAAGAAATTATTCTGAGCTGCCGGGACATGCCAGAAGCTTTAAAAAAACGTAAGGTCTGTATGTTTGCCTGTCGACAGGGCCATACCGCGCTTAAGGTGCGGCGGCCGATTCGGCCGCTACACCTGCGGCGCGAGATATGTGGCGTGGCGCGGTCGTCCGAGGCAGGCAGCCAAATACGCCTGTAGCCTGCCTCTTCGACGTTGGCCAAAGCTTTGAGACACTGCACGATCTGGTTACTGAATTCTGAACAGTGCGGGAGCAGTTGTCGTTTCCGAGTACCGTTCTGAGCCATGTACTGAAATTAAAACCCTACTGTTCCGGTAGCTGTATGCATGCTCCGGACCTCACCGACCCAACATTTCTTTTCTCTGAACGTCGGATCCAGCATTACTTGATCGGAGTAAATTATTGCACATGGGAATACGCCGTTACGAAATTCGTGCATCATGGCATCGCATCTCAATTTATTTTGAGAAAATAAATACTCCATGTGACTTAGCAATAGCGTGAACTTTTTATGTACCTTATTATGAAGTGCTTGTATCATTGAGCACCAAAAAGAGAGAAAAAGGAGAAAAAAAAGAGATCAAGATAAGGGACGGCCAGCATCAACATGCAAGTTGCCAATAATGTAGCGCTAGTGATGCCTGTGTATTATCGCGATCACGCGGACAATGTCATGCAGATACAAGAATTCAAAGCTCAACGCGAGACACGAAAGAGGAAGTGGTCTGCTTGGAACTTGAAATAGCCCTGAGGCGTAGAAACGCCTGATACTTCTGCCCATAAGACTCTAATACAAAATTCCAAATTCCAAACTCAACCTTCCCTGCCTAGTTGAAGTTCCTCCGCTCTTTGTTTTGGACAACCATGTCAACAGATGAACAGATTAATAAAAAAAAAGTGAAATATACAGCACACCGTTTTTTTTTGAAAAAAAAGATGTGCTGCTGCATCGATCGCTCACGCTGTGGCGACTGGCGACCGGCTAGCAGCTGCAGCGCCGGCTCTCTGCAAGCTGCCGCGCGCGGCGCCCGCTTCCCACACCTGGGGCCTGCCGCTGCTGCCCCCACTGCTCGGGCACGCCCGCTGGGGCGCGTGCACGTGGCGCATCCACATCCAGCCAGCGTGGGGGCTGGCAGCCGGGCCGGGCCGGGTCGCCACGTGGCCGGACACCACAGCCCTAGCTCGCTCGAGCGCCACCTACCCATCGGTGACCATCCGCCCGCCATCCATCTCGCGCCCCCGCCCGCCTAGCTCGCCGCTGTCTGTCCCCGTCGTCAACCTCCCGCCGCGCCCACGAGCCATGGCCGCCTGCTCGCTCGCCCTGCACCCGCGCTTCCCATCACGCGCAGGTCCATCCATGCCCACACGAAACGCCAGGCCCACGCCGCGCCTGAAAAAGGAAAGGTTCGGCAGCATTGCCCGGGCCGCCAGGTAGTAGCTCAAAACAAAACAAAAAGGAAGCGCATAAACTGCGACAGAGGGCACGCAAGCAGCAAGCAGGCAGGAAGAATCTCTCCTGCATCTCCAGCATCCAACGAACCCACGATGACGAAAAGAGGAGGCGTAAGTGGCGCCGCATGATTGGCTCTTCCTTTTTGCATGGCAGCAATGTGCAGCGGCAGCAGCTCCGCGACGAGGACGAGGAGCAGCAATGGGAATGTCGGTCCGCATATTTAAAATATCCGATATTCCATATCCATATCTTTATTCGAATTTAAATTTAATATGATAGTAAAATAGATACATATAAATTCGATTTTTATTATTTTTCTCTATCCAATTCAACATCCGTATTCGACACTATCCGTAAAACTATTTAAAAAAATTATATTTATTTTTCATAACCAATATTATTATTTTTTATAATAAAATTATAAAAAAGTAAGTTTATGCGTAAATATTCTTGTTTTATCTATTTATAGGTGAAATCATTTTTATATTTTTTATTATATATTAACTAAAAATATTTATATATTTATTGAAAATATATTTTTATTTCTAATTTTATTTTTTATATATTTATTTATTAAAATATTTGTTGATAAATAAACTATTTTTGATTCATACTTTAATTTGTGCATGTATAATGATTTAATATTATAAAACTATCAATAAAGAATAGTTAAATATTATCCTATATATCGAGTAAATATCCTAATTCGTATCCGAATCCGAGGCATCCATTTTGCATTCGCATTTGAGAATATCCAAATTCGTATCCGTATTCGAGTTAAAATATAATAAAAAAATATTATCCAAATCCGATTGCATGCGTATCCGATCCGCTTATCGCAGCACCACTGGTCCGCCGGTGCTCCTCTTGCAGTTGTTGTAAGGCGCAACGCACCGAAACCATCGAACATGCTTTCCGGCCGGTGCGGCTGCGGCGCTGCCACAGAACTCGGCAAACTCGCATAGATTGGGACTAGGCCCGGCTCAATACTGTGCATCTTCCTGGAATCCGGTATGAACGGAGGAGCTCGAAGGAAGCACTTCAGGAGGTGGAGCGTGAGAGGGCCGGCAGTGCTTGATCCAGATTTTTTTAAGCCCCACGTGGGGGTGTATGGTTTTGTATTTTTGCCTCAAAAAGGCAGGAAGCAGCCGGCTCTCCAGTGGCGCCGAAGAGGACGGCGAGGTAGGTGACAGAGATGGCACTCGCATAGCCCGGCCATATCGCCATCGATTGAACCGGCAAGGAAAGGATGCCGGTTTACCGAGTCACGGCCAACGCACGAACCGACCGGCCGCCGTTCGTGCCACGGAACGAGGCCTGGGACCCCGGCCGGCCGAGGGCCGGCGCAACCGCCGCTCGCCGTCGCCGGGGAGCCACGCGTGGAGACGTCAGGGAGACGGGGATCCAGTCGCCATCGCAGGTTCCCCGACCAACCAGAGACCAGACGAGACAGGCACACCAGAGGCGTTTCCTTCTCGCATCCACCACAGGATCGGAAACCAACTTTTGGATTCGTTCCTGACGCAGCACGCGCGCGCACGTCACACGCTGAGGCTAGCACAATCCGACCCACACGGGAAGGAGACGCGCGAGCACGAAGCTCCTTTCTGCAGCTTCGCGGCACACACCCTTGCTTAGCTTCGCCTCGCCGCGGCCGGCGGCGAGGAAGCAACCAGACTGGGAAGTGGAAACTGGAAATGGAGCAGAAAGGAAAGGAAGTTACAGGGAGGGAGGCTAGAGCTAGACTGTTCTTCGGCGACATCTCGCTTGAGGAAACTGCACACTCGATCGCGGACGCAAACACGCTGCCTGCTACTTACACGCGCGCCGGCTCGTCCCGTCGAAGAAGTGGAGGAAGGAAGTTGGCACGAACGAACGGCCGAGGTGGGAATGGGATCGCCCGGTTGCGAAGGGGAAGACGTCACTCCGCCGCAACGACCGCCGCCGCCGGCCTCGCGCGGAGGCTCGGGCTCCGCGGCTGCCGCAGCATCTCGATCAGCGACTCCGCCTGATGAAATTGGAAAACGGATTAGTTTGCGGACCGCAGTATTGGACTGAGCTCAAATGGGCGAGATGATTTGAGGGGTTTTTATTTTGTTGATGCGGGAATGTGGCGGGTACCTTGGCCCGGAGCTTGGGGCGGGCGGAGGATGACTGGGAGAGGGCGACGAGGGGCGGGATGGCGCCCTCGCGGGCGACCATGGTGCGGTAGGCGGCGTTGTCGTCGCAGATCTGCAGGAGGGAGAGCGTGGCGATCTCCTTCTGCCGCGAGGTGCCCGCCTCCACCATCTCGACCAGGACGGGGATGCCGCCCTCCTCGACGGCGGCGGCGCGGCCCTCGCCGGAGCCCACGAGGGAGTGGAGCACGTAGGCGGCCTTGTCCACCATGCCGGACTCCGGGTCGGCCATGAGGTCGAGCAGGGGCCGCACGGCGCCGGCCTCGACGGCGCGCTGCCGGTTCTCGCGCGCCCCGCCGCAGAGCGCGTAGAGCGCGGTGGCGGCGTCCTTCTTCCCGCGCGCGCCGCCGGCCTCGAGGAGGGAGACCAGCAGCGGGACGGCGCCCGCGCGGCCGACGGCGGCCGCGGTGGCGCCGTCGAGCTGGGCCAGCCGGAGCAGCGCGCACGCGGCGTTCTCCCGCGCGGCGGGCGACGCGGCGGACTTGAGCGCGTGCACCAGCGGCCGCACCGCGCCCGCCGCCGCGATGGCCGCCTTGTTCCCGTCGCAGATGGAGAGGTTGAGCAGCGCCGTGACGCCGTGCTCCTGCAGCAGCGGGTCCGCGTGCGACAGCAGCCGGACGAGCGGCCGCACGCCCCCCACCGCGGCGATGCGGACGCGGTTGTCCGGGTTGTGCTTGGCCAGCAGCCGGAGCTCCATGGCCGCGCGCCGGAGCGAGTCCAGCGACGGCGAGGGGGACTCCAGCTCGGCCACCAGAGACGAGATGGCGTCCTCCGACGCCTCCGACGCGCAGGACAGCAGCAGGCGGTGGATGCCCGCCGCCGCGGCGCCGGGCGTGAAGGAGAGGTCGTCGCTGCCGCACTCACTGAAGGGCTCCGAGCAGGAGGAGTCGCCGCTGTCGCTGTAGCAGCTCGTGCTCCGCCGCCGCGGGGAGCTGGACGCGTCCGACTCCATGCGAGGGAGGAAGACCGGGGGGGGGGGGATGGAACCGGCTCCTTGCTCCGCGAGCGTTGGCGACGCGAGGACAGGATCACAGGAACAGGAACGGATGAAATAAAAGAGTCGGGTCGGGTGGGTTGCGCTGCGCAGGTTGGGGTTGTGGTCGTCCTCGCAGTAAGATCAGAATTGGGTGGATGATGGGATGGTGCTGTAGGCGTCAGGCGGTCGTGCCACTCAGTGGATGACGCCAGCGTTGGGTCCAGCACCAGCGACCTCATGGTCCTCCTGGAGCGCATCGTCTTCCTCGGCGACGAGATCGAAGGCTTCAGATGGCTGTCATCAGCCAGCTCTCCTCCATGCCATTGCCATCGACCTCGACTCTGACATCTACCTCTTCGTAGACTCACACCCTCAGGTAAAAGATCCTTTCTTTACTTTCCGGTGCAAAAAATTCTGTCACATTCTTTGCTTTGTGTATGAAACTAACCATTCCCTGTTCCGGCCAATTATATGGAACAATGTTCGTCAACAGGACCGAGGGTTGAACTGTACTTATAGCAACCAAAATTGAGTAGATGCTACTAAGACAAAGTTGGCACTAATATACAATCCAGACTAAGAAACTGAACAATGAACAGCGGTGGTAAAGGACTTCAAAACTTTAGATTATCTAAACTAGAAAGAGCGAACTATAATCTTATGCAATTTTAAGTTAAAAATAATAAAAATCAAGTTGAACAGTGAACAGGATCACATCCGTTACCACCTGTGGTCAGACCTTAACTTCCGGTATCCAATGTCGTCAGAGTACTAACCAACACAAACACCCAAGCTTAGGGTAACAAACCTGAAACACAAAAATAGATACTGAGATGAACGTCCCAGTGCCACAATGTTACTTCTTCACCTGCTAATACAGTTCTGCTGCTTTGGACACACAAGTTTCCAGGGCAAAATATTTTCAGAGCAATGGCATTTTATTCAGAGTGAGAAATTCTATCCTACTTGCAGACATTTTCAGAAATGCTCAAGTAGTATCCACATAGCACAAACCTGAAACACCAGCCACCCGAACTGGTGCGCCGTGACCATAGCATGCTCCTTGGGCGGCTTCACAGCCCCAATCTCGTCGTTGTCAGCTTCATGGCACGACTCCTCCACCACGGCCTTGGGACTTGGGAGGAGGCACAACCTCCGGCATCCGCCCTCGCGAGGGCCGCCGGGTGCAGCGCGGGGGGCTCCGCGGAGCTCGCGACTGCGGCGGCGCAGAAGAGTAGCAGGCCGCTGCCTCCTTGCCCGCCCGCTGGGGCAGGGACGGGGAAGCGGAAGGGAAGAGAGAGGCGAGGAGGGAGGACTTGACGGAGGCGGATGAGCCCGCGGAGCGGCGGGGCGCGATACGGAGGAGGGCATCGCGGGGGAGCCTCGCCGTCGCCGCTGCGGCGGAGGCCGTGGTGGCTTGGGGCATGGCGCCCTGGAAGGTTCGAGCACCTCCCTGCTCTGCTGCCTCGCCTCGTCGGCGGTAGCCGCCGCCGTCGTGGTGCCACCGCACATTTAACCGTCCTCGTCAGTGCAGGGTCCTTTTTGGAAAACTGCACCTGCGATTTCTGCTCGGCTGCGACCAGAGCCGCGGATGAACGATCGGACGGTTCAAATTGATCCGGAAATTGGATCGCGATCCATAATCGCGATCCGATTTGGGGTCCGTTTGAAAGTATATGTAAAAGATGAGGAGTCTTGTGTAAAATAGCCGCGGCCTATTTGCGCCGCGCCGTTTCGGAGCCGCACTTATTTGATCCGACGGTTCACAGAGGTCCGAAATCGGATCGCGATTATGAATCGCGATCCGATTTGGATCGTATTTGAACGTAAACTGAAATACTCGGGACTTTTCTGGAAAATGGTCGCTGCAACTTTGCCCCCCCTCGTGCTCCGGCTACACTCACGTCGCCCCTCCACCGGAAACAGGTGCCGCGCGGCGGCGGCCCCAAATTCCAAGCCTCCCCTGAACACTCTTCCCTCCCCAACCCAATCCACCCCACGCCATGGCCCTTTCCCTCCGCCTCCTCCCGCTCTTCCTCCGCCGCGGCGCCCCCGCCGCCCGCGTCCTTTCCACGGCTGCCGCTCCCGCAGCGGCCGCGGTGGCCTCGGAGGAGGAGGAATCCATCCAGAGTGCGCATCTCGGGCCGCCCGCTGTACATGGACTTGCAGGCGACGATCCCCGTGGAGTCGAGCGTGCTAAACGCCCTGCTCCCCTTCTACCTCTCCCGCTACGGGAACCCGCACTCCCGCAGGATGGGACCTTTTCTATTAGCTTGAGTTGATTGGATGGAGGCCTGCAGCAACTTTGATAGACTGGCTTCATTTCACTGTATCTTTTGTTACAATAATTTTACTACTAAAATGGTAATACTGCAACAACAATAGCACAATCTGACATATGCTTTTCGGCAATCTAGTGGATTAGTTTCCCCAAATGACAATATTAATACTGCAACAACTTCATGTAGTTTGGATACTCTGGGATACGGGAGAGACATGGATTTGCAAGGAATAGGATATGGTCCCTATATGATTAGCATTGACCAATATGTCATAATGATAATGGCAGGAGAGCATGTGCTATCCTTCTAATGACCTCATTTGCTGGTCACTTTGGTAGCATTTCCTTTTGGCTGGGAGGAAAATTTCTGTTAATTATTGCATCACTGAGATAACTGAAGTTGAATATTTCTTTTGATATATTCTTGAAGCAAACTTTTGACAATATTTTGCTGGCATGTGTTTAAAAGATCATATGCTGGAAATAACCTGAACTGTATTTTAGTGACATTGTTTGGAAGGAGGGTCCTGGAAATGCGCCAATGATCGCCCCATCATTTATTCCATTATGGCATCTTTAATTGAGAAAAGATATCTGAACAAGGCTGTTGTTGATCTAATTCCAAAATAAGAGCAAGTATTTCTATGATGAACATGACCAACACCAAACAACTTGTTTGATCTGACATATAATCATTTGAAAGTAGCGTTGTCAATGCTATAAGATCAGAAGGCCTGCTTCTTTTAATGGATCCAAATGCCTTTTCGTGATTAATTAGCAAAATACAAAGTGGAGTATCTGTGTATCAGAAATACTGTTAATAACAACATATTTGTAATTTGTACTCCTTTCATGTGAATCTTCTCATATATGATTATAGTTTGGCTGCAGATTTGAATCCTTCTGAGGTCACTTTGAAAGATGGGGATATCTCATTAGTATCGTGCATCTGAAATGTCAATGGTAACCAATAAACTATTCAGTTTCTCATTCGCGTATCGCACATATGTTTTTGCTTCTGACATCAGGTCAGGCATCACCTCCCAGCACAAAGATTTTATATACCTAAACGTGTGACAACACGGCCTATCCTGGTCACTGACCCGCTTTAGGATTTGTTTGTTTGCCAGCCTAGCATAGTTTCTTTCTTTGGAAACTCGGTCATTGATTAAGTTCAGAATTCCAGTTTGTTTCATGTTTTTAGTGCCATCAGCTTGTGAATTCAGTGATTGGCGATAATTATGGAAACGTCATGTGCTGTTAGAGATTTTTTATCCCTGTTTTTCGTTTTTGTGCTTGTGTTTAGATTTTCAATGAAAGATCATGTGTGACCATCTCCAATGCATCCAACATCCATCATTCTGCAGGTTTGGTTCTGCTTAGGCTTAAAAGCCTTCTTCCTTTTTGCTGTCATCATCTAGGTTGCTAGCTTCTACTAATCCTACTGAATTCATATTATTATTTTGCATATTAACCCTAACATATGAGACATGACTTTATTCTTAATGTGATGAACTATGCACTCTTTCTTACTCTGTAATATGCTTCCATTTCAGGGGATGCCGAGGACATTTGTTGCTGAAAGGTGTTTCATGATGGCATGGTGGAAGTGTCTTGCGATAAGGTGACCATTGGTCAGAAACTTGCTTGCAAGCATAAGAATTCTCAACATGTTGAGATCCTGCATTGCAGTATGAGACTAAACAAGGGGAAGGTTGCGTCCAAGCAAGGATGATGAAAGCATATAGGAACATCACGCGAAGAGTACTAAGCGTGACAAGACGGGAATCGCATCATCTGCCATTGTACCCTATGTCTCAGTTCATGGTGTGGAGAATGTGGCGCAAAGTTCCTCAAGATGGTGCGTTGGCTGCAGCTCGGGATCGCATCTCTACTCATGACAATAATGGCGATCAAATGAGGTTGTTACCTGGGGTGTTTGAGGGCGTTTTGGAAAGCATTGTACTCTTTTAGGTAGGATAGTTCATGGGAAAATGTGCAAGTCCTTCAGAATAATGATTAGCTTTCCTACTTTCTAACATTTGGACGTGTAGCTGTGGGCTATACTGGATGAATGCGATGACTGGGAAGTGTTCCACTATTTTGCTCTTGGTTGAACTTCTCTGCTCATCTGTGCTTAGTCTGGCAAAAGAGTACCAGACAATTCAGCACAGATATCACAATGCATTTCATTAGACAAAGGCACAACGTCACATATAATAGTATAGTATGCAGTCAAAGTGTTGCTGAAGACATTACTTGAATATAGGAACATGGGTTTGCCAAATGCTACATGGTATGAAACATCACATGAAGGTACTTAATATTGGAACACAACCACCAATATACCAAAAATACTAATAATTATATAGTGTAGTCCTCGATGGCGAGGAGACAAGTGCCCCTTGTTAGGTTCAGTTTCCTGGCATTTGAGCACTCATGCCAGAGATTGCATCTTTATTTGCCTTGGCTGCAAAGTCCCCGGAAATTGCATATTTGCATCTCTATCCCCAGTACTGTTGTATTTTTGGCTGCAAAGTCCCCGAAAGTGCATCTCCATTTGCCTGACTTTCCGTGGTCGAAGATTTTCTCCGTCTGCCCTCCACCCGAAACGGTCATGAAGTTTGGTGATGGTCTCGGCGGTATTGGGCCTTACTAAATCTTGCTGTTAGAATTGGGCTCCAACAAGGGCCGTGTTTCGTTGGGCCGCTCGCCTGCGGGCCTTGGATCTTCAAGTTAGAATTGGGCTCCAGCAAGGGCCATATTTAGTTGGGCCGCCGCTTGTGTTGTTGTTGTGCAGTTGCTGACGTGCTGGAGACCAAGCCAGTAGAAGCAAGTGAGCCAACACCGTTCGCAGTTGCCTACGCTGATGCCGGGCTCGTGCTCGAGTCAAAAGCCACGCTTGACCCTTGATTCACGCCCACTCGACCTGCTAGCTAGCTCACCGTGGTGCGCCGATCCCCAGAATGTACAAACCCTAGCAACGAACACATGGATCCGCGACATGGCGTTAACGGCGACATAAAAGAGTGATCGGATCCCGATGGTCCATCGACCCCGCGACCGATGCTGCGCACACGCGGATCGTAGTAAACAAGCCCCACCTGCGAGGCAGGCGTTCGGATCACCAAGCCTGATCCCAGAACGGGTAAACAAAGCCAGCCAGCAGTGAACCATGGTCTTCGATCGCTCTACCAGCTCCTTTTGTTGCCAATGGTACGAGTAGTATATTTCAAGTTGTCCAGATCTTTATCTTCACAAAAGCGAAGTAAATCGCAGATCTGAATTGTGTTTGGAACTGAAGAATTTTTGCAGGGTTCCACACACCTAGCAGCCCTGAGCAGATTCTGCTGGGGGAGTGACGGAGTGCCTGTGTGACTGTGTCACGTCACAAGAACGACCCAGTAGCAGCAGCATGGCCTAGCTACAGAAGATTCCGGGAGCTTTCATCTTAAGAATAAGAAAACCTCGAGTTTCACTCTCACTGTCGATGATGATGGACGCGCGCATACTTCCCGACGAATACTGTTGGTTTACTGTAAACAAGGACGGTTAACTTCACCCAGTCAAGCTGCTGCTTGTTTTTTCAGTTTGGTCAGACCCGGTTTACTTCTCCCAGTTCAAGAAAGAGTCAAGCTAGGCTTGGCTTGAGATCGATCTTCCTCCGTAAACATGGCGAGCAAACAATGTGGCGCAACAAACGTAGGCCAGGCTCCATCTAGGGAGGGGATTTTCAGTTTTTCACCATGTCCAAACGAGTGTTCGACACTCGTATCACCAGGGTACTGACGATCAAGATCGTGCCGTGAAGATCATTTGCAAGTTGCAAGAGACAGGGGAAGTATCGGTGCGTGAGGATGGATGCACGACAAACAGAAAGAAACATTGAGACTTATGCGTGCGATGTGGTCCTGCCCGCCCTTAACCAATCGTCGTTCTTTCCATGCCTTTGGACCACCGTTCTGTCGTCTGGCTTGCAGCCACAGCCAGCTCTCTCTGTCGAAATGAAGCTGCAGCTGGTTACCCCCGGCTTCTGAATCTAGTGACAGTTCAATGGCAAAAGACTAGATCACCAGTCCTTTCAATGAGATGATTCCAGACTAATTCGTTCGAACATCACAAGTCTGTCACTCATCTGTCCTTTTCCAAAAGAAAAACGAACAGGAACGAGACGGTGCCTGTTCCATCTGTTAAAGCAGAAGATCTGTTAGGACTAGTTGGCATTGCCGCACTGGCACTCTTCTGAGCTTCTTGTCCGATAGCCGATTTTGGTAGTCCGGCTCCGGTGGGTTGCGTGGCGGTGACAATTTGCTCCGGGGACAGGAAGACCTGGCCGCAGTAATTCTGTTCGGATCCCGAGGCGAGATTGGGATTGCCCGGCCGCGGAGGCCGGGAGGCAGTGGTCGGCACGGCGTCCGCAGGTGGCCGGCCGGGGCAGCGCGCGCCGCCGCCGGAGGCGGCCACGGCCACGGCCACGCGCGTGGTCGTCACGGCACGTCGCGCCCTCACGTGCGCCACCATACTCTATCGCCATAGAGCCTGCCACTGCCAGCGACCAGTAGTGGTGTACGCCGCGTACCGCATGGCTAGGCTGGTAGATGATGGGAAGCAGATGCCCACGCCGCCCTGCTGGAATCTTTGTTCTTCCGGCAAGGACGGCCAGTGTCCAAAAGAAGGCAAAACAAAAGAAAAAAAAAACAACAACAACGTGAATTTTTCCCGGTAAAATTAAAGTCTGCAAAATTTGCGAGTCTGGCCGGTGTGCCAAACAACGTGTATTTTTGAAGCCTCTGCACATTTTGAGGTTGGCGCAGACCTGCACGTCTCACGCATTCAGAACAGGGCAGCAGGTTCCTTTTCCCGGGACTGGGCCGCTCCTTCTTGCCTGTACCGCCAGCCCTGTCACGGCGACGCGTACCCGTCACTCATTCACACGCTGTTGAAGCAGCAGGATCGTAGAGCGGGAGTACCCCGTCTGTATCTGTACCCCGGCCACTTGAAGCTCACACCACATGCGTTCGCAGGGACAGACGAGGAAACTAAACGGGCAGCTCCTTGCTTTGCTCCAGCTAATAGCATGCGCTCGCTCACGGATCTCGCTGGCTCGCTGCGCCGTAGCAGCCGTGTACGTAGCTGCACCGTCCGGGCACGCACGGCACGGGTCGATGCTTCCGGCGTACGTGTAAAGTTTTTCCCTCTCGTTGCGGTACAAACACTGTGCTCAAAGGACGTTGCGCATTTACATGTGTGAGCTTGTTTTTGACGAGCCAGAAAGTTACCTGCTTGTCTTGACGTGGAGGACACCGTCGATCTCTGCCCGTCCTGGCTGCTGGTACTTGCTGGGAGACCCTGGAATTCCGAGCGCGGTAAAATATTCCTCCTGCAACTCTGCACCCAGCCAGCAGGCGAGCAGCAAGATCTTCTGGGGATCCGAGCCCTTAACAATTTTGTAAAGCCTGCTGCCCGGTGGATGGAGTGGGCATGGCAGCGTGTGACCTGGTACTGTACGCAGGCAAGTGGAGTGGAGCAGCAGCAGCAGCTACTAGGAAGCTTAGCTAGGACCTGTAGCTGTGTCCTAGATTGGCAGGATACACCTGCTGCTTGTTCTGGGCGTACCTATACGGCCCGGTCGAAATGCTACCAAGCGGCGTACGCAAAAATGGTGAGCTCGGCTCGTCATCGCACGCTGGCAGGAGTGAGTACGAGGTACTAGAAAAGCTGTACCGGTCGTTTCTGTAAATGCTCGTATCCTGCCCGTGCCCGAATCACGATGCATCGACGCAACTTGGCAAAAGCCTGCATCGCATGCAATGATGCAGCGTGTGTCGTCCTAGCGTTGCAAGATACCGATCGGATACCATGATTGTGTGCGTTTCGTGCCTGTTTGTGCGCGACCGGACGTGCACGGCCGTATGGAAATACAGGTGTGAGTTACTGCGATCGAGCTGCATTACACTGAACAGTGGCAGGCAGACGTACGTACGAGTACCAGGTCTGCTGGATTCCTGGCGGTATGCCCTTCTGCACATGTGCGAGAAATAGAACAGAGGCACTACTTACTTGGAGTGAGAAACGCAGCAGTACAGTACTGCATCTCTCTCTCTCTCTCTCTCTCTCTCTGGAGGCAGGGACACAATCACAAGCACGCATCGGGAACTGTTCCGGTCTCTCAACTGCATCATCATCATCGCCGTGACGCCATTACAGAAACTCCGATACGAAACTGGGTTAGGTGAGGGCAGCTACATCCGCCGGAGGCCGGAGCAGACCACGGAGCCGATCGATCCCGGCGACGACGTGACCGACAGAGATCGATGGAGGGAGGGTCCATGGAGCAACGCCCGGCCCCGGCAACTAACGGAGGTCGTTGGCACATTCATTCCGACAACAGGGAGCCCAAAGGCTCCCGCCGCTGTGACCCAACAGACATTGCCGGCACTGCTGCCCGATGCCCTCTCCGTCCGCATCGACCACTCCATCCATGGCCCCGGCCGTGTGCGTGGTGCCAGGATGACAGGGTCGCCTCGCGCCCTGTTCGGTTGGGTCACGCACCCATCATGTGGGCTCTCGCCTCAGACGACAGCAGGTCACAGGTGTGGGAGCGGCACCAGCCAGCAGGAACTGGTGCAAGCGCGACGACCGTGTGTAACTGCAAGTTTTTTTCTTTTTCTTTTTTTTGCGCCTGACGGGTTCATGTGCAGCTTCTATTACAAGGAAACGACGCATCGCGCATCGATCAGATCAGACAGCTGACAGCAACGTGTAGAACGAGACGCTCTGGGAGTTGCTTGGGCTGGGCATGCTTGCGTACTTGCTTGCAACAGCGGCTAACATATGCTGTGACCGAACGCATCATAGTGGGCCCCGGGGATGGAACTGTACACGGAGGCCGAGAGAGCGAGCCAGCCAGCCACTCGTTCTGAAACGGACGTCCCGGATCTGGCCGGAAGCGTTTGAAGGTGTCGGGGGCAGCGATGGCCGGAGCCACTCGTCGGTCGACACCTCTGCGAAAAGACAAACCGCACAATTGCTGTCCAGCTAGCTGGACCCATTTGAAACGCGACCATTTTTTCCCTCTTTTATTCAAGTATATTGCGGAAGTGGAGGAGTCAATGTGAAATCCTCGCGAACCATACATAATGTTTCAAACATGAACTCATCTTCGTCCAACCCCGTAGATGCTAGCAGCCTAGCACAATACTAGCCAAATTTCTCTAACGTGTGCCAATTTTGTCGGAAAGCCATCATCTTCAGCGATATATTAGCCATTCCATAAAAAATCATCCACGCGCAACATGGTTTTTTTTTTGAAACAGACCGGGCAGAAGAGCATCCGATTATATTAAAAGAAAGATAGAATCTCAGATTGAGCAGTATAACAAATGAGAAGACAATAGCTCAACATCAAGCAACTCAACAAATATGCGCCGCACCACTCAACACAGATCAGCGCATTTGTCTGCGAATTTGTATCAGATGTCAATTTATTTTTCTATAAACGGGGTAAATAAAAGTCAGGACAAAGTAAACTAAACCACTCCATAAACGGGGTGGATAAAGTCTGGACAAAACTAAACCATTCCATATCCCGGATCGAAGACAGCATTATCTAGCAGCACTACTTAGGCCTACGGCCATAAAAACGTAACCGAACAGTAACCGAACAGTGCCGGCGAGAGTTACCCAGGCATGTCCGCGCGCGTGCACGCGTACGAGCAGATCATTAACCCCCCGGACGTGACCACACCGACCGGGCCGGGCGCCCCCACCCCGCGGCCCGGCTTTGGCTCGTGTCGCGGCGGTGCTCCTCCGCCTTTAGCTTTTGCGCGGTCAAAAGCGGCCGCCGGCAGGCCGTGGGTGGGCGCCGCCGCGAGCCCGAGCGCGACGCCACGCTCGGCGCACGCGAGGACAGCTCGGCGGCGGGCGGCGGCACATGGCCAGTGGCGCCGTCTCTTGGCGGCTTGCTGTCCACGGGTTTAGTTGCGCGCGCCAACTGCAAGGAGCCCGCATGTGTGGCACATATGTGATCGGTGACGTGTACACATGCGCTGCTCAAGCAGTAGGAGGAGCCTCGGTTGGAGAATCTTTTTTTTTTTGGGGGGGGGGGAGATCTTGAAATGTTGTACGCTTGTACACTTGGTCTCAAAAAAACAAAAAAAAAAGGAAAGGAAACATTGTATGCAGAGGATCCTTTCCATGGCCTTGATTACCCCATCGATGCAGGGTCCTTTTGGTTGAGCTTTGGATTTCTGAGAATCTGATTTCAGCTGCCAGCTGTGGGAAATCAGCTGTGAGCTGCCAGCTGTGAGAAACCTGAAAGCTGTTTGGCGAAACAGCTGTCAACTGTGGATTCTAGATACAAATGTCTGTTATGCCCCTATTATGTCCCTGAGTTGAGTATTAATGTTTATATGTACTTAAGTAGCAATATGCAAAACTATTATTTATTTTAGAACAAATTTTATTTTAAAACTAGCCAATAAGCTTGTAGAGAGACTCCATACATTTTACGTTGTATTTTTATGATTTGAATTTTAAACGAATTTACAGGTTGCAGTTCTATACAACTCTATATAGTTTTTAATTACAACTAGGTCCCTGACTTTATGCACCGAGAACCCTGAAAAGATTTTGATCTTTGCAATGTGGTCCTTGAGCACAGCTGCGCGCCGGAGGAGCTTCAAATTCCGGCGATGGGAGGCTCGGCCGGCGGCGAGGGGTGGTGGGGGAGCACTAGGTCCGCGAGGGGAACTCGTTTTGAGGGTCGGCCAGAGGCGGGGCGGCCGGGGGCGGCGCGGCCGCGGACGACCGGGGGCGGCGCAGGGGCGGCGCGGCCGCGGACGGGGGCGGGGCGGGGCGGGGCGGCCGCGGACGGGGGCGGCGCCGGGGCGGGGCGGCCGCGGACGGCCGGGGACGGCGCAGGGGCGGCGCGACCGCGGACGGGGGCGGGGCGGGGCGGGGCGGCCGGGGCGAGGCGGGGGCGGGGGCGCCGCGACCGGGGGCGGCGCGGCCGGCGGGGAAAAGAAAACGCGAACCGGTACGCACATAACCGATGGCATTGCGGGTAATTTCGTCCGAAACGCAGTGAAATCGGGGTACGGGGTGATTCTCTCCGTGAACTGGGAAACGCGGCTGCTTTACCAAAATCGCTGCGCGTCGTGAACCCGTTTGGTTCGGATTTTCGCGTTCTGGACGCGAACCGGATACAGAACGCCCAACCAAAGGGACCCGCAGTATCGTTTCTGATGTGTCCCATGAACTACAAGGGGACGGGACGGAGGTTGGCACTTGGCCAGGCGAGTAGCTAGTAGCTAGGCTCTAGGCAGGTACAAAGCGGCCATCTGTCAGCTACGGTACTGTTGCCGTGTGAGCTCACAGACTCTTAACAGTCACAGACGAGGAGGGACAAAATAATCTCCATGACATCCTGTGGATGGAGGAGGAACACAACACCACCGGAGCAGATCAGATATTCAGGCTACTGGTGCGTGGTGATCTGGACGTGCATCAAGCTCGCTTGGATTTCTGTAGCTCCATCCCTCCCATCTCTCGCTAGGCGGCCGGCCAGGCATATTATTCAGTCCTTTTCTTCGCGTGCCTGTGCCTTCTAAGACTCCTCCCATTTATGCCATCACCTTTATCTAATAACAACTGGACCAGACTGTAGCAGCAGCCGTCAGCGAAGCATGTGTATCTTTCACGGTCACGGCTGGGTTTAATGGCGGACGACGCCCTAGCTCGCCCAGTTAACAAGGCGCACGTCACCAGCGGTTGGTGTACCGGCCAAATGCTCTGCCGAGCAGGCGAGCGATCAGCAGTCTCTCTGCTGGGACTTCTGGAGTGCCGACAGCAAGATTCTGGCGAAGACAAGGCAAGGATCCGCCGAGAGGAGTTAAGGAGAGAGATGGAGCTGCTGCTGCTGCTGCTGCTGCAGACGGGTGTGATTTGTCCCGGTGTTAGCAGCGTAATCATGGCCTAATGCTGGCCCCTTGGCACTTGGCAGGGCAGGGGACAGATGATGGATATCTAGCTAGGTGCTCACCAGCCAGGCCGCAAGCAACTTGTCTGCCTAGCTAGGAACGGGACAGGAAGGTGGGGGAGCAGGATCTTGCTCACTAGCCCTCTACCAATGATGCCACCCGTCTTAAATTCCTAATCCCTTTCCAAACCTGCAACCACCGGCCTAATCAAGTGTATCCATGACCAGTAGTCAGCAGACGACGCCCTCACCAATTCCATTCACATTCACACACCCAATATCTTAATCCAGACCAAAAAAAAAACAACAAACAAAACCATTCTTCTTGCCACGCACACACACACCTAACCCAGTCTGCGTGATCTGGCAATGACCGGGCAACATCAGGCACCGAACCGAGCACAGGTCTACCAAGTCCAACCCATCATCGCCCCGGCCGTCGAGGTGACCGGAGCCGCTGCGGCGCTCATTCCGCCGCGACCAATCGGCGGCGGGCAGCCGGATGAAGTAATGGCCTAGCTCGACAGCGAGTGATTTGACCGGGGCTTCACACGCCTGTCGGCCCGAGTCCAAATCATTCAACGACTTGCGTTCAAAAAAAAAATCATTCAACGACGCCTGAACTAATCGCCGGCGATTTCCTCCTCGCGCTGCTGTTGGCTGCTGCCCGGTTCCAACAGATGTAATCCACGGCTGCTGCTTTGCTTGGCTTCCTTGCTCTCTGTCTCTGACTCTCTCTCTCTGTGAACTGTGATCTTTTTGGTAATCTTTTCTCCGTCCGCGACGCACCCTAGCCTGTCAACAAGCGAGGATCCAATCGGAGACCGACAGGAAATTCAGGCTTCGATAGCTGGAGGAAAAAGTGACCGGCCGAGCTGTCGACGAGGTGATTGATCGGTCAAGCTCAACGGCAGAGAAATGGCTTTGAATTCGTGCTGCTGGTTAGTTTGCTTCTTAAAGGAAGAGTTTTTCCTCTTCCATCCTCATCCAACCATGCGTTCGGGACGAGCATAAATGGGCGCCGTGTCTGGCTGGGTTCGGGGCGGTGGTTGGAGGAGATTTTGACAGCGTCGCAACGGCGGCGGCAGCGGCATGTACGTCGGAGTTAAGACCGGGGCGAGGACGCGGCGGCAACTTGCTCCGTTTGCGTTCGTGATCATCGGTGCTCTCCTTTTTTTTCAAATTTGACGAGGATGATGCGCACCGTGCACGCGGCGCGCCTCGTTATTCTCCAGGGCGTACTTGTGCGAGCCCGTGACTTCGAGTGACTATTAAACATCAACCTTTTTCTTCCATGTAAAATACATTTAACCAGATTTGTCATCTCACCTTCTGCTTTTTGGTGCACAATAATCACGTGCAGAGTTATTTCGTAGGACAGGTGTCGATTTTGTGAGTGAGTAATCCAACCGCTAACTTGGTACTATGTCGGTAATATCATGTTGCTGAAGCATAAGTAAATCGTCCAACATTCTTTTTACGAGCTTGCATTGGTTTTACTATGTTGGATTGGCCGGACTGGTCGGTACATGTGATCCAATAACTCTTAATATAGTATTAGGGATCGAGGTCTCGAATTTGAATCCTGAATGGCATAATCTTATGTTGCTCGTTTCTATTTTATTTTTAGAAAACAACATTAGTCCGCGATCAAAAAAGTTGAGGAGGAGAAGGGAGGAACGCACCGGCTGCACCAGAATCCAACAAAGCTTTTCTGCAAGGTGCAACCCATCTGACCCACCCCCCACCATCGAGGAAAACTTTTGTGCGCGTCGCATGATGGCATTGCTGCTCGCTGCTCTTGCCGGCCTTCCAAGGAAGATCGCCGCTGCACGATCGAGCCGCCAGCCACCAGCACGGATGGATGGGCTGAGAAAGGGAACGAAGCGAGCGCCACATGCCGGGCGACCTGGCAAGCGCGTGAGCCCGAGCGCGACGGGCACACGCAACGGACCCGGACCCGACCAGGACGCCGGCTCGCCCGCGCCGGCCACGCGACGCGAATCCCGAGGCAACCGACGGCCACCCCGCCCCCGCCCCGACCAGAGCATCTCGCGATCCCATCCGATCGCGCCCTCCCCCCCCCCCCCCCCCCCCCCCCCCGCCGCCGCCACACGTGCGCTGGCTTGGGCGCGCACGACCCGGCGGGGTGCGCTCGATCTCGATCCCTCGTTCGCACGCGCTTCCGATGGCTGCTCACCACCACCATGCACCGGTTTCCCATGACTGGATGGACTAGCCGATGAACATCTGATGAAAACAGCCAGCAGCAATTTCATTCAGAAGGAGGGCCACGGATTTGCCCGGCTTTGTTCAATCTCCATGTTTGAGGTCACGAGAAAGCTGTGGAAATTGGGCGCTGGTCATGCAAGTCCGCTTGAGCTCAGGCTCAGCTCGTGCATTTTTAGGTTCGAGTTTTCAAGGTAGCTACCTTAAAGAAAGCTTTTAGTACTTGATAATAAAAAAAGAAAAATACAAGCTTACCAGTTAAAAAAATATATTATAGCTTAAGCGCATACATCCAGTGCAATTTGGATGGCATGAGATTGAGTAAAAAAAATACAAGATGAAAACAACAATACTTGTTGATTCTGTTTGTTTAGATCGCGTGTGGTCCCGTTCATTTTGGTTCCTTCTGAGAGAAAAAAAAATCTTGTTTTAAAGAAGAGAACGGCAATGGGACAGCAAAATGGATAATGGTATAATGATGCAGCTAATCGTGCGGGAAATATCATTACCCCTGGCACTTTGGGTGTGCAACTGAAAAGTAGTAATAAAAAATTAATTAAGCCAGTAACCAGGAGTTTAGTAGTACCAGTAGGCACTGGTACTTGCTTGAGAGTTGAGATGCAGAGCTGCTGCCTTGACTGCCTTTCTCTCTCCTCCGCCCTACCCTTTCTCTCTCTCTCTCTATTTAGTTGTTTTGCCCCCATGTCAGCTGCAGTCTGGGGGAATCTGAGCCTGCTGCACACCTGAGAGCCTGTGGGGAGGCAAACGCTGCAGAGCTCGCAGAGAGGGGGAGGGAGGCAGGGGGAAGAACTGTGCCGGTTTTGCCCCCCGGTTCGTCGTTACCCTTGCTTTGGAGGGATCTGAGCTGAGCTGAGCTGCGGCTGCTGCCAAAGGTGAGTGAACGGATGAACCTGTGGTGCTGGTTTGGGTTCCCTTTCCCTCCCTGCAAGATTTTCTGAGGCGGAATTCTCTCTTCTCCTTTCCCCTCCCCTTCTGCTGCTTCCTTTCCCCCCAGCCTTTTTTTCAGCTGTAGGCTCTGCTGATCATGATGGTGGTGGTGATGGCGGCTGCGCAGCGGAAAAGCTTCTCGTGCTAGTGGAGGAGGCGTGAAATTTCACCCGTAAAGGCTGTCGCGGTGGGTGGGGGATTGCTCAATTCCGCTGAGATTCTTGCCGCTGGGCAGCCGTGGGCGGTGAAGATGATCACTTTCGTGGACTCGGCGGCCATGGAGCGGGCACGGGAGAGCGACAAGTGCCTGGACCCGCAGCTGTGGCACGCCTGCGCCGGCGGCATGGTCCAGATGCCGCCGGTGCACTCCAAGGTGTACTACTTCCCGCAAGGCCACGCGGAGCACGCGCAGGGCCCCGTCGACCTCCCCGCCGGCCGGGTCCCGGCCCTCGTCCTCTGCCGCGTCGCCGCCGTCCGCTTCATGGCCGATCCGGACACCGACGAGGTCTTCGCCAAGATCCGCCTCGCCCCCGTCCGCGCCAACGAGCCGGGCTACGCCGCCGACGCCGACGACGCCATGGGCGCGGGCGCGGGCGCGCAGGAGGACAAGCCCGCGTCCTTCGCCAAGACGCTCACGCAGTCCGACGCCAACAACGGCGGGGGTTTCTCCGTGCCGCGCTACTGCGCCGAGACCATCTTCCCGCGGCTGGACTACTCGGCCGATCCCCCCGTCCAGACCGTGCTCGCCAAGGACGTGCACGGCGTGGTCTGGAAGTTCCGGCACATCTACCGCGGCACGCCCCGCCGCCACCTCCTCACCACTGGGTGGAGCACCTTCGTGAACCAGAAGAAGCTCGTCGCCGGGGACTCGATCGTGTTCATGAGGACGGAGAACGGGGACCTCTGCGTCGGCATCCGGCGCGCCAAGAAAGGCGGCATCGGAGGGCCGGAGTTCCTGCACCAGCCGCCTCCGCCGGGCGGCAATTACGGCGGGTTCTCCATGTTCCTGAGAGGCGAAGAGGACGGCAACAAGATGATGGCCACGAGGGGGAAGGTCAGAGTGCGGGTGGGGCCGGAGGAGGTCGTCGAGGCGTCCAACCTCGCGGTGAGCGGGCAACCGTTTGAGGTTGTCTACTACCCGAGGGCGAGCACGCCAGAGTTCTGCGTCAAGGCGGGGGCCGTCCGGACGGCGATGCGCACCCAGTGGTGCGCCGGCATGAGGTTCAAGATGGCCTTTGAGACGGAGGACTCCTCCAGGATCAGCTGGTTCATGGGTACAGTCTCGGCCGTGCAGGTGGCTGACCCCATCAGATGGCCCAATTCACCTTGGAGGCTTCTTCAGGTAGATCTCCATAACTGTCAATGTCCTCTCAAGGACGGCATCTACAAATTTCCATCCTACATTACTTCACGCTTACAGAGTCTTTTCACAATGCTGATCACTCGTTCGGGATGGCTTTTGCAGGTCGCTTGGGATGAACCGGACTTGTTACAGAACGTGAAGAGAGTGAGCCCATGGCTGGTTGAGCTCGTCTCGAACATGCCGGCCATCCATCTCTCTCCGTTCTCGCCACCCCGGAAGAAGCTGTGTGTCCCAATGTACCCCGAGCTTCCGCTGGAGGGCCAGTTCCCGACGCCGATGTTCCATGGGAGCCCTCTCGGCCGTGGGGTTGGTCCTATGTGCTATTTCCCGGATGGCACTCCTGCAGGCATACAGGGAGCCAGGCATGCTCAATTTGGTATATCCTTATCAGATCTCCACCTCAACAAGCTGCAGTCGAGTCTGTCACCCCACGGGATCCACCAGCTCGATCACGGCATGCAGCCGAGGATCGCAGCCGGGCTCATCATCGGCCACCGGGCAGCTCGAGATGACATCTCCTGCTTGCTGACCATTGGCACCCCGCAGAACAAGAAGTCGGACGCCAAGAAGACGCCGCCGCAACTGATGCTGTTCGGGAAGCCAATACTCACCGAGCAGCAGATCTCGTTGGGTAATGCTGCGGGGTTTCCAGTGTCAACTCCGAAAAAGAGCCCTTCTGATGACAATGCTGAAAAGACAGTGAGCAACTCGGATGTTTCAAGCCCTGGAAGCAACCAAGATGGCACGTCCAGTGGAGGAGCCCCACTGTGCCAGGATAGCAAGGTGCTTGATCTCGGGTTGGAGACCGGGCACTGCAAGGTGTTCTTGCAGTCGGAGGATGTTGGGCGCACACTTGATCTCTCTGATGTTGGGTCGTATGAGGAGCTGTACCAGAGGCTTGCTGACATGTTTGGCATTGAGAAAGCAGAGCTGATGAGCCATGTTTTCTACCGTGATGCATCTGGGGCACTGAAACACACCGGAGACAAGCCTTTCAGGTTCGTATGATTCTGGATCAGAATGCTCGTTTCTGTTCAGTCATTAGATTTTGTTTCAGGAATCAATTAGAAGCGTCGTCTTTTGTATTTGCAGATAGAATAACTAGACCCGTAACACAATACGTGCGTAGCTACTAGCTTTCAAGTTTCCTGATAGCTTACGTAGTGATCTGCATTTGATAACCTCGACAAGCTGAACACAGTATAGCACGAGCATGGAAATAACTGCATTTCTAGTGTTCATGGCCGTGCTAGACCTTACGATTAGTACTACATCAGGACACAGTTATCTCGAAGTACCAAACTCTAGGAGTTCTTTCCTTGGAAGCATCCTTATGGTACTTTGACTCAAATTGCTTCAAGCAAGGACTAGGACACATTGCATCATCCATGCTGTTGGAGGAGAACCATCGTCATCAAGTCTCATCTTCTGCCAAAAAAAAAATTGAACTCTCACATTTTTTTGAAACGAAATTTGAATTCTCACATTGTCCCCTCAGACTATACTACTGATCTCACAATTTTTCTGAATGATTTGCAGCGAGTTCACGAAAACTGCTCGGAGGCTGACCATACTAACGGAGACAAGCAGCGATAGCTTAGCGAGGTAGGGAGGGGATCGGAGAAGCTCTCGTCACTTGTACAGCTGGAGGAGCGTGGTGGCAAATTTCGAAGGCAAAATTGCCACCTCCAAGCGCTGGTGCAGTTTCAAAGAGGAGAGAGGCAGCTCAGTTTGTTTTTTTTTTCGGTCTCGGTTGGGGCTCCTGGAACGGGACCGAGAGCGCGTGTGATCCAGGACCCGTGATTTTATCGGCAGATTTGCCGGACTAGCTCCACACCCTGTTTGTCGTTTCAAGGTGATCGTCGCGGTTGCGTCTGATCACTGGTGATGATACTGTTGTGTACTCTGCCACGAAACCGTTGCTTTGCGAATGCGATTCCTGAAAGTTTTGGGAAGGTTTTTGGTTGGTCTGTTGGTTGTCTGAAATGCTGAAATCTCTGCTATCTACTTGGTTGTCTGAAATGCTGAAATCTCTGCTTTCTACTTGGTTGTCTGAAATGCTGAAATATCTGCTGTCTACTTGGTTCTCTGAATGCTGAAATCTGATCTGTTATCTAGTACTACCTCTCTCTGACTCTGTCTGGGCCTCCTCTAATAAAAGGCATGCCGTGCTGTGGACAGGCCGGCGATTGTGGGCTTGGTTCTCACATCAATTTTTCACGGTTCATTCCACCGCCAGTTGCTGCCGGTTGTTTCACAGCAGTAGTCAGCACGTACTGCTTTGTCTTCTGCCGCTGCTGCTGCGGGGGAGATCCTACGGAGATCGCGGGTGTGCGGTACGTCCCCGGACCAGGAGGAGAGGACCAGCCATGCATGGCGTTGATCCGTTGGTGGATGCCCGGGCCTTGGATACGGCGGAGGCGATCACCGATCAGCCCGGCCGCCGTGCGGACCTGCGCGCGTACCGTCACCGGGGCGCCGGCGCCGCCGTGATCCGGTGAAGCAGGTCCCGGACGACGTGTCCTCCCTACGCTCTCACCTTTTACTGCCGCTTGCGTGCTCCGGGCCGGCGGCCGCGATGCTGGATGCCCCTGTAGCGTCGCGTGCAGTCGGCCGTGGACACGGCGTGCGTCTCCGCGGTGATCTCTTTCCGGGCGCGTGGTGAAGTACTCTGCTACGCTCACTTTATATCCCCCCGGATTCGTCTGCACGGGTGGAAAGCGTGAAGAGTAGCAGTGCCCGGGCGAAAAGAAGGTACGCTCGATCCGTACTCCTTTTTTAACGGCCCCTTTGCACGTGTAAAAAGTACTAGAAAAGGTGAAACAGTAAGCATACATGTCTTTTACTGTGACACTACATTCTGGGGGAAAAAAAAGGATAACGCGCACACTTTTTTGCTGTTTTGTTCCTTTGGAAGCAAAGCAAGCAAGCAAGAAGCATCCAAATCAGACGTCGACGCCACAGCACAGACTGGTGACTTGGTGAGCGACTGATGCCCACCGAGGAGGTGTTTTACCTGGGTTTTACCATTTCAGTCGCGCGCCGCCTTTACCCCCCCCCCCCCCCCCCGGGACCAACCTGCACGGCTGCACTGTTGATTGGTGAACGCTCAGAGAAATCTTGGGCGTATCTGCCACGCCCCTCTCGTACGGTCACGCGTTTAATCTGGGACTCGTTTAGATCGCAAGTTTGTATAACATTTGGAACTTTTTGCTACTGTAGCATTTTCGTTTGTATTTGACAAATTTTATCTAATCATGGTCTAACTAGGATTAAAAGATTCGTCTCGTGATGTACAATTAAACTGTGCAATTAGTTATTTTTTTTACATACATTTACTGCTCCATGCATGTGTCCCAAAATTGATGTGATGGAGAGAGAGTGTAAAAATTATAATATTTGCAATGCATCTAAACGGGGCCCAGATCTCACTCGCGGACATTTCTCACGTGCTAGTACTACGGTACGGCTCTGCGTTCCCGTTACCGGTCGTAATCCTCTTCTGCACGGGTACGGTGAAAAGGTAGAACTACTGGCGAGTGACGAGTACCGGCACGGTGAAACCTCGGCAAATCCACAGCAGGCGCGGCCGTGCCTGTCGCGGACGAGCCTCGCCATCAATGGGGGCGTCGCTGTACCGACCTGTACGGAGCTTGAGATTCAGAAAACCGCAGGGGCGCGTACGTGCGTGCGACCACGCCATCCACTATATATCCCACTCGCACGCGCGCACGGTCGTCGCACGGGCGCACGAGACAGACCTAGCTAGCTGGGGCTAGCTCCGGCTCCGTCCATGATGAGTTCCGCGAGGAGAAGCAATGCGACATGGCCGCCGGCCGGCCAGTGTTGTTGAATCCCGCGACGCGGACGCGACGTACCCGGCTACAGTGGTCGCCGCCCAACGCCGCCGCCGCGGACGCTAGTCCTGTACTCCTGTATCGCGGCCCGTCGGGTCTCTCTTTCCGACTCGGGCGGCGTGGACGTGCGTGCGTGCGTGGGTACGTGCCCGTCTCCGGTGCCACCGGTTCGCGCCGACGTCGGTCGGTCTCGTGCCGCCTGCCGTGCTGGTGGTACGTACGCGCGGCACTGTTTCCTGGTCAAAACAACAACCGAGCCAGCCGCTGCTGATGGCGACGGCGATGACGACGAGAAGGACGCTCGACCAGCAGACGGCAGCTGACGATAAGCTAGCTAGCTAGCCATGCGGCGTGCGCCGGCCGGCAGCAGCCCGGCCGTGGCGCGGGCAGCCAAGCAACGAGGCCGCGGTGCGGGGGTTCCGCCGGGGCCCCGTGTGCTCCGTCCTCCGCGGGCGCTGGCGCCGTGTGTCGGCGAGCGCGCAAGCGTGGCGCCCGCCGCGGGCGAGAGTGGCATCGCTTTCTTGCCCGGCTGGTCTCGACTAGATGTCGTGTCGTCGTGCCCGGATCGGGCAGCCTTTTAATGGCGCGTTCCTTTCGCCCCTTTGCTAGCCTAGCCAGGCTGCTAGCGACGGCCAGAAATGGCGATGTTCTCCCGTGGCGAGAAAAGGGAACCAAGGGGTAGGGAAAACCCAGAAAAAGGCTGGGGGAGTGATGGACATGGCCACGTGACGGTGCAAGAGATGAAGAGGGGTGAGGAATTCCCTCGCTTTGGCAAGGGCGAGTAGTGAGTGACAGCGAGCTGAGACCGGCGAATCCGTTAGTTCCCGTAGCGGCGATTATTCTACACCTACACGGACATGCCATCAGCCGTCAGTTTTCTCCTTGTAGCATGCATGCACCAAGAAGTCCGTCATGGCGCCATCCCAGAAAAGGTAAACCAACACATCATGGGATGCCAATGTCATGTCAGATGAGCAGTCAGGCTCAGTCACAAGGTACAGGGTGCTAGCTTAACAGCTGGGTAACCACCACCAGCAACCCACATGTCGGACTACCGACCGGTCGACCAATGGCGGCGATGGTCCGATGTCGCGACACGCTAGCACCCAACACCGTCGACGTCGAGACCAGACGTACGTCTCTTCGTGGGCATCGGACAGTTGAACAAGCAGGCACGCAAGAAGGGACAGGTCAGACTCGTTCCGCGGCACAGGAACACGGGGGGCCGGCCGGGCAGCTTGCTAGAAGCTGCCTTATCGCGATCGATCGCCGCGCGAGGCATCGTGTGCGCCGCCGTGCGCGGCGGCTGCTTGGCGTGCGGATGCCGCCCGCATCCTACTACCCAACCGAGCCGAGAAGTCGATGCGGGATGCGGGGTGGTCGGAGGGGCTCCGATCCGGCCCGCCGGCGGCTGGCTCGGGCGCTCGCTCGCTCGCCCGCCCGTGCTTCTCTCCGGCCGGCGGCGCGCGTCTTGTTGGCTTGTTGGCTTGTTGGCTTGCTCTTTCAACGTAGCCTAGGAGAACTAAGTTCTGTCGACTCGGCAAAGAAAAGAGAAGGAAAGAAAATACTGAAAAAGAAACACGATAAATAACTAATAATACTAAACACGCACACGGCGTAATGGCCGGTCAACCTGGCCGCTAATTGAACCCATCCGATGCACCTAGCAGTCGGTAGTACTCCACGGGCAGGGGGATTAGCGCCGCCACCAGTTTGATTAATCCGTCCGTGGAGCTCAGCCTATCTTTCAGTGCCGGGGCTGATCTCTTCTGCTTAATACAATGATGCGCAGTTCTCCTGCGTATTCGAGAAGGGCGCAAGTGTAGCGGGGCGCCGCAGGCCCATGCATGCATCTGCTGCTGTGCTACGTCTCGGCAGATCCGAGGCGCGCGCGGAGTGCGGGGCGAGACGGACGCTGACGCACGGCGTGGCTGTCGGCTGTCGCTGCGTTTGCACGCACGGGTGCGCGCCCGGCCGTGCTTTCTTTACGCGCTCCGGCGAGAGGAAACCGCCGCGCCGCCTCGCTCCTCGGGCGGCTGCTCCGGTCTGCGGGGTGCCGAGTCACTGCCGGCGAATGCGATGGGATGCACGTGGCTGGGATCCCCAGGCGCATCGGGTTCGGCTGCAGACTTGGCGGGGAGCTCGCCTTGGTGTGTCACTGTTCAGCCGTGTTTTCCGTGGCCAGACCTCGTAGGCCCGCGGCGGTGGTCTACGAGAACGGCGTGTTGCGTGCAAACTCTGCTCTGCCGAGATGGAACGGGGTCCCGTCGTTGACCATGCGGCCACCGGCCCTGCCACTGTCGTCGTCGGACACAGGACAGCACACCGAGTCGGCGAGTTAGGAGGGCCCGGTTTCGAGTGCGTGGGCCTCCGGTGGCAGCGCCGCAGCAGCATCGAAACCGAACCCTTCTTTCCTCCCTAAACGAAAGGCCCATCAAAATTGCTAGGCGCCGAAGCCCAAATCGAGCAAAAGGCCTGTACAGTGAACTCCGATCTGGGTCTAGCCGCCCCATAATAGTAGCGCTTCCGGGCCGGCACAACGATAGAGTTTCAACTTTCAAGACGATGAAGGTCTTTAAACGCAAAATGAGAGTTCCGGGTTTCGACTGCAGGTGTTTGATTGTTGTAGTACCTTTTTTAATATCAAAGAGAGTCTACACGTTATATGAGAAGATAAAGAAGTCAAATTTAAATTTTTTGACTTGAGATAAAACTAAATCGACCTATAATTTAAAAACTGAGGGCGTAGGGAAATACTTGCACTAACTATCGATATTCGAATTTCCCTGCGCCTTTACAGCTGAATTGAAGAAGACTGAAGGGTTATATTTGAATTGCATGGTTCCCTGAGCTCCATGACGTCCAATTCCTGTGCTATTTCTTTAAATATCAAAGAAGTCTAGAGAAAAGAGATAAACAATACTAATAAATAACACACCATTCAAACTTCTAAAGAACCATTTTGGCATTTTGTGATTGTAACTTATTAGGTGCACATATCTGCGCTTCATAGAATCATAATAACTATCAGATCAATATATATTCTTGATTGTTGTAAAAAATATATTCTTGATTTGAAATAACTCGAATTCGAACCCAAATCATTCAATTTTCCAGAAATTCTCGACTTCAAATTTGGTGGGGAGCGAACAGCGAAGGAGACGGTGACTCTGAACTTTCGCGAAACATCCTCGGACTCCTGGTATTGGGCTCCTGGCGCCTGGCGGTCGCCGCCTTTGCCTCTAGTGATACACACCAATCCACGGCGATCTACGGCCTACCCGCTCCTCCCGAAACCCTAGCCCACGCATCCACCCTCCATCGTCGCCGCCCGCCTCCGCCCTCGCCGTCGCCGCCTCCACGCCCCAAACCCTAGACCCTTGCGGGCGCGGCCGATGGGCGGGGACGAGCAACCATTCCCGACGCGCAAACGCGACCGCGAGGAGGAGGACGAGCTCGCCGATGGGGGCGCCGCCGAGAAGCGCCCGCGCGCGGAGGGCGCGTCGCTGCTAGGGCTCGCGAGTTACGAGGACGACGAAGAGGAGGAAGCGGCCAGGGGCCAGGCAAATGGCCATCGCGCGGAGGGGGAGGGGAAGGGGGAGGAGGGCGAGGACGAGGACGACGAGGAGGATGATGTGAGGAGGGCTCCGGAGAGGAGGCCGAGGCAGGTGGAGCTGCGCCGTGACTGCCCTTACCTCGACACCGTGAACAGACAGGTACACTTGCGAATTAGCTTAGCTTAATAGGCCCCTTTTGTTCGCAGCTCTAAAGTGACCTAACACTTGAGATATACATACAAGTACTAGTTATAGTTGTAGCTATTGAATTACAAGTTACTGATATTGTGCCAGAGATGTATAGAATTTGTGTGATTTGAAATTACTGATTAAAATGTACAATCCTATTGGCTTAGCGTACAGTATTGTTTCATCACTGTCTTCAAACTGAATCCCAATACTATGATCGGTATCCTAATAGCGCCTGATATTAATCGCATATGATTACCCTTGTACTGTACGTGCTACATATGTACTATCTATACTCTGGTGGCTGATTTCTTTGTTGCTCTAGTCCGTGTACATTTTTTTTAGGTTACTTCTAATGGTTATTTACAGCTGAGTACATTTTGTGCTGCTTTGCAGGTCCTTGATTTTGATTTTGAGAAGTTCTGTTCAATCTCCTTGTCAAATTTGAATGTGTATGCGTGCTTGGTCTGTGGAAAGTATTTCCAAGGAAGAGGCTTGAAATCTCATGCTTATACGCACAGTCTTGAAGCAGGCCATCATGTGTTCGTTAATCTTCAGACTGAGAGGGCTTACTGTCTTCCTGATGGATATGAGATAAATGATCCATCATTAGAAGATATTCGTCATGTTCTGAACCCAAGGTGCTTCTCCATTGCTTATAACATTACATTCCAACAGTACTTGATCGCTTTGGCAGCCAGTTTCAGGTTGCTAATTGGCATACTGTTCTGATAGGTTCACGAAAGAGCAGGTTCTAAATCTTGACAAGAACAAGCAGTGGTCTAGAGCACTTGATGGTTCCAATTATCTACCCGGAATGGTATGTACCCTCTAAATTGTCTGGAGGGCCCTTAGATGATCTACCTCTGGGATGATTTACCTGCTGTACTTTGTTTGCTATGCAGTGGGATCTTATTTTTTTTATGGAATTTTACTTTACCAATCCTACTAAAATATCTAATTTTAAATTCTTGAAAAGTTTTTTTTAATTTTTTTTGTATCCTTAAATAGTGAGCAAATGCAGTTTTAAAAATTCATTGCAGTACTAGCTGAAGCCTGAATATGTTGTGTGACTTGCTTACAAACAACTGGACACCTGATTGATCATGGAACTTTTTTTTTCTTCAGTTGATTTATCTGATTGTATTACTCTGTTATATTAATGTGACTTTGACGTATCTCAAGAATATGCTTTTATCACACATGGAAATTTGTAGGCACTTGGGAAACTAGGACTGTTATTGATGCATTTTATCTCGTCTAAATAATCACTGCTCTGCAGGTCGGTCTTAACAACATCAAGGAGACTGATTTTGTGAATGTCACAATACAGTCATTAATGAGAGTTACTCCTCTGAGAAATTTCTTTCTGATCCCTGAAAATTATCAGCATAGCAAATCACCATTGGTTCATCGTTTTGGGGAACTGACACGCAAGATTTGGCATGCTAGGAACTTCAAGGGGCAGGTTGGTTTTGTCAAATCAGTTTGCAGCATGATATGTGCTATCCCTTTACATCAACACGTGTCTCTAAATAAATCTCTTGTTTTCTGTTCAGGTCAGTCCCCATGAGTTTCTGCAAGCTGTTATGAAGGCCAGCAACAAGCGGTTTCAGATCGGCGTACAGTCAGATCCTGTGGAATTTATGTCATGGCTCTTGAATACACTGCATGCGAAATTAAAAAGTTCAAAGAGGAAAAACAGAAGCATAATACATGATTGCTTTCAGGTTAGCTTTTCTGGACATCAACATCGTAGCTGATATCACTTCAGCAGCTTATCAGGTCACATTGGAATCACTGTTCGTGCAGGGAGAACTTGAAGTTGTTAAGGAAGTTCACAGGAAGCATATAATGGAAAAAAGAGAAGATGGTGATGAGCTGAATGGTGATGCAGGTTCAGTGGTTGGAACAGCAGATGGTACTGTCACTGAAACATCTAAGGTCCCGTTCTTGATGCTCGGTCTTGACCTTCCACCTCCACCTCTTTTCAAAGATGCCATGGAGAAAAATATCATCCCACAGGTATGTCATCTCCACCTCGTGTTTTCACGAGGTCCAATGTAGTTTTATTTTTATAATCTCATTTAGGTGTTTAGCTTTGATGTTTATAGGTGTAGACTCTAGGATGAAAATGTGTGCAACTAAGATTTCTGGGATCGGTGATGTGAGGACCAAGTATGTAGTGTTACAGCCACATTGAACATTAATAAGTGAAGCTTTGCTCCCCTGTCTGAATTGCTCGAGTTATTTTGGGATGGTGCTCCTCAGTTTTCTTATACTTCAATGCTTACATATAGGACCTTCTCATTTTTTTGAAGAGCTGTGAGACAATGTGTCACACAAATTTTGCTCTTAGAGCTCAATATTTAACCTCGCTGTAATCCTATGCTTCTAGTTTTGTTCTTGTTAGTACGAAAGATGCTTGTTCTTACCGTCTTGTGTGAGTAATGCTTTCTAGTCGCCATTCTACATAAATTTCCATGGAATTGGACATGCTTGCAGAATATCTGTATGTTACTGCATATTGACCAATCATGTTGGAAAATACGAGTATGGCAAAGGCTGCTATGCCTAGAGCTTTTAGGTCAAATGATCGATCCACCTACATAGAACCTAATTGATCCATTCTAGAATTACACTTACTGGAGGAATATCTTTGATTTGCACACCCTATGAAACCGTGATGTTTATTTCCATGCTCTTTTTTTCAGCATTGAGATATTCTGTTCTAGTTTGTTGTGATTGGGTATTTTGGAATACTAAATCTATCAATACTGTTCAGGTACCATTGTTTAACATACTGAAGAAGTTTGATGGTGAGACTGTGACAGAGGTTGTCCGCCCATCCATTGCTCGGATGAGGTACCGTGTCACTAGACTGCCAAAGTATCTGATCCTTCATATGCGACGGTTCACCAAAAATAACTTCTTTGTCGAGAAAAACCCTACTTTAGGTGAGATCTTATGTTCACTTGATTAAATATGCTGCTCTGCTCCCTGGTAAGTCACTTGTTCTAATAGGATTTAATCTTCGATGTGACAGTAAATTTTCCCGTGAAGAACTTGGAATTGAAGGATTACATTCCATTACCCAAGCCCAAAGAAAATGATAAGCTACGTTCGAAGTATGACCTTATAGCAAACATTGTCCATGATGGGAAGCCAGGCGAAGGATGCTACAGAGTGTTTGTACAGCGGAAATCAGAAGAGGCCTGGTACGTTCCTCATGTAACATGGATTTTTTTTATGAGTGTAATTATGGTAGCCCCGATTTTAATCATCTGGTAATCTTCACCTCAGGTATGAGATGCAGGATCTCCATGTTACTGAGACTCTTCCTCAAATGGTAGCTCTTTCAGAAGCCTACATGCAAATATATGAGCAGCACGAATGAGTGGCATTGGTCATCTTGTAGCCTTCCATGGCCAGCCTTTCTGCCCAACAGATATCACAATGTTGCGCACTAATTCTCATCTTTGGAGCAATTTTCTGGGGGAAGGATTTGGTAGTTCCTTTGCATGTGCTCAAACTTATCTACTTGAGAAGTAGAGCTCGAGGAACTGTACTAGGCTGCTAGATGTTTCAGAGTTTCGGAGACTGAAACATCATGTATATTTTTTTAAGGGCAGCTTTGAATGCCCCGCTGGTAGAAAGGAAAGTTAGTGCAGCTTCTGCCAACAAATCATTTCGCTTGCAATCGCTACAGTACTGACAGCGTTTGAAGCTGGTGAAGTAATTTTATATGCAAACTGCACAGAAAATGAATCTGTCACGGATAAAGTTCACATTTTTGTTTAAGCATACCGCATTTATGATTGAAGTTGCCGGAGTGCCGCTGTGCTCTAGATGTATTGATTGATTTGCATGTGCTGTATGCTCGAAGTTCGCCTGTCATGGTACACGATGATGTGGTTTGCATCACTACTGTCATATTTTTTCTCCTACTGCTAGCAGGGCTGCAGTGCTCATTCTGAGGTCAGCTTATGCAGTCGAAGTCGTGCTGCTTTTAAAATTCTGAGTTTTTTTTAGCCTGCAATCTGACCAGCAGATCATAATATGTTGTGCCATTACAGTTTTACGTAATTCGTTATTTGTCTGTCACTCAGTGACACAAGTTGGTTCCACGTGTAGACATCGATAGCACATAAGGAATCACAAAAGTTCACAGGACAAAAATGGAATGGCCCTTCACTGAACTGTGCCATGTCAAGTCAGTTCTGGTTTCTTCAACTGAGCGAGCACTTGCTGGCTACCTTTATGACTGATTTTTTTTTTGACCCATGGGCAATCAATGGTATTAATCTCTTAATCATTACCATGATGATTTGAGATAAGCAAACTTTGAGTCCACATCTGTGGCTCGTAACCCCTTCAACAATAGTTCTCTCAACAAATGTTCAGCGAAAGTGCACAAATGGTCACACGAGAATCATCGACGTTCAATCAAAGGCACGTCTCCTGCTGCGTGCCGTCTCTGCTAGGGCTAGCCTCTTGCGTCAGTTCTTCCGTTTCTCACTTGTCGCGGAGCGCAAAATTCCGATGACGGACCCGGCCAGCGCGTCCACGGTCCATGGTAGCAACTTCGTTGCAAGACTTGGTCAGAGGTCATGGTTGAGGAGCCTGCGTTGGACTACTAAGCAGCCCGCCAGCCGCTGCAGAATGCGCAGAGATCTTTGCTTTCTTATTAGCCTGCTGATTTGAGGTAGCTGTTTACTGTCAGACGCTAAACACATGCTAGTCTCTTTCATGCAGCTGCTGTTAACTGCAGACCTAGGATCGTGTTGCGGTCAAAATTTCAATAAAAGTAAAAAAGGAATTTGGCAATTTGCAGCTGGGCTTAAAAAATTGGCAATCTGGCCACATTCCAGAAATTCTACACGATCTGGCCGCATTTTGGGTGGTAAGTACCTATGCATCTTCCAAGTTAAATTCAAGTTGTGTAACCCGACTTTGGGATCTTTTGCAATAATTTTGTGGCGTTTGTTGATGATATGAAAATCAAAAGATCCCAAAGTATCATTCGTAAATACCTATGCCTTTTGATAATAATCTTTTCGTTTTGTTGATAATATGAAAAACAAAAACTCACATTAGAAATTAGTAAAGGCATTTAAAGATCGCAAGCCGTAACTTCCTTTGCTTCATTACAGGAAAGTGGTAAATTATGCTATAATTTGCCAACTTTCGAAATACAAATGGAATGAAACGTACATAAACGATCATTGAATATTCCAATTTCCAAACAAAACACACCTATGACCTATATATGTACCTCCTTATCACGGACATACCGTGGCGCGGACGCGTGTCTTTGGCGTTGCGCTGGTGCTCAATCACACCGTCGCATGCTGCTTGGGTAGGCTCGCTCGCCGCGTTGAGCCGGGTGTCCCAGTCGTGGGCCCAGCCAACCGCGTCGTCGATGCGAGGTAAACGAATCCATCTGCTGTTTGATCCTCCGGATTAAAATTTAGTTCAGAGGGATGTTTGGATCAAGAACTAACTTTTAGACCGGAATGTATCTATGCTAATTAGAGGGACTAATATGAGAGCTAAGTATAAAACTAATTATATAAGTAGAGCCTAATTATAAGACAAATCTATTAAGACTAATTAGTCCATAATTTGACCATGCATAAATGGAGCCTAATTTATGAGATGAATCCATTAAACCATCAATATAATTATCCATGCTACATTACAATATAAATAAGTATTTTATTATACTATATATTCTACAACCACAATTATTATTAGGTTTGTTTGGAACTGTGTCACGTGGCAGCGCATTCTATAGAGTGCGTCCAGAGGAGCCGCTTCTCGTTTTTGTCGTTTAGAGTCAGTGTCCGGATTGTTGTTCAGTGTAAAAAATATGTCTGGCGTAACTTTTGCTGACGCCAATATTTTAGATACCGTTACAGATAGATTTATTATTTATTGATTTGATATGGCTTGCTCGGACCTCCTAAATTTTCTACGCCCCTATCTGTCATGCAACATCTTTGAACTGTGTGTGACATTACTACTTATTAGCCTAATGAACACATATACCTAATTAGCTACGGCTGTTAACGCGTTCAAACCGACCAATAATACAAAACATACAAGTAGTAAAAGACTTGCTTGCCATTTACACAGTCTAGAGGAAAGTTCATGCCACAGATTCAGAAGGCAAATCAAAAAATTCAGAACAAAGCATTCGCTATTAATCTTCCACCAACATCTAAGGATACAATCCACATGTTATATAAGCGTGGCTACCTTAAAAATACAGTGTATAAAACATTGCATCCTCTCACGGAAGCAGCTATGCTTACGACCATACCGGGCGCGGCGGAGCGCGCCGCTCTTCGTAGTATGAATAGTCTCTCCAAAAGTAGAACCGCCCAGGCACACCTACCGGCTAGTCAGCACTAATAAAGAAGGCACCATCCTGCTGGCTTTCCTCTGCTCGCCCCTCCCAAAACGAGAAAAAAAAGTAGCAGCAGGGGGAGACTAGGAGGCCGTCCACACTCGACAGAGGAGAGAGATGGCGATGCGGATGGCGGTGGCTGCGGCGGTGGCGGTGTTGTGCGTGCTGGCGCCCCCCGCGGCGGCGCAGACGTCGAGGACGCCGGACTGTGCGGCGAAGCTTTCGTCGTGTGCGCCGTACATAAACACGACGGGGACGCCGCCGGACACCTGCTGCGGACCGATCAAGGACGCCGTCGAGAACGACCTCAAGTGCCTCTGCGGGCTCTACGCCACGCCGGAGATCTTCAAGGCCTTCAACATCAACGTCACCCAGGCCCTCGGCGTCTCCAAGCGCTGCGGCCTCAGCGACACCACCGAAGCCTGCAAGAGTAACTCTCCTTTCATCTTCCGGCGCCGAACAAGTGTTCTTCCTTTACCTTTCCGACGATCTGATTATTCAGCATCCGATTTGCAGCGATCAGTTAGAACAATCATTAAAGCAAGCATCTTTAGCGATCAATTTGTCAGGTTCAGCGGTCGATTTGCGCTATTAGGCATCAGATAGAGATTCAAGTGATTAATCAGGCAGCAACGCAAGGCCGGACAGGTGTGCAAAGGGCCCGTGACTTGCGTTTCCGCGTTTGTTGCTAGCGGCGTGTGGCGTAGGCAAGTTGGTCTTGCTTTGCTGTCTCCATCAGGTCAAAGGCAACACTGGGGAAACATCTAGTGGATGTGGAAGTTGAAATAAGCTTCATGATCCGTGTCGCTAGGAGATTTGGAGTCATAAAAATATAGATGCCATATGCTTCCCCAGTCTGCCCCGAGAGGAGCTTAGTTTAATCTTTAGCATTCTAGCCGTGTGTCCCCTTCCCTTAAAATATGCCATGATCTTAGGCTCTCAGCTCAGTCTTGGATGACTAATTTGCCATAGTAGAAATCCAGGATACTATTTACAACCCGGTTTGGAAAATATCTAGTTTGACCTGATGTAGTAGATCCTGGTTTTGTATTGAATTTTCATGCTGTACCCTGTACTTGTAACTTTCCATAGGGTTTCAAAATTCATTAATCAACTCTGAAAGCAACAAACCATGTACTTTGGTACAAGGTGTGCTGTATCCATCCGAGTGTCCCACTTTTATTCTACACTAGCTATAGCTAGTCTTTTCTTCAAATAATTTTGATGTATATCTTCTCGTGGTTTTCTTATAACGTCTTAAAATTTCAATGAACTTAGTTTGATCTAGGCTTGTGCCACCTTCTCTTCCATTAAAACACTGATCTCAGGCTCTCAGCCCAGTTTTGGATGACTAATGTGCCATAATCGAAATCTAGGATAATATTTACAGATCTAGTTTGACCTGATGAAATAGACCCGTGTTTTCTTCAGAACTTTTGTGCTGTACGTGTAACTTCGTAGGGTTTCATGATTTTTATTCTACTTCAACTAGCTAGTCTTTTCTCTTTGGTGGTTTTCTGATAATCGTCTTAAAATTTCAATTTTACAGGCCTTTCTCCTACACAGTGCTCATCCCCTTTGCTTTGCTTAGTTACAATACTTTGTTGTCTGAATATAGCTAACTGAAACTTCCTTAATTACCAAATAAGAGCTTCTTGTGTTATGAAATTTCAAGTGGGACTTCAGGGAAAATTGATTCAAGTCATATATGTAGAAGAAAAGCTACTATTTTTCATGAAAAAGCTTCTGTGCTATGAAATTTCAAGTGGGGCTTCAGGGAAAAATAATTGATTCAAGTCATATATGTAGAAAGAAAAGCAACTCTGTTTTATATGTGCCAGATTGAGTTAGAAACTTTTTTGGAGATTACTTAACATATGTTGAAGCACATTCAAATTGATCATAACCAAGTGAAAACACAGCAACACGCACTAGCATGCTTAAAGTTTCTGTATCACTGCATGGTTAGGCATGGTCCCAAGGATTACTATTGCCAACAATGTAGCACATTCATTTGCAGATTGGATCCCTGCTGTATGTGTATGCTTAGGCATGGTCACGATGACCCACTAGCTTATGAAACAGATAATAAATGCATTGCAGAGTAGGAATTGCTGCCTACTTATTTAAATTGATGATAGGATGCTACCAATCAACCACTCAGATCAGTAGAGCACTATGTTAGGTGTATAGTTGTAGCATAATAGATGGTGCCCCTGCAATGCTTTACATGAACAGTTTGTGCTAAAATGGAACTCTATTAACAATCTGTTGGGCCTGCCTAACAGAGTGACGCTCATAGTGCTTCAGTGATGTTGCTTTCATAAGATAGTCCCCACACTTGCCAATTTTCCATGAAGTATCTGAGCTGAATCCTTATAGTAAGTCTTGTTAGTAGCTGTTCCATCTTTTATTCCTCGAACTATTTTGTTTTATGGTACCTTTAAATTTTCGTAAATGGAACATCCTTAGTATATTAAATAAACACCTTTACTGAATTAGGTCACATCATATTTCAACGTCATCTTGATTCCAAACATGAAGAGCCGTTGTTTAAACCTCTATGTTTCCAAACAGCAACAAGACAATGAGCTTTTGACCTCACAAACTCTACATTCTTGCAGGTTCTCCATCAGGTGGTGGCAGAAATTCCGGTCATCGCACTCTGTCAGTCGGTTTCCCAGGATTGATTAGCTTGTTCCTAGCTTTGTGGTCTGTATTGGCATAAGATCCATCACGCTATTACTAGATTACGTTTGTTTGATCCCGCAATAGATGATTTGCTGCAATGTTCTGAGATGGTGATGCTATGGCTGTGTAACGATACAATCAGCATTTGTTTTGCTGTGTATCCATATAGTCCGCCAGTAGAGTGATGTGTCTGAACTAGAATTTCTCATTGGTTTCTTCATTGTGCTGTATTAAACTTAGATAATTACATCAAATGTTCTTTGTACCATACTACCATATAATTCATGGATCACTTTGATCTGAAGCACGAAGCAACCACTACAGTGCAAGCTGCAGCGGAGATGTTGTGGCAAGTGTTTCCCTTTCCCAGGAGGAAGTTGGGGTAGCTAGCAGCTGCGAAGTATAGAGGTGTAGATGCCGGGGATTCGGTGGGAACTGTCGTCCAACTGGCGGCAGCGGGAGTTGCTCCCGCGAGGTGAAGGGGAGGAGCTACGGTCATGTTTTCTCCGGCGGCCTGATTAGGGTTTTTCTTGACCGTCCGATGCGGCTTATGCGGCCCAGATCGAAGGACACGGGGAACTGGGGGACGTTTTCGCAGGAGGCCCTCGAACTATTCTTTCTTTCCGTTTGTGTCCCCAGAATTTGGATCGCGATTATGTTGACCGCTCGATCAACTATAAGCGGCCGCGATTGAGAAAAAGGTGACGGCAAAGGGATCTTTTGCGTAAGCACCCTCGAACTGTTGCATTTTGCTGTTACCTCCACGGCTCACCTCCCCCCACCCCCTTGCTGTCGCTCCCGAGCAGCGAAAGCTCCGGCGAGCGGCGGCGGCGGAGACGGAGGCCAGCCAGCAGCATATTGCCGTTGCTACACATCACGAGTAGAAAGCAACTCCGAGCAGATAGGATCCCAACGGAAACCCTAGAATAACCTCAGAGCTGATCAACTGAGCGCCCGCAGCAATGCTCTCTCGCGCCGCCGCCATCCGCCGCGGCGCTGCTGCTGCGTTCTCCACGGTGTCGGAGAAGCCGGAGACGGGACTGTATGGGTTCGACGTTCTGCGCACGGCGAAGGGGTTCCGCCGCTTCGTCGACGACGCCATCGAGCGGTAAGGAAACCTGAGCGCCAACTATCCCCAATGCTTGCATGCCCAAAATCAAACAACGGCCGCTAATCCTCAGTGAATGTTTGCTCGAACTCGCAGGTCGGACGAGCTCGTCGCACACGTCGCGCGGTTGCCGTCCGCCCCCGAGATTGTCCGCGCCATGGACGAGATTTCCAATACCGTAATCTACTTCCTTTTCTGCCAGTGGCTTTTTCTCCATTCTATTGCATTGATGCGGAGTAGTTGATGTGTCGATGTTATGATGATGTGGTTAGGTTTGCTCGGTCATTGATTCGGCGGAGCTGTGCAGGAATACGCACCCTGATAGGTGAGTTTGTGATGGTTGCTTCTTATTCAATTTTGGTGCTGGGCGGCAATGTGTTTTCAGGTTTGAATTAAATGGATATGCTTGTGTACCAGGGAATTTGTGGAGGAGGCAGATAAGGCGTCAATGAGAATTTATGAGCATCTTCAGGTGAGCTTAACAGCAGGGCGTTGCTTCAGGTGGACTTGAAGTATCATTTATAATAGAAACTTAAGATATCTGCATCTTTGCATAGTATGGTGATCTCAACAATTATGATGACAGGTTGAAAACATCTTCGTGAAACTTTGCAATCCTGTAGCTAATTGAAAATCCTGAAATTAGGCTAAATGATCAATTTGGAGTAACATTTTGATTTCTGTAACTCATTGCAGTACCTGAATACGAACATTACTTTGTACAATGCTATACTAAAAGCTGAGGGTGAAAGTGTCCTGCTCACAGAGGAAGCTAGAAGAGCAGCAACTACCTTGCGTATTGACTTTGAAAAGGGAGGGATTCATCTTCCTGAAGGTTGCCAACTGAAATTTATGTCATTCTGTCTCTTCCCGTAACTGACTGTTAAAGTAAACCATGGTTCTCCTTCTTTGGCAGATAAACTTGAGCGTGTTAATCAGCTGAACCTTGAGATTGCCCAGCTGGGTAGAAAGTAGGTACATCAATTGGACACTTGCTGTTGATAGTCTTTACCATCTTTACTAGCTACTTCGATCTGTGTTAGTTGCATGTTTTTCAGGCTGTGTATTGGCAAGTAATTTCACTGTTTAATGACTTGAGTTGTTGGCAAACTGTCTATATGTTAAAATTCTTGATTCTAGCACTGATCTGTGAGTTTCATCTGTTTTAGAAATTGATTTTTCCTCGCTTGTGCTGACTGCTGAAAAACAATTGAGACGTTTATGAATGACCAACTGGTTGACTATTAATTGTTCCAGTGCTTGAAAGTACTTGGATAAAACTCTTTTTTCTCTCTCTCTCTCTAAATGCTCAGTTATCTTGATGTTCTTCATCCAAGCAATTAGATGGCATGCATTCCACATTAAGTTGAGTACCAGGTTAAGGAGTATATGTGATTAGTTAATCATGCATTTATTGAACAAAAATTGATTATTGCTTTTGATCTTTTCCTGTACCGCTGAAATCGAGAAATGGCGTGTTGGACGATTCTCAAGTATTCTGCTCTATCACACACCTATTATGCACGCTGCTAGTTGATCTCATGATCAGCCAAGTAGCTCTCTGAACTGCCCAGTGGAACTCTATTTGTTTTACTAGCACCTTTTAGACAGTTCATGATGCCCTGTTGCTTTAGCTTCGCTGTACAGTACTCCTTTTAGTGAATTGGCTAGTTGCTTGCTTTGCAGTTTATGTTGAGCCTGTCAATTGGTACGGCTAGATAGAGTGAACTGTTTGTATCTGGTGTAAACTTACTTCCTTTTCCTGTTCCAGGTTCAGTGAAAATGTAATGAACAAACCAGGTTTTGTGGATGTATACCCAGCTTCACGGGTCCCAAGAAACCTGCGACATCATTTCAAGTCTGTTTACCGGTTTAACTTTGGAAGTTTTGAGAAGCAAAGCAACCAGATGAGCACTGCAAAGCAAAAGGGTCTAAGGATTGTAACAGACTCGGAAAATCTATCATCAGCACTAAGATGGATTTCTGATGAGGAAGTGAGTACGTCTTGTTCCACTTGCAAAACATCTGGAACATTCATAGACCCATTTTTTTATGTCACAGATAAAGATGCATAATAGCATTGCTTGAATTTCTTACGTCACCACCCACTTTCGCTCTTGATTGATTCAATTACATTGTCTGTTAATGTACAGATGCGTATCACCAGTTCAGTGACACTGTCAATCTAACTATTTCGAATTTTCCAAAGGTCAGGAAACAGGTATACATTGTTGGGAACTCTGAACCTCGAGAAAATATTGGTGTTCTTAATGAGCTTATAGATGCTCGTGATGAGCTTGCAAAGGTATCGCGGTTTCTTTATATTGTGAAGTTTCATGGCTTTATTATTCAAATATCGTAGCATTGATTAGAAATGCAACCGGCACAACAACCATAGATAATTACATGTTTTCCCTTGATGATGGCCCTACAGATTATGGGATGCAAATCGTATGCTGACTTTGCTATTCGTCCTAACATGGCTGCATCAGCTGATGTAGTTATGTCATTTCTCGGATATTTGAGTAACATTGTTAGGCATAAAGCTGATGAGGTACGAATGGATTCAACTTAATTTGACATTATGCATTGTTATGTTCTATACTTCTATATGTTGTTCTGCATCATAAAAAACCTCGACCGGCGGGGGAAAGACTGCCCCCACGGCATTGCACTAAGAAGAAATCTCAGCCAAACCGGCCGAGAAAACCCCAAACTCCGGCTTCACCCTATAGGGCCGCACCATAACCTGGGACGACCACAACCCACTGCGTTAGCGACCACTGCAACTACCCCTTGGTAGGAGGGCCCAAACCAACAGGTGCCACAGGCTGGCGCCCTGCCACTATTTTTTGGGTTGCCAGCGAGGTTTTTTTTTTTCTGACACCAGGATTTGAACCCTGGTTGGTGTCTTCCTCAATTGGGAAGCTTACCACTACACTACAGGAGTGTTGGCGTTGTTATGCATCATTAAATTTAATAATCCATTTCTGTCTCTTGATAATTTCTCTTACACAGGAATTTAAGGCTATACAGGATTTCAAGAGAAGAATATGTAATGAAAAGAGTGCTGATCTTGAACCATGGGATGAAGATTACTTCATTGGAATGATGAAATCATCTTTAAACAACCTGGATGCTTCTGTATGTGCTATCTGATATACATCTCAGAGATGAAATAACTGTACCTAAAGCTAATTCAAACACCGGTTTGACATACACTGGATGCATACCTTTAGAGTGTAGGCCTTACTTTTTGTGATAAAAATATTGACATTTTTTTTAATCTATCAGGTCATTGCAAAATACTTTCCCTTATCACAATGCCTAAAAGGTCTGAATGTGCTGGTTGAATCATTATTTGGTGCCACATTCCATCAAATTCCCATGAGGGATGGAGAGTCATGGCATCCAGATGTGATAAAGCTCTCACTCCGTCATCCTGATGAGGTAAGTGTGCCAAACATGCTTTTAAATGATAGTTTTGCAACAAACCTAAAAAGGACATCCTCAGCTTCTCTGCTTTAGTTATTTCTACGTGCTCAACTTATATAATGCTGGCATTATCACCATGGTTTTTTGCTTTTCATTACTAAAATTCAAACGGCAAATTGTAAATTAAGGCTCATATCCTAGTTGGCAGCCTGCCTGATGATCCTTTTCAATGTGTCTTACCCCGTTTGTGCTCCTCTTGTCTGATTAGATGATTTAGAACTTTGTGGCTAAAATTAGACTGCTTGATAGTGAGGTTTACACTGTGTAACCTGTAATGGCTAGTGATGATCATTACTAATGTTCTATATTTTCAGTTCTTGCTGTTTGTAACCATGCGAATTTCATGAAAAATTAAGTGCTTCGGGGAAATCTAATCAAGATGCCAGTTAGTACTACTTGGACATATATGCACCACAATTTCTACTTATTCTTATATTTTCTGGGAACAAAGTAACTAAAGGCAACCATGTCTAATGAGCAGGGTGATTTAGGATTCATGTATCTTGATCTCTACTCCAGGAAGGGCAAATATCCAGGATGTGCTCATTTTGCTGTCCAAGGGGGGCGGAGATTATCGGACTCAAATTACCAACTTCCGGTATATGTTCTCTTATTCATTGTTTCTTCCATGTTGCTGTAGAATTTATCAAGTTCTTTCATGAAGATCAAGCTTCATACAAGGAAATGGTAGCTAAAAGAATCAAGGGTTTGCTTGGTAGCTATTATCAGCCTAAATAAGTTCAATATATTTCTTGTTGCATAGCCTGATACATAGCTTATGTGGAATATCCATTGCAGCTTCTGGCTTCATTAGCATATACATGATATTTGAAGGATGTTAAAAATGTAAAAAGATCAATGGATATATCATAGAAATTTGCCGTTGTTCAAATTAAAAAAGTTACTTCAGTTCCAATGGACTCCATGCTTGATTTTCAGATCATTGCCTTAGTTTGCAACTTCTCAAATTCTAGTGGAATAACTGCAAGGCTTAACCATGGGGATGTTGAAACTCTTTTTCATGAGTTTGGGCACGCGCTTCATTCTCTGCTATCAAGAACGGTACTTTGCTTGTTCTTCTTAATATTTCGCTTCTGCTTTGACTTCTACATTTATTACCTGGCTTATTTTTAATATTTGAATGCAGGAATATCAGCATTTCTCTGGTACTAGGGTTGCTCTTGATGTAGCTGAAACTCCCTCAAACCTCTTTGAGTACGTATGGTTCCATACTTCCATAGTAGTTAGTTGTTTTAGCAATGCTATCTAGTTTTGGCTGATTCAAAATAAGAGTTGTTCATTAAAAAAGAGAGAAAGAGTTCTTTTGGTTAGCAGCCTCTGTACCTATAGTTGAATTTCATTGACATTGCAGATGTTATGCGTGGGACTATCGTGTCCTGAAGACATTTGCTTTAGATGAAACAACTGGAGATGCAATACCAGAAAAGCTGGTAAAGGCGCTAAATGCTTCTCGGAATATGTTTCCTGCTACTGAACTCCAGCGGCAGGTTTGTTTTTATTTCCAGGTCTCACAAAAGTAGGATTCGTCCTTTGTTTTCCTTGTCGTCATATTTCTTGTTTCACTTAGTGCTGTTGTACTCCCCTTCCCAGATCTTCTACTCTATAATGGACCTAACCTTGTTTGGGGAGCAAGCATCCAAGCCTATGGACACAATTTCCACTGTTGCTGATTTGAGAAGGAAGCATACGAGTTGGAAATGTGCAGAAGGCGCACACTGGCATACCCGGTTTACCCATCTCATAAACTATGGTGCTGGTAAGTTTTCAGGCTGGCCTTGTTTGCATTCCTTACTTCTCATAGACATATATATATAAGCATATTAGCTATGTTAACTATGTCATATTGTTGCAGGCTACTATAGCTACCTCTATGCTCGGTGTTTTGCCACAACAATCTGGCAGGAAATATGCCAAGAGGATCCATTGTCCCGCAGTGCAGGCAGTACCATTAGGGACAAATTCTTGCGGCATGGCGGGTCAAAGGACCCATCGTCCTTGCTAAAGGATTTTGCAGGTGATGCCATCATTAGAAACTCCGGTGGCGGAATAATCCCTGACATTAGTTCCTTATGCAAAGAAATTGATTTGTGAAATGCCATTGAGGGTGGAGGCTGTCACCGTTCTGTTTGACCCTGAACTGGACTAACAGGCAAAGAACTAAGCCTGAAGCGATCGAGATGCTGAATTCAGGTGCTTGATCTCTCGACACGGCAGCGGGTGCTAGCTGCAGGTCAAGCTGATCTACTCATATGGGGTTCGTATCAAGGAATCCAATTGGTTACCCCCACAGGACCCTTATCTGAAGTTGGCTGGGTCTCCTGGGCCTCAGTTATCTTCAACGTTCACCTATTTCTGCTGCTGCATGCTGGGAGGGTGGTTTCGTGATCTGTCAGGTGTTATCCTTATTTGAGATGTTGTCCTTGTACCCTACTCCCGTTGTATGGTGATCATAGGAGGAACTGATGCGTTGCTCGTCTTTCGGAAACAATGAAGCGACTTTAAAATCGAGCTCAGCTCTGCTTCACCGACCTGGACAATCTGTCAAAGCAAAGTCGGTGCTTGTTCGTACCCCTGGCTATTCTATTTTGTAACTTGTAAGACTTGTCATTCTTTGACGCATTCATGATACTTCCAAACGCCCTGCGACGCACCTCGCGCTATGTTGCTCCATGACAGCGCAGCCACCCACCTGTAGTTTGTCCAGAACTCTACACTCCAACGAAGATTGCATACACTAGCACCAGCCAGTTTTCCATCCCCTCTTTCTTTGGCAGAGATTACGCATGTGTGAATTGGTCAAAAGTATTCTATCTAGTCTTGCTCTGCTGCTTAACATTAAAAAAGATCTAGCAAATTTTGTAGAGATGTCATTGCACCCTGGTATCTGCGGCTGAGAACGGTAGCAACTGAACTTGGCGGTTCATCTCCCTGCTCTTCGTCTGACGGCCATAGGAGAGGCAATGGCAAGTTACTGTGGATCCTGAGAGTGAAGGCAGAGAATCTGCTCCCTGATTTCCTGAACAGTGAACAGCCAAAACCTGAATTCCAAGGATTGCTGTAGAATTAGTACAGCTGATAATGTGGACATGAATCTGAAATAATCTAATCCAAGCTTTTCGAATGTCTGTCGCTGAATTCTGTTCTATTTCTACCCCATTTGAAATCTGCTGATAGCTATGCACACACCTGTAGATCAAGAGCTACATGCAGATTGCAGCAGCCGCGGCGTCCTGCACCGCTCCAACCTGCTCATCCACCGCCACGGCGGGCTCAAGATCGGCGACTCCACCCTCGCCAACGCCTACTACTACGGGCTCGGCTGCTGCCGCCCGCTCACCAGCTGCTGGGGGTCAGCCGACTACGGCTTCGGCATCGACGTCTGGAGCGCCAGGTGCCTCCTCGCCGAGATGTTCTTGAGCAAGCCCCTCCCGCGTGCCACGACCGAGGTTAGCTCGTCGCATCGTCGGCGTCTTCCCCCTCCCATTCTTGCCCACGGTGGGGATCGCGGATCTCGATGGTTGTGTGGTGCTGGGAGCAGGGAACTCGGAGCGCAACGGATCCGGCGCTTCGTGCGTTCGGTAGAGAGATGCCGCCGCAGATGCAGAACGACGGGGCCGGCGGTGGTCGGCGGCGGCGGCGCTGCCTCATCGGCCGTCGTGTCCCCTTTTTCAAAAAAAATCCCCTCATTTGGATCGCGATTATTAACCGCGATCCGAGTTTTTACACATGACCCCCTAACTCGGATCGCGATTATTAACCGCGATTATTAACTGCGATGAACCCCCCTGTTTAGGATCGCCGGATCAAGACCCCCTAAGTATTTACAGATAGATCCTTCTCTTCTGTACGCGGTTCATCGCACTCGCGGCCCCTCGTCTCGCGGATCCGCCGGCGCCGACGGCGGCCGCAGCTTCCGTCCATCCCATCCGCGTCCCCCGATGCAAATCCTAGCACTTTCCTTTCGCCTTTCCGGTCCAAAGGAGATTCGCCCTCCAGCAGCATCCCCGGCCGTGGCTGCGTCGACGTGGACGACTGCTCTGCGGAAGCAAAGGCGGCGGAGGACGAGCTAGCAGCATCTTCCGACCGCGAAGAGAGGCGGCGAACGCCGGTTGATTGGGTAATGCACTAGTGCTTGGTTTTAGCAGGATGACGAATAGCAGAACTTGCTCTGCAGATTTCTTACGAAATGGCGCAGATTATCTGACGGCGACAGATGATTCTCAGGTGCTCCTGCAGAGCAGCGTGCGTACCTAACCACTATTGCTGCTTCGGTTCTTCAGCACATCTTGATGTTCCCTGACAAAATACAGCTCTGGTGGTGTTGCTGCAGTTCTTCAGCACCCCGCCGCTGCCGTGCGTCGTGGACGAGGACGAGGAGGTCGCCGACCCTGCTGCGTCCCACGATGGACGGAAGTGAGAATCGTGGACCTGAGAAGCTCCTTTTCGTTGTCTACTTGTCTGAGTTCTCTGATCCTGCGTGCAGGCCGAAGCAGAGGCAGCGTTCGCAGCGACGGAAGGACAGCAAGAAGAAAGCCGAGGAGCAGCAGTCAGAGATCAACACCGGATCTCCACACAAAGAGGTTCAGCACAGATTCACATCGTTCTGTTCTTTTGTTGCATCTGATCCATCATTTTAGTCCCGTATTCTAGTCACATGAACCGGTCTGCGTTCCTTACTTCTCATAGACACTTTAAGCTATTTTAATTATGTCATATTATTGCAGGATACGCTAGATGCTTTGCAGCAACTATCTAGCAAGAAGTATGCCAGGAAGAACTATTGTCCCGCAATGCAGGTAGTGCCATACTGCCATTAGGGTCAAATTCTTGCGGTATGGCGGGTGAAAGGACAACCCATCATCCTTGATGAAGGATTTTGCTGGTGATGCCATCATTAGAAACCCTAGCAGCGGAATAATCCCTGACATTATTAGTTCCTTATGCAAAGAAATTGGTTTGTGAAATACCATTGAGGGTGTAGATGCTGTCAGCGTTCTGTTTGACACTGAACTAGACTAACGGGGCAAGAAGAACTAAGCCTGAAGCCATGGTGATGCTGAGTTCAGGAGTTTGATCTCTCGGCACAACGGCGGGTGCTAGCTCCTGCAGATGAAGCTGATTTACTCGTATGAGATTCATGAAAAGGAATTCAATTGGTTGTCCCCATAGGATCCTAACGCGAAATTGGATGGGTCTCCTGGGGCCTCAGCTATCTTCATCGTTTCACCTGTTTCTGCTGCTGAATTCTGTGCGGATGATCTTGTGATCTGTCTGGTGTTATCCTCGTTTGAGATGTTGTCATTCTATCCTACTCCCATTATATGGTGATCATAGAGTGAAATTGATGCCTTGCGTGTATTTTGGAAACAAGGAAGCGAGTTTAGAATCGAGCTCAGCTCCCTGTCACCGACCTGAACAGTCAATCTGTCAAAGTAAAGTCAGTGCTCGGTGGTATCCCCGGCTATTTTATTTTGTAACTTGTATAAACCGTGTGATTTGTTGACCATGATACTTCCAAACGCCCTGCGACGGCAGCTCGCCTATGTTGTTGCTCCTTGACAGCGCAGCCACCCAGCTGCGGTTTGTTCAGAACCTTACACACAACGAAGATTACACTAGCATCAGCTGGTGTTTCATCTTCTTTCTTTTGGCTAAACGCGCAGGCGTCTCTGTTTCTTTGGCCCACATGGTGCGCCAGTTTCTGCATGTGTGCTACGCCAACAGGTAGTGCCGTTCCCATCCTACGACCTCGTCGTCGTCGTCAGCTTCCAGAACGCCGCGAAGACGACGTCGAGGCGGCGCGGGGCCCGGCCATGGCTGACCACCGAGCCGCCGCCAAATGGCCTCCTCCGTTCTGCCGCGTCGGGTCCCTTTCCGTGAAACGCAACGGTAGATGATATCACGGCATCATCACGGTACACTGTTCGTACAACACCGTCGACATCTGCACCAAACACGTTTGATTTCGGCAGCGACGTCGACGTCCGCGCGCTCTGCCGCGCGGCGGGCGCTCGCGCACGGCCAGGGCGGCCGGCTGGCCGGCGCCGGGCGGCCGCTGGTGGTAATATTATTATAGTGGGTGGCGCGCGGCGCGAGCGTTATATGGTTGGCGGCACCTGGGCCCCCCCCCGGGCGCTTTCCCGCCTCGTTCATGCCTCCCCCCGCGTCGCTGCTACACCTCCACCTCCTCTTCGGCCGGCGCCGGCGCCGGCGCGAGAACGGCAGCACCAGCGTCATGGGGTGCGCGCAGGCGAAGCCCTCGCGGGGCTCGCCCGCCCGCAGCGACGGCCGCGGCATCGACCGCCTCAAGCGCGACAACGCCTACCGCCCGGGCTCCGGTGTCTCCCGCTTCTCCGACCCGCCGCCCGCCGCCGCCGAGCGCGCGGCGGGCGCCACGGATCCAGCCCACGCCGCCCGCCGCGGCGGCGGCGCCGCCTCGGGGAGGAGCACCGACAAGACACCGGACGATGCCGACGCCTCGGCGGCGCCGGCCCCGCCGCTCCCGCCTCAGCCGCCGCCGCGGCGCGAGGACGAGCTGGTGGACGGGTGGCCGACGTGGCTCCTCGAGAACGTGCCCCGCGAGGCGCTGCAGGGCATCGTGCCCCGGAGCGCCGACGCCTACGACAAGATCGAGAAGGTCGGGCAGGGCACGTACAGCAACGTGTACAAGGCGCGGGAGCGCGGGACGGGGCGGGTGGTGGCGCTCAAGAAGGTGCGGTTCGACACGTCGGAGTCGGAGAGCGTGCGGTTCATGGCGCGGGAGATCCGGATCCTGCAGCGGCTCGACCACCCCAACGTCATCCGCCTCGAGGGCATCGCCACCTCCCGGATGCACCGCAGCATCTACCTCGTCTTCGACTTCATGTACTCCGACCTCACCAAGCTCATCGCGCGCCCCGGCCAGCGCCTCACCGAGCCCCAGGTAAATGTGCCGGCAGACGGCCACGGCGGCCATGGCCGTCGTCTTCCTCTTCGCAGCCACGCCTTGGATACGCAGCCACCCGTCGCCTGTTTCTGCTGGCTGTTGCTCTGACGTGTCCATGGCCGTTGTGTCTTTCCCTTTCTGGAATCTGGACCCATCGATGTGGCCGGCCTCGGGTGATGCTGATGCTGATGCAAACCCATGTTGGGTACGTTGGGCCGGTAAAAAACACCGGATATTCCACTGTCCCCAAATAGACATTAGAAAACTACATAATAGCCAATCAATATTAACCAGTGAATGACAGACATTTGTGTTTAACAAAGTATTATACTAGAGGAAATCTAAATACGGAGTAGATACCAAGTATTACAACACTATGGCATGTGCGAATTGGTCAGAAGTATTCTAGTCCTGCTCTGCTGCTTAAGATAAAAAAAAATCTTGCAAATTTTGTAGAGAGAAAGAGATCACTGTACCCTGGTAGCTGCGGCAGAGAACGGTAGCAACTGAACTTGGTAGTTCATCTGTCCTTTGTCTGACGGCCTTTGGAGAGGCAATGGCAAGTTGCCGTCGATTCTAAGAGTGAAGCCACATATTCTGCTTTCCTGATTCCCTGAGCAGTGAACAGTCAAAGCCTGGATTCCATGAATTGCTGTAGAATTAGTCCAGCTGAAAATGTGCACCTGAATCTGAAGCAATCTAATGCAAGCTTTTCGAATGTCTGTCGCTGAATTCTATTCTACCCCATTTGAAACCTGCTGGTGGCTGCTGTGGACACCTGCAGATCAAGAGCTACATGCAGCAGCTGCTGGCGGGGCTGCAGCACTGCCACGACCGCGGCATTCTGCACCGCGACATCAAGGGCTCCAACCTGCTCATCGACCGCCACGGCGTGCTCAAGATCGGCGACTTCGGCCTCGCCAACTACTTCGGGCCCGGCCGCCGCCGCCCGCTCACCAGCCGGGTGGTCACGCTCTGGTACCGCGCCCCGGAGCTGCTGCTGGGCTCCACCGACTACGGCGTCGGCATCGACCTCTGGAGCGCCGGGTGCCTCCTCGCCGAGATGTTCTTCGGCAAGCCCCTCCTGCGCGCCACGACCGAGGTGAGCTCGTCTCGTCGTCGTCTTCCTCCCATTCTTCCCCACCGCGGGGAGTCGCGGATGGTTGTGCGGTGCTGGAAGCAGCGAAGCGAGCGCGGAGCACGACGGATCCGGCTCTTGATGCGTTGGGTCGACGGATACTGTCGCGAATGCACGACACGGAGGCGGGCGGTGGATGACGGCGGCGACGCGGCCTCATCGCCGTCGTGTCCCCTTAGAAAAATCGTGTTCCGGTATTTTTCGAATATCCCCTGATTCGGATCACGATTATTAACCGCGATCCGATTTTTTACACATAACCCCCTAATTTGGACCCTCGATCGCGGTTATTAACCGCGATCCGATTTATTTCATATACCCCCCTAATTCGGATCACGATTATTAACGCGATCCGAGTTTTTGCCCAAGACCCCCTAAATATTTACAGATAGGTCCTTCTCTCCTGTATGGCAGTTCATCTGTCTCGTTGTCCCCTCCTCTCGCGGATCCGCCGGCGCCGACGGCGGCCGCACCTTCCGTCGAGCTCATCCGCCTCATCCCGCAGCAAACCCTAGCACAGGACGAGCCAGCAGCATCTTCCGACCGCGAAGAGAGGCGGCGGCCGCCGGTTGATTTGGCAGCGCTTGGTTGCAGGATGACGAATCGCAGAACTTTTTAGAGTTTAAGACGAATCGCAGAACTTGTCCTTCAGAAATCTTCCGAAATGGCGCATAAGATGACGGCGACAGATAAGACTCAGGTTGCTCTGACAATTTGCAGGTGGAGCAGCTGTTCAAGATCTTCAGCCTGTGCGGGTCGCCGCCGGACGACTACTGGCGGAAGATGAAGCTATCCCCGACGTTCAAGCCCCCCAAGGCGTACAAGCCCACGACGGCCGAGAGGTTCCGCGACCTGCCGCCGTCGGCCGTCCGCCTGCTCGCCACGCTCCTCGCGCTCGACCCCGCCGCCCGCGGCACCGCCGGACAGGCCCTGGAGAGCAGCGTGCGTACCTGACAATTGCTGCCTCAATTCTTCTTCTTCTTCAGCACATCTTGATGTTCCCCTGACTAATGATAACTCTGGTTGTGTTGCTGCAGTTCTTCAGCACCCCGCCGCTGCCGTGCGACCTCTCGTCGCTCCCCGTCGTGTACAAGGAGGAGGTCGCCGACCCTGCTGCTTCCCATGACGGAAGGAAGTGAGCATCGTAGACTCGAGAGACCAGACCTACTGCATTGCAGGCAGCCTTTTCATTGCTCATGAGTTCTCTGATCCTGCGTGCAGGCCAAAGCAGAGACAGCGTTCGCACAGACGGAAGGACAGCAAGCAGAAAGCCGAGGAGCAGCCGTCAGAGATCAACACCGGATCTCCCAACAAAGAGGTACAGCTCAGTTTAACATCGTGTGAAATTCCTGTGAACTTCATCTCTTTCATGTGAAATTCCTGTGTTGCTCTTCAGGACCAAATATGATCCTAGTTTCTGCTCTTCTTACTCTGACTGCTGGCTCTGTCTTTGGGCTCCATTGCTTACATTTGCATAGGAGGACAAAGTAATCGACACAGCGAATTCAGCCCAAGAATCAGATGGCACCGTGATCAAAGAGTCATTGGACATCACCATCAACATTGCCTCATACTCATACAGCACAATCCCAGGACGGTTTTCAGTTAGCCCGGATCAGGTACTGCCACAACAAGAAGCCTCACCTGCTGCACCTCAGGATCAGCAGCAGCTGCCAGCGGCGAAGACCTTGCACCGCTCAGGTAGCGACGACGATCACGAGAACCGCCAGCGGATTCCGGCTCCTGACGACGATGACGAGGCCGACGGCGAGCCGCCGTTGGGCAGCGGCAGCGGCGGTGCCACTGTGAACCACAGCCCAGAGAGCAGACCGGCTGCTTTCATGACGGACTTCGAGGCGGCCGCCGCAGCCCTGCGCGGATCGGAAGAACTCCCTCCCAAGCAGTACGTTCTTGTGGATCATGTGTAGGCCGCGACTGTTGGTTAACGATTTGAAGACTGAGCATCCTCTGAAATTTGGAGACTGATGCTTCATATGTACTACCAAATAATCATCATCTCTTCAGAAAAAGAAGAATCATTGGTTTTTATTCAGTTCCTGATTGATCTTTACTGCAAATAACCTGTGTTCATGCTCAAGAAACCTTTTTTCAATGCAAATATTGGTACCAACTAAATCTAGAAAAAAAAAACACCCCATCCAAATTGGCATGGTGATTTTGAGCCACTGAAAGTTTCCACTCCAAAGCAAAAAAAAAACACAAATAAAAGGAAAGACAGAAGGGCAAAAGCAAACCAAATTAAGACGAGCATGATACAACTTGGACTTGCAGATTTAACATTCAATCAGAGTACAACCGCCATTTCTTTGCAGACCGAGAACACATAGCAGACCGATCTAGAAAAGCAGGGACACAGTGACCTGAGACGACACACATACACAGTTCATACATGCACACATGCCTATACAAACATAGCATGTACACAGTACCTCCACATATGCAGCAGCTATTCCAGCTTGGCCATGCACACAGCTTCTGCGTGCAGATGCGTGTGATCATCATAGTATACGGTGTAGGTAGGGTTACTGATTTGCAGGAGGAAGTTCAGAGGCCGCCGTAGCGGATGTCGGAGAACTTGGACTTGAGCCACTTGACGCTGCTGCGGACGGTGGTCTTGATCCGGCCCTGCGTGGCGAAGACGTTGTACGCCGCCACCCGCCGCCGGCGCTTCGCCTCCGGGTCGTCGCGGGCGCTCGGCCCGTTGAAGCTGTACGACTTGCCCTGCCCGCCGCCGCCGCCGACGTCCTCGTAGTCGTACCCGCCGCCGCAGCCGTAGTACGCCGACGAGTGCTCGTGCGGAACCGACCTGCACTTCTCCATGGGCGATCGGGATTCTAGCTCAGAACCACCTCTCCTCTTGTTTCTTGGATTTTGCTCGTGTGATGGCTGATAGGAGTGGTGAGGGGGAAGGTGGGTGATGAAGGAAGCTGCTAATTGAGTGGGGAAGGCGATAAAGGGGTGGGGTTTTCTATACCTGATTTGTTAGGCGATTTTGCACGGACCACCCCGTGCTTCGCGGTTGTGCTAAAGGTGGTCCTTTTGGTCATCCTTTACGACCGGAAAAGATGGGCTCGTGTTGCTTGATGATTAATCATGTAGTAAGCAGGTTCATTGCAGTTTCAGCGCAAGAATCTTCGGCCTTTCCGATAAAGTTTTAGGGTATTCTCATCTAAAAACAAATTTTGCGAGTACGTACTAGTTTAATTTATCGAAGATGCAATATCTAAGTAATCATTGTTCGTCACCGCTACTCGATATGCAGAAGCTGCGTATCTTTATATTAAAAATAGAAGTTAGAAGTTACACATCGTGCTACGAAGCCCGCCTTAAGCTGGATTACAAATTTGCCTGGGCTAAAATTTTACAAACAAAGTCGACTACTCACAAACTAAACAATCTAGCTTGACTGCACCCGCTTCGGTCCAAAGCTCAGCAAAAAATTATAATTCAAACTTTGATTAATCTCTCTGGTGTAGAATGGAACACAAGGTTGAATTGGCATGTTTTATGATCTCCGGCGTAACGCAGGCTTAAAAAAACAAACCCGCACATATGGAGGCTCAAAGAAGACTAGCCCTAGCAAATCTTGAAATTGACAAAATCATTACATGCCCATGCTATCTGCCAATTTTTTCTTTTAATAATAAACGCTCCATCTCATCATGTCACCTGTGTCCCTCCCCGTAATATTCAACGAACGGAGCTCCGTACCGCACGTTACACGCCAAAAGCAGAGGCCGCCGAGTCTTTTAAAAGAAAAGCTCGAGCAGCGATGCTAAGATAATCGGGGAGAAAAAGGATGACCATAAGTATCTGCAATTCTCGTAAACCCCGGGCGTGCCCGTGCGATTTTCCGCCGGCCGGGCCGGGCCTTGAATTGATTTGATCGGGCCACCGGGGATTGCTGCTAGCTATGGTGTGCTGTAGGGGAGTGGGGAGTGGGCGCGGCACTCACCCGCCCGTGTGCCCCACGTGCGCTGCTGGGCGATGGACATGGCCGACGGCTCTTCCCGGAGGTGGACGCCGCAACAGCGAACGCTCGAGAGATCCATCCCCATGCGGCCATGGTCTCTCCTTTTCTCCCGGGCCTAACCGCGACGCCCAGAAGAAGAAGAAGCTGCCTGCCCCGAGGCCGGGCCCGGAATGCCGGATCAGGATCTGCTCATCACTTGACCTGCTGGCAACCGGCACTTCTTCAGCTCGCTGGAAACCTGTGAAGATTCAGACTTTCAGTTGACGAATTGGCAACTTTTGGAACAGCACAGGTCGATCGTGGGCCCACCGGTCAGTGGCCATGGGAGGGCTCAGCTCCGTCGTCTGGCCTACCTGGAAGACTAAACAAGACTCTGTCGAGGTGCGGTGCGAGTAAAAGTGGATCGGGAAGCAAAGGTGCCGGCTCGATCGATCTGGGAGCCATCAGGGAGCAAGGAGACCGCGACCCTGTACACGAGGTTCCGTCGTGCCCGGCGTCGGCTATCCGGTCAGGTTCAGTGCACGGATCGGTCGACGAGAGAGGGAAAAGAATCGGGCAGCGGTGGGTGGCATGGCATGGACCAGTGGTGCTCCATCGACGCACCTCGCACCCATTGCCTCGACCCAACCGGGGGTCATCCGACCGGTCGCCTCCCCCGGGCCTCTCGCTTTCTTTCTCGTACCTTCATCATCATGCCGGCCTCGCCGCCGTCGTTTCCGCCGGGGCAAACGAAAGCAACGTCCGCCCGCACCACGACGAGCGACGGGGGAGCAGCCTCGTCGGGAAAACTGGTCGAAAAGATGGGGGATTTGCCCGGCCGATCCCGGGAAATTCTGCTCGGAGTCGCCGCCGCGGCCTCGATCGGCTGCCACTGGGTTGTCGCGGCGCCGGCACGCGGTGGCGTCGGCGTGGGAGTTCTGGCTCTGTTCCGGCTGGGAGGTTTCCAGGTCGCCTCCAGCACCGAATTCGTTTCGGCGACGATGGGATGATACCGGGTGATCCCCGGTCTTATTCTACTAGCAAGTACTAGTCATTAGGTGACCATTGCGTTTTCTGTGCGTGAACTATTCGTTGTGTCGACAGGTGAACGTGCCGTGTGTGTGATTGCGACTTCAATTTGCGAGTCCAATCACTCGGAGAGAGAGAGACGACGCTACACCCTTGTACTGTACTGATCGCCATGATGCCCAATCGTGCGTGCGTCCACTCCCACAGCTCCGATCCACGACAGGTCGACGATGGCTTGCAGCTGCTGACGGTAGTGGTGCCACACCGATCAATCAGTCAGTCAGTCAGTTTGGTCTGCCGCTGTTGGGGGTACGTACGGAGAGCATGGACGGGAGGATGGATACTCTGTCCGTGCACGATCGATCGGGTGACGCTCGGTAATGGATGCCGGGCTCGGGCTGTCCCCTGGAAAGCCGGGGGGATAGGGGCGGAAAGGCACGGCTGTCCCCCGAGTCGCCGTCCCCGGCGGCATCTCGGGCTCCACCGGCCGGCGGTAATGTTGTTAGGGAAGAATTAGTAATTAACAATACTAAAATGATGAAAAGGGAGCTATAGATCTGATCACGGACGGAGGCCTGCTCTTCCGGTGAGGCCGTGCGTCCTGATCTTTGGAACTGAAAAGCAGCAGCCAAAGGTTCAGTTTCAGAAAACGCAGCGCTGCGTCCCGCTCCACTCCTTTTGCACTGGGTGTTCAGATGAGAATATGAGATTACTGGTTCGCACACGCCAAAATTCACTGACGATCACCGATGCGCTCGTTGAATCCCAAAACGAAGGGTAGTAGCTGAGCCCCGAGGCAACACCTTGCATTGTATTTCTTTTGATCCTAGACATCTGTACCCAAAAAAACACATCTAGCATTGCTTTGCACGACATGGAAGAATGAAAACTCAACACAGATGCCAGATCCGCTTACTTCAAATCAGCACAGAAAATTTGAGATAACATCTTAGAATGCCATGTTATTATCATCGAACCATCTGCATCATAGCCATCATGTTTTTGGATCAAGCAACCAACTGCAGCATTACAACACAGAACCACTAGTTTTGTTACAATCACATATGGCGAAACACAGCCCACATTGGCAGGAGGTTTATCATTTCCCAAGTATCACACACATGCAAAACAGACTCATTTCTTCCCACTTTTCTTCAAGCCAGAGCCTCCAATTGCACCCTTCTGTGCCTTGGCCTTCAGATCCTTCAGTGCCTGTCAATGCAACAAAGACACAGCTTGTGTCAGCAAATTAGGGTCATAACTGAAGAAACAAGTACCATGTAGAATTGACTACAGCTTGCATATAGAATTGACTACTGGTCTCACCTTTTCCTCCTCTTTCTTCTTCTGCAGATACGCAAGATCAGTCTGCAAAGATAGATGGTATCAGAATGAAGTGAAGTGGAGACACATTGTAACTAATCAGTGAAGCAGTTTCAGACGACCCTACTACTGTATATGGCTACATTCACTAGTTTTACAAATCAAAAAAAGATGTGGATTTTTATAGCAGGAACAATGTCATATTAGATTGCTACTCAATCCTTGCCATAATATGATTGGTTATAATGAAACTTAACAGTCATATGTTCCACCAAAAGAACCACTAACATAAAGAGTATTTCTTTTTACAAAATTATTGCATTTCTCTCTAACTCAAGACATGAGGTTGTGCAATTCCAATTTAAGAAATTGTAGTCCCTATATACACTATATCCCAACCAGCTTAGATTAATTACAGATGAGAACAGGATAGAAAAAAGAAGCAGCTCCCAATTAGCACAATCCCTAATCATGAAATTAAAGATGCACCCGAAGCAAGTAAATTTCGACCAAAAGTCATGAGCTATGGACATGCCATCTACACAAGCTCTTTAGGGTAGAAAGAAAAACCAAGATCAGCCCAGTGGATTATTGGGGGAAGCTTATTGGGGATCTGCTAAAGCACCTCCCGCTAGAATTAGCTACGAATCAACCACCCTAAACAGGCGCATCAGCAGTCAAACCCTACGGTCAGAGACTAAACAGGCGCAGATCCGTAATCAGGCAACCAACCAAACGCGCAACGAAACGGGTGCAAAGGCCAACGCGTAGCAACGTACCTCGTCGTAGTCCTTCTTGTCGACCTTTGGCGCCTTCAACGGCTTGGCCTTCCCTCCTGCACCGACACCCCGAATGCCCAGCGGTCAGCAAACCAAATCGAGCCGATCGGCGCAGAACAGCAGCTAGATCCCGCGAAAGAAACGATCACAGGAGAAGGAAGGGAAACGATCAGACGAGCGCACCTTGCTTCGACATGGCGGATCGGGGGCGGGGAGGCGAAACCCTAGCTGGCGGGCGCCGCGGCGACGAGGGAGAGGTGGGGAAAGGCGAGCGAGGCTGCGGGAGACGGGGCGAGGTGGGCGAGCGAACGGCGTATATAGATCGAGTCGACGGGCCACAAGGTCGCGTGCACGAGACGCGACCCGCGAGGGGCCGGTATGGGAATCTTGGCATCTTTCGGCGGAGCTCGGGCCGGGCTTTCCTCTGGCTCGGCCGCTTGGGGGGAATGGGTGCATTCGGCCCGTGTAATGTAACCCCGAATGGGCTCGGATTCTCTTGCCATGGACTCTGTTGGCCCAAAACGTCCTGGGCTGTGTGTATTTCAAGCCGTGTGTGCTCGATCGTGTCTTTGTGTGCGTTACAACATGCAAGGGAAAATCGGAATTTCTACCTGTCACTCGAGTAAAAATCTACTATGTGCGTCAGTCGATTTTTTTTATCTGTTTGATCTCTTTTCAGCTCGTTCACAGACGTTGCTTCTCACCTTTGCTCCATGTGACAGTTACGAATCTCTTCTTAGTTATTGTATTTTTATGTAATCTCTTCTTCTCTTCCGTGGTCGTCGTTCCGCTAGCTTCTTGGCCGTTTGTTTCGTTGGCCTTTTCTTCAGTTTTCTCTATTTTTTTATTTCTTTGTGCACTTGAGGAGGTCAACCCCTGTTTGGCCTGCATCAAGTTATGTATGTAAACTGCTTCTTTTTTTAATGAATTCTTTGGATCAGATTACTTTAATGGAAGAATTAATACAATTTTTCGATGTCCAAGGTACATGAGTGGTGAAATTGATTAGTTACTATGCATGAATTTCTTGTATTGTTAAAATCATACTAAAGGATGCAATCTCTTTGCCTCCGATAACATTATGTTATGTTCTTGTAATATTAATATTTTTTTAGAGACTAAGTTACACTCAGTTTGTTATGTTAGTTGTGATGGAACCTACCAATCATGATTCAAGTCCTAAACTCGACAAGGATACTCGTATTTTCATGTATTTAGGAATTAATACCGCTATTCTTTTTAGGAGTAGACGATTTGTCCATCGATAACGAGATCATAGAAGTAAGTTTGCATGTATGTATTCATAGGTCTGGATGTACGTACATGTGTAAATGTCTGCATCGATAAAAGAAATATTAGAATATTGATCTTTTTTTGTTAACAGGTATGTTTCCTTTTCCAGGTTTGGTTAACATAGGGATCTGACTTTTATTTGGCTGGTTCAGTTACTTGTTTCAATCAATTATAATATTGAAGCTGTTACTGTTATGTATGGTGTTATTTCTATGGGTAGGATGAAATTAATGGAAGAATTTGCAATGTTTTTCTTAAGTCTAAGTATGTTTTAGTATTATCAATTTCAGTTTTTCTATATGTTTTTAAATTCATGTCATGTCCATGTCGTCGCCCTTTGTAATGTTTTGAAAAAGGACTTCTGATTTGTAGATGACGGATCCATTGTTTGGGTGGGGTCCTTTTTGAGTGATTTGTGCCCAGGTTTCCAGCTGATTTTCCCTCTTGCGGGTCACTAACCAACAAAATCGAGTGATATTTATCTTCACGTCACTCAAAGCCACATGGTCTTGGCTTCAATTGATGAGGTTGTGTTTTTTTACTCGATTGTTAGGGAGTCGTTCCCAAGGAAAATTGCATGCTCTTGTGTCTTTCTATATCTCCTCCAAAGCCAAAGTCGAAACTTTCTTTCCCCTTGTGTCTCTCTATATCTCCTCCAAAGACAAAGTCGAAACTTTCTTTTCCCCATCACCTCGTTTGCTACAGTTTAGAGAGGTGAAAGGGAGGGTGAGCGTCCCCGCCGGCGCTCCGCCGGTCTCTTCCGCCCCCAATGGCCCCTGAGGCATCGCTAGGTGGTGGAGATCGTTGGCCTCCTGCCGGCTAATGGCGTGGGTCGTAGTTTGAGTCCTAGAGTGTCTAGGTTTAGTTTCCAGGCGGCGGCGGCGGCAAGGCGCTGACGCCGACGTCATGGCGGAATAAGTCTTTCTTGACTCTTCCTTGCCTCGTCGGCGCTCCGGTCTAGCACCGACGGCGAGTCCATGGAGGAGGGGTTGTACATGAGTTCTTCGGCGGCGGCTCATCGTCGGTCCTGTACAGTAGTTCTTCAACGGCGGCTCGTCATATCGGAGGAGCGCGGTCATCGGTCTTTTGCTTGGAGGATGCGGAGGAAGCTATGGGCTTTGCAGAAGCGAGGAGGTTGGATCGCTCTCAAGTCTCCGGCGGCGGCGGTCGTTGTCATCGACGAGGTTGGATCCAAGGTCAAGGGAGCTTGGGGCGTGTCTCTGGTCGAGGGGCGTTCAGCGACGGCTACAGCTCATCTATTGGGAAGTATCTTCTGCGGCTCGTTTCAAAACCTTCGTGCAATGGAGTTCCCCTTGGCCTAGGGTGCGGCGGCGGCCGGATTTGGTGGGGATCCCTTAAGCTTCCGGTCGACAATGGGTCCAAGGACTTGTTTGCAATTTTTATTTTTCTTGAGGCCCTTTGTGCAAAAAGGATGGGTTAGCTGTACTCTTCATCCTTTTATGGCGTACTTGTGCCTGTACGGGTCTTTGTACTTTTTCTTACCTCTTAATACAGGTACGTTTGCTAAAAAAAAGCCGAAGCCCAAAGGTGAACTTTTTTTATAGGAAATCCAAAGATGAACTTGAGCATTGATCATGTGACCATATGTTTATCCAGGCTTATCATACCTCTGGACGTTACTGACGAGTCACCGTACATAGACGGTACACCGGTTTTTTTTTATGCACATATCCATCCATCCTCCACGAAAGCCGACACGAAACCACCCAAAAAAAAGTCCACGAAACCCCAAAAAACCCCTTGGTCTGCTGCTGCTGCTGATCACCCACGCCGAGCGCCACGCCACGCGGAGCAGAACTGCAGAAGCTACAGGCGCCGAAAGGGGACGCGCGCGCGAAGGGTGACGAAACGGGGCTGCACGAGCTAGCCTCCGCGGCAGGCCCCGAGATAGGCTCGCGTGGGCGGCGGGGTGGTTCGCCCTCGATCGCGGCCGTTGCTTGTCCGTAGTACGGCGCGGCCGGGTGGCGCGGCCGGTGGGCGCCCCCCGGACCAGCGCCGCGAGCCGCCGCCAACCGTTTGCGTCGCGACGGGGGCACGCCTGCATTGCATCGGGTGCTGTCACGCCTGCGCTACCTGCTCGCCGCGCCCATCTGTCCGTCGGCGTCGCTGGCCGGCTCCCCCTCCCCGAGGGTGTATAAATAGCCAGACCCCCTGTGAGGCTCTGACCAGGAGCTGTCGGCATCAGGCGTTCCGAACAAATCTGCAGCTTTGCAATCGTTTTGGCGACGGTCACCTCCGCTGCCAAGTCAGCTGCGACATTGTCGCCGGCCGGCCATCGCCCATGGTGAGCGAGGGTCTCGTCTGCGCCGTGTCCTGGCTACGGCGGAGGCGGCCGTGGCGTGACCTCTGCTCATGGGTTGACGTGTTTCCTTTTTTTGCTAGTGCAGGCTCTGCTGCCGCTGTTTCTCAGGCCGGTCGCGCGGTTCGCGGCGAGCGTGGCGGTGGCGGGCGGCCCGGCGGCCGTGGCGGCCACAATCCTGCACCGCGCCGGCGCGCTGCCGAGGAACCGGGGCCTGGAGCGGCTCGTCCGGGACGACGCGCTCCAGGACGGCCGGGGCCACGACTGCATCGCCAGCTTCGTCGTCGGCGTGATGCGGTGCCTGTGCTAGGGGTTGATGGCCGCAATGCTGGACATGTCTGTGCATTGGCATTTCGATCAGTCAGATGGCCTGATCACACATTCCCCCCTCTCTATTTTAGCTAGAGACGGCACTGGATTAGCAGTGTGTGTAGCTCTTGGTTGCTGTAGATTTTGTAACATGAAACTTGCATTCCGATCACGACCACTTGCACTCTGACCTGAACACTTTTGGGATCTGTTGCTTCTGCTCTGCAGAGCCCATTGTTTGAGGTTGGTGAGAGATTCCCCCATGGTTTTGGAAATGGAGTAGCATTACAAGTGGCCGCCGCCATGTAGGCTTCTCAAAGCTTAATAAGCAGGCTAAACCTGACGTCTTCTACAAATCAACCGGCACTACAACTACAATAAGAACCAAGTGTACCTCTTGCAAATATGACTTTTTTTTTCACAGGAGAAACAAACAAACAAACAAAAAGTGTAGCACTTGTAAGACACGACGCAAGAAAAAGACTACGGAGGGCAGTACAAGTGGACTTGGGAATGTAGAAGTAGTAGTAGTCTCCCATGCAGACTGCAGAGCTGTATGTCCAGCTCTTTCTGTACAAACATGCAGGATACAGCAGACTCATACAAACTCGGGCAGTTGAAGAGAGAGATAACCACTGAGACTTTTTATCAACAACATTTACACACATCCCATCATGAATTTGTGAATTAGTACACCGAATCTGAATTAGTACATCAAATCCAACCCCTATCAATAAAATGAAGAATAACCAATGGAACTCCGTATCAACTGTATCAATCCTCAAACCAGTGCTCCTATTCTGCACAAACACCTGGTGCCAAGGAAATCCTATAACAAGGGCACTATAGAAAAATCAAACAGAAAAACAAAAGAGTAAAATGCATACACAAATCTGTTTAATCTCTTATAGCCTATAGGCACTGCACATACAGAATGACTCAATGGTTGTGACTTGCAAGGAACTGTCAACAAAGGATCAACTCTTCAGCTGAAAGAACGTGTACACAAGCCAAATGCAATCTTATGCCACCTCAAACCTTCCTCAGAGCATTGACCCGGGCAGCCAGTTCATCAAAGTCCGGCATTTTGGGGTGCACACGCACGCTCCTAGGAGCGTCCGGCTGCAGAGAGGTGGACCGAGCAGGAACCTTCACTTCTTCACCCGGGCCAATGGATTCAGGTGGTAGCGAGATAGCTCTACCTGGAGGATGCAAGGAAAGCTTTTTCTGGGAATCAATTTGTGCTTCCGGGTCATTATCAGCTTTGTTGGTTTGATCCAAACCTTTCTTGCTATAATGCATCAGGAGCTTGTCCATCATCCTTTCCTCCTCATCAAGGTTACCATTGCATCTGTTTTTGTGTCTCCTATGTCCATTTGCGTTTCGAGGCAAGAGATTACCAAAATCAATAGCAGTATCATCTGCTTCTGGTTGCTGACGCTGCATGAACCTGTCATAGTCATTGTTGTGGTTCAAAGCTCCGTTCCTTACGCCTGTGTGCTTTGGTGAGCTACTAGTAGTTCTCTCACCACCAACAACATCAGCAGTCCCATTGCCTTTCGGGTCAAGATCATATTTAAAATCATTCTGCCTGCTTGAGTGGCTTCTGTGACTGCTGGGTGTTTGGCCTGTGGCCTTCTTCTGATTGTTAGGCACATCAGGAGCTGGAGGCTTTGCACTTCTCCTTCTGACAGAAACAGGGCGATTCACATCTTTTTCGTCCAAGTGATCAGTTTCTCCAGAGATGTGCTTCCTGTAACCACTTGGAGTTCGCTTTTCAAGATCACCATTCACAAGTTGTTTGTTAGATTTTGGTTTCACGTAAGGGGGTAACATAGTTGTTGCCCTCTCTGTCACTCCTTGTCCTTTCTGCACCAGATTTCCCAGATCAGCAAAATATTGCGGCTTGTCATACAAGAAACCATTGTTTGCTTGTTTTTCAGTAGAATTCTTCATATTTGGCCCATTCATCTTAGCATAAGGAGGACCCTTATTTCTAGTGATACCATTCAAAGGACTCACTGGACGTCCTTGATTCTCTAGACGTGGAGCTACACCAGGTCGTGATGGGTGGTGGCGACGAATGACTTCCTCGTTCTCTTTTTCAACACAGTGTTCTTTCACAACCTCCTTTGGCCTGGCATTTACATGAACTGTTTTGTTGCTTTCTGTTTCAGGAAATTTGACTGCACCAAATCCCTTCTTAGGTAGGCCATTGAGGTCAAGCTCCACTGCTTCCATCAGCTCCTTTTCGGAAGGGCGACCATCTCTTCTGTTAAGCTTCTTAACATCTTTTTGGGTGTCCCTTCTGTTAATGTCCACTGGAGAAACTGATTTCTGCAAATGTTCCTTATCAGATTTATCAGATTGCTGCTTCCTGGAATTCTCATCAATTAGACCGATGCCATCAGTAGTGGCCTGGATATCTTTTCGGTTCAGCTTTATTTTCACTTTCTCAGTACGGCATGCAGGTTTAGCACCGTATTTTCTTTCACATGAAGCATCCTCATTACCCTTCTGCTTGTTGGATAAAGGCACTGATAGTTCTGCTGGCTTGATTGAACCATTCTCAAGCATATCCTTATCTTGCTTTCCATATGGAGAATCCTTACTGCACTTCTGCTTGTTGGATAAAGGCATTGCTTGTTCTGCTTGCTTCCACGAACCCTTCTCAAGCATATCCTTAATTTGTCTTTCATGTGGACCATCCTGATCACATTCTTGCTTGTCGAATAAAGGCATTGCTAGTTCTGCTGGCTTCCCTAAACCCTTCTCAAGCATATCCTTATTTTTGCTTTCATATGGACCATCGTCATTGCATTTCTGCTTGTTGGATAAAGGCATTGCTAGCTCTGCTGGCTTCCTTGAACCCTTCTCAAGTATATCCTACAAAAAACACATTCCATGAGTCCAAGTTACGGACAAATATTGTTTCCCTAATTTATCAAGTAGTAAATTTGAGGAGCACTTACATGTTCAGTTTCTGGCATTGTCCATAACTTGAGTTTCAATTCCTTTGCATCAAAACTGACGGAAAATTCTTCAGCGATACTTTGCATAACTTGCAACTTTTCCTCATTAGTGAACTCTGTACTGTCAAGCTTCCGAACAAACTGCAGACACAAGGATTGAATTAGGACCACAAAGCATAAAGCAATTCAATAACAACAAAGTCGCGTCATTTTGTGCACCTCGAGGCTAACAAAAGGCTCAACAAAATTGCCATATCTCTCTGTGAATATGAGCCTTAGGTCACACAGTTCAGGCAGATCAGGAAATCGAGCAGCAGCAAAAATCAGAGTTGACACCGCTTCTCTGGTTTCTGGGGGACACTCCCTGTTTGGAAAGAAAGAAACACAATTGCGGTCATCATTTAACAGTCAAGACAAATGGAAATGCTTCTCTATTTGAACTCTTAGCATGCTAGTAATGGTTTGTTAGTATTCACAAATTGAAGTTCCAACACTTTAGTAACATCAAAGCAGACAGGCAGACGTATCAAGTCGATATGCTGTATATAGTACTATGAATGCTAATACTCCTGTGCCACTGTCTTAATAGCTCAACAAAAGCAACACAGCCAAGCAGCCAGCCAGGGTCCCTAAAGACATGAAGTCTCCAAAAGGCCCATAGTCAACCTTATTGCCCATTAAAAATATGTTTCATAGACTAATTCCTCAGTGTTACCAACTTACCATTATTGCTAATCGTTAGCAACAGAAAGAAGGAATCAAAACCAAACGTTGGTTGAGTTGACTATATTTACCTCTGCTTCTGAAGGCTGCCAAGTTGCTTCCCAATGTAATCACAGAACCCCACGATCATATCATAGCAAGATACATGATTCAACTCAACTATCAGCCCATCGATCTGCATTCCAGATTAAAATTAGAGCCAGTAAACAGAATCACCTCTACCAAATTAACCACAGTTTGACCACCGACCAGTAAAATCCTTGCACAAAAAACTGCAACTTTTCCAATCAAAAAGGAAGGGACACAGAGCAGCTTTCATCGATTCAACCCTATGATAACTTCCTCCCCAATTCGCATTCGCTCCCAGAACAAATATCATTTGTGGCGCCAGAGCAACCGAAACGCAGTGTTGAGCAAGGGAGAGCCTGGATGAACGTACCCGTCCGAAGGCGTGGGTGTCGAGGCCATTGGCGAGGAGGTCGGCGACGTCTTTCTTCAGGAACCGAATCATGGCGTGCTTCTTCCGCCGTATGGGTGCCATCCGCGTACGGATGCATTTGAACGCGTGCTTGCTGCATCCGTTGTGCAAAGAAACCAAAGATTGGTTAGCGCAATCCAAGAACAGAAGCCTTTTTTCTCGCTCAAGCCAAATAAACGCAACCGAATCATCAAGAACTGGAGGCGGAACCCGCATTGAGCAATCCCAGAAAATAAAACGAAAAGAGAAAAAAAAATCTAGCGCAAGAAACCAACAAGAAGACCGAAGAACCCGAGTAGACTCATCCGAGGAACAGCGACCGCAAGAACGAATCCAACTAGAACTGGAACCAGAGCAACCCAAGAACCATGAAACCTAACAACAAAGAGGTCAATCTTCATGTACCATTTGTTGTAGAACTTGGAGTTGAGCAAGGTATCAAACATCTTGTCCCCTCCACCCGTGACCTCCTCCCTCCTAGCCTAGCCCCCCTTCCTCTCGCTCCCCCTGCTCTTCGACCAACAGGCGAAACTACCAATGGCGTCGTCAAGACATGAGGAGGAGGGTCTTTGAGGCAGAGTTAGGAGGGGAGGGAGGGGAGGGAGGTTGGGGGAAGAAGTCGACGAAGTGGAGGTCTGGAGGAGGTGGTGGGCAGATTGCAGTCTTGCAGAACGGAACAGGACGGACGTGAGCTGAGCTGTTGGTTGCTGCCGCTCTGCCGCCGGCAGGCGCGGCCAGGCCAGGTGGCGGCGAGGGGGTTCCGGGTGTTCCCAGCCGTCCGATCGGATATCGACGGATCAGGACGGCAACGGGGGAAGGATCGTAAGAGACACGGGGAGAAAAAGGTTGCGGAATAAAGCAACCGCCTTTCGAAATTCAGACGCCCTAATCTTGCAGTAGCCCGTTGCGGAACCCCTGCGAGCGCCTGCTGAGATTTGTCACACCAAATTTTAGGAAATCATCTCACATCATGAGATGTTCAGATTAATGACTTAGAGCAGGTACTAGATGTCATCTAGTTTTTCTTTTCTTTTAGGAGATGGAATAGACTATATTCGAGTTTTTTTTATGTTGTCAATCCAGCAAAGTTCATAACATACCTTCCACATACATTGCTTGGAAATCTTTCAAAATTTTACCCATGACATGCTGGATCCTCCTTTTCTTTGTACTAATGTGATTTTGATTATACCTGCTGTAAGATTCATAAGAAAGTTTTACGAGTTGCCTACTTGCCAACATGTTGTGCTGGTGCTGCACATGTTGACTTCTCCCAACATTCCAACATACGCTGCTGCTTCGTAGAATCTCTGTTTCAAATTTCAACTCATTTGTCTGCTTCTCGTGCAGGTGCTTATCCTGACACATATGGTAAAAGAGAGATTAGCACAAATGGTTTCACATACTTCGAGATGGAAATGTCAGGTGCTTCATCATGTGTGCCTTTTCCGTTGGGTAGCATGGAAAGCTCACGGACTGAAACGAACGGCAGGGGACAGGCTTTCAGAAAAGCTTTCGTTTCGGCAATGGCTTCCTTGTACCACACTCTTCCAAATAGTTTCAGCTGATCCAGAGAGATTACTGGTCTCAGATTCCAGCAGCAAATCGATCGATCGGCAACATAGGCATGAGCTAATCCACTCAACTTTCTCCTGGGGCATGGAGAAACTACCTGAAGATCTGCGGAAGCTCTACGAAGAAGACATGCTGAAAGATGGTGGTGACCTGGTGATGCTATCCGTCTGAAGTGGCGACCTGGTGTTGCTATCTGCCTGAAGTGTCCTTGTTTTCCACCAGGAGTGGGGAGCGTTTTTTAGATTTAGTTTCTTCAGTTGTTTTCAGTTGTTTCAGCAGTTGTTTTCAGTTGTTTCAGTGCTGTCTTTAGTTCTCAGCTCTTGTTTTTCTCGTCTTGAGAGGCTCGGCTTTTGCTTTTTGTGGTTCTCTGAGCTCTAAAACTGTGTAATGGCACCCTCATTCTCAGCGCTGTAAACTAGGTCTTAGCTTATAGGTAAGATGGGGGTTGTCACCCCTTAAACTTAAAATAAATCCACTCAACTTTCACCTGCCAAACCATTCTCCCATGATGAACGAAAAGAGATTGCATTTGCAGCCTTTCCGTGTGCCTTGTAGCCGTTGACAAAAACTTTCCACAACATGGTTGGCATGCCATGTCTAACAGAAGAAGAAGAAGAAAAAACTCTTCAGAAAAACAAGAGGCCTTGCCGCCATTGGAATCTCGAAGGAATACATCGCCATAGAGAAAGCTTATCACCGGTGGAAGTCAGAAGACTAGCATAGGACGTGGCTAGGTGACAGGTTCAGGTTCTTTTCTGAATTCCGACGAACAGAGAGAGTCAGAGACGAAGCATTTGCCGACAGGAAACAGGGGATTAAAGAAATCGGAAATGTTGTGCCGGCGTCCCGGCGAAGCGGAGCTCCCAATTTTGTTTGTATGCACGGACGCATAGCAGCAGCTCGTTGCTGGCTTCTACCGTCCTTGGAGGCTTTTAAAAGCAATATTTTCTGCGACATTGCGGACTGAACGACACACAAAAAAAAAACTGAGAAAGCAAGGACCGAATGCTTTTTCACGGTCGTTGACAACTTGACAAAGCCCAGAAAGACGACACATGTCATGGAAGATCCGATCCCTTGGCTAGATACAAGAAAAAAACCTGGCAACCGAGAGGGGGAAATCGTCAAATTTCGTGGCCCAGGTGTCGCCAGGTTCCATCGAATTCCTGCCAAAACCTGGCAACCGACAAAAAAAATACGTCCTCCACCTATTTTTATAAGACGCATATGCATATCAAAATTCAAACTTTGCAATATTTGACCAATAATTTGACTATTAATTTTTTATTTTTATCATGTAAATTTTATATGATTGGATTCGTAATCATATATACTTTACCATGATTATGATTATAAGTTTAAAATTATAAATAATATAATATATGATAAATGAATGGTTAAAATATTATTTGAAAAACCGTGCCATATTATACTATATTTTATAAAAATGAATGGGGGAGTATACTAAGTACTTCCGCAGAAACAGAGTAGCAGTGTATCTATCCCTGTGCCGGCTCGGAGGTTGGAGTTCCCAGCCCAAGAACCTGGCCACCTGGGTCCCCCATCTGGACGTTGCGCGGCCGTCTTCCAACGGTCAGAACGGCCCGTGTTGTGCCGCCGACATGTGGCCCCGCGAGAGCAGCCTCCTTCCTACGGGCTGCGGCAGCGTGCGCTAACGGATAGGAGGGGGAGCCGTCACGTGAGCTGAGCCGAGGATGCTCCAAAAGCTAGCGTCTCGAGATCATGGCGGACGCACGCGTTCTCCTCGGCGGGGCACGGAGCCGGACGATGCTTTGGATCAATGTGCCTCACTGGGCAACGCCAATGATGACTTGATAAGCGAACTTCAAAATGACGGATCAAGGCAGAGGTAACGATGTAGTATTGGAACATTTATTGTGCATCTCGGCCGGACACAGGCTGTCTTCTAGCACCAATTTCGCTTCGCATACAGGAGCGATAAGCATGCACAGATTTATTCGAAGGATTTTTATCGCCTTCGGCTTCGCCTATTTACGTAAATCAAGATACCGTAGCGTGAAGCTATTTTATAAATCGAGTACTTCTTTCGGCTTCACAGGCTTTGGCTTGACACGTGAGGCGTTTTAGAAGAAGCTCTTCCAAACGGCCCCTTAACCACGATCCTTTAAACGATCGCTCTAGTTTAGGTACCGTGTCATAAATATTCCAACTGAAGCACCTAATTTAGCGCTAAACACGTCGATTTAGGAAATAGGATGCAGAGGCTTACCATGCCTTTGAAGGTCCAATTCGCAGAAATGGCAGCCACCAGGGACGGATCCAGTGTGAGGGCGGGGGGGCTGGAGCCCCCTACCTCCATGCAGCTCATGAAATCCCTCCAAAAACTTTTTCAACAATTTTTAATAAAAGAAGAAGAGGAAGAAGAAGGATAAGCACCTCTAAATTCAGATCGTAGATCCGCTCTTGACCGCCACTGCTACACTCGCGCAGGCTAGCTATTGCTACTTGCGTGATCGGCTATAACAACCCTGTCCCACTAGCACTAGCTAGCTGCTGGTTCACAACTTCAGAAACCTCCTCGGCGTCGTCACCTTCCACTGCTCATCTCCATCTCTCCCTTCCTGACGTCCATCCCATCCGTGCGGCATGGCTTAGCTAACAGCTCCTGCGGCTCCTGGCGGCGACGCGGCCTCCTACTAGCAGATGCTGGGAAAGCTCTGCTTCTGCGCGCCGTACCAGTGCAATTGTGGTTCTTCCACTGCCAGGATGTCCGCATCGGCCAGATCTCAGTAGTCGTCGGCTCGGCGGCGACGCTGTTGGTGGCCTACATCTATAAGCTTCCCCGCCGAGCCGATCTTCGGCGTGCTCGTACCGCAGCCACCGTCAACATACCACTACCATAAGCAAGGTCAGTGTAACACGGTAATAATAGAGGAGGACACACATGGTTGTGCCTAGGGACGAAGGTAGGTTATGATTAGGGCCTTAGGGGAGAAATCGATGATCGGATCTAATTTTTCACTGTATATGCACCTGTTGATAGCTTAACTCCATGCAGGTAAGCGCACATCTTCTTCAATTTGCTCTAGCTTCGCCACTAACTGTGCCGCATGTGTCGATTTGGTGTTGAGCTGGTCTCTCATCTCGTCTCTTGTGTGCAGTCGGCTTGTTCACTTGGACGTGTTTGTCAGTAGTTCTCTCGTCTATTCATTATGCTTGTGTAACTGATAATGGAGAAAGAAACAATACATGTACCGTATGCGACCGCATGCAAAGTGATGTTTTACAAAATCACAAAGTTGAGAAAAATGAGGATAAAAATATAATTACACTAAATTAGTGTAAAGTAGAGGTAAGAATACAAATATCCTTTTTATTTTACGAGATCATATCAGGCCACCCATGATGACTGCTGGCAGCTCGTCCAGTCCATCACCTGGCTATGCATTACAACCTCTGGATGTCCACCGTACCAGCATCCTCTCGAATCTCGATTATCGCAGTTCACAAAGTTGACGGCACCACGCCCTTCCTGTGAAAACGTCCACTATGCATGACTGATGCAAAATGCAGGCAGTTCTGTGGCTGCGTGGGCAGATCGTCGTAAACTGATGACCAAGGGTCACATGAAGAACCAGACAGAATCTTCTCTTTTCTTAGCACGAGAAAGTCCAAAACTCGTGCGTTCGATCTGTTGCACGTTACCATGAGCAGTGGCGGAGCCAGGAATTACACATAGAACGAGTCGAACATGAGCTATCCCTTCCGTCCTAAAAAAAAACAAATCATTCTAGGCGTGTTGTTTCCTGTTGATGTTGTCTTTGAGAACTTTTCTCGCAGTTTAGATGTTATAGTGGTGCATAAAAATGAAGATTGATATCTTCCAAAATCAATAAATTTTTTTATACAAAATCCCTCATGTTCTTATAAAAGAAGCAAGATATTTTACTTTTAGATTTAATGATACTTCCATGGTTACCCGCAAAAAAATAATGATACTTTCACGATTAATATATAATTTATATTTTCTACATTACACTGATTCAATATGTGCTTGGGAAGACAAAACAAACTCATTCTAAGATCTAAAAATAAGAATTGCTTACTGTTCCTAACATATATGTGCTAATCAACCGAGGGGGAGGGGGGGGGGGGTGTTGGCGTGGGGGAGCATGGCCCTGCCCGAGCCGCCCCTGGCTCCGCCAGTGACCGAGACCTGAGCGACAATCTGTAGGATTCATGCTCCAGCTCCATGCACATTTGCAGGTAAAATCTCAAGCCCTCACGGTAGCAGAAAATATTCATGTATGAATTTCATAGGCAGGGAGAAGCTGCTGGAAGATGTCGTGTCGTATATCTGCTGGCACGATTTTAGCTGTTTTCATCAGAAAAGACTATTGTCTACACATTTATGCATCAACTATACAGTTTCTTGTGGAAAGAAAGATGAGGATTCTGCATCAATTGGGGTTTAATATACAGTACAAGTGGTAAAAATAAAGTTATACAAAATTTGCGACATCAGCATATGGACAAAGAATAACTATGATTCTATGAACAATCACTCGTGCTCTATAACTTAAGCTCTACACATGCAAGGGGTGAGGGGATTTTCCCAAAGGTCATAGTGTGGGAAAGTGGGCTCAGGGAGGCCGGTCCGTGTCTGATGGGTGATCATCACATTCTCCACGAAAGTCGCCCATGGCATGTAAGGGTCACCAAAGAACTTGGACATGAGCCCCTTGTCTGGCTTGATAGACTTGAGACGGTGGCGCCCCATGTAGCGGCGGTAGCCGATGATCAGCTTGGCAAAATTGCCGCCGTGGGTCATGACAAACACGTCTGACTTCAGGCATACCAGGAAGTCCAGCGCAGCAAGGCTGGTTACATGCTTCTTGAAAGGCTCCATCTCCTCCTTGCTTGCAAGATCTTCTTTGCTAACCTGCAGTTGCCAAAGGATTGGTCAGTTGCTTCTTGAGCAGCATGATCAGTTGTGTCTCAGGCAGCTTCTATAAATTCCATAAATCTACAATGGTAATAATAAGAGATATTTATCTCGATTATACATATTCCTTTGGACGGTTTTTGCTGTATTTCTGTCTATATTTGAAATATCAATGAGAGGGAAAAGAGGGCATGTGTAAACTTCAGAGGCACCTACCAGATTGGGGAACATATTCCTCAAGGGTGCCATTCGAGTGTTTCCACCATATACCTGCCCCGATGCAACATATATCTGAGTTTCCTTTGTATACCCCATAGCACGCAAAATAACTCCTATTTCCCCAGGTTCGAGTGGGCAGCGGCCTTCTTTTCTCTTCTTAAGTGCTAATGGCCATAGATGAGATCCATTCTGCAAGCAAGTAGAAGTGAATAGAGTATATTCAAATAGTACACTCTCTAGTCTCCACCCTTAAATCTTTTTAGGGATCATGTCATCGTCTGGCATTCAGAAAACTGAAAATTTATGTCACCTTGTACCGCCTTGGCCATTGTTGCTGTCTATAACTAGCCATCATAGCTTTCTCCTCTCTAGTTCCAGCAAAATCACAAAAGGAAAGCCCCACCATTCCTTTCTCAAAACGCAGGTGAAGAGCCCTTTTGAAGCAAGTGCAATTGAGTATGAGGTATCAATTTGTCAACTGCAAGCAAGATAAATAGAAGACAGAAAACCAAGCTTACATGTACGGATTTAAATTGACTGTTCGGTTCCTCATCCTTGTTGCTAGCTTGTCAGCCATTTCTTCAATGTGAGGTAGAAACTTCAAAGCATGATAATTAACTCGGCACCTGAGCCGGTTAATCTCCATTGGGACATTATCATACCTGAAATGGCAAGCTTAACATAATTAGCACATCTATAGATGCATCAAAAGGGTAAAAAAATGTTTTATATTGTCATATTGATGCTGTGATACTTACCCTAGCCTATCAACGAACGGCTTGATGGACATTATCTTTTTTTCTCTGATCCTTGGAAGCACATTGTCAATGTAAAATTGTGCTGATGCATACTTGGGGATATTTTTCACAGTGCGCCTGTTACAAGATAAAATAAAATAAAATAAAAATAAAACGCATACAGAACTTTAGAGGCAAGAATGGAAAACACAATCTGCAGCTGCATCAAGGCTGTACAAGGATAACTCTTGCAAAACCAAAAGTGAACGATGCAAGTGTATATGACTAGAAAACTAGTTTGCAAAGTGCAGCTATACAAAGCAAGCAGCAGGAGTATCCAGTCAGGTTGTCATTCCAATTCATCAGTTCATGTGATCAACAACAACAGCGGCAGCAGCAGCAGCAGCAGAGCCTTTTTTCAGGTTCATGTGATCAAGGTGTAATAATCCTCAGTGACAATAGTAATGCTTATATTGAGATGACAAAAAGTAATATCACCAATACAAGGGATAGCTGAAACGGATGCAACTAACTTTATACTGGTGAAAAGCTCCTCCTTTTCTGTGAACCAGTCAGGAATATCTCGCACAATGCGTACATCATCCTTCAAATACTTTATAAAATGATCTACATCAAAGATGTCTTCGAATTTCCTGCACAAAGAGAAACAATCTCAACTACTGAAGGTATCATGAAGAAGGAACGCATAATATAAACAAAAAGGGTGACCATAAGTTGTTTAAGAGAACATCATAGTTCATCACTTACGTTTGATCTTTCCATATTTGATCCTGCTTCAGCACTGGCAGAATAAGTGTGGCGTTCATTATCTTAGCAATTGCAACAGCATTACATATCTGTAAATGAATCAAATATTACAAACAAGTTAAGAGTTGTGCAATTTTACCAAGACAATATGCAGGTTTTAGTAGAAAACGTAACACTACATAAGAAGCTAACAAAATTTGCTGGCAACAAAATGGCAATCTTCCAGCATTCTAGTATTAAGAACCAAACATCATATAAAAAAAATTACAATGTAGAATAGGTCAGTCAACATTTTCCTTTTTAAGTCTAAGACTGTGGAATAACTCATGTGTTCACATGCCAACTATTTAGAGGGCATAAATTGTGAAAAGGGCACATACGTACAGCTATACGTTGCTGGTTTAAACCACCCTCAGCATGAATAAATATAAACCCAGAGGCTTCGTTCTCTGGCACAAGATCTGCAAAATAGAGGAGATCAAACTGGAAGTTGTCAGGATCCAACCATGATTTATGTCATGTGCTCTCAAGTTACAAATTGATAAGCAGAAACAAAAATGAGGAGCCAACACAGTTTGAAAACTCATGGCTTGCAAAGTTAAAACACTTCCCCAAGAGGGCATGTACAATGGAGGTACTTACACATGGTTCTTAGGTAGCTAAACCAGTTTTTTTTCTGCCACATCATATGCACTGGGTGCTTAAGGTGTGCTAACAGCCTAACAAGGTGGTTAAGCCTATTTAATCTCCAAGTTGCATTGGAGAGATTAATGTCTGTGCAGGTGCTTAAATACGTGACAGTATCCTCTCTCAGATATCACCAAAGCATTTTGCCTGTACATAAGGCTCCAAGGGGGGAAAGCATGGCACATGGGTATCAAAGAAGTTATGCAACTTTTTTTCTTGGGATGATTGTTCTATTTTAATTTTATTCTGCTATCATTGCTCATCCACTCCAACCAGTGTAATGGCACACGAAGAAGTGGTGCATCATCCAATGAAAAACTACATGGCTCGCAGTCCAAGTTACGGATAAGAAATCAAAGTGATCACTACAGCAAACTAGGATGCAACTAGAGCAGTTACCCAATTACCATCAACTTTTTCACTAGAACAATCAGATTCTGTACTTGCCTGAGATCTCGTCACTACGACGCTCAGCACACGGCTTCCAGGAAGTGGCTGCTGCATGAGGATTCTCCCACAGAGAGTCCCGCTCGCTCACCTGCAGCGTAACACCAAGCCAAACAAGATAACAATTCAGGTCCCAATCACATCGCATGCACAATTAGGTTCCCCAGTGCATTGCTCAAACGAACACCTCATTACCCGAGGGCAGTGGAGCCGAATCCCCTCCTTGCGGCACAGGTACGGCGCGTTCTAGGGTCCAGCACCGACACGAGAGTAAGAACCAAGCAAGAGATCTCCATGAACGTAATCGAGATGCCGCAATCAAGGAATCGAGAACTCACGAGGCGTGACCAGACAGAAGGGGCGGAGAAGAGCGCGGCGAGGGCGAAACAGGCGATTGCGGCGACCAGGATCCGGTAGGAGGTGGAGGCGGCGGGCGACCTGGGGTCCTCGAGCGCGAGGAGGGAGCGGACGGGGGGCGGGAGTGACCACCTCTGGTGGGGGCGGGGCCCGTCCTTGCCGCCGCCGACGCGGGGGGAGGCGACCAAGGGCGAGGACGCGGACGCGGCGTCGGCGTCGCGCTTGGACGGGGAGCTGGAGGCGCGGGTCGCCGCCGCCGCTGCCGTGGCGTACCGCAGCTCGGCCATGGCGCGGCCGCCGCCCCCGCCGGCGCGGGGGTGCCGCCTCTTCTTCTCCCTGCTTCTTCCGCGGCGGCGAGAGGGGAGTATCGCGGTTGCGGAGGCGGCAGCAGGCAACTGTTCGGATCTCCCGAGTGAAGTGAGGCGAGGTCGGGTTGGTTGGCCTGGCTGCGCCACCCGGAACAGGTTTGTTTTTCACCAGCTTTCCGGTTGTTCACAGTTCAGGACGACTTAAGCTTTCACATGGTCCCTTACTCCCTTAATATTTAAAAATGAGGTTCCACTTTTGAAATCCTTCCAAAAAAATGAACTGATCTTACGCAGATTTCTATTTTTAAATAGATATTTTGCAAACATTTGATCGTTTTGTTTTATATTAGAGATTTAGAACTCATTTAACCAACTTCAACGGATATGGAAGTTGTTGATGAGAGCTTAAACAGGTATTCAAACAACACATATCAGGTGTCGGCACGGTACCTCTGCTAGCAACTTCTCCTGTAGCACGGTATGATTACAATCGACCACACAAACAACGGGCAACACATATCAGGTGTCGGTACGTTATGAACTATTGAAGTCTGCTCCTGAAGATTCATGATCCTCCACTCTTAACAAACAACGGGCAAAACAAAAAAGCCCAGAACTATATTACACTTGACGGTTAGGATAATCACGGTGCTCAGTTAGCTACAGCTAGGATCAAAACGAGAGTGACTACAGCTACACATCTTGCAACGTCTGATTCCACAGCTTTTTCCTGACGATCAAGACTCTTTCGTCATCTGACGAGAGTGCATCTTTCTTAGGTTTCACCTCAAATGTCCAGTCATCCCACCGTAGCGCTGGTAAAAGCTTCTTGATGTAGTTTAAGACAGTGGCTTTGTCTCTGATGATGGCATACCCATGAGGCCTAAGGATGCGGTCCATCTCAATCAGCAGATCCTCCAGGCTACACCCCTGCTTCTCTATCTCGGAGAGTAGGAGCCAGGCGTGAAGGAGGTCATAGGTGCGCGGGTATGTCGAGAATGATTCACACCTTCAGTTAAAAAGAGCCATGAATAAAGAAATACAGAGCAGATGTATGAAGCATCTGAATATGGATATACACAGAATAATGCACAAAACACTTGTCATGCATAAGTTAAACTATATAAGTGGTTAAAATGGAGAGAAACAATGGAATTGAGAACCTGATCAGATGTGGAAACAGGCTCAGTTTTTCCAGTTTTGTGTAATAATATTATCAGTTTAGGAAATGTTCTTATGGAGCTAACTCCTGCCCGGCTTTCCCAATCACAATGAATCGATGGCTTATTACCATCTACACCATTTTCCAATATGACAACAGGACTACCTGAATTTCTGAAACCCTGTCTATAACTACCAGTCATCCTATCCCATACAAGCGGAGTGGAGCCAGTCTGCCAACACCTACTAGTTGCACGGCTGAGTGAGTTCCACATAATTGCATGTAATTGCATCTTAGGAACCAATGACACCTCCTACGCATGACAACGAACTCATAGGGACAATCGCTAAAAAGCAACTTTAACATTTGTCCTTTGTAGTTAATTAAAGGTAGAGGACAAACCAGAAAAAGGTTCTAACAATTCTAAGCATGCAAATTTGACCTTGAAACAATTACATAAATGGATGGATAGTAGAAAAAAGTTCTTACCAATTGTGAATAGTCCCCATTAAACCACGATCATATATTACCTTCAGTTTTCCAGATTCGGTGAAGGGAACTATATTCATTACCCAGACATCCTTATTCATCAGAGATGCTGCAAATCCACCAAGGTTGGCGCTCATATCCATAACATTTCTAAAGGAATCCTTTTGTATCTCAGATTTCATGTGCTTCCAGTACTGAGTTACTCTAGAATGCCAAATCTCCTGCAAGCAATATTTCAATGTCAAAAAGAGCACCGTCAGAAAGATGGGCGTGTTTATATTGCAAAATCATGCAGTTACTCACATTGTCTTCGGAAAAATTGTTTGAACTGATCCCAAGCTCTTCAAGGCGAGGTGGTGGTGCTGTGAGCCTTAGTGGCCAGGGAAGCAATTCACTGCCTTTAACCTTATTAACTCCTGGTTAGGCGAAAGAACATGCCAGATCAGAATGTCAATGTGCTAAACCAATAGGGAGGCAACACATGATTGACGCCTGAGTTATTTAGTATAGTAGTATAGAATAGTTACTGAATTTACAATTTCCTAAGGAAAATATGCAGGGCGAATACAATTTGCATACCTGAACTCATCCAAATATATAATATAGTGCTATAATCTTAGAATACATATATTGGTTTAGCATGGACGCCGTACAATTATTCTAGCAAATGACACAACAAGTAATTTATTTAAAAGTAAAATATTGGAACAATTCAAGGTAAATCATTTAACACGTAATTTACTAATGTTCACCAGGTAACTATGTGTCCTGACTTTCCTAATAATAAATTTTTGTGATATTTTCTTAAAAAATATAAAATAAAACCCATGATGTCTGTATGGAAATAGTAAAATAGTTAGAGGCACCGCTGGCAACTTAAAAGAGGAAGTAATCTTTGAGGTCTGCAACGGCACAACAAAGGGGAACTGCTTGAGCCCATTGGTGCATGAATGGGCAGACTAGCGGTTCCGGGACCATGTATTTTCTTCGCATAACTAAAATCTACATAAAATTCAAACTCCACAAGAGGCAGCATTCAAACTCCATAAAATTGGACTACAGCAGGGGTCAGCATTGAGCCCTTATCTATTTGCTTTGGTGATGGATGAGGTCACAAGGGACATACAAGGTGATATCCCTTGGTGTATGCTCTTTGCTGATGATGTGGTGCTAGTTGATGAGAGTAGGGTAGGGGTTAATATGAAGTTAGAGCTGTGGAGACACACGTTAGAGTCGAGGGGGTTCAGACTGAGTAGGACCAAGACCGAGTATATGATGTGCGACTTTAGCCCGACTAGGCATGAGGATGGGGACGTTAGCCTCGAAGGTCAAGTGGTGGCCAAGAAGGATACTTTCCGGTATCTAGGATCAATGCTTCAGAAAGATGGAGACATTGATGAAGATGTTAGACATAGAATTTCAGCCGGGTGGTTGAAGTGGCGGCAGGCTTCGGGCGTCCTCTGTGACAAGAAGGTGCCACAGAGGCTAAAAGGTAAGTTCTATAGGACGGCGATTCGCCCTGCGATGCTATACGGTGCTGAATGTTGGCCTACAAAAAGGCGACATGTCCAGCAACTGAGTGTAGCAGAGATGCGTATGCTGCGTTGGTTCTGCGGGCATACAAGAAGGGACAGAATCCGGAACGAAGAGATTCGAGATAGGGTCGGGGTGGCACCTATCGATGAGAAGTTGATTCAACATCGGTTGAGATGGTTTGGACATGTACAACGGAGGCCTCCCGAGGCGCCGGTGCGTAGTGGAGTTTTAAAGCGGGGCGATAATGTAAAGAGAGGTAGAGGTAGACCTAGACTAACTTGGGACGAGACGGTTAAGAGAGATCTTAAGGAGTGGAATATCGCTAAGGAATTAGCTATGGATAGGAGCGCTTGGAGACTAGCAATTAATGTACCTGAACCGTGACCTTTGTTACTTTTTGTTTAACCCCTAACTCTTCCTTTGGCTTGTGCACTTTTTGTGTTTCTTATTCTTGTTTTCTGTGGGTTTCATCTCTAGCCTACCCCAACTTGCTTGGGACAAAAGGCTAAGTTGTTGTTGTTGTTGTTGTTGCACTTGGTTGCTTTCCCCAGACTATTAGTCTGATCTGGAAGGAGGAATGGTTGTGGTCGCCTAATTCCTAGCAGCGGCGCTAATGTAATTTACTTTCTTTGTGGGTGGGTGTTAGGGTCTTAGGGAGAGGCCTCTTTGGTCTCTCTTTGTACATTAAACTCTCTTCTTAATGAAATGACACATGGGGAAAAATCAAGGCATTTGGTGATCTCAAAGAAAGTCAAGGAACTGTGCTTACTCTTAGAGTATGGAGTTAGGCATGCTTTCATGGGTACATTCCAAGCCGCATCTGGATCATCATCACGTTCACACATGGGCGGAAGTGTTCCAGGCTCTCTCCTCATATAGCATCCGTTGGTCAATGGCTTGGCCCATATCACCGTCTGGTTCTTCTTAGATGCAACCCGCCAACACATCCTTCGAGCAAGATCGCTCATCAGTCTCCATATCTTCCTGTTGTAGGGATCCAGAGCATAGGCCTCCGGTGACGAGTACACAAAATATCCCCCAGGCCTTAACACCCTATCAACTTCCAGCAACAAGATCCCATTCCTCTGCAGCCAGTTGATCCGACAGCGAGAGCAATGTGCCATCTCGAACGAGCGGCTTGGGTATGGCAGCCTCCTTGTGCCCAGCACGCCAAGGGTTGCTGGGATTCCTCTCTCAAGGGCAAACTGAATTTGGTTTTCATGCACATCATTGGGAGCAAGAGACATTGCAAGCATATCGTGCGAAAGAAGGTAAGCCCCGAAGCTGGCAACACCACAGCCGACATCAAGCACATTCCTAACATTCCCTCGATTGTTGAGCTTGCCATTTGGGAAATTCAGCATCTACCACCATAGGAAAACAAAAATGATCCCATCAGCCTAAGATTGGCACAATGTGCAGTAGATTAGCTACAGGAATATCTCAAACCTGCGCAAGGTGCACGATATACTTGTCAGCGCCAGCGTGGAAGTGAGTTCCCCCGCCAGGGAAGTTGATCTTATCACCATTGACGATCATCCACCGCTGGTCTGACTTCTCAGCAGCAAGGTGGGGGTGGGGTATGTTGGCCTTCCACACCTCGTCCCTGCTCCTCGGCCACCTGATGGGCACCTAAGTAAGAATCGCACACATCACATCAGCACGGGCATGAGCATGGGCACAACAAACATGGCGCATTGGTGGTGCAATACACGGTGGTCTCTCTCACCTGGTAGCCGTCGGGCGGCGGGACGAGGCAGTTGAGGCGGCGCGGCGCGGGCGGGCAGTGGCGCTCGTAGTGCTCCATGAGGGAGAGGTTGAGCCGGAGCCGGAGCTGGTAGTGGAGAGCCCGGTCCAAGCACGGGATCAGCTCCGAGTGCCTCGCGTCGCACACCTGAACGAAACCAGAGACCGGCCATCACGACTCCATTTACGATCGAAGCGGAGAGCACGGGGTGGGTGAGCCGAGCGGCCGCGCCGCGCACCGGGATGGAGGAGAGGGCGAGGCCGGCCGGGAGCGCTCCCGTCTCCCGGGCCCGGAACCCGAGCCGGCGGACGGGGAGCCGAGGGTGCGCGCTGCGGATGGAGGGAGCGAAGGCGGCGCCGTAGAAGAGGCAGAGGAGCGCGAGCGCGACGACGGCCGCCGCGAGGAGGGACGCGTACGCGCGCCGGCCCAGAACGCCGCCACCCCCGCCGGCTCCGCGGCCATGCGGCGGCGGCGTCATCGCCCTCCCGCTCCCCGCTCGCTCGCGCCCCCGCGGCGTGTCTCTCTTTACTGGCCGGGCGGCGTCGGCATGAGACCGTGTGGGGCTACCGCTCGCGGCTGGGCCTCACCGCGCGGACGGGGACGCGGAAGGGAGAGAACTGGAGAGGCCGTAGCCGCGTGGGAAACCAAATGCGAGCGGCGGATTGGTGGGGGTGGCAGCAGGCTGGCAGGCGGTGCGGCAGCCGCCAGCCGGCAGGGGAAGGGTACGGGCCGTGGGCCGCGGTCCCGAATCCTCCTCAGGTCCTCGAGTTTTTTTAAAAAAGGATAGAAAAATTAAAATTCGAAAATGCGGAAATTTGGAAAATGGGTACCTCCCGTCCGTTTATTGGGCAGGAGCCGTGGGGCCAGGGACCTCCTGCCCACCCAGCAGGTGGGAGGTCCAAAAAAATTTCGAGACCCCTCCCGAGGGCCTCTTCGCAAATAAGAAAAGTTTCTTATTCGCGAAGAGGTCCCTGAGGCAGGCTTCTCGCCCGGCCAGTGGGCGGGAGGTGCCTCTGCTTATGATTTTTGTTATATTTTTTTGGAATTTATGTTTCACAAACTATTTGAAATTCAGATTTTTTTCAAATACAAGATTTATTCGCCATACTCTTATGTATGCATATAAAATTTTAATTCAATTTTACGAAGAAGATTACGGTATCTAAAACTCGTACGAAGATGGTTAAACGATAACGTTTTGCAACGTAGAATCCAAATATTAGGATAGTACGATACAAATACACATCCAGGTCTAGTACAAACTCAACGCGGCAAATATTACACATGAGCAAACGACGTTCAAATAAAATTAATGCCTGATGACGTAGTAGCACTCGATACGTCTCCCACTCCTTGATGCAACCGGAGGCCTTCCATCTGTAGCATCACCTGTAGGGCCAGCTTCAGCAGAACTGGGGCCAGCATCATTGTTTGGACAACGTTTATACATGTGTCCAATCTGATTACATGCACTGCAGCGCTGTATCCTCGGACGGAGCTCTGACTCATCCATATCATTACGAATACGCCGTATCTGACGGCGCCCTCTCTTAACCGTGCTGATCTTGGGTCTGAAATATATATAACAGGATTCGCTGTCTCAGTGAACGATCCAACCAAACGGAACCCATAAATCTCATACTGCCAGGTGCTGGCAATTGTCTTCTTTCTGAAGTAATGGGAAACATATATATCAACACGATGTCGAATAGGGATGGCAATCGGGTCCACGGGTTCGGGTGCCCGTCGGGTTTCGGACCCGATGGGGGTGAATGTGGGTGCTGTTTTTCACCCATGGGTCTACCCAAACCCGACCCGTTTAATTTCGGGTGTGGATTCGGGTTTTGAAAAAAAAACCCATGGATGCCCACCGGGCGCCTGAAATTTAGCCCATTACGTATTTTGGCCCATAAACATGCACCCAGCCTAACAAAACTTCACAAACCCTAACTCACTAACTCCCTGCTCCCTCACCCCTTGCCCCCTGCCCACGCCCAGCCGCCAACCGCCAGGCCGCCGCCCGCCCGCACAGCCGCCCCGCCGCCACCCCCCGGCGCGGCGGCGCACCCCTGCTCCGGCGGTCCGGCCACCCCTCGCCCCCGGCGGCCCACCCAGCGCCCCCTGCTCCGGCGCGCCCCCGCGCCCGGCACCCCCTGCTTCGGCCCCCCGGCGTCCGGCGCCCCCCTGCTTGCCTGCTCCGGCAGCCCCCTACTCCGCCTCCCCCCCCCACGCGCCCGGCGCCTTGGCGCCCCCCTGCTCCGGCCCCCCGCGCGCGGCGCCCCCCCCCCCCCCCCCCCGCGCCCGGCGGCCCCCCCGGCGCCCCCTGCTCGGCTGCTCCGGCGGCCCCCTGCTCCGGGCACCCCCATTGCTTGCTTGCATATTCGATTGCAAAACCCGATGGGCACTCGCACCCGACCCGAAACCCGACGGGTTCGGGCGTGGGTGCAAAATTTCACCCATGGGTGTGGGTGTGGGTCTAGTTTTCGACCCGATGTTATTTTCTCATGGGTCGGGTTTTGACTCCACCCGACCCGAACCCGACCCATTGCCATCCCTAATGTCAAATATTCGCACAAGCAGCCATTACATGAGAACACGGTACGTGCAGCAACTTTAGCCTCATGCATGAGTAACAACAAGTTCCATCAAACTTGAGAATGCACTCCTTTACAGGAGTTTGACGTCTCATGCCATGTCGCGCTCTGTCTTTAGGAGATACCTCAAACTTGAGCTCCTGTGTACCACATTGCCGTACATGGTGTAGCCGGGCGCTAGCTGCCTTCTTAGTCATATATTCTATCATCATTTTCCCAAAATATCTGTCAGGATCTTGCATGAATACCTGAGTTTTAGTGAACCAATCCCTAAAGTAATCGGTACACCCGCGGACGATGAATTCCACAATTGCAACCAGTGGAAGCCCACGAACACCACGCAGCACCCAATTGTAAACCTCGGCGAAGTTGGTGGTCATTATGCCGTACCTTGCACCATCGGTATCGTAAAGTAACGCCCACTTCTCCTTCGGTTCATTCCCAATTCATTCAGAAAAGGTTTTCACCGCTGACCCGGACCTTCTGCGAGTACGTGCAGTATCTGTTGGCAAAGGACACAAAGCCTCTATTTCATCCTGTGCAGTTCTGTTTTTTGATGCGTCCTCGCTTCTTTTCTTCCCGGTCAGTTCATTAAGTTTCTGCCACTGCTTGTTAAATTTTTGCTGATTTGTTTCCTTGCCTAGCCTCTTGAATATATCCATAAGGTGCTTGTTCTTAAATTGCCTGAAAAAGTTTGCACCGATATGTCTCATGCACCACCTACTGCGAACATCACGCCACTTGGGCGGCTCTCCGATCTCCACACACCCCTCCTGCAAATCTAGTATTGCCCTCAGTATGCTGGGGTGGCGATCATAAATCAGGCAGACATCTTCCCTATCCCGAATGACTGCAAGCTTAACCCGTTCCAGAAACCAGTACCAACTATCTGTGTTCTCACTCTCAACAAAAGCAAAAGCAACAGGAACCAATTTATTGTTTCCATCCACTCCAATAGCTGTCAGCATTTATAATCTATACTTTCCTGTGAGAAAGATCCTATTGATGCACAGTAGAGGCCGGCAGTGTTGGAATGCGTTAATGCATGGACCCAAACTGAAAAAGACCCGCTGCAATATGTAGGGCGGACCTTCTCCTCTGTCTAGACTTTTCAGGTCATAATAGCTTTCAGGATTTCTCTGACATAGGACGGCCAGCAATCGAGGAATATTATCATATGCAGCCTCGAACGTACCAAACCTCATCTCCAACACCTTCTGTTTCGCACTCCACGCCTTGCTGTACGAGATGGTATATTTGTACTTTTTCTGAATATACCTGATAATAGACTTTGGTTCATATGACATGTTCTCTACTATCATCCCATACATCTCATTTGCGATGTATTGTGATGTAAGGTTGCGATGGGTCTTCTGCACCCCCGGCAAATGACATGTGTGCTGAGTAACAATTGAGCATTCCCAATAATCTTTCCATTTATCCTTATAAGCATACACCCGCCACGGACACCCCTCCTTCACACATACCACATCGTACTTACGAGATTTGCACTCGACTGTTTTAAACTCTCGCATAAGAGAGAGACACAAGCACTTAACAGCTTCCTTGACCTCTTCAATTGAGTGGTACCTCGCACCCTGGACAATTTCATTCTCCCTGCAATCCGAAGGCACGCTAGATCCGTCATCTACGACAAGATGACTGAAGTCGCTGCTTACCCATTCTTCAGGCACATCATCGTCATCATCAGACGAATCGGCATTCATTGCTTCATCCAATTCACGTTCTTCATCTTGCAGTTGTTCAACAATAAAGGGTATGTTCTCACCCTCATCAGCCACGCATTGAGGTGCAGCGGTGCCACCTGCCTCAATGTTTGCCTCCTCAAATTCTTCATCAATATTTTCATCCCTCGGAGCAGCTTCAATGTTTATCAAAGGGTTCTGGTGCACACTGACAAGAAGTACCAATGGCCACTGCTAATGACTTGCATTTTGCAGATAAGTTAACCAGTCCTCGTTGCTTGCAAGTGGCATCAGCTCCCAGATCAAAGCGTGAGTGGTACGATTTATGACGCACTGAACACTCACGGTGTGTGTCTCCTGATTAATCCTTAATCCTCTCATTAACCAGTTGCATAGGGATTCAAATATCCTCTCGTGCGGTCTGGTAATTCCTCTGACCGCACAGTTGAATTCACTTAAATCTACCACATTCGGCCCATAAATCACATTTCCTTCTCCGTAATATATACTAAAAATACCCTTCTCGGAAGACATATCTGTCAATCATTAATAAACTAGTTATACTACATATTAATACACAACGACGACCCTAACTTTCAGCGATTCTCAGATTATATTTTACAGATTCTAAACTATTCAGAATATAAATTATACTAAAAATAAATGAAAATACTAAAAACTATTCAAAACATAACTACTCTAAGAAATATTTTCTAGATTATAGTTATTTTCAAGTAATTATACGGCTAGAATGAGAATATACCTCCAAATCGACGTGTGAACAGGGTTTCGCCGCTTCCTCTTCTCTCTTCCTCTCCTCTCTTTCTTTTTTTTTCTGATTTTTGCTGGATAAAATGAAATTTTTGGGACATGTTGGGGCTTATATAGCCGGGGGACCTCCCGCCCAACCAAAGGGCGGGATGCCCCTCAGGACCACATCCCGCCCGTTGGATGGGCGGGATGCCCCCGCAGAGACCTCTTCGCGAATAAGATAACTTTCTTATTTGCGAAGAGGACCTCGGGGAACCTCCCGCCCGCTGGATGGGCGGGAGGTCCCCGGCCCCACGCCTCCCGCCCGATCAGCGGGCGGGAGGTACCCATTTTTCAAAATATTCCCAACCGGCACCTCTTTTTCTAATTTTATTTTTTTATCCCTTTTTTAAAAAAAGTCTCAGGTCCTCCCCCGTGAGGCTGAGGCGTGGGCCGCGCGCTGACCGTGGGGGAGTGGATCGGCCAATTGGGTCCCGGCGGAGGCGGTCCGGGGCCACGCGTGGGTCGGGGACTTTTGTCGGACGCGCACGGTGAAGTGGTGAGAGCGCTGTGGGCCTGTGGTGGGGTGGGCTCCTCGGCGTCCTCCTGTAGTCCAGTTACATGCTGGAGTGCTCGATGGCAACGATATTTAGGGGATGTTTAGATCGCAGGTGCTTGTCACAAGCTTTTTCTATCGAATATTTCGATACCAATTAAAAAGACTAAATATAAATTAATTATAAAACTAACTATATAAATTTAGAGTTTATTTGCGAGATGAATCTATTAAACCTACTTAATCTATAATTAACACATGTTTACTATAGCATCATATGGGCTAATAATGGACTAATTAGGCTTAATAGATTCGTCTTGCAAAAAAGTCTAGAAGTTATAGAATTTATTTTATCATTAATTTATATTTAATACTCCTAATTAGAATCTAAAGGACTTATAATAAACTCTATAGTAACCAAGCCATCTTGGTTTCCTGTACCGCAATAAACACGATTTCTACAGCTTTATTCCGTGTAGTGCTCACTGCTCAGCGATTTTGTTTTGTACTGCTTGGTCTCACGTAACGTTGGATTGTTTTATTTTACATCAATGCTTTGGTTTATGGCTTTTGTAAACCATTTGGTAATCTCATGAAAATAGATAAATTTTTCATTTATGAGTTAAGTCATAATATTAATAGCAGCACCGCAAGTACGATTTTGGATGTATGTTTCTTATTTTCCATCGTGAACCTTTAATATTTCTACTCTACTTCGGTGGTATAAATAATAATGATGGGTCCAAGGATCCGGGTCTCAGCAGGTCCACTTCCTGCTGACCAGCCCAAGAAAGCGCCAGAAACGAGCGTCCACCCGCATGGGCAGCGACTCCATCCAGGCTGCCTCGGCCCATAACCCCAACCGACAGCTTGATCGGGATGGCCTGGGCCCATATCCCCGACTAAAACGTGATTGGAGGCCGGCGCCGTACCGCGGCTCTTACTGAGGGCTCCGACTAGGCTCCGTCTTACACGTGCCAACCTCCCCGACTGGAACAGCCGGTCGGACTGCCGACCCTCGCATACCCAAGGGTCCTAGGAGCAGGGGTGAGCCCCGGAGTCAACTTATCGTACAAGGCCAACCACTCCCATCACAAAAAGGGTCGCACTCCCCATTATTGTGGCAGTAGGGGGCACTATTTCACTTGCCCATTCTCGCGAGGGGACGGGGCACGACGCCATCATGATCCAGCAGGCACGCCTCTACATTGACGGGGCGTGGCGCCAGGGATGGAGCGTAACTGTCGTACCGTACTCATGGACACACACCCTCCCCTGACCGAGGGAGGGCTCGGTGCACAGCAACAGGACAAGACGGCTACTCCATGACGGCGGACATGGACAGTGGTCACCGGAAAAGCTCTGACTGACAAGGTTGGTAGCCCTGACTGACGGAGTTGACGACCCCGATCAGCGGAGCGAGGAACTCTATCTCTCTCTCTCTCACCTTTCTTCTACCTTTAGATACCCTCTAATGAAGACCCCCTTATACTATAAAAGGGAGGGTTCCCATAGGACGAGAGGAAGGGATCTGATCCGATCCAACTAGAGCAATCTCCCACTCGAAAGCTTGTAACTTTCCAAACTCTTTCGAGCACCTAAGCTCAAGCAATACAACCGACCCACCCCCGACTGGACGTAGAGCACTTTGCCTGAACCAGTATAAATCTTGAGTCATTGTGTGTTAGGCCAGATCTGATCACAATGCACGGCATACACGTTCGAATAGATTTAGCTGTCGGCCATTTTCGGAGAGCGTCCATTTTCGGAGAGCTCCGCCTCGCACCATCGGCACGCGGCCTCCTGCCCAGTCGAGGGAGCATGCTCGCAGCAGCCGAACCCTTCGGTCCACCAGCAATAGGTACGTCAGCCCCAGGCAGGCCGCAACGCGGCGGCTGCACCTCTCCCCGGTCCGGCGTCTGCCCTGCAGCGCCCGCTGGTACGCGGCCAAGTCGGCCCCAACTACGACGCATGTAGTGTCAACCACTCACGGCAACAAGCCCGCCACAATGCCGACGTCAACCGAATGGCCACAAACGTGACCGACGCCCACTGATCAGAAGAGGAGTGCGATGAGGCACCCTCCAGGCGTGGCGGCCGACCGTACGATTGGGTTGGCGACCGGAGCCCCAGTCCGAACAGCTCGGGCCCACGGGCTCCTTGGCGCCCTCGCCATTAACGGGCACGGGCTACGGCTGCGTACTCCTGTAGTCCAGCTACCTGCTGGAGTGCTGGATGGCAATGGCTTATCTGAGCCATCTTGGTTTACTAGGGATCTTAAATTTTAGCCTAGATAATTTAAAAGCTAGAGCCGGACTCTAATTTAATATAATTTTGAACTAAAAATATGTAAGAATACGTTACCACCCCTACCCGTACGGCAACATACACGATTTCTACACCTTTATTCCATGTAGTGCTCAGCGATTTTGTTTTGTACAGCTTGGTCTCACGTAGCGTTGGATTGTTTGATTTTACATCAATGGTTTGGTTTATGGCTTTTGTAAACCATTTGGTAATCTCATAAAAATAGATAAAGTTTTAATTTATGAGTTAAGTCATATTAATAGCAGTACCGCAAGTACGATTTTAGATATATATATATATATATATTTCCATCGTGAACCTTTAATATTTCTACTTTACTCCAGTGGTATAAATAATAATGTGCAAGATAGTATCTTACCATCTTTAGACATATATAATAGATATCATACTTTGTGGCATAGTGATAAGTCCTTCAGTAGTAAGGCTGCGAACACAGCTTGATTTTTTTTCCCCAAAAGGATAGATTAACCATTTAGGTGCGATTTTTCTTTCAAAAAATGTAGGTTCAATGGTGTCTCAATACGTGTAGCAGTGAAAGTGGCGCTTTTTTCTAGTGTTTTTACTTAAACTTTCAAGCACTACCCTTAGGAATCAGAATGTGTCTCTCTTAAGATGAGTTTTTTTCTATCACCTTGACTGTCTAGCATTTTCCTATGTTGTCATGTTATACTCCCACATGAACTAATATTGCTTCAAATAAAGAAAATTCATATGTATATAAAAAATTGTTGTCATATTTATTGGCTTATTGCTACCAACTTAAGTGATGATAAGTGTTGATAGATGCAACTTCATTTCGTCTAGTATCTACTATTTTCATCTCATGTAATGTTACATACACTTTTATATTTTTTTAAAAAAATATACTCCCTCCGTTCCAAACTATAATTTGTTTTGGAATTTCTTGGTGCATAGATTTTGTTATATATATAGATATAGTGTATATCTATATACATAGTAAAATTATACATAAAAATTATCAAAATTAATTATAATTTAGAACGGAAGGAGTAATAAATAAAAATGCGTATCACGAGATATGTATCGACTGACCATTCTGTTGCTCGGCTCTCAGTTATTGGGGAAAAAAGGAGTTTCGAATTCAAACCCACGCAGTGCAGATTTTAACGAATTATTGGAAATTTCCAGGCCAGAGTTTCCAAATCCGGACTCCAAACATCCCCTTCCCAATTCCCGTCGGCCGCACCCGCACCGCCGCACGGCCGGAAATCACCGAATCGCGTCGGCCACTCGGCACTTCGCCACCCACCGCCGGCGCCGCGCCAGCCTGCAGCCACCGCCTGCCCGACCCCCCGCTCTCCGCGCACGCACGCCGCATGGCCGCCTCGTACTTCAACCACTCCTCCTACCCGCCGGCGCCGCCTCCTCCGCCGGGGACCTCCCCGTACGGCGCGTACCGTCACGCCTACCAGCCGGCGCCCCCCACCGCTTACGGCGCCTACTACGACCGCGCGGAGCAGGCCCTCCCGCCGCGGGACGAGCTCCGTACCCTCTTCATCGCTGGCCTACCCGCCGACGCCAAGCCTCGCGAGGTCTACAACCTCTTCCGCGACTTCCCTGGATACGTCTCCTCCCATCTCCGCTCCGGAAAATCCTCCCAGGTTCTCCCCTCCCCTTACTCCAACCCCTCGGTATGCTCCACCGCTAGGGCTTTCACTCGTGGCTGTTCCTTTTTCGAAGGCTATATTTAACCTAATCGATCTGTTTCTGTGTTGCAGGCATATGCATTTGCTGTATTTGCTGATCAACCATCTGCCTTAGCTGCCTTGAGTGCCACAAATGTAAGAGTTCCACACGACATTGTTGAGCAATATGCCAGCCACACTCATTGCAGCTAAATTACCATTACCACATGATTTTCTATTCATCATGCTTCCAAAGTGATTCTTTCCGTGTCAGAAGTCTTGGCAGCAAGTGATTTGTTTATATGAAGTTACCAGCAATATTATCGACCTTTTTTTTTGCCGCAGGGAATGGTATTTGACCTTGAGAAGAATTGCTCTCTTCATGTGGACCTCGCAAAATCCAATTCTAGATCAAAGCGCTTGAGATCAGGTAGCCTTCAGTTCCAGGACATCTTCCTTCTCTACTAATGTGGTTCCACATTGATGCTGATTGCTGACACACTTTTGATGTCATCAGATGATGCTTCACCTTATTCTCCCGAGAAAAGAACTAAGAGACCAATGGGATTTCCTGATTCAGGTATCATTCATGTAGCTTTTCAGACTGTATGTCATGAAAGAAAACCACCAGTGTTTCCACACCTTGTTGATCTATGCATGATGAGGTAGTGCTTAGAGCTTATGGTAGCTCCACTACAATCACTTGAACCATGCATAGGCTGTTGCAAATCACAGTTCTACTCCCTCCCAGCATCACAGTTAATTTCGAACTGTCAGGGAAACTAGTTTATCTTGAGTTCCTACAGTATATATTCCACTATTTTCTTTGTGTTCATACCCTACTAAATGTGTATATCTGTGACTTCATATCCTCAGTGAAGTGCCTCTTTTACTCACATGGCTGAACATTACTGCGAAGCACTCACCTTGCACATCTTTGGCACACGTTGCGCCCTATCAGGTGCTGGAAGCAATATTTACATATCTGGAATGGGTAATTCTTCACACAGCTTGAGTGGTTATTCTTCTGCACAAAGGTTATGGCACAATACTTGAGCACAGTTTTATCATGTGATTCTGTTGGGGAAATCAGCTTTAAACTACCCGCCAGCTGATAATAGGATGTAGACAATCAATACTATATTGGAGCTATACTTTTAGGAAATATTACAACTCTAATTAGCACTGTTCCATCATGCAGTTACACAAGCCTTGAGTCTAGTGCTTCCTTCAGGAAGGTAAGTTCTAGTCCCACACCTTGTCTCTTGATACAAATATGCAGAGCATGCCTTGTCGTTTTGATATTAAACTTTGAAGCAATGAAACAAGATATTGGATTTAGGGGGTCACTCTCCAGCAGTAGTCCCAAATTAGCTACTTTATTTTTTTTTTGGGGGGGTTGTTCATTCCTTGACGGTTTTATGTGAAAACCTTCAAACCTTTGTGCCATTTTAACAGATAATTCTGGTATTTAAGATGCTAATTGCAAATAATTGCTACAAAGCTTGACATGTTTTGCCAAGTCCTCTCATTATATGAATGGGCGCACTTGTGGTTTGCTTCATTCACAAGACATATGCCATTTTTTCAGAAAAAGAAAAAGAGAAGAAAAAGTCATTTCCTGCATTTATGATACTGTCGATTGTCGTTGTCCTGGCTACTTAGATCTGCAGTCAGAATTTAAGCAACCTATATTCTGTTGTCAACTTAATGATTTCAATTGTATTTTAATTGGTTGTCCACATATACAACATATGTTCGATCATATGTGCAGATGATGAAGAACAAACCATGCTTGATCATATGTCCAGACGATCAGGAACAAAACCTTTGATGTTGGCTTGCCAACTGAACCACATTAAAAACTGAAGTTGTTTAGTGGAATACTGAATAAATCCCATGTCTCTATGAACAAGAACCACGGAGCTTAGGATTTAAGAAACTGAAATGTTTCAACACTGTCAGCTTTTAATCTGTTTCTTCTCGTTTTTGTATGAGATGCTTTATTGAAAGAGGTTCAAGGTTTACGAATTTATGTCGTGCACTTGCCTGCAGGATTCATCCACAATTGCCCCTCAAAATAATCCTCCATGTCCTACTCTTTTTGTTGCGAACCTTGGTCCAGCTTGTTCAGAGCAAGAGCTCATAGATGTTTTCTCGAGGTATTGCCAATATACCAGCGCTTCATGAGATGGGATTAAGCCTTTAATTTTGTTTTGACAAGCTTATTTGCGTAATTAGTTGCGCGGGATTTGTGAAGCTGAAGATGCAAAACAAGCTTGGAGCTCCAGTTGCATTTGTTGATTTCAAGGTATAATGATTAATGAAAAAAAGTGCTACTCTTCCTGTGTCCCTGATTACTATTTTATTTTATTCTCTATGAAACAGTGATGTGGACTATCATACCGTCTATTCTTAATTTCCAGCCAGGCAGCCATTACATGGGACTAATAGTGGTTTTATTTTTGTTACATGGCTTATGGTGTACATATAGGGTTCATGATATTATAATGGTTGAGCTTTCAGTTCATGCCAAACCTAGAAGCTTTAGTTAGAGCTGGCACAAGAATAAACACTTGATTTCATCACTAGGCAGATATTGTGAGACATCAATGCCCTATAAATTGAGCCAAGGAGTCGTCTTAAAGGTTCAGAGTATCTAATTAGATTCCTTCCTGGTTATACAATCCTGCAGAGATTCTCTCTCTTTAATCTTTTGAATTGGAACTGAGGAAATGCAGCTATGCCTTTGTAAATGAGTGAAGAGGGTTATGGAAGGAAAACATGTATCTACTTATCATATAGTACTAAATTTCAATTATGTCAGTTTGGTATGTTAAGAAACAAGATGAATTCAATCAATTAAGGTTGTGTTAATTGTCCTTTAAACAACTTATATGCTTTCAGGTTTACTTTAGTGTTATTTCTGTGTATATGTGATTTTGATCTGTTGCTCCAAATGCAGCTGCCAATACAGTGCCCCATTGAGTACTGTTATCGTACTGTATGCACAGTCATCAATACAATGCTTTCCTGATGTGATGTCATGAAATAGTGGGTAGCAACTTTAAATAGCTTAAAACTAGCATTTTTGTTCGTTGTGATGCAATGCTGCTTGTTCTCTTGTCACATTTTTTAATTATTTTTGAATTACTCCTTAACTTTTTATTACTGCTATATCTGTGTTTGAACTTCTTCCAAAGTAAACCCTAAACCTATTTTCATGTCTGCAGGATGCGAACAGCTCAACTGAAGCCCTAAATCGTCTCCAAGGAGTTATCCTGTATTCATCACCTGGCGAGGGAATACGCTTAGAGTATCCTACAATTTAGGAATTTAACTTTTTTACTATTATATTTAGCTGCAAATTCTCTTTTCTCAGGGTTTATTTGATTGCAAATCTATATGTAGGGTTAATTTGATTGCTTTAATTATTACCATTTGAGTAGAGCTGGTTACATTACATATTTGTTATGCCTGAACTTTAGCAGCACATCACCAGATCATGTGGAAAACTTTCTGTAGTTTCTAGTCTGATTTTAGTTCATGTTTGTTCAGTCTCACCTCAATTCATGAGAGCTTTGCATTGCAAGTTAACAAATAACAATCATTGTGAGAGTAATTATTGTCTCATTATTTTAACTAGTTGTCTGTAGCCTAATGTTGTTGCATGCTAAAGCTTTTTTAAGAGTAACCATGCATTATCACTACTTTCCATTCATATTTCTTTTACTTTTAATCAAGTTCCTTAACATGTTTTAGATACGCCAAATCCCGGATGGGTCTTCGTAAGCGTGATAAGCGCCCCTAGTGCAGCTGAAAGATGAGCATTTGAATAATGATCAACGTTGTTCACTTATGACTGGTTCTGACACCGAGCCCGCTGACATAGTCATGCAGGGAATGTCTTGCCCATATTTTAGATGCATGGCATGATGTAACTGGGTTTGGTTGTATCACTTAGTATTGTCAGTGCACATCCCCCCCCCCCCCTCCCCTATCCTGTCACTGACCCTCTGCAGATTTTAAGCTAGTAGTGTTGTTATGAATTGAGAGCGCATTTACTCCTTAAGATGGTTATGAGAAATCAATCTTGCAGTACGTTATTTATTGTACTTGTTGATGGATAACAGGATAAGATCTGGCACAGCAATGTAGAAGCGTCAATAAGACAATTACTGTACTGTGAATGGTGTGTGCATTTGTTGTTCACAATCGCTGATGTACTTTGAATGGTTGATCCGGGTGGGGTATGTGCGTATGGCGCTGCATTATAGAAACGTCAATGACTCTACTGTGAATGGTTTTGTGAAAATGAGAAAACATGGTGGGTTTGGCGATCTTCATGATATTTGCCGGCTGTCCTACTTTCTGCACAGAAGTACTGTATATCTAATTGTGATAGTTCTGATGAACTGTACCAGCGCTTTTGTTTCCCTGTCTCTGAAGTTCTGAACAATGATTGTACACACCTTCCATTAACATGAGAGGTGGTGGTCACTGAAAAGGTGCAGACTGTAAACACAAAAAAGTAGCGTGTGATTGCTTCAATAATCCATGGATAAATGCATATCATTTCTATGAAAATATATTTTACCCATGCTCCTTAGCATCTTCTGCATCTGCAAGCCTGTCCTACCAATACCAGAGAGCCTGTTATTGGACATGATAGGACAAAGGCGACCATCTCAACTCCCGGTCGAATTTTAGGCTGTTAGCTGCAGGTCACCAACCGACCCCTTCGCCGTTGCAACAGAACCCCCAACCCTAGGCTACCTGAACTTCCTGTACCTCTAGCGAGTGGTTGAGTTTGACGTTCAGTTTAGTGCAACACAATGGGTTATCAATGTGATTGGCCTGTCCCACTAACTGCACAGCTAGCACGCCCTTCAGAAAAGAAGGGATCAAAATACCAGTACCGTTTGTTTAAATGGAGGAACAAGTACAGAAACCTTTCGGTTTTCTTCAGAATCGTGACACTAATCCAGGTGTTGTTCATAGGAGACACGTCAGGTGTCAATGCTTAGACCTCCGGCTCCAGTACGATGTTTCAATGCAGAGTTCGGAAGCACTAGCGCAGCCAGATCCCAACAGCTCCGTTGGTTGCAGCAACAGGCCAACAGCAATCTGCTAGTGCTCTGTCAGAAAAATGAAACTGGATTATGGGTACATTGAAATGGTGTCGGCTTGCATTCGCCACACTGTTTGCTAGTTCTTGTCGAAACTGACAGCTGACGTTGTTTGGTTTTGCTGTCCAGGTTTTCAGCAATGAGTCCAGAGAGGTAGCTGGCATTTTTATGTTTGGAATACAAGACCAAAATACATTGTCCCCAAATTTGGCCATCAAAGTAACGCATTGGAGCATAACTTGTTCGAATCTAGTTGTATGTTAGCTGAGAACCAGTAATGTACTTTGTTCCTTTTTAAGCGCGAGTGCTTAAGCATCGGTCACGTGTAAGTCTGAGGTTTGCCTCCTCCACACCAGCTGGATGCAATGGAATAAACTTTCTAGTTTCTCCTATCCATTCTCTGAACCCTAAACTGAATTCAAAACATGTCAAAAAGAAAAGGAGCAGTGGCTTGCATACTACTACGATTAAACAAAAGCAAACCATTGCAGGCCTTCCAGAAAGATTCTGATCCTGGGAGCAAGAGCAATCACAGCATCCATGAGCACTGCAGACCTGAAAAGAAGGAAGGACTTCGCTTTCGATGATTCCATGAACTCTTTGACGCCATTATCGACCTGATATTTTATTGTCCGGTGGAGGAGCGGCATCAGATGAGCAAGCTTTCCTTTTCTTTTCACCTCGCAATTGCAAGGGGAGCGGCGAGTGCATGGCGTGGAGATTTGGCGCATGCCAAACATTCTTGGGAAGCCACCTAAAGTTTATGGGCGTCAATGTTAAGAGACCAAGACAGCATGCTTGCTCTCACCTTTCTTCAGATGCACTGCTCGTTTCTTGCTTTTGATGCTTGGTGTTTCTATCATACTCCCTTGGGTCTCAGAAAAGCAACCATATTTGCAGAGCAAGCAGTTCATCAGTCTCCATGGTTTTCATGGATTTGCCCCAAAGAAATGCCTTTTACAATATCATTATTCTATTCAGTCTCCAATATATGTATGTTTTGAAACAATAATATATATGTTTTTTCTATAGGAATTTTGGGGACGACAGTACAAAGATTCTGTGTGATAAGATACGCTGGGTGCTGTACTTTGCTGATGCAAAACGTTGCCCCGTTCTATGCCAGTAAGACAAACCTCTCTGTTGCTAACTGCCGGAGCACCCTCTCTGAGATTAGCTTACAATCGCTTCATTCTCGGTTGCGCAATAGACTAATCCCAGTGGTTCAGAGATCCTCATTAGAAAAAGCGGGGGCAAACGCTTCAGGTTCAGGGCAGCAGCTGCGCTGCATGGGCTCGTCAGTGTGGTGGCAGCTTGTGCTCTCCTTGGCTTCAGCCAGAAATGGCCGGACGTCGATGGATGGGCAGCAGATTGGCGTGTAGGTGTCAGACCCGTGACTTAAATTCTAAGCGTGTTCTGAGAACACCTCCCCATCTAACTCATTTATGGATGGAGATGTGCATCTCTTTTCTTTTTCTCTTTTTTGTTGTCAAGACAACATTTCATGCCACCCAACTTTGGTGTATCTCGAGACATTTCTTGCTGACTTTATCTAAGGAATTAGATGGTAAGTGTTTACGCATCGGTTCATGACTACTCATGCTGACTTTGAGCTTGAAGTTTTTTCATTTCGAAACTGATCGCGCATGCCCTCATATGTTCAGCTAGTTTCTGCAAAGTATCTTCCCAACTACTACTTGATTGTGCTGCTCGACCTGCAGCGTTTAGCCGTTCCCAGGCCGAGCTGGAACTGACATTTGCAGGGGAAAAAAGGTGAGGGGGCCGGCAGGTTTCATCATGTTGTTCTCCCGATCTCGTGCAGAACGGCAGGCAACGATGGCTTTCATGGCTCTCCACATTTCGTCCGTTCAAAGGAGCCTCGACGGCCTAACAACGTGAATTCCCTACATGACAAAAACTCGTACCTTACGTTGACGCAACCGGATTGAACTCCACAGTGGTACTCCTACTACTGAAACAACTCAAACATAAATAGCAGCTAATATTTTAGAACGGACAGACGACAGAGTACTTAAGACTTTAATTCAGATTCTGCTTACCACAAATAATTGTTTTTTGGGCTACTGTACAGTATCACTAGCAAATACTAATTCAGTTTAAGCAACTCGTTTGCTATCTTCATGAACCGGCCTAATCCTCCATGCCGAACGCCAGTGCCGCTCACGAAAACGAAGAGCACCACCCACCGCAAATCCCGGTGGGATTAAACTCCTTTCCCCCTTCAATTCAACCACCCTCCGGACTCCGGACCGAACCCGTCTTCTTCATCTAGCTCCTCCGGTCCTCCCTCCTCCTCCACTTGAGCTGACACTTCATCCATTCCCCATCCCACGCAGCCACCACCACAACCTCCTCCATTCGCTCTCCACTCCCAACTCACTCCCTCTCTATCTCTCTCTCTCTCTCTGGGGGAAGGGGGAGCAGATCGGTCCTATTAAATTCGTCACGCCCACCTGCACGTCGGCTCCACCTCGCCATTGCCTTGCTCCAAGCTCGTGTCTTGGGGTTCGGCAGCCGGGGGAGGGGAGGAGATGAAGGGGCTGAGCGGGGCGAAGCTGCTGGTCGTCCACCCGTCGTCGAATAAATCGCCCGGCGGCGCGGGTTCCCCCGGGGCGGTTCTTGGCGCGCGGCGCCGGGTGTGCGCCGCCGTGTTCCTGGCCTGCTTCGCGTGCGTGTCCCTCGCGACCACGCTGCTGTCGGCGGCGCGGGACCCGGGGGCGGCCGGCGCGTCCGGGAGGGCGTCGGCGGCGTTCGCGGTGCCGGCGAGGGGCGGGGGCGGGGGCGGCGGCGCGGCAGCGGTGGGGACGGGGGAGGGCCTGCCGGGGTACGTGTTCGACGCGCTCGTGCAGTACTCGTCGGCGGGCGGGAACTCGACGGCGAGCATGCCGGGCCCCGACGTGCGCGCAATCGCGGCGGTGCTGAAGCGGCGCGCGCCGTGCAACCTGCTGGTGTTCGGGCTCGGCGGGGAGACGCCGCTGTGGCGGGCGCTCAACCACGGCGGGCGCACCGTGTTCCTCGACGAGAACCAGTACTACGTCTCCCACCTGGAGGGCCGGCACCCGGGGCTGGAGGCCTACGACGTCGCCTACACCACCACTGTCCGCGAGTTCCCCGACCTCCTGGACGCCGCCCGGACGGCCCGCGCCGCCGAGTGTCGCCCCGTCCAGAACCTCCTCTTCTCCGACTGCCGCCTCGCCATCAACGACCTCCCCAACCAGCTCTACGACGTGTCCTGGGACGTCATCCTCGTCGACGGCCCGCGCGGGTAACCCATCCAAGATCCAACTTCTTCCACTATCCCCTTCTCCACCCACACCCAGAAAAAAAAGATCTAATTTTTATCTGCTCCATTTCTAGTTCGAGCTGAACGCAAGCATCTAAATCCGTCCCCAATGTGGTTCGTGCTCGGCGTAACAGGTACACGGCGTCGTCGCCGGGGAGGATGTCGGCGATATTCACGGCGGGGGTGCTGGCGCGGACGCGGGCCGGGGAGGGCGCGACGACCGACGTGCTGGTGCACGACTACGAGCGGGAGGTGGAGCGGGCGTGCTCCAGGGAGTTCCTGTGCGAGGAGAACCGCGTCGCCGAGACCAGCACGCGGTCGCTCGCCCACTTCGTCGTGCGCGGCGGCAGCGCCGTCCGCCGGGACGCCTTCTGCTCCGGCGCCGTAGTAGCGGCCGCCCACTAGTTTTTACTCCGATTACTCCTACTCACCTCTTCTTCTACTTTTTTTTAACCTCTCTCGATGATGGTTGTCGATCATGATGTTGTTTGTCATGTGAGTGAAAAAAAGAGAAAGGTGAAGCCTGTAAAAATTGGTGTGACAAAAAAAATGCAGAGGAATGCGTCTCTGTCCTTGACGAATCCATGGTGCTGGTTCGTTCTCTCTCCTCCCCCCATTCCCTTGCCACGGATTTTCCGCGTTTCCTCGACGCAACTACCAACCGGAACCAGAAAAATTCCTTGAGAAACAAAAACCTACACGTGCAAAGAAATTTGACACTCCCTGAATACCTCGGAACACGACATTCCCAGGTAGTAGAGATTGCAACTGGGGAAGAAACGACCTCCAGTGCTCGCACTTTGCTCTGAATTTTCTGTAAATTTCATAGTAGTCTACTACGCACCATCACAATCCGCTAGAAATGATCACTCTCACTGCCTCGCAGCATCGCATACAACCCCAGTGCCATCACAGGTAGGGAACTCTCAATCGTGTTCAGTGCTCGCAACTGCAATGAAGGAAACATGGAGTGAGCGCCGAATTGGCGGCATTAACATGCTGCCATTTTTGGTTCTCTGCAGATCCTTCATTGACTCGGGGCCTGGCCGCCTGGGCCTCGCTGCCTGCCTGTACACGGCCGACCAGGGCCAGCCCCCACCCGTTCGTGGCCGGATAGCGCGCGGTCTCGTGGGCCGGGACGGGAGGACCGAGGATGGGCGGTGGTGGTGGAGCCTCGCGCCCGTGCCGGCGACTGTTGGCTCGTCGTCTGCTGCCTGCTCTCCCATGGAGATGGAGGCATCGGCGCCGCCTGACGCGACGCAGAGGTTTCTGCCGGCTCGTGCGCGGCACGGCGGTGGAAGAAGACAGCTCCTCCCATCCGCTGCCAGTAGCTCGCGCATCGCGGTTTGATTGGTGCCGTCAGGGAGCGTAGTGCCCTTCACTCCGTGGTCGAACGAACAGCGAAATCTGAGGACGGCCTCGCCTGCTTTTGTGCATCGTGTGGACAAATTAAATTACAGCCTGAGTCTCCTAGTTTCACTTTCACAGTTTCACCGTGTGATTTGGGTCGAGACCTGGGGTCCATGTCGTCCTCTCTGGCTCTCTGCTGACGATGGCGCTCGTCCACTTATGGATCGAAAACAGATACAGAAAAATCAGACACGATCGAACATGGTGTCCAAAAAAATGGATGATAAAGCAACTGTAGCCGATAATAAGATATCCGTCTTCCATCTGGACGGAGGAACAACTGTTCTTACTCTTCTAGTAATGGAAAGTTTAAAGAAGAGAGGTAAACAATACGGAGTATTACAGGAGAGGAGAAAATGCTTGCTGCAGTAGTTAGTTCAACACTCTGCTGTCTCGACGAGATGCAAGGGTACTAATCATCTTTTTCCTCTGCGCCGAAGATGCCCTGACATGCTGAATGCTGTGACACGCAGCCATCGTGCAATATGACAACGAGATTGGCCGACGAGAAAAGAAGAGAATGGTGTAGGGGCGGCAGGCGATGGGGCAACGTTTGTATTGGTATTTGGTAGTGAGGAGATGACGGTACATGATATGCATGCTCAGAACCTCTTCAGCGCGGGGCTGGTCAAGTAGGCATGGAGCTCTCTCCTCTGCAGCGCTGAGGTCGAGCTCCTCATCTTCTACCCCGTCAGCGAGCTTGTGACATCCTGACAAGAATAAATTTGAGCCCACCGGTGGTTCAAGTATAAGTGGTATGGTATATGGTATACGTAGAGCGTTGTTCCACCTTGCTAGTTGAGAGTGAGTCTCATCAATATATAAACTCAAGTGCCAAGTGATTTCAACCTCCGGATTAACCCTTTTACGCAAAGCGAGAACGAAAGCGTAAGCGGGGTTAATGCGAGTGCGTGTTTTACTCAACGTGCGAGTACAACTGAGCCATATTTGGGACTGGGACGTGTGCATGTGCGTGCTAGGGACGCGGATAGTTGGTAGGAGTACGTGTTTTACTCAACGTGCGAGTACAACTAAATTATATTCAGAACTGGGCGTTAAGCCTCGCGACGCGGCCAAGATCTAGGTGAGGCAACAAAGACAAGCGGTTCAGTGCCTGGAGCTGTCTGGTAGCGAAGATTTCGAGACTAAGCATGGCTTATAAGTACCACTATTAATGGCGCACATGACAGTTAATTATAACAAGGTGTTGACTAATCGACCATGTTTAGGCGTGGAGTCGAAAGACGAGCAGTGCGCTAGCTAGGGTTTGCGCGAGAGGCGTAACGTGACGTGGGGTCAGCGAACAGCGGCGTGGTTCGTCAGTGCCTCGATCGCCTGAGCCGACGCGCGACGCTGATGGTGCTCGCTACATGGATGCGAGACGAACAGGAAACTGAACCGAGTCTGATACTCTGATGTGACCACACTGTTCGAGTGGACCGGTGGTGCCACCGTGCACGCACGGCCCATCCTGTTCGTGCACGAGCGGCCAGAGAGAAGGGGAAGCGGCTTCGGTTTGGTTGGGCACGTCGCCGTGCGGCGGAGTCGTGCCACCGACAAGGCACGCCAGATGCGGCGCCACAGTAACTAACAAGGTGTTGACCAAGAGATCAAGAAAAGAACAAGTGGTCACCGATGATGCCACACTCTAGATTTTATGGGGGACATCAATTGGGTCAACGAACAGCAGTAGCGGTTCCATCAGTGTGCTTGAAGAGCATGGATTTCGTCAAAGTTTTTTTCTTTTTTGAGGAAAAAAATCGTCAAAGTTTTGCACGGAATTTGTTCGGAAGCTCTAGGGGACTCTCACCCCCAGCCCAAGCTGACGGGCGATGGCGGCGGCGGCGACCTCTTCGCCGGAAATGTTGGCGAGGGGAGGGGAGGGTGGCCATGCCGTGGACTCGTCTTCCCTGCACATGTGCGGACCGGTCTTGAAAGTTGGAACCGGGTGCGCCGCGTGGCTCAGTCCAGGGGCAGGGCTGTTGCCGCGGACATCCCGTGCGGTCGCGCCGCCGACAAAGCTACGCACGCTCGGTGCGGCGGCGCCGACGATCTACACTGATGGGAATGGGAGGAGGAGCTTCGACAGCTTTCAGCCTTTACTTGTGTGCAACCAAGCTGCTTCTTCGGGCCCAGCCAGAAAGAGAACATGCCCAGCCCAAACTACACTTTCTGGATACCTCATATAAAATCATACTAAATTCCAACGATCAGGCTGGGCTTGCAACTGGACACTTCTTCTTTGCCTCGCGACGCAGATCGGACTTGATTCAGCGCATAAGGGAGTCGTCTTCCTCCTCAAGCTCGCACACCTCAAGCCGTGGTATCCGCCGGCTCAGTAGAGGCACAGGGGGTTTCCCCTTCGCCGGCGAAGACGGCCGGCGACAGAGCAGCCAGAGACGCGTTTGTGGTAGTTCCTCGCCCCCGCTCCACCGTCAGCGGGGCAGCTCTCCGTGCGGCGCCTGGCATGGCAAGTACCTGCGTCTGCATGGTTGCCATGGAAGGTGCCTGTTCAGGTTCAGCGTGGATTATGCGAGCTCTGGAATTCTTTGCTAAGCTCGAACAATGTTCCGTTGAAGCAAACAAATTAAAAAAATATGCACAAATTCTGGGAGTACACTACAAACAATGGCTACGGTGAAGCATTTCATCAGGTAGAAGTTGAACACAAGAGCACAGGTCAATCTTACAAATGCTGGCCCGAACTGAAGAAGACTGCAATGTCCAAGCCGGAACTATACAGTCAGAGGCCTCGTAAATATCATCCCGCGGGCATCCATTGAGCAAAAGACGGCGACAGATCGGCGGCGGCGCGTTAATGATGTGCGCCGGCGAATCTCGCACGCTTCCGGTCAGAAGCAGGCGGGTCTCCTTCGGATTGGAAGAGTGAGGATCTATCGCTGGGGTTTGCGGATCGTGGGAGGCTGATCCATGTGCCTGAACTGGAGGAACGGTGCGGCGGGGGCCGGCGCCGGCGAGTCGTCGAGAGGACGAGAGAACGAACGGCCCATCTAAACGGGGCCCTTCATTTATAAAATTTACAGGAATATAAGGGGTTATGTGTAAATACTTGATCCAGTATTTTCAGAAAACCTTCTAACTTGGATCGCGATTCGAGGTCTGTATGTAAATATTTCTATGCTATATTTTCATAAAACGCCCTCATTTGGATCGTGATTATTAATCGCGATCCAAACTAGGGGGTCATTTGTAAACTATAGTTTCGATATTTTCAGAAAGCCCCTGATCCAGATCGTGAATATAGGGATTAATCTTCAGGCTGCCGCTCGAGGAGAGAGCCGTCCCGGCGTGGCCGCGAGTCGCCGCCGCTCTCGTCGCATTGCGCGGCGGTGCTGGCGATGATATCCTTATGCCTGTAGTGGAGACACCAGTCGAGGCTATGCGAGGATATCGGCGGGGGCGCGCGGCGGCGTGCCGCGCCGGAGCGTCTCATTGCTGTACGCGATGGCGCTCGCCACGGCCTCTGCGCGCCCACGGGCCGTGTCGTCGACGGCGCCCCCGCGTGGTGGCGGCGACTCCTCGGCGGCCCTGGCCTTCCTCAGCCGCTTCGAGATCCTCCGCAGGCATCTTCCCCACCACGTCGCCCTTGGGTGCCATGCTCGCCGCATGCGCAGTCATCTCTCGGGTTCTTGGACGCGCGCACCAGGGTCCAGGGCTTTGCTGGAGCTCCACAGCAGCGTCCCGGCGCCGAAGCACAGCGGCGAGGTGGTGGCGCTCTGCCGCCGGGACGTGAAGAAGTTGAAGTGGCCCGAGCTCGACGAGGAGGTGGCCACGCGCCGATGGGAAGGAGCCCGGACAGGCTCCCTGATTAGCTCCGCCCGCGCTGAACGCCGAGGACGACGGGCGGTCAGGCTCGGAGGAGAGGAGGATGCAGCAGTCGCGGCCGTGGTCACGCAGCGGCAGGCCCCGCCATCGTCGCGCCCACGGCGTAAGCGAACAGCCAATTCATGGCAGCGAGTGCTCGTAGGAAGGGGACAACCGAATTGGAATGGAATTTGAGTTTTGCCGCCTGCATGCCATTGTTCATCCTATGGTGGCATCGATCATATTTATGTTCACGTCGTGATCATCCACGGCATCGTCATCTTGGAGATGGCAAGCCTAAACGGCTAATTGGTGTTCTTGTGCATATGGAAGGCTCCGCCCAATTTTATGCAACGGTTGCCTCTTTTCTGACTGTCATAGTGTCATTCGATAGCAGGCTCGCGCCAAGAGCCCATTTCTGTTCTCTTTTATCCAGCAAGCATGAAAGCGCACCGATTAGCAAGCATTAGGGTAATCTCTAGGATTAATTCCTTAAAAACCATTATGATAAACATCTAAACTCTAATCCTACACTACTAGAAAACGGTTTTTAGGCCCGGGTAAAAAAGTATTTTTAGGACGGTGCGATACCCATCCCTAATTCTCGCAGCTACAAATGCTATTTGCAAGGGCGGGTAAGACGACCATCCCTGAAAACCCATTTCTAGGGGCGGGTCACCCCCTCAGAAATCCATTTCCAGGGGCGGGTCACTCCCTCACCCACCCCTGGAAAAGATAAAAAGAAAAGCAAAAGAGCACCACGGTCCGCACCGTTCCGGCTGGTACAACGCCCACGGGTCCAAACGACGAGCGCGGGGCCCGCCCCAAGGGCGGTGTTGCGGCTAGGTCTCAGCGGAGGAGGACGCCTGCACGGAGCCCGGGCATGCGGAAGGTGGATGCGGGGACGAAGCGCGCCCCTGGACGGAGTTGCAGAGGACGCCGAGCAGGGGCGGCGCGCAATGGAGCTCTCGAAACCCCCAAGCTCCGCCGCCCCCCGCCTCGCCGCGGCCTTTTCCAGAACACCTCGCGCGCGATGGCCAACGTTGGCGCGACTACTGAGGTGGAGGCTGTCCGCGCGGAGGCTGCGGAGATTATACTCGCCGACCATGACGGCGACATGGAAGCGTCGCTCGGCCGCGCCCGTGACCTTGCGCTCATGCACCCGAGCTCAGTGGTCGCACACCGCCTCCTGGGCGAGCTTCAATACGCCACCGCCATGCTCGCGGCCCACAGCGAGGGCAGCTCGAAGGATCACCTTTCCATGGCGGCGCTGCACCTCCGTGTCGCCCTGAAAATGCTCACCACGGCGTGGCGCCTCGCCCCAGACTGCACGACGTCGGCCCTCCCTTCTCTTTCCCCACCGTCCTCCCTTCTCTTTCCCCACCTGTTCTTAAAAATATTTTTCTATTTTATTCTAAAAATTTATTTAAATCTTTAAATATAGAAGAACAAATTAAAAAAGTGAAACTTCTACACTGTAATTATTGTGAACTATAGATACAGAAAAAATATACCAAATATATTTCAGTGTATATAAAGGGTTAAAATCGTGGAAACTTGAAAATATAACTTGAGTTGTATGAAATACTATATAGTTATAACTGTATGTATAGAGCACAACTAGTAAATGATCTTGTGATTCTAAATGATCTTAGATAAATAAGTGTTCGCCTACACGGGCTACACGGCTGTGTACACAGCATGTAAATGTTACTCGATGGGTAGACATGCAGTTTAGGCCATAAACGGTATATTTACACGTTACACGGTATTACATGGGTTACACGGTGTGTACACGGGCTAAACGGGCTACACGGCACGGAAAAAAATATTCTAAACGGGCGAGTAGCATAGCATGCCGTTTAGAGTAAGTAGCGTACTATTTAGGATAGAGAACACATCGCTTAAAGGTCTTGTTTAAAGATTTAATTTTAATTCACGCAAAAGTGAATGCAAAACTCTCCTATAGTCATTCTCACTTGAAATTATTTTTTAACTTGTCATTATTATTGTTAGTTTTTAGCATATATAAATGTTACTGTACTTATATTTGTCAATATGGTACAAAACGTGTAATCTGTGTAATACCGTGTACACAGCGTGTACATGGTCTACACGCTACACGGACCCACACCGACCGTTTAGCGTTTACTGTTTAGGTGAACATTAGTATAAAATATAAAATTTTAGATCTTACCACTACAATTTGATGTGGAACTAATCTACATATGAGGTTGTTTGAAAACAAATCAAAACTAGTAGATTTTGAAACTAGAGAACTTATAATAATTTTTGGACTACTAATAATCTTAAATAAAAAAGGTTATCAACTATAAAATTGTATATCTCGTTATATAAAATTTTCTTCATCCAAAATTATATGAAAAAATTATTCATCCGAGATCTTATGAAAAAGTTATGATTCTTTTTGCGTAACATTTATAGAGGCGGATAATGTCATGACATCCGTCCCTTATTTTTAGAAGCGGGTGACGCCATCACCCATCCCACACCATTTTCAGGGTGGGTGATGACGTCACCAGTTCCCTAAAAATGGCATCACCCGCCCATTAAAATGGTAGATATTTTTAGGGGCGAGTAAGACCATCACCCGTCCTAGAAATGCATTTTCAAGGATGGTAGGTTGTCACAGTACTCCGCTTCTTTTATAGCTACAGATAGCAATGGATTATATTTTGACCCACAAAATCTAGCTATGATTTCGTGCCTTTCCCAGTTGTCTCTTCGATGCAAAATTCTCGACACTGCTTCCTGGAACGCCGATTTCTTCAGATCTGTACAGTGATGAAGTGACGCCCGATCATCTCCTCGTCCCCGTCGAAGATTTTCCGGAACTCCATCTCGTCGAAGCTGCCGGGCTTTTCCAACTCGTCGGCCGCCAGATCACTTGGGGACGACGACGCTGCAGTTTTTGCTGCCTTCACCGACTCGCCACGGCACTCTGCACGGATGTGTTGAGAGCGAATGCATTAGACATTGGCGTGCATCATAATTTTATGACAGCCCAGGCACCAGATTGTGCCGCGCGGCTAGCGAGAAACCTACTGTCATTGGCGTCGCGGCCGTGATGCGGCGACTCCTCGCCGTCGCCGTGCGCGACGACGCTCGCGGTGCTTGGTGAGGGCGGCCGCGGCGGTGGGGTCTGCGAGTACGTGCGCTCGTGGCAGTGCGCGGCGGCGCTGGCGATGATCTCCTCCTGCCTGTCGTGGAGCCAGTCGTCGAGGCTAGGCGAGGGCGGCGGCTGGGCCGGCGCCGCGCCGCGCCGTAGCGTGTCCTTGCAGTACGAGATGGCGCGCGCCACGGACTCGGCCCTCTCACGGGCGGTGTCATCAACGGCGCACCTGGGTGACGGTGGCGACCCCTTATTGGGGTTCCTGGCCTTCCTCAGCCGCCTCGAAATCTTCCGCAGGTACCTCCCCACCACGTCGCCCTTGGCAGCCGGCGCCACGCTCGCCGCAGCCGCGTGGTCATGCTTCGTGGACGGACCCGCGCGGGCGCCGCGGGAGCCGCGGAGCAGCCTCCCGGCGCCGCCGGCGCCCGCGCCGAAGCACAGCGGCGAGGCGGTGGGGCTCTGCTGCCGGGGAGTGAAGAACCTGGGGTGGCCGTCGCTCGACGACGAGGACGAAGACGAGGGGGAGGAGATGGAGGAGGCCGAATCGGCCGCCTCAACGCTGAACGCCAGCGACGACGCGTTGTCGTGCTCGTGGCACTTGGGGGTCGTGGCCCTCGCCACCATCGCGGCGGCGCCGGGGAACAGCCACGCCGCGACGAAGTGGAGCAGCTGCATGATTGCGGGGTGGCTAAGGCTAGCAGCTAGCTAGCGCCTAGTGTTTAACGAGCAGCTTGGGTTTTGCGTGCGTGCGTGCTCAACTACCTATTCGTGCCGTGTGGTGTGGCAAACTTTATATAGATGCGGTGATCGCGGCGGCGTCCGCGCGCTCCGAGATGCCGTCCTTGCCTGCCAAACTGGGACTCGTCGGCGGGCCGCGTACTTGGAAGGCGCCTGTGGCTCCTTCCATATCCATGTGGCCATGACACTATAGTTGCCTTCTTCTCAGACTTCTACCATATATATCGGCGTGGTTAATTCTCGCTGACTGGTTGGATCAGGATGGATGGATGGATGGATGAGAAGATGTGCGGCTTCAGTTCGGGACCTGATCCTTTGCTAGTTTGCTGAAATCTTGGTAGGTGCTGGCTCGCAGAGTCGCAGATATAGCGAGAACAAAGTTTACACCGATCTGCTCATGGTTGTATGGTAGAGTCCAAGCCTAGTAGGACGGAGTCCTTGTCCCTGCACGACTGTCGGCTAGCCTCGCGTGTCGTACGTGTCTTCCGTCGCCGCGGCTCATCTCCCCTCCTTGTCGATCGAGCAGAGAGCAGCCATGGCGCTGCACCTTCTCGGATCCAAGCTCCCCCAAGCCCTGCCGCGTCATCTCGTGAAGGGGCTGCGCCCGCTGGCTAAGGCTACCGTTCCGTTGGTAGGCGATTCGACCGTCTCTGCTTGGGTTCAGGTGCAACGTCGATCGTGAGCTCTTTCCTAACCCTAGGTTCCATGGGTTCCTGCTCCTCCTCCTCAGGTACAGGAGAGCTCCGCCTTTGGTTCGTTGCCCACCAAGAGCCAAGGATCTACTGCCTAGAGCCAACGCTACCTGTAGCCTCAGTTCATCCTCAAAGGTAGTAAGTACTTTTTGACGTTGCGATAGATTAAAAACCTTGTGCGTGTTGTTTCTGTTTTACAGTCAAAGATTTTCGTCACATTATCTACTACTAAAGTTGCAATATAGATTATGTTCCTGTGAGTCTTTTCTTTGTTCTTCAATATATATCTGCATTATGAGTTCATTCAGAAATGAAATTTCAGGGACAATTTTTTGCTTACTTCAACATGATATACGCATCAATTGACCTCTGAGATTTACTCGTCATCGGATAATTTCTTTTTAGCACCAGCAGGTTTTTCTTTTTGCTTGTTTTAATGGAAGAGTCAGTTTTCCAGATTTGATTTTGAGCACGTTATTTGCCCGTTCAGGCGCAGGCAGGTTATGATTCAAGTTTTGGAAGAAGGAACTTCAGTTCAGGCCTTCCCACTGAAAATACTCGGGTATAGTGTTCCGCTCATAATTCTAATGGCATTAAACTCTTCCCAGATAATTGATTGTTTAATTATACAGTTATTTGTCACTAAGATTTCTAACATGTTGGAACATCTTTTCTTCCTTGCATGCTGGTTTATTCATGTATGAATTAGTTATCACTATAGGTATCAAATCAAATTTCTAAATAATTGTGGTCTCTCTTGATACTAAAGGTTGGTGTATTTCTTTGCACGCTTTCTTACATAAAATAAATTCTTCTTTATAAGCAATTGGGAAGATGTCTTGCTGATTAGTTTAACCCCTTCTAATAAGCAACTAGAGTGTAAGGTGTTTAATCACCTTTATGTTTCACTTGAAAAAGATAGATCGAGATGCCTCTTTTGTATCTTGTTGAGTTGAAATGCCTAGTCGGGCACAAAGCTCTTGTTAAGCCCGATGGAGGCCTCGGCGAGGGAGGACGAAGTGGCACGCATAGCCACCACCAGCAGCGGCGCCATGGCCACCTTCCCCTCGCCTCCTCTCTCTTCGTGGCCTCGCCCCCATCTTTCGCGCGCCACAAACTCATCTCCAACACATTTACTTTGCAAACAGCATTGAGCCCCTACACAGATTCGCCCATTGTCTAACATCGGGTGATGGCGACCTTGGCCATGAGTCCATGACGCCACCATTGGAGGGGAGCGAGCAGGTGGGGCGGCCATGGACGGACGCGGACGGGCATGCCGAGGTTACATGGAGACTGGAGCTGTGGGGAAGCGCAGTTGGCGATGCTCCCCTTCACCTGTGCTCCAGCTTAGCAATGACGAATACTTGTGTAACAACCCGTGGCCTCCGGTGATCGGCGGAGACGTGAGCAAGCTCCAGTAAGAGATCAGAGGATAGGCGAGGTCGGGCGATGTACCCTGAACCCCAGCTAGACTCGTTTCTCAAGAAGATTGTTCATGTTCTGTTCGATACAGAGGCTCGGCCTATATGCTCGAGCGCAGACGCTGACTGACTGGACCCACCGGCCAGTTACACAAACGATTAGAAAAAATAGTTTAACTTAAACACGACACGTCGATGACGCCATCCGCCCCAGCTGCAGACGTTACATAGGGATGGGCTGGATCTCTGCAGGTCAGGAACAGACGCGCGTAGGGCCGAGATGGAGGGGTTGTTGGTGTGAGCTCGCTCAAGATTTGATGTGCAGATTTAAAATTGATTGTTCTGGCCAGCAACTTTTTTTTTTTGAGGGGATGGCCAGAAACTCATTGCTGGCCGACGGTGAGGTCACAAGTTCCTCCGAGCGTGCGAGCTCAAGAAGGCCATGGCGCCATTGAGCAGATCAGTGCGACCGCCGCTGTCCAGATCGAGGAAGGGGACGACGCTTGGGGCCCATGCACCAGTGACTGGAGAAAGAGATGTCGCGGGGGTATTTTGGGCAATACAGGAATATGGTTACCTCTATATGGGCCCAAAGGCATCATATACGTTGAAAATGGCATGGTTTCAGAGCTGGAACAAATTGTAATGGTACGATTCCAAACAGGTAAAATAAATGGTATATCTTCAAAGTCACATATTTGCAATGGTGAATCCAATTAACCCTTTTGTAATAGGTTAATACATGGCTCTCCATCTCCAGGCAACAATTTTGGTTTCAGCCGTAGGATTTTTTTTTTCTCCACCAAACCCGGCATTTTGTGAATGAGAACAATGCAGAAGTGTGTGCCGAATCAGAGAATAGTGATCTCACCAACTTGAGATGAGATGAAACCCACACGATGAACAAATAATATTGAACAATCTCAGCATATAAACCTGGTTCACATGACGACACTACCAAATCCTACAAAGGAAACGAACAAGATGGGACAATAATTCTGCCTGTGACGTTACATAACAGCAATATTTTCCCATCCATTTGCTGTTCCAATTAGCACATCTAGGAAATCATAGAGCTCACAAACAACGCCACGCAAAGAGCATGGATATAGGAAGAGGAAGGGCCAAACTCCAAAATTTGACCCACTCAAGTGATTCGAAGATACAATGCAGTACAGATCGACTACCGCCGCCTCATTCCCCTTCCACCACGGCCGCGCATTGCTGCTCCACCACGGCCCCTACCACCCATGGCACTAGCAGCAGCATCGCCTTGTGCACTCTCAGACTAGAGCAAAGATGGCAACCCAGTTAGATTATTTGAATTACATTGTAGCACCAATATGCAAAGAAACGGCTTGCAAAAACAAAAACTTAAGATCGCGAAATTAATGTGTGATTGACTCAAACAGCTTCTCCACTGGAAAAAGAATTAACAGGACTAACAGAAAACTCAAAATATTCCAGAAGTTGCAAATTACTAAACATAGATTTAAATCAAGGATATGTAGTACCAAAATAATAAAGAACATGGTTCTAGCACCAATATGTAGAGAAATAATATGCTCAAAACTAAGACACATTGGAGTGAAAAGAACGCTCAATCATCCTGGAGGTTGTTAATTACTTAATGCGAGTATATGTGCTGCATTCAGCATTGGGTTTGTCAGTTTTATGTGTAGCAGCATAATAAAAAGAATATTGTGTGGAAAGAACAGGTCCTCATCATTTTGAATTTTTATTACCATACTGAAGTGTGGTTATGTCACGTGCATAAAAGGATGAAACTTAAACAATTAAAAACCAGGAAAATAGCACTAACTCTCCCCAATCCTGAGCCAAGAAATTTCAGCCTCTTTCTTTGTTTCTTCAAATTACATTTGGAAACAATGATTACAAGACTAAAGTTCCTACTAAAATAGTAAAATGTGTTGTTAGTGGAAGATATAGAATTTGAAATGCATTTGCACAGGTCGTATTAAGGCCAACATTATGCATCCTGTACATTTCCTTACCTTGGGGTTTTTAACGGTCTCATCCACGCTGAGAATAAGACAAGCAGCTTCAGTTGCAGCATTTATAGCATTGATCTGGAAAAGAAAGTTATGCCACCAATGTAAGAATTAGAATGTGAATTGGCATTGATCTGTGGGTGGGGGGGGGGGGTGTGGAGCACATATACCTTCACAACTGCAGGTTCCCACACAAAGTTAGCAAAGGAATCGGCAATTCCACCAGTGTTGATGTCCACACCATAGTTAGCACCTTCACCTGTTAAAAGTGGACACAAGGTTGGAAAAATAATAGTTCCTCGGTTCATGAAGAAGTTCAGAATCTGCGGTGAAGCTTAAAATATTGAAACAAAGTTAAAGGTAACCTACCAGATGCATGCTTCTGTCTGAGTTTATTTAGCACGTCCGTTGCATCAAATCCAGCATTGTCACAAAGCTGTCTCGGGATAACCTGCAGGAAGATGTATTTCAACTAAGGAACTTGCATTCTATGTATTTCAAAACTGTGATATACAAGAACTTAACAAACATCAAGCAAAACCAAGTGAGTCTCAACATAACTATGACATTCTAATGTTATTCACAAATCATAGTGATTAGACAAAACATTGACATGCATATTTTCTTTATTTCAGAGAAACTTCAACCAACCAGTAGCCTATTAAAGGTCAAGGACACTTCCAGACAAATTGGCTGGCACAAACTATTGATATATGTGAATTCTAATGTTGCATGTATTTCTGCCAATCACACAAATGTCACCCATTCAAGATGCACGGATCTTGAACTATGAGGGTTAAGTAGTTTAATCCACCCTTGGTCTGAGCTCTAAAATCTGAGCAACCCTTGATGACACATCTTAAAAGCTCCTCCATCAAGTATGATTACAGAATAAAGGAGAATATACATTGGATGGAAAAGAACAGGCCAGGAAGATATACCTCAAGGGCTTTAGCAAATGAATTAACAAAAAACTGAGACTTCCCAGCTATGGTCCGTGCATGCTGCCTGAGATACTTGCTTACTTCCATCTAACATAAAAGGAAATAGGTTAGGATACCGACATTTGTAAAAGATCACACCATTTAGCTTAAGTTGACAATACATACATCAATAGCACCACCACCAGGCACAACTGTTGAATTCTTAAGTGCTCTCCTAACAATCATGATGGCATCATGGAGACTTCTTTCAGCTTCCTCAATGAACTAAAATAGCATCAACAACAGAATTAGTATGGTTATGATTAATCTACAAACTTGACAAATCATTGTAGCAATAAAGGACCTGATCTGCGCCACCCCGAAGGACAATGGTTGCTGTTAGACCAGAAGGACAGCCACTGAATATGTTAAACCGTTCATTTCCCACTTGCCTTTCCTCAAATACTTCACAGGAACCAAGAACCTTTTTCAAAAAAGGAGCATGACAAATTTAGGGCCAGCTTAATTTTATTGACAAATAACCGATGTTAAAACATATAACTTAAAGTCCAGCCCAATATCCATCTATATAGTATAGACCAAAAACAACCACTTAAGCATATATACCTCATCGATGACATTGTTCACAGACGTCTGAACGGTTCCACCGGTTGCTGCTGCAACACGCTGTAAATCCTCTTCCGTGACACGGCCAGCACAGAAAATGTCACGGTCTGCAAAATACTGCATAAAGAAAGATTCATTGAGCCAAGGCTAGAGCACTGAATATATGCAAATTATAGAGCAAAAAGAAGAACGATCTGCAATGAGAGTACATACTTGTGTTGCAAGGTCACCAATTGCCAATCGAGAAAGCACTATTTTTGCACCACTTTTAACACATTTATCCAATTTGTCATATATAATGTTCCATTCAGCATCAACAATTGACTGGTATTGCAAAGGGTCCGACAATCTACAAGAAAATAAGACTGCAGTGAGAAAAAAGGACAGAACCGAGGGCACATAAAACACAAGTACAAATAAAGGTAACACTGTAACTGTGTTTAAGTTTGATTAACATACCTAATCTCTGCATTTTCTTTCTCGGATTTCAGCTCAAGCTCAATGTTAAGCAAAAGAATCTTTGGATTCAAGAATTTCTTTGGCTGTTGCTCAAACCCAGCATATGAAAACGTCTTTTTGAAGGCAACACCATTAACAAGGAAGGAATCTCTCATAGTACCTCCAGGAACCTAATAACAGTTCAAACACAAGAATACCTTGATTAAGAGTGAAACTTAGCAGCTAAGCATATAAAGAAATGAAGACTCAGTTTCATATCAGTAGCAACCAGCCAACCACCATAACTTTGAGAATGAACACAAAGATTCTGGTACTAACATATTACAGAATTACCTTCTTTATTCCAATCATGTTAAGCCTGTCATCATTGCCAATAGCAAGCACAGCATCAACAACCATAGAAGCAAAGAATTCTTTCTCGCCGCCTATTAACTTCGATGAGAGCGTTGTTGCAGCGCATTTGGCTAACAGAGATTTCTTTTCTTCTAGGCTTTTCCCTTCTATGCTGACCGCCAGTTCTTTAACTTTCTCAGTTGCCTGATGAGAAACTCGTGTGGATTAAAAAGTTAAATTTAAAAATTGGCAAGGCACTCAATGCAAGGATGTTCAAAGAAGGGAAAATTGGTAAGTGTACTAACCAAATGGCCAGCAATCCTGTAACTACGAATTAGGCTATGAGGGTGTACGCCATCCTCAATGTAAGGCTTTGCCTCCTTTAAGAATTCACCAGCAAGAAGCACCACAGTTGTAGTCCCATCACCAACCTGAAGAAAACAGAATTTTATCATGTCCAGATTACCGCCAAACTGCAGCACGTGGCTGGGTGCAAACAAATCTAGGGGGTTAAAACTGATCAATAGATAAGAAATTGCAGGACAAAACTGGCAGCTCACTCAAATAGCAGAGAACACAAACATCAGCCTAATCACTACCAGGGCATCAGAGCAAATTTTCTGAAACATCCTGACAAAACGCAAACAAGGCATGCCATATATCGAGAATGACTTTCTGGACTGTATAATGGGCAATACAAAATTGGACAAGAAAATAAACAGAGCTTTTTATGCTAAGAAAGCGTTGATTTAACCATTTTCATTAGTTGATACAGCACGGGCAGCGTACTGTATAATTTATCTGTATAAGACTATGCAAAAGATCCAGAAAGAACCGCAAACTTCATTTCAGCGCATTTATGGCACATTGATAATAGAATGGAATCTCGTGTCTCAGCTCATCGCGAAGCAGAGGATTCTTATAAAATGCGTGGAACAAGCTCATACATGACACATCACAATAGGCCAAGCGCACACACGAGCAAGTTAGAGTAAATCTCTTCAGTGAGCTCACCTCGGAGTCCTGCGACCTGGCGATGTCGACGAGGATATTGGCGGCGGGGTGGACGATGTCGAGGAGGCGCATAATGGTGGCGCCGTCGTTGGAGATGGTGACGCCGCCCTTGTCGTCGTGAATGAGCTTGTCCATGCCGCGGGGCCCCAGCGTGGTGCGCACCGTGTCCACCACCGCCGTGCACGCGTTGATGTTGCTCACCATCTGCGCCTTCCCCTGAGACGTGTCCGTGCCCTCCTTGAGCAGGATAACCTGCGGTTGCTGCGGAATCGAGAAACGAAACAAATAAGCGTCAGTAGGAGGAGACTGCGGAATGGCGGAAGAAGAGCCCGCGCCTTGCTGCCTACCAGCATCGCCGACATGGCGGGCAGCTTCGGGGTTGCGTGGAGATGTAGGCTTTGGGGTCGGAGATCTGCGGCGGAGACGACGAGGCGGCACGGCGGCGAGGGTTTCTCGACTGCTCTGTCTGGTGGTGGACGCCGGCGGCGCGGGGCGAGAGTTCCAGGAGTTCTGGGAGGCTCGTCAGTTCGCGTGGGGTCTTATGGGGTTTGTTTGCATCGCGGCCGTTCATTCCTTAGATCTAAGGGACGTCAGCATTTGCAGTTTTGCCTCTGCTATGGGAGGGCATTTGGCCAATCAGCACTCATGGTATAGTTTGAAGATCTATAAATTGTGACTAGACAAGTTTAGAAAAAAAAAAGGTGCGGATAGGAAGGATCCGGATTTAAAATTTTAGCTCTGGAACTGGCACGAGTCGGTCCGTCAAAAACTAGCGGACGGAATCATCTTCATCCCTATTTGCTCTTTTTTCCCCTTAGGTCCAGCCCGACTCGCTCTCACCTCTCCCGATCTCACCCACCCCTCACTCACCCACCACTCACCCCGGGGCGGCGCGGCGGAACCCCTCCACTCCCAGGTCGGATCTGCGCTAACCTAGTACGGATCTACCCGATCCGTCGTTTCCTCCTCCATCCAGTGTAGTTAGCGCACCAGGAACTTTCTGTCGCCCCGACCGTCCCTCTAGGGTGGGCCCACTTCAATTCAAGGTATTCAACTGAATACCTATTATTTTTGGTAAGAAAATTTTTATACTACTACGTAGTATATTGTAGATAGTATGATCCGAATACAAGGAAAAATAGCGCGACGGGCTCCCAATCTATCGTTCAGTCCCAAAGCGTTGATAGCCACGACCTCCTCGTCCGCTCCCCACTCGACGGCCCACACACAGCCCATCGGCCTCAGCGCTCTCAGCTCCGACTTTTTTAAAAAAAGGATAAAAAAATAAAATTGGGAAAAGGGGTGCCGGTTGGGAACATTTTAAAAAATAAGTACCTCCCGCCCGCTGATCGGGCGGGAGGCGTGGGGCCGGGGACCTCCTGCCCATCCAGCGGGCGGGAGGTTCCCCAAGGGCCTCTTCGCAAATAAGAAAGTTATCTTATTCGCGAAGAGGTCCCTGCGGGGGCATCCCGCCCACCCAACGGGCGGGATGTGGTTCTGAGAGGCATCCCGCCCTTTGGTCGGGCGGAAGGTCCCCCGGCTATATAAGCCCCAACCTGCCCCAAAAATTTCACTTTATCCAGCAAAAATCAGAAAAAAAAAGAAAGAGAGGAGAGGAAGAGAGAAGAGAAAGCGGCGAAGCCCTGTTCACACGTCGATTTGGAGGTATATTCTCATTCTAGCCGTATAATTACTCAAAGAAATGATGCTGGCTCCAGTTCTGCTGAAGCTGGCCCTACAGGTGATGCTACAGATGGAAGACCTCCGGTTGCAACAAGGAGTGGGAGACGTCGCCGATCGAGTGCTACTACGTTATCAGGCATCATTTAGTTGTAATTTTATTTGAACGTTGTTTGCTCATGTGTAATATTTGCCGCGTTGAGATTGTATCAGACCTGGATGTGTATTTGTAATATTTGCCGCATTGACTAAAGACAGAATATTTGGATTCATGTATTTGTAATATTTGTAATGTTTGTAATGTTTGTTATCATATTATTTTTAATGGCTTCATGTATTGTACTATCATAATATTTGGATTCTACGTTGCAAAACGTTATCGTTTAACCATATTCGTACGAATTAAAATTTTATATGCATACATAAGAGTATGGCGAATAAATCTTGTATTTGAAAAAAATCTGAATTTTAAATAGTTTGTGAAACATAAATTCTAAGAAAATATAACAAAAATCATAACCAGGGGACCTCCCGCCCACTGGCTGGGTGGGACGCCTCCCGCCCACTGGCCGGGCAGGACGCCTACCTCAGGGACCTCTTCGCGAATAAGAAATTTTTCTTATTCGTGAAAAGACCCTCGGGAGGGGTCTGGAAATTTTTTTGGAACCTCCCTCCCGCTGGGCGGGAGGTCCCCGGCCCCACGCCTCCCGCCCGATCAACGAGCGGGAGGTAACTATTTTCCGAATTTTTCCCAATCGGCTCATTTTTCGAATTTTATTTTTTTATCCCCTTTTAAAAAAAACTCTCTCGGCTCCCCGCTCCCCCGACCCGGCGACTCGGCGAGCCCCCCTCCCGATTCAACACAGCAGGCAGGAATAGGCGGCGGCGGCCCCTGGCGAGGCAGCGACGAGCAAGCAAAGGCCGGCGGCAGCCCGCACCCCACAGGTGCTACGCGGCGGCCGGCGGCTAGTCCGAGTGCTCGCCGTATCGCTAGGCGCCTAGGTGCTCCCGGTCCGCACGCCACCAAGGGCCTCCGCCTACGCGGCGGCACACTGTGGCTGGCGCGGGTGCGCGGCTCCACCTTCGCCAGGCGCCAGCGTTAGGGCGGGCCGGCGGCCGGCGGGCGCAGCGCGGCCAGGCCTGAGTGCGGCACGGCGGTTGTTGGGCTCTGCAGGCTGTGGCTGCCGGGCTGTGCGGCACCGACATCCGAGCAAAGCGAGACATCAAGCAAGCAATTGAGCCAGTGATAGTGGGCCAACAAGATCCAAAAATTTGCCGTGAAAGTTTGCCATTGCAATTTGCGAATACTTGTGAATTCTTTTCACCCTTTGAAAATTTTGAATACCCATGCTCCAAATTCTGGGCCCGCCGTCCCTGATCTGCTTCTCCTCCGGTCGGTGCAGTTGGCGCGCCAAGAAGCTCCGGCGCAGATCCTTATCGATCCGCGCCTTTTCTCCTTACTTGCCGCACGCCAAGAATCTCCGGCGGCCAACTGCTCCGACCGTCCCGAAGTTGGATCTCCCTCCCCGAGCCGTGCCAAGAAGCTCCGGCCGTGTACTACTCCGACCATCACCGAGCTGTTCCTCCCTCCCCGACCCGCGCCAAGAACACCCGGTGCAGATCATTGTGACGTTTGATAGGCATGTTGTGATGTGTTTTGCTTCTTATGCGGTTCCATGCTCATGATCCCTGGTAAAGGTAAAAAAATTATTTGAGTTGGAACAGTATGATTATGCTAGATGATCATGGATGCACATAAATATGCTCTGCCCTTGTTAGTTGTTGGATTGGACTATGTGTTATGTGCTAGCGATCGTCACACTGATATGTGGCACAGCTCCTGGTGACCAGAGTCTCTCCATGCTTACTTCGATTCCCCTATGATTTCTGAAGTTCACACAAAAGGATATAGTAGATAGGTAAGAAGTGTAAAAATATTTATAACAAGCTAGGTAACAAAATACAGGCATCTAGCGAGGTTACTGACCAATTTGTGCCGTATGCTCTTTTTGTGCCATATGCTCCTTTTGTAATATCAACGATGTTCAACTGAATGTTGTTCCAGCCATCATCAAGCTTTAGTGGCATTGTGCCGATATATGTCTTTACCCTTGTAACAAACTACAAAAAGGGTTTGCAAGTGAGTATGATTGAGTGCACACACTTTAGGCTCCTCAAATAAAAAAAAAGTTCAAAAATTTTACTGCCTGAAATTTTACTGTGTTTTTTGGTGCTTGAAATTTTACTGGATTGGGTGGGTATGTGAAAAGGTTTTGTTCATGGTGGCTGTGCTTGCTTGATGTTACTGAACAATCATTCATGATGCATCACCCTGTTACTGAATAACCATTTTATCTATGCTTAGCTGAAGCAATTTTGTCTATGTCTCACTCAGCATGCATGGTTAGTATTTACCCACTCTGCCCTTCCCCCAGGCGCGGATGGAGCGGAAGTTCTACGAGAAGTATACCTCGCTCAAGGTACCACTCACCCGCTTCTTCCTTGCCCCGTTTCTCTTCCCCGTCCACGGTGGATTGACGCTGCAAATACTTTTTTTCCTGGTTGGATCTCTTGCCACGTCGCAGAAGCGGAAGCTGCTGGACGAGGGGTTGGAGCGGAAGCGGGAGGAGGAGCTCAAGGAGCTTTATGATGGTAGGACCAGGCCTCTGAATTTGGGTTGGATTATGGCCTTATGGGAGAGGGAGGGTTTTGGGAGAACGGTTTTCTTTTCCCTTCATTTTCTTTTTTTTTCTGATGATGCAGCCATGAAGGATTGGGTCCGCGGCCTCGAAAAAGATAAAGAGGAGCTCAGTGAGAAGCTGTAAGATGTGACTGTTACTATTGAGTGTGGGTTAGGGTTTCCTTGTTTGGAGGTGGAAATGGTGCCTACACCATTGCTTATGTCCCTTCTCTGTCCATCTATTTTTGCTAATTTGATATTCCAGGGCGGACAAGGAGGATGAGCTTGAGAAGGCCCGTCAGGATTTCCTTGCAGATATTTGGGGTAAGAATCTCTTTTTAGTTAGACCTGTTTTAGCAATTGGAATAGAAATGCTTATTAATCTGGCACATGCATGAAACTGAAACACATGTTTGGGAAATGGAGGCAGTGATGCATCCCTGATTAAAATTACCTATTGATCAGTGTTCCACAATGCTAGCAATTATCAGCTTGGCGTGCATTCCTTAATATCTAACTAATGATGAACATTGCAAATACTACTGAAGCTTACATGTCGAGTCTGCTCAGCTTTGATTTCTTAAATAATTTTTCATTCTCCTAATCTTACTGCCTGCAACCATGTTTTGTTTTTCTTTATGTCTAGCTTGTCATGAGAACTAGGCACGAGTTGAGTTAATCCTTGCAGCTGATTCTCCTTGCTATGATGTACTTGTGAGCGGATTCTCCTTAATTTGATGTATTTATGCCTGTAACCACCATACACAAAGACCGGGGATGCACTGGGTCTAAAATTTGTTAAGAAGAAATGGCCACACATACCCTATTAAACTGCATGCTACAGTCGTTTACCTTTTTCACAGCATTACAATATAAACTGAGAGAGGAACTGTTGCAATACCTATGCTCTTGCTTTCCTCTATGGATGAATACTTGAACAGGGAATCCCGAGTGGCAGGAGAAATTGTGAAATGGAGAGAATATATATACACTAGTTGGAGTATTGTCTATAAAATTGCCACAGATGTGTGTCAAACAGTTCAGGCCAGAGCATACTATCTCACCGCACTGTGGACACCGAAGGACATCCAAGTTTGATGTGTGTCAACTTTACTGCTTCGCATTACTAGAATGCTGGCTATAGCTAATTAGCATCAGATAAATTAAGAATTTTTTATTCTTTGTCCATTTATTGTAACTGAACTATTTTGTATTGTTTGCATTATGGTCACACAACCGGTCAACTTTGCATTCATAATGTTTTGAGTAGTGTTTGGTAGGTTGACCCATTGAAATGGTATATGTACTTGTGTTCATACACTTGTCTTTTTGCTATGGTCTTGTTAGTGAACAATGGTATATGACCAACCCTTTAACACTACCCGGCAATCCTACATTAGTCCTGACGTGGTAATTTAAGTCATAGTTTGCACGCACCTGGTTAATAATCTGGTCATGACAGTATAATTCATCACAATTTGTGAGATGGAGCAGTCCTTTGGCATCACCTTTACTTTTAATGTTGCCACGATGTTTCATTTTCCAATCCTTTTTATTAATTTGGTGTCAACTAAGTTATTAGGTGCCGCAGTTTACTTATTTCAATTTTTGTTTCATGCAGCAAGGGACAGTGAAATTCTGAGGCTTAAGCAGCTCTTGGATGAGAAGACCGAAAAAAACAACTCTACGGCTACTAGGTCTGTGGACCAAACACCTGAACTTGTCCATGAAAATCCAACTCGAATGTCGCCTAGAAGGAAGACACCACAGTCAAACATGAAGGCAAAGAGGGTACAGTTGAGTGAAAGTACTGTCATTCCTCACAGTGGCCTTGAGGAGGAATCTCAAGAGGTCAGTTATCTGTGGAAGCCAACTAATTCCTTGTAATATAAAAGTATTTGAGTTTACTAATCCTTTTTCTGATGGCTTGAATTTATCTGGTCCTGCAGCTACAATGCTCTAGAAGATATACATGCATCTCAGGTTAGTGAAAACAAAAATGCTGTTACTACTTGGTTGCATGCCTTCAAATTATTTAACCAGTGTGTTTGTTGATTCAGGGAACGAGACAAACGAATGTCCCAGCGCTGATATGTTTCACTTGCTGCTTCAATCTTTAGTTCGCATGAAGGTCACAGTAGATGATGGAACAGAAAGATTTTCGGTTTCAGTCTCCCATGAAGCTACTGGTACTTGTTCACCCGAATCTCATCTTCTTGTTTTACTGCAGCTCAATTCTAGAATAGCACTAGCTATTCTGCATTTTATTTTGTATTCTCATGTTGTTACTATCAGTATGTGATTTGGTATGTTACTTATTGTTGCCAGCGTAAATGTTCAGACTGTAATTATGCTGAGGAATTGGTGCTGCATCTTAAGCCTTAATAATATTTTTCTGAAACTGACTTAGGTGATCTTTGGTGATCAAATACAGATGATAATATCTTTATTTAAAAAAGCACAAGTTTTTGTTGCTTTGTCGTTTGGTCTTGTCTTTTATATGGAATAGCTTACATACAGATCTTATTGGGTACAAAAATATGTAATAATTTCATGGTGACTGTAGAACTGATGCTAGAGTGTGAATTATCGGACTAAATGAAATACTTACAAATCTTCACTATCTGAAATTTATAATATGGTGATATATTAACTTATTTTTCAACGGTATACTCTGAATATCTTTTGGAAATATTAGTGACAGGGGAGGGGGAGGTCTAAGCCTTCTTGATAAGTATTGATTTGTAGTTCAAGATGTTGGCCTCCATTAAAGAATGTAGAGTCAGCACACCCTAAAATTACGACAGCTATCATGTTAACAAAGTAACATCTGTTTTATGGGTTGCATTTCATTCCAGGATTATAATCCTTGTGGAGTTGTTCAAATCGATGCAGGTTATAATTTCACCCTCACATGGTTAGAGAAACCTGGTGAATGGTCATATAAGCTGTCTTCATTGGGCACCCTGGAAAGGATAGCCGTCAATTGGATGAAGCAAGACATAAGATTCAGCATGAACATGTTCCGTCTGTTCTTCGAGCGGATATCAAACATCATCACTAAAGGGTGACCGCGTGCTTCATTAGAGCTATAGCTACCTCAGCTTGCCTCTGGATGTGTAAAACGAAGCTGCTGAACTTGAAGCTGCAAACCTCTGGATGTGAAAAGATGACCTCTGGATGTAAAAAAGAAATATTGAAGTGCTATCTTGTGGCATAACTGTTTTGCTGTCTGTCTTCTTTAATCGAGCTTACAAATGGTTCATAGGTGACAGTTGTTGCCATGGCATATCCCTTCATTATGTCACCTAATGTGACCGTCAGTTCATGGTTCCAGATGTTAATCACTTAATGCACAGGTTTGGCAGGAAACATCACTTTGGGATCTCCATATATATTTGGCTGTCGCCGTCAATTTGAACATCTCCAGTTCAAATGACATCGAGGCAATTTCAAAATATTTCCATGTCGTGATGTGGAAATGAATTTGTAGAATGATGTGAAATAACAGTATAGGTTATATAAGAGCAGAAAGTGTTAGATAGGGGTGAGTGTACATTTTGGGTTTTTTCTTTACAAATGTTTGCAAAATCTGCTAGTCTACCTTTTAGGAAAATTAATAATCTGTTACATCTGTTAAGGTTTGGGAGAAACAATATCCCCATACTCATCTTCATCACCGCTATTATAGAAGAAATGGCTTTGGTTGCCATCCTACTGGTATAGATTTTCGTATGGGCAACAGAGGTCATTAGAAACTGCACATTTTCGAGATCATGCTGATGCGGTTTCTGAGCATTTTTTAGATGGAATTTGTCGCCCTCGAATCAAGATGTCATTCCCATCTCAATTTGAAACAACCAGAGGCGATTACATCCAGAACTCGGAAAACAATTACAGACTTGCCTAGCCCCAGGCTAGAGGCGACTCAAACATCCTCCCCTGCCACACCACCAGACTGGAAACTGAACCTAACTAAACTGTGACTCCTCCAAATCGGCTCTGGCTCATCTATTTTTTAAGTAGAAGATAGCTTCTGAAGCTATTTGGAAAAGTAACTCATTTATTTTTGAAGTAGAAGATGGCTTCTGAAGCTATTTGGAAAAGTAGCGTTTGGTACAGTCTGAAGGAGCTGGTAGCGAAGGGAGCCGTGCCAAAGAGCGACTGAGTGGGACTAACGAGAAGGGTTCGACCGGCTTTGATTTCCGGATTTGAACTCTTTTTGAGTGAATTCCCTGAATGCCACTGAAATTTTGCTGGATCCCTTGAGTGCCATTAAAATTTTTCACATCCCTTAGCTATCACTCCCCGGCGGCCGCCTCCGCCCGTGGCGCTACAAAGAAGGTCATCGATGGGAAGTTCGATGTGCTGGTGCATGTGCTCAGGACTGACAGGACGGGATGGACGAAGCAAAAGTGAAGGAAAAAAATAGTAAAGGAGAAGAATCGGAGGTGTTCTTACTAGCAATCCATTCGTCTGATTTTTTTCATCAATCAATCCGATTTGGTTCGATTTGTATTGCCTAGAAGTCATGCCAAAAAAGCCTATGCTCTCGCTCAGTCGCCCACTGCTGCATATGCGTGTTCTCCCTAATCGTCGCTGCAATGGGTATAACTCAATTTGCTCGTTTCCTTTTTAATTTGAGGCTAGTTCGTTGATCTTATGGGTGAGGAACTCAATGTAGCACAAATAAACTCGATTTGGGCAGGGCTAGTTTCCAGAAAAATTAATATTTCTGAGTTGGCCCAAAACCTAAAAATCAAGGAACAAATTATACTAGCTGCAACAGTGTAGATGAATGCAGACGATATAACGGTAATCTAACACAAATGGCACCGAAGAAATTGCAATTTTAAAAGTTACAGTCACGGAACGGGAACGGGAACCGGAAGTAAAGAATTTTAATGGCACTTAAAAGAATCTACGTAAATTCCAGTGGCATCGAGGGAATTTAGTCTAAATTTTTTGCCCGACACTCCAAAGAGCAGCAAGCCAGCCAGCCAGCCAGCCGCCGCACCAACGGACAAGCTCCGGGTCTAGCTAGGGTTTCCGTTCCGCTTCCTCTCCCCGCACGCGAAGCAGGTTGGTGCGCTCTGCCCCGGTACCCCCGCTTCTCCCCTCCCCCGCTTTGACACGCTCCCCTCTGATCCGCTCGGCCGCGTCGCAGGGCGCAGCGTTGATGGCAACGGCACCGGCGCCGGCGGACCCGAAGGCGGAGGCCGCCAAGATGGACCTCCTGGAGGACGACGACGAGTTTGAGGAGTTCGAGATCGACCAAGGTGCGCCCTCGCTTTCGTTTGCGTATTTCTGTTGATTCGGCAGAAAGGTTTGGATGATTGATTGATTAGACGGAAATCCATGCGCTGCTTGCATCCTGTGCGTCCCTTCTGATTTGTTAGGGGACTGATTTCAGCGGGACTAGGGGAAATTTATAAGGGGTTAGTTTTTTTTATGTGGAATCTCAATTATCTCAAATCGATTGGGCATTTGCGGAAACATAGAAGCTGTTAATTTGGCGCCTGGATTTGCTTGGACAGGATTAGTGCTTCTGAATTAATTCAATTTTCTTTGCATCCTCTAGTCTGTAAGTGGCCTGTTGCATTTACTTTGGCAATTGACAATAAACCTTGTCCTTAAACTAATGCAGTTAGACTACAAATGGTGCCTTGTGCTGTTTTGCAACTTTCTGATTGAAATGATCGAGTCATTTAAAGTGATGATTTTATTACATGTCGAGCCACATCTTTTGCTTGTCCTTGGTGCATCTTCACAATTATCTAATTATATTAGACTAATTCTGAATATTGAAGACAAGGTGCAGAATGAAAGATTAATTGTTATGTTGAACGCGAGAAGCATAAACCAAATACTGTATTGATAATTTGTGTATGGGTTTTTGCCAACTTTTCATGTAGTGAGCTAAGTCCTGTTATATCAAATATTCAGTAACAGTAATGCTTGCATGCTAATCACTAAGATGGCAAAGAAACAGTGCCAGAAGCTGTGCTGATGGATATGATAATTAAGGGGCTTTCTGGGACCTTGCCGTTATCTTCTTTTTCTGTCCTCGTGGCACCTGCATGGTTGTGTTCTTGTGCATACTTGGATATGCTTGCCGCCATTGATTGTATTTCGAAATTTGGACTTTGCAATACTCCCCCTCTTGTTCGCAGTCTAATAATTTGTAACATAAAGATTTATCAAAATAGTCTATTGTTGTCATGAGGTACTGACCTCCGGGCTAAGTAAAATTGAACTACTCTATATGGCGGCAAATGCCTATTCTGATTTGGGAAGAAGAGGTGTGGCGTTAGAAATAACCCTAGCCATTTTTCTAGTATTGTTTGATTGAATAAAGCAAAAGGGAATTATGTACTATTCTACTCAACGAATCCATGATACTAGAACTTTCAGTTTGTGTTACATACAATTGTGATTTTTTTTAATGTACTGCAATGGTCAGGCTAGCTTTGAAATCAGAGCGCAATCAATTAGGGGAAAATTGCTCTATCTATTGTTTCATGATGAAAATTGTTCTCTTAGCTTCCTTGGGTCTAAGTAAAATTGAACTGCTCTAAATGGCAATGAGAATTCTGATTTGGGAAGAAGAGATGTGGTGATTATAAATAACTGTGTGCCATTTTCTAGTTATTCTGCAAGAGCTTTGCCTCTATCAAAACTTATGGTTTGATTTGTGCATGTACTTGATTATTGATTCACTGGCTAACAAACAAAACAGTTTCCACTTTTCGTTATTCGGTGTTATTTTTCTATGTGACTAACGACACTGTCATATACTTATATTATCATGCAGTAAGTAAATTATATTGTTTCACACGATCAGTTAGTATCATTTTCCTTTTGCTTTCTCACTCACAGAATTAATTATATAATTCATTGTCGCTTAACTGTTCTGTATGTTTCTTCTAAATTTTCTTAGGAAGGTTTTTCTAGCATGGGAAATGCTGATTTTCTTCTTTCTTAGTTGTTAGCCAATAAAGATGGAATCCACATATTTTCTACTTAGTTACTATTTTGTATGGTTAGTAAAGATAGGTACTCTCTGGAAGTTAGCTTGACGCTTGAATTTGCTTTCACCACTTTATCATTTGGTTGTGGTATGACTTTGGGTGTGCTCTTGCTTGCGGCTGCATTTGCTTTGGAGTTATCACATCATGGGCAACCTTGGTAAATACATTGTTAAACTGATGATATGATTACATTTTGGTTTACAGTGGTAAACATATTGCTATTACAGATTTTCTCTCATTGATGGGTTTTCCAAAAGCTATATATTTGGTATGACAAACCTCTGAATATTAAAGAAGAGGGACGGCATTTGTTAGTACAATGGATGCTTAGCTGACATGATTAAATTTTGGGCCACCATGGTAAAAGTTTTTATTTTTCAATAATATCTCTGTGCCGCTTTCACTGTTCATGTTTATGAAAAGGTGTATAGCAACTATTGCAAACATGTGAATGGGGGAAGACTAGGCAGTATCCTTGTTTGTTGCAATTGATGCTTAGCTCGTTTTGTTAGTTGAACTAGATTAGCCGTACAGGTTAGTATTAGGTCGGTTATGTGCATGGCTATTTATTGTGCAATGTGTTATCAGGTTTATCTAGCTTTCAATATACAAAGCCCCCTTCTGATCTATCTCTGAGTCTATTACCTATTTATAACCCCTCCATATAGTGCTTTCTACCTCCAGGATCAGCCATCAAGCCATCTAACCTGTTACTGTGTAAGATGGTTGTTACCTCAGTTGTGAAATTGATTTACAACAACTTGGCATCAGATTTGACCATCGTCCATGCCTCGATGGTTTCTGCCGCCATCTATCCATGTTGCCACCACTTCTGTTGTTGCAGTCTCAATAGACAATGGCGGAACGAGAGGCAGCACAGATAGATGGACAATAGGACTGATGCTAATGGATAGGTTAAATGAGCTTTGCTGTTAGTCATTGCACGCCGACACTGCAAACAGCGGTAAATATGATGCACTAGAATCAATCTAACCTGACATGACCTGCTTTTGGATGATTTTTTATGTGACAAATAACTGTAATGAACTGAGTTTCCTAGCCACTAGGCCAGTGGTTTGAATGCTTTGTTACTCACACGTTCCTATCATGCAGAATGGGACGACAAGGAAGAAAGCAATGAAGCCGTCCAGCAGTGGGAGGACGACTGGGATGACGATGACGTTAATGATGATTTCTCGCAGCAGCTGAGGAAAGAACTGGAGGGACCCCAGAAGAGCTGAAGTGTTTTCTTCTTTAGTATAAATGTTACTCTTGTATAGCCGTTGCTTTCTGAACCGTGATGTGCTTCAGACAGTTATGGGTGTGCGTCTGGGAGCAACCTAATTTGCGGAATATTTCTACACGAAAGTTTATGGCCGTGCTGTAGTTTCCATATTATCGGTGAGTTTCTATATGAATGATATGATACCAGAAATCTTCATGCAATTTGCCCCTCATTCTCTAACTGTGGGGCGCGCGGCCATGGATCCACTCATCCATCCTCGAATCGGGTGCCCGATGCCTTCCCGCCTCCCGGTAGCCTACACCGCGGAGTCTATTTAGGCTATGTTTGGATCCAAGGGCAAATGGTAAAAGATCAAATGGTAAAATTTTTGCTCCTGTCACATCAGATGTTTGGACGCTAATTAGAAGTATTAAATATAGTTTAATTAAAAAACTAATTACATAGATGAGGACTAAATGACGAGACGAATTTATTAAGCTTAATTAATCCATAATTAGCAAAATTACGGTAGCATTTGCCCTTTTGCACTTTGGGGTGTTTGGATCCAAAAGTGCAAAAAAAGTGCAAAAGAGTAAAAGTTTTGCTCTTTCTCTTTCCGTTGGATCCAAACAGGCCCTTATTGCGTGTGGGTGCGATGCGCGGTGTCGCAGAAGGCGCAACTGCAGCGCTACCGCTACTATGCTTCTTCCCTGGTGAGCCGCGGTGGCCGGACTTCGGAAGGGCTGGGTTGCCGCGAGGGCGGTGGTCACCGGCGGCCTTAGAAGAGTTGGAGGGGGTTGGAAGGGAAGACCGGCGGGGGTGGCGGGTTGCGGGTGGTGGTGGTCGGCGGCTTGATATCCGGTGGGTCAGGGACCAGGCGGGGGAGCTCGGATCGGTGGTGATTAGCGGTGGCGATGGTGGAGGGCGGCGGCGGAGGCGTTGAAGCCTTGGGAGGCGGGGGAGCAGCAGCCGCGGGCACGCTGCGATGAAATCACTGTAATTCGCAGAAGACGATGAATAGACACCTCGTCTACACTGAACCATTTGATAGCATAGGATCACAATTTACAACAAGATATCACAAGAACAACTTGTCGGTAGGAAGCAAAGAGGGTAATAAATAATGTTGTTTCTTTAAATTTGGCACGGTGAAATGTGAAGTGGCACATGGTTCCTTACCGCTAGGCAATTCACATCCTCTACCATGTTGACTCCTAACTAAACACATAAGAAGGATGGCAATATTATTTTATCAAAATAAAGCATAAATTTTTGCTGACTAGTTTTGACTTAAAATAGGTGAAAGTTTGATCAAATTTATCAAGAAGATGATCAACATTTCCGACACTAAATATGCATACTTTGAGAAATTTTGATATATATAGTGTCTAAAATTTTGATTAAATTTAGTTTGATTTAAATCAAAACTAAAAATGTACTTATTTTGAAAAGGAAGGAGTGCATTCAATGTCATTGTATCTCATATATGCCGGGGGTTAACAAATCAACTTAATGATGTTGAAATAGAGGTGGCTGATTTCGAATTAGTGTTTTCTTCCGACGGCATGCCTATTACAATGGCCCTATTTGTTTCAGCTTTTGGATAATTTTTGAAGGCTCGATTTTAAAAATTCCAGAAGTCAAATGATTCCTAAAATCGAGAATCGAGAATCCAGTTGATTATAGATTCTCAGAGTCATCTAAGTTTTGGATTTTTTAAAATCGAACCTTCAAAATCAGTCATAAGCTGAAACAAATAGAGCCAATGGCCCTGTTTGGCGCTGCTTCTGGAGGTGCTTCTGGATAATTTCCAGCTGGCTTCTGGCCAAACGGTGCGCTTCTGCCCAGCTTCCGCGAGCAGCGCTTGTGGACGGCCCGAGAGAAAAGACGCTTCCTCCAGCAGCCGCACCGGACCGGCTTCTTCTCTGCTTATCCTCTCCACCCGATCCCCAATGGGCCGGTGACCCCCGGCGCCGCCCCCCGCGCCGGCCCCCGCGACGCCGCCCAGCTCCGCCCAGCGCCGCCCCCCGCCGGCCCCCGCGGCGCCGCCCCGCGCGCCGGCCCCCGCGGCGCCGCCCAGCTCCGCCCAGCGCCGCCCCACGCCGGCCCCCGCGACGCCGCCCCCCGCCGGCCCTCCGCTCCCGCGCCGGCCTCCTCCGCCCCCGCGCCGGCCTCCGCCTCCCCCCGCGCCGCCTCGGCCTCCGGCCCCGCGCCGGCCTCCGCCTCCCCCCCCCCGCGCCGGCCCCCGCCTCCCCCCCGCGCCGCCTCCGCCTCAGCTCCCCGCGCCGCCTCTGCCTCCGCTCCCCGCGCGGCCTCCGCCCCCGCGCCGCCCCCCGCCGGCCCTCCGCTCCCGCGCCGGCCTCCGCCTCAGCTCCCCGCGCCGCCTCTGCCTCCGCCACCACGCCGCCTCTGCCTCCGCTCCCCGCGCGGCCTCCGCCCCCGCGCCGCCCCCCGCCGGCCCTCCGCCCCCGCGCCGCCCCCCGCCGGCCCTCCGCTCCCGCGCCGGCCTCCGGCCCCGCGCCGGCCTAATTATTTGTCTAATTACACTCTATTAATTGTTAATAATTTATGAACAAGTTTCAGCTGTGCCAAATAGGGCCGTGACCAGCTGCTTCTTTAACCAGCTGCTTTTCTGGCCAGCTAGCCACGAGCTGGCTTCTCAATAAGTTTCAGCTGTGCCAAACACGGCCAATATCAGTTTGGAGCCACATCACTGAAATCGGTAGCATGCCCAAATCGGTCCTCGGAGAAATATCATCCACGTAGGATCCGGTCCACTCCCACTTATCCCCACCGGCCACCGCGCCACGAGCTCGCACGGCCGCGTCAACGCTCATCGCGTTGGGCAGCAGAGCAGCCAAGCTTGCGTGGGTTCGAGCCAAACTCCAGACTTCCAGAGGAGGCACCCCCTCCAGCCTCCAGCTCAACTAAAAGCCCATTTGAAAACGCCGCTGTTTCCACACAGTGCGCCCACGTCGTAGGGTTTTGCTTTTCCCGGCGGTAAAGCGGAGGCGCGGCGGACGCGGAGGGGGCGCGGCGACCGCCTCCCGGCCATGGAGATCGGGCAGTACCCCGTGAGCGGCTGCTCCAAGGAGCACCAGAAGCTCTACCAGGAGTGGTTCGCGCTTGCGGACTCAGGTCCGATCCACCCCCCCTGCTCTTCTCCCCTCCGATCCCCAATCCCCCGCTCTCACTGTTGCTCGCCTGGGTGGTGGCGTGGTCTAACCGGCGGTGTTGCAGATGGGGATGGCCGCATCACGGGCCCCGACGCCATCAAGTTCTTCGGCATGTCCAAGCTCTCCCGCCCCGACCTCAAGCAGGTGCGGCCTCTCGCTGTGAACACCCCCCCCCCTCCTGTTTTGTCTGTCTTGCTGGCGGAGCATTTGATTTTTTTTCCCTCATGTGCCATTTTCGTCGAAACTGTGTTGCGATTAAGGTATGGGCTATCGCGGACTCCAGACGGCAGGGGTACCTGGGTTTCCCCGAATTTGTCGCGGCAATGCAGGTTTGCCTAGTCTATTCGATGCTCTTGTGCTCTCTGTTTCTGCCAGGCGATTTGGTTTGTTGTTCATCAGTAATGGGCTTGTTATCAATTGGCAGCTAGTCTCTCTGGCTCAAGCAGGGAATGAGATCACTCAAGATAGCCTTAAGCGCGATGGTTGTTACTAGCCTCCAAATCATGCCTATTTGATAACATATGTTTATTCATCTATTTGAGCTAACCACTTTGAGGTTATATCTGACAGATTTAGGCAGTTTGAATCCACCTGTGATGGAAGGTTTGGATGCTCTACTTGCGGTAATGTATTATATCCTCACAGTTGTTTCTTTATCAATGTTGTGATTTATCCCAATGTCACTATATGAAGTAATTGTTTTTCAGAAATCAAAGCATGTGGTGAAGCGGGTTGATCCAGAACTGGATGGTAAGTAATGCTCCTCTTTAATAGGAAATTCATGCTTGCAAGAAATCTGACACAAACCTTTTATGTCGATGCAGGATATCCTCAGGAACAATCACCTTCAAACAAATGGTTCAGCTCAAAGTCATCAAAGAAGGTAATACTCATGTTATCTTCAGAATTTTTCTATGACTTCTCTATGCTCCTAGGATATTAGCTCTTGCGAATAAATATTGCATTCCATCTGTTATTGAACCAGCACCAAAGGAAGTTTTGAAAAAAAAAATACTAGTACAACTATGGTAGTGTGGGCACGTGTTCATATTTTCAGCAGTTGTCCTTTCGAGCTAACAAAGTTAAAAGGCAGCAAGTTGAGTCGTTTAGCTTGTGTAGTTATCATCTGTACCAAAGGGAAAAGCTTATGATCTCTGGTTCTCTTCTGTGGCCACTTACCTATTTATTTTAATTATATCCTGTATGCAATATGATACATATAAATTGGCTAAAGAGAAGCCCACAGTCAAGCGAGTTTTATTTAAGACAGCAAGTAATTGTGTTTTTATTGTGAAATATTAACACGGATATCTGTTTGCTGAAATGTTCGAATAATTGATGCTAATTGACCCTAATTTCTTTAATGACACATATATCATTATTGCTAATATTTTCTTTTACGGTGTTATATATTAACAGATACCGCTGACTGCTGTTACTTCTGTCATTGATGGCTTGAAAAAATTATACATCGAAAAGCTGAAGCCTTTGGAAGTTACATACAAATTCAATGATTTCGTTTCCCCTTTGCTGGTACATACTTGTATTCCCAGTTTCAAAATACTGTATGAGACATGAATGACTACTTTCCTGTGTCTTTTTATGTCATTATTATCTTTTTTTTTCCTTGTCATTTTGTTCAAAATAAGTCCTTTTTATTTAGTTAATGTCATTTTTTTTCTGCAGACGAGTAGTGATTTTGATGCAAAGCCAATGGTTATGCTCTTAGGTCAATACTCTACTGGTAAAACAACTTTTATCAAGCATCTGCTAAGAACAAGCTATCCAGGTTTCTATATCTGCCAGATGTACCTTCTATAGTTTCCCAGTAACATGCAGTCTGACAGTTTATCTCCTGCACTTTCAGGTGCCCATATTGGACCAGAGCCAACAACAGACAGATTTGTCGTAGTCATGGTAAACTGAGCAAAACTTAGGATATCTCTTTGTAGGTATAATAGGTGCATCAGATGATGTAAACTTCTGATTATGATTTGTGAAGGAAGTTTACTAGAAAAGAAAAATGGAGAATTATATTGCATTTTGATATGGACATGATACAACCCTTTATTTCTAACTTCAATTCTGATAAATTGTCATCATATGCTTAAGTTTGTGCTGCTCTAGAGTTGATGAATTACTGATTTGAAGCAGTCCAGCTTTTTCTCAAAACTTTGGATAGGAAAGATACATCCTTTAGTTATCTGCGGGATTCCTTCTAAGATGCTGGCTTCCCAGATCATATAATCACTTAACTGATAGAAAATGGCGCATATAGGAGTATCAACTTTATACCTTTGAAAGTTTGAATACTGCCACAGTTTTTTTCGGATATAATTTGTAAAATCCTCAAGAGCATGTAAAGAGTTTATTCATAGTAAAGAGGATGTGAAGGGTATAAACTGATCTAGAATATCTGTTTGGTAGAAATGTTACAGAAGAAACATTGCGCTAATGTCCATGCAAAATTTCCTTATGTGCTATGGGGCATTAAAAAATTTCAGTCTGCCATTTTTTTGGGATCTGTTTGTTTGTGATTCGTGGAAACACTGTCAACTATCTGGTTTATGCTGTTGTGTGGTGATTAGCAGCCTCTACCCTTTTCTCTGAAATAATGAGCTGCAATTATATGTTTGGAATGGTATTATGATTGTTTCTGATTCCTAAGGCCCATTGGGAATGTTAGCTAATGCAAACGAGGCATTATACACATACCACCAATCAATATTAAGTTTAAACTCATCATCCCTATATTATATGCAAATTCTTGCCTGTGGAGTTTGTAATAGAGGCTAAGCACCTGTTTTGAAATCTTCGACCACTTTTAGTTTTTTCAACTTAGGACAACCCTAATCTCAAAAAAAAAACTTAGGACAACCCTGAGTATACAACATGAATTGCCTGTGCGCCCAGCTATTACAACAGCATGTGTTTTTGTACTTCCCCCTTTTGTTGCACCAGTTAACCTTTGTATGCTTTGCCAGTCAGGATCTGATGAAAGGACTATTCCTGGGAATACTATTGCTGTTCAAGCCGACATGCCTTTTAGTGGTCTTACAACATTTGGGACTGCATTTTTGTCCAAGTTTGAGTGCTCTCAGATGCGACATCCAGTAAGATTTAATTCTGTTGCATGTGAAAGCCTAAAAGGCATGTAATCTAGATACTGATACCAAACATTTACCTTGAAGCTGCTAGAGCATATCACATTTGTCGACACACCTGGTGTTCTTTCTGGTGAAAAGCAACGCACACAACGTAGCTATGATTTCACTGGTGTGACATCATGGTTTGCTGCGAAGTGTGATCTTATTCTTCTTCTGTTTGATCCTCATAAGCTTGATATCAGCGATGAGTTCAAACGTGTCATCGGATCTTTACGTGGGCATGATGATAAAATACGTGTTGTTTTGAACAAGGCAGATCAAGTAGACACTCAACAGGTATTAACCATGGTTGTTTTGTGTCTTACTCGTGATGTTGCATTTTGCTTTGTTTTGCTGTATTTATTTACGTTTTTTCTTATTGACATGCAGCTTATGAGAGTTTATGGTGCATTGATGTGGTCTCTCGGGAAAGTATTGAATACACCCGAGGTTTCGCGTGTTTATATTGGGTAACTTCTGATACCTTGTTCTTCTTTGTTTCACTCTTTGATATTTTGATACCTTGTTCTTCTTTGTTTCACTCTTTGATAGTTTATAACAGGTTGCATAAGATTTCCAAACTGTAGTTTCAGGATTACTACTAGAGTCTAGAAGTTCCATTGATGTATTTGATTTACCATAGTATATCTGAATCTTGTTCTGGTAATGACCATGGATCGTTCAAATACATGCAAATCATTCAAGTGACCTCCAAGTTTGCTTGTAGATCATTCAATGACAAACCAGTAAATGAATCAGCTGTTGGTCCACTTGGAAAGGAACTATTTGAGAGAGAGCAAGATGATCTCCTTTCTGATCTCAAAGATATCCCCAAGAAAGCCTGTGATCGTCGAGTAAGTTTTTGTTTTCTTGCATATGTATTTCCAGTCCTGATTTTCACATATTAATATTTCTATTCTGTTATTGCAGATCAATGAGTTTGTTAAACGTGCTAGAGCTGCCAAGATCCATGCTTATATAATTGGCCATCTAAAGAAGGAGATGCCTACAATGATGGGCAAAGCGAAAGCCCAACAACGACTCATAGACAATTTGCAGGATGAGTTTGCGAAGGTATGTAGTTTGGGGTTCTTAACTTCTCAAGTCGATCTAGGACCATTGTAGATTAAAAAGCCTCAGAGATCCTTGCCTATGTTAGGATGGAAGTCTGTCAGATGTCCTGTTACCACACCTTTTTTTTTTGGGTGGCTTTACTGGGTATGTTGCCTTATGCCATGTCGTTCTGCCTAACCAGCTTGCACCTTAAATTTTAGTTATTTTACTAATTTTGCACATTCTAAAATAGTGACAGTAAGAGCTGATTGGGTTTTGCTGATAGTGTGAATTCTGGACCCTTCCAGTTTCATTTCAGTTACACAATTATTAATCTTTCTTATACTGGATGCATGTGAAGCATTTCCTTACATCTCCGTTCCATGTAATTTTTATGGTCTGAACAAACAACTGCTGTCTGGTGGAACAGGTGCAACGGGAATACCATCTCCCGGCAGGGGATTTCCCTTATGTGGAGCACTTCAAAGAGGTCTTGAGCGGGTATAGCTTCGACAAGTTTGAGAAAGTCAAGCCCAAGATGATACAGGCAGTGGATGATATGCTTGGATATGACATTCCTGAACTTCTCAAGAACTTCAGGAACCCATATGAGTGAACCGGTTGGAAGATGACTTTGGTCTTGCACAGGAACGGGGGATGAGTCAGGCACCGATAGATGCCTATGCCTTCCGTAGTGTTGCAATTGTCAGGCTACATGAATCATTGTGGTCAAGGTCCTGAGGGGCCTTCGTTGCCATCCACGCCTCACCATTGTTGTACAACTGTATTCGTAAGAATGGGAGAGCAATTGCTTAAGCTTTCATGGAACGTTGGTCATGTAAAGTCGACTAAAAGGTGATCCATGCTATACATCTACACTCATTGTTTCTCCGATGAGTATTTATTAATTTTGGCTAACAACTGAAATGACGTGGTTCTGTCATATATCAGCGCATGAAGAATCTTGGACCAGCATGGGGCGTTGTCCTGGGCATGGCTCCTTGATTTGTTGTGTGTGAATGGGGCCGTGGATCAGTGGATGTCTTGTATATGTTGGGGGCACTGCAAAATCTGTATCTGCTAAAACTGCCTTGATAATCTAAGACCCGAAATACCTTTTTTTGAACGACGATCCTCTGAGGATTTTATTCAACAATAGAGCCTGGGAATGAACTAACTTTCGCGCTTCTACTTTCTGTCTGTATGACTAACGGAATAAGCATAACAACTGCAGTTCAGATTCACCTGAACAAGGAAAAGATGCTTGCAAATTTCCTAAACATACGAGTCGGCCACCAAGGCGCCAACTAATTTTGCGTGGGGGCCCTGATCGTGCATGATTTGTATTCAGCTAAATTTCAATGGAATTCGAACAATATCCCCTTGAATATGATCAAAATCGCTCCCTCCAGACATGCGCTCTTGGTCTTCTTCTGGAAATAAAAAGCGCCTGAACCGACGCTAGCTCGGAAGTCAAACGCAGTTGGCGCAAACCGAGCACCCGCCGACGCCGGCAGCTGCCTCTCACTCAATCATTGAAAACGTGAAGGAACACACGACACCACCACCAAAACTCCCTAAACAAATTCCTTAAAAAAAACTCCCTAAAATACCGTACACTAGAAACGACACGCCGTCACCGAACGCGGAAGAAATCAAGAAACCCCACGGCGACCCGCGGCCCGGTCCAGTCCGACCCCTCGCCGCGCCGCCGACCCAGTCCTCGCGCCCCGCTGCCGCGGATTCGGCGTCCCGCCCCCACTCCCTCACCGAACTCCCCCCAACCCGACGCCCCCGTCCTCGCCTCGCGCGCCCGCACCGCACGGCGCACGCGCTTGGCTTCTTCACGGCTCCATCCCCACCCCCTGCCCCGCCGCGTCCCCGTCGGGCACCAACCCAACCCAACGCTCGCCTCGCTTCCCCTCCCCTCCTTTTCCCCCGCCCACCCAAATTGATAGCCCACCTCACCTCCGCACCCGCTGTTTCGTGCACCGCACTTCACCCCCCACCTACCTACCTCCCCCCCTCAAAAACTATCCGCCTCCGCCCGCCGACGAGCGCGATCGGTCGATTCGGTTCGAGCCGACCGGAGCTCGGAGGGGCGGAGCCCAGATCCGGGTGCCGGCGGCGATGATGAAGTCTCTGCTGCCGCAGAGCCAGCTGCGGCGCTCGTCGGCGCGGCCGTCGGGGGGCGGCGGCGCCGCGGGGGGAGACGGGGCCGCGGCCGACGGCGGCGGGGCCGGGGCGCGGGCGCCCGCCTCGTCCACCTTCTGGTTCCTGCTCCACGCGTTCTGCTGCCTCATCTCGCTCTTCCTCGGATTCCGCTTCTCGCGGCTCCTCTTCGTCCTGCTCTTCTCCACCACCGCGCTCTACCACTCCACCACCTCCTCGTCCTCCGCCGCGGTCCTGCGCGCCACCACCACGACCACAACGACGACCACCACCACCACCACAACCACCAACACCTTCACGCTCTCCTTCGCCGCCGCGAACCCTCCGCCCTCCAACCCCGCCAACCGCACCGCGCTGGAGGCAGCCGCTGACAAGGGGGCGACGTCCGGGAACCCCCAGAGCCACGTGGTTGTGGGGCGGCACGGGATTCGGATCCGCCCGTGGCCGCACCCGGACCCCATCGAGGTGATGCGGGCGCACCAGATCATGGAGCGCGTGCAGGAGGAGCAGCGCCGCTGGTACGGCGTCAAGGAGCCGAGGCAGGTTCTCGTTGTCACGCCGACCTACACCCGCGCGTTCCAGGCGCTGCACCTCACCGGCCTCCTCCACTCCCTCCGCAACGTGCCGTACCCGCTTACCTGGATCGTCGTCGAGGCGGGCACCACCACCAACGCCACGGCGTCCCTGCTTGCGCGCTCCGGCCTCACCTTCGTCCACATCCCCTTCCCTGACCGCATGCCCCACGACTGGGCAGACCGCCATGCCACTGAGAACCGGATGCGCCTCCATGCCCTACGGTATGTCCAGTTCCCTACTTCCTCATAGCTAGTAGTACTAGCAGTTTTGGTTTGCTACCCTCTCTTATTAGTTATTAAGTAGAGAGAAAAGTGGCAACTGAAGTATTGGTTTGCTTGTGTAGGGTGATTCGGGAGAGGAAGATGGATGGTGTAGTTGTATTTGCGGATGACAGCAATGTTCATAGCATGGAGCTGTTCGATGAGGTGCAGAAGGTCCAGTGGATGGGTGCCGTGTCCGTTGGAATCCTAGCACATACTGGAGCGGCAGACCAACCACGCTTCAGCGAGGAGGACAAGCAGAACATGCCTCTTCCAGTCCAGGGCCCTGCTTGCAACTCCTCTGGGCATCTGGCTGGATGGCACACGTTCAACTCGTTGCCGTTTTCTGGGAAGACTGCAACGGTGGTTGGCGAGGCAGCCCCTGTTCTGCCTAGGGGTTTGGAGTGGGCTGGCTTTGTGTTGAACTCGAGAATGCTGTGGAAGGAGGTAGAGGGCAAGCCTGACTGGGTGAAGGATCTTGATGCCGTCGGTGAGAATGGAGAGGAGATTGAGAACCCACTTACTCTATTGAATGATCCGTCCTCTGTTGAGCCACTGGGGAACTGTGGGAAGAAGGTCCTACTGTGGTGGCTCCGTGTTGAAGCGCGGGCTGATAGCAAGTTTCCTCAGGGGTGAGTTTCTTTTTTCTAAATATTCTCATTATATTTTCATCAGTGTTTTTATCATCCAGCTATGTTAATTGGAAAAGCTACCGTGTTCTATTAGCGTCCAATACTCCAAACATCTAGTGAAAAGCAGTCTTGAGTCTTAGAAACTCCCTTCTTTAATTTTTATTAAGTTAGTTATGCCTTAGCAGGCTTGCTAGCTAGGTTCCCAGGATTCAACATCTCAAATGAAACTTAATGACCATTGGACATAGGCCAACTGTCTAATAGCTACTCAGCAACTGAAACTTTGTCCTGTTTGGCAGAGCTCCAGCTCTAAGCTCCACGTGGACCACGCCATATTTGGGGTTTGTGCGCTATAATAAATTGGATTAATATCTAGTTTAGTCTAAATTTAGATTAATGAGACACACCGACACTCTCTGTGTACACCAAGCTCTAGCTCCACACATTCTTGCCAAACAGGCCCTTCATTAATGTTGTATCTTTTTTGGGTTTTATCATATCAAATGTGATTGACTGATTGCGTTGAAATAAGTGTGTCCCTGATCACTGCTTTACAATATTCTCTGAATACCTTAAGTAAAATGTTTATGTTGTCCTGTCACAAATCCAATCTAGTTATAGAGTTCTATGCTGATCTAGGATATGCAATAATACTGTCAAAAACCGTGATTGGGAACTCTGTAGCCTATGGAATTTGCTTTGTGCCACTTTCTGAAGACATCACATTTTATTTTGCTTTGTAAAAGCGATTTGACTTTGACACACAGCTTAAAAATACTTTGACTTTCTATTCTTTGCATACATACTATCATGTGTTGATGTATCCACCCCCCAACTTGCTTGCTCAAAAGGCTTTGTTGATGTTGATTATAAACTGCTGCACTCGTAAATTTTGTGTTTCCGAGTGCTTGAAAATAAGGCTAGGTTACGCCAACAGTTTGACCAAGTAGCATCTGTGTATCTGGCAGGTGTTAGACAATCGCTGCTTATGTCATGCCTACTAGAGCGTAAGAGGACATGCAGTTGAAATGATTGGTCACTTCCATTGACATGGTACTACATGGCTAAGGCACAACGGAGAAGTTTCAAAGTATCATTATTAACATTTGACTCCAAAAGAGATGTCTTTTAAAACCATGTGCAATAAGTAGCTTCGTCCTGGTACCTTGAACAAGGAAAAAGTCTTGTAAGAAAAACAGTTAATTCACTGAAACCAACAAAGAGTGAAAATATTGGGTTCTCTTGGCCAAGAAACTGGATTATTTTGTGTGCATGGTTTGCTGTTTGCTTATGTCCTTTAATTCTTTTGCACAATGAGCATTCGTTTCTTTATCCGGCAACTAAATATGTTCTTTTGCAGGTGGGTGATTGAGCCACCTTTGGACATTGTTGTTCCTGCAAAACGCACTCCATGGCCTGAAACCACCACCGAGCTTCCATCCGAGTTGTTGGATGACAAGCAAGACCAGGAGGATAGGCGGTTGTCAAGAGCTAACAAATCATCTCGGCCCCGAAGCACCACGAAACGGAAGGGTGACCTTCAAGGGAAGGAGAACTGATGCAAATTGTACTGGCCTTATAATGTATATCTCTTACACCTGCAAACACACAATAGGAAGCATATCCGGTTAATCTGGTGGTTGTTGTGTTCATTTTTCTGATGTTTTTGCTCATGGGGCAGTGGCCCGTACTTCTGTAGAATGGGCAATTTTTTTTCTGTAGTTGTATCTGTTGTGTTGTAATATACACAGCATTGGAAACTGAGATGGTGGCTGAATTATGGGAAGTGGTCTATGCTTCTGAAGAAAAGGTTCAAACTCTCGCATGCTCGAGTATGAAATTGTTTGATAATCGATAGCATCGGTTCATCGCGTGCACTCAATTGTCCAGATGTTTTGGGTGCCAGTTTTGACATCGAATGTGGTTAAGATAGTAGTATGTAAGTTGACGGTTCATTTGGTACATGAATATGAAACAGCTCAGATCATCCAGATTCCTCTAGTTTCACGGGCTGATGGCTGGTGTCATATGGTGTGCTTATGATGATTTTTTGATGGAGTTTTGTTCTTTATGACTAATAAGGCCTAAGGCTAAGGGTTCTTGGACCAAATTCATGTGTACAGTTGCTGAGATAAGCATGGATGAGTCCAAATTCCTTCGTATTGGAGGGGAATTTTGGTTATTTTCTGCACCAACTGGTATAGAGAATTAGAGATCATCCCGTATGGAGCTGAGCCTCGCTTTCCTGACAGGCTGGGACCATTGGAGAGTTGGCGTATACTACACTGCAGGCTGGAGCAAAGCGATCGTTTTGTCAGGCTCGCTGCTGCTGGCCGCTCCTGCATCCGTCGTGAACTTTGCTTCGCCATTTGGCAACCGCTCCAAGCGTCAAGCGGGGTAACCAGACGACGCCGTATCAGCACGCTGGCAGCAGATCTGTAGCGCGCGCGGCAAGTGCCCGGGCTCGGATCGAGCGTGAAGCCGAACGGGAAGCATCTCGGTTCATCTCACCATGCCGCGCAACCATTTCCGCAAAGCCAGCCTCGCGCCACGACTGCAGCAGCTGAACGGTAGGCTGGCGCGTCTCCTTGCGGGGGGCGCGGCGGCGGCGTGGCTGCACGCGCGTGCACGGTCGCCCTCCGGCGCCCACAGCTCGTCGCCTCTGGTGGTGGCTACTGTGTTATAGAATCACGGAGCCTTTTTTCAAGAAAAGAAAAGAATCACGGAGCATGCTCAACTTGGAGCCAACTGGGATTCCCCACTCGGGCACTCCTTGATCATGTTCGCTAAACGACCGGCTGCTCTCAGCTCTCTGATCCCACCCCCCGGGCCTCGCCGGGGTGTTCTGCGTACGGCTCGTCCAAATCCGAGCACCGAAGCACCCATCATTGGAGGGACCTAATTTGAGATTGATGCGTTCATCCGGCAATCGCAAACAGGGGACACTTTGGACCTTGACGCTGACGTCCAACGGGCAACGTGGACACCGGTCTGAGGGCAGCTCCAGAGTGTGGAGAAAGCGAACCGTGGCTGAAAAAAATCGAAAGAAAATGTCAGAAAGAAAATCGACCTTCAAACAACAGTTGAACCAAGCCGATTAAAAAACTCAGCGAAACACATCTCCTCTGCAAATGCGTACAGAAGAGCCAAGCGTTGGAGCAACGGGATTGGCGAGCAGATAAATATATGGGTCCCACGAATCGATGTGCATGCTGGAGCTATCGAATCAAAGTTTTATTTGTCTGCCGTGGCTGCATCGGTCGGATTGAGGACTGGAACTGCTCTGATAGGCTGGAGATGCTGGTGGACGAGGGAGTATTATTTATTTTTAAAATCTAGTTTACACTCTTAAACTATTATAAAAAATTTTATTTTCAATCTTCAACTATAAAATCGGATAACTAGGTCATCTAACTGTCAAAAGAGCAAATTTGACCCTTAGGTGGTTTCAAAGATGGTTTTCCATTTATAAAAATAAAAATATTCAATTTTAAACTAAAAAATTATAAGTAATTTATTTTAAATCAGAAAAATATGAATTGAGTATCAAAAGTTTTCTAAAAATATAACCTACTATTGGCACTATACTTGTCAGTTATTCAGATCTATTTTTTTATGTTCATAGTATTTGGTTGCTTTTAGTTATGGCTATTATTTTTAAATAAAGAAGATTCAAAAGACTGATTTAAAATAAATTAGTTTTGATTTTTTTTAATCTAATTAAATTTTTTAAATTTTTTTAAAAATATAAAACCACGTTGGAAACTACCCTAAGGGCCAAATTTATCCAGTTTCGACAGTTGGATGGCTTCTCTTATCTAGTTTTGTTCTTTTACGATAATTTGAGGGTATAAACCGGACTGTTTCCTTATTTTTGTTTCCTTATTTTTTTGACTGCCGCTGCTGATTGTTAAGCTCTGCATAGTAGTAAAGAGGGATGATCCGTCACGCCATAAGGCTCATGTCTAGAAAATCTGAAATCGAGGAATGGGATGTTGAACCATTTCATCTAGCATTTCCCTTATTTCCCAGGTCATATTTGCCGTCGATTCACTTCTGCCACTGCTGCATCCTCGTAAACTAGAACATACCTAGAAGCTTGCTACTAACAAGACAACTTCTGCTTTCTTCAGCGACGGCTTCTAAAAACTCATCATATGTTGAGGTAGGTTCCTGCATTTTTTTTAGTACTTTCAAGCTAAAGCAGAAAACGTGTCATAGCAAGCATCGTCAATTGTGGTTATCCCTTCACACACAGCTGAATCAAAATCAACACCTTGCCATGGCGGCAGCCCTCTGTTTGAGACAGGCGTCAAAAGGGACGAGGTTTTTGTAGTGTTGGTGGTGGGCCCGGCGGCCCAGTTCGTTGCCTCCCCGGTGGCTATAAATTGATCGGCTCGTTTCGCAGGCTAAGCCATCACTGCACTGATCGTTCAGAGACACGCATCAGTTCAGAGATACTCTTCTCGTCGCCTCCTCCTCCCGCTCGCTTCTCGCCATCTCTCGCCGATCGAGCTTGAGGTCATCCCAAACCAGTCCAGGGATCGCCATGCGTTCCCCACGCTGTCCGGTGCCTGCCGCGGCGCTGCTCGCGCTCACGGTGGCGCTGGCCGCGTCCGTCGCCGTCGCGGCGCCGCTGGAGCGGGCGGACGAGGAGGTGCGGCGGCTGTACGAGGCGTGGAGGTCGGAGCACCGGCGGCCGCGCTGCAACTGCAGCAAGGCCGGCGAGGAGGACCGGCTGCGGCTGGAGGTGTTCCGCGCCAACCTGCGCTACATCGACGCGCACAACGCGGAGGCCGACGCGGGGCTTCACACCTTCCGCCTCGGCCTCACCCCCTTCGCCGACCTCACCCTGGAGGAGTTCGTCCGTCGCGCCCTCGGCTTCCGCAACGCCACGGCGCCACGGGTGGCCAGCACCCGCTACCTGCCCCGCGCCGGCGACGACCTCCCCGACGCCGTCGACTGGCGCCTGCAGGGCGCCGTCACCGAGGTCAAGAACCAACGGCAATGCGGTTCGTACACACAAACTCCATGCTAGCTATGCATGCTCTCGAGAATCGCTTGAGCTCTTTGGTAAGAACTTGCAGTGGTGATCTCTGGGCTGTGAGAGAGATATGCAGGTGGGTGCTGGGCGTTCTCGGCAGTGGCAGCCATGGAGGGGATCAACAAGATCGTGACGGGCAACCTCGTATCGCTCTCGGAGCAGGAGCTGATTGACTGCGACAGCCAGGACAGCGGCTGCAACGGCGGCGACATGGGCAACGCCTTCGAGTTCGTGATCAACAATGGCGGGATCGACACCGAGGCCGACTACCCCTTCATCGGAAAAGACGGGACCTGTGATGCCATCAGGGTCCGTACTCTCACTCACCAATTCGTGCACTAGCAAATTTCATCAGCTTAATTGTGCGCGCAAAAGTTAACGCAGCACGTATTTGTGTGTGGATGGTGATGGAGATTTGAATTATTCTGCTCAAAAATAAAAATGCAGGAGAACAAAAAGGTTGTCTCCATAGATTCGTACGAGATGGTGCCACCCAACAACGAGAAGGCGCTGCAGAAGGCGGTGGCGAACCAGCCCGTCAGCGTCGCCATTAACGCGAACAGCCCTGCGTTCCAGCACTACACCTCGGTAAGCATGCATCTGGATGAAGGAGAAGGAACCCAGATAATCGAAGTATCTGTTCTCTGTTCTGACGAACTGTTCTTGATCATCCTGATCGTCGTGTTCGTGCAGGGCATCTTCAACGGGGTCTGCGGGCTGCAGCTGGACCACGGCGTGACGGCGGTGGGCTACGGCAGCGAGGGCGGCAGGGACTTCTGGATCGTGAAGAACTCGTGGGGCCCCGGGTGGGGCGAGGGCGGCTACATCCGCATGGCGCGCAACGTGTTCTTGCCCACAGGCAAGTGCGGCATCGCCATGGACGCGTCGTACCCGGTGAAGAACGGCCCCAACAACCCGATGGCGAAAGCTGGGATTAGTAAGATGGCTCTTGCTTAGGCAGGCTGCTGCTGATCGCTTGTCTCCTTGCTGTGTGGTGTGGACTCTAAATTTGCTCGTTTACAAGTTTGTTGTGGTGAGTTGTGATGCGTGATGGGTCTCATTTTAATTAACTTTATTTATGTAACACCGGGAATGAGAATTAATGAAATTATGTGATAAATAAATTCCTTTTAATGGGAAAACTGTGCTCGCTGCTGCTGGCCAGCGCCGAGGACTGTGCGGCCATCGCCGATTGCCTGGACGGCGACGGAGACGTCGGCGTCACCATCGAGGAGTTCAGGCTCATGGCCGACCTGCTCTAGATCGAGCCTTGGCTGCGACACCTATGCTTGGAACGGTGTCTAGTTTGCTGTGTGCCCGTGGTGTTCATCCATGATCTTCCGTGGACTGAGCAACGTACAAGACGAACACGCGACGCTTGCGAGTCGTGAAGGCTGCAGGCGGCAGCCATGGAACAGAGCACCGGGCATCTCTAGTGGTGGCGGGAAGCTAGAGGTATGGCGCGGCCGCGCGGCAGGGGAACGGCTACAGTGGAACTCAGCGCGGCGGCTGACTCACGGTGGGGGTGCTCCTGAAGCTGACGAACGCCGGGGAGCTCGCGCTCGGCGTGCTGCCGCAGTCCGCCGTGCCGGCGCTTCGCGGCGCTCGAGGTAGCCGCCGGGCTCTTGCTCGCCCGAGAGCTGCAAGTCGTCGGATAAAAATTCTCTGCGGCGGTGCCGCACAGCACCGCTGGTGCGACACCGCGCAGGATACTGACGCGTGGCGATCACACCATCCGAAACGAAGCAGGCCATCCGCGCGGGAGCTACGCGCTGTTTCGAGCCGGCTCCGCTGCCAACAGTGCTTGCACCAAATGAGCCGAGCGCTCGAGCCACGATCAATCAAGCCGGTGCTCCTCCCACGTCTGTCCGACGATTCCGCGGATTGAAGATAGCTCCGTCAGAAAAGGATCGGGCTGCCCAGCATCTTGACGCTTTTAGAGAATTCTGCCGCCGCCGGACATGCCCTAATTCTGCATTGGCTATCATCGAAGGAGAATGGAGAATTCTGCTGCCATCAGCCATTCGTATCCAGGTGCTGGGAACATGGTCCATCCTTCGATGATTTTTACGACGCATAATACGATCATATACTACTGTCTGAAAAGAAAAGAATTTATATGTAAATATTGGACGGTCGAGATTTTTCTATACCACTGAAATATTGATTAGTAATATAAAATACTTGTCGGAGAAAATCTCCGGCCGGGTGGCGGAATGCACCCGCCTAATCCTAGTCTAGAATGAGTTTGGGGGAAGTCAAGAAACGCGAGATAAAAGGGTGGATGAACACGGAAAGCATATAATCGTTTAGAGTGGTTCAAGCCGCTGGAGCGTAAAACCCTACGTCCACTGTGTGTTGTATTGCCTGTGAGACTTCAAAAGCGTGTGTGTCCTCTAGCCAACCTCGAGCCTTGAGAGGACCTGTGTTCTAGCGAGCGCGCTTCCCCTTTTATAGGCTTAAGGGGAGCACGTACACTGAGCGTGGCCCCGACAGGTGGAGCAGGCTGCATATTAAATAACGTACACATTGGAGCCTTCATGCCACAGATTCGAAAATCTTTCTCTCCGGCTCCTCCCTGTAGTCCTCGATCAGGAAGCTTATGTGCATATCTTCTACCAGGGTATGGTTATGTACCGTCTCCCCGACACAGTGCCAGCTGTAAGTGACATGCACAGTGGAAGTCGTGCTGTCACTGTTGCGTCCTTCCCCACTAACGGGGGAAGGGGTCGCGTTGACCTGCCATGATGTAGCTTCCGCGCACACTGTAGTAGCGCACGCCGCATCCCTCCTGCAGCAGATTATAATTACCCTTTACTCACGCGCGCGGCGCTGTGATGTGACAACACGCGCGCCCACCTTTGTACGCGATGTGGTGATGCGACGTGCCGTCTCGGTAACAGGCGGGTTTACCGTGGTGTCAGTCATACCTACCCAACGTGTCAGTGGGCAGCCCACGCCCTGTCACGGGCACGCGCAGCCTAACTACCCGCATTTAATGTGGCAGTTGGGTTGGCGTCCCGCAGAAGGCTTACTGCCACCGGACACGTGGCAGAACTAGCTTAGCAGCCGTTTCCTCTGGGGCACGTGGCGGCACCGGACCTCCTCCCCGAGGGAAGGGAGGTCCGGACCCCCGAGGCCGGCCTAGGTGCATAGGCCTCCAGGGGGTCCGGCTTCCACACGTGGCGGCACCGGACCACCCCGCGGGGGTTCGGGCCCGTGATGGCCGTTCCTGAGCACCTTGTCCTCGTGGGTACGCGGAGGCGCCGGTCCTGCAAGAGCACGGGGTGAGGTTCGGAGACCGTGACCCCAGCTGTCAGGCCCGAGCCGTACGCCCCGTCACCCAAAGGCTTAGAGCGAGATTACGGATAACCTCGCGCCCTTCGGGTTGGATACTCTAGCAGGAGGTACCCTTATCCGTATGTACCGACAAGACATCCGGGCCCACCTTGGGCGAGGAACAAACCCGCAGGTGGGGCCATATCCCAGTATTGCGCCCGGTGGACAGCTTGCGCCCACAGTGAAGAGGCAAGAAGGACCTTCCCCTTTCGGCGAGATCCCCGAGGGGTCACCCTCTGTCCGCGTTCTGCGCGTCCTTCGGGTTGGACAACCTAGCATGAGGTACCTCTGTCCGTATGTACTGACAATACTATATCTAGGTAGTAGTATAGATAGTATAAAGGTAATATGGGAAAAATCATTTCACTACAAAGTTTCATCCCTGATGCAATAGCCTAAAAGTATTGCAATATGCTCCAAATAGTTGCAATAAATAAAATTGCCAAAAATTATAAAAATTATTATTAACTAATTTATATTAAGTTAGTAATGACAATCTTACCTCTTCTAATGGACGGTTAGATCTTTTCCATACTACCTACTACCAAGTGGTAGTACCGTGCACCGTAAAAAAACAATTCCATCAATGTCTACGACCAAGCCGGACACCATCGCCGTGAATCCTGCCGATTCGGCAGCAGCTGCTGAGATCGCAATTCATTTTGTTTCACCATCGAGATCATCATCGGCTCCCGTCTTTGAGTTGATTACTAATGCTTCCACAGTCTCAATGGTGTTGGAGATGCCAACGAATTAAACCATGCCGGCATCAAAGGTGCTCGAAGCTTGAGAGCACCGATCGAATACAGAAATAGAGTCTGGATACCTATTTTTGCCTGTCCGACGTACAAGACTGCTGTCTTGCTGGACACCATCAAGCTTCCTGGTTTCGCTGCAGACGGGCGATGTGTCGCGCATCTCAACGATGAAGAACGATCTGGTGGCGGACGGCGTCTGCAGGCCTCAAGGCTCCCTACAAATATTCACTCCAGGAGAAGGGAGCGGCTCGATCTAGTATTAGACCATCCGGCTTCGGAGGATGTCGTGGAATCGGCTCGGTAGTAGGACAGCAGGCCGGCTCGGAACAGTGCGTAGCTCCCGCGGATGGCCTGCTCCCGATATTGTAATCGCCACGCGTCAGTATTCTGGGCGGTGTGCGGCAGCGGCAGCGGCACCGTCGCAGAGAATTTTCTTCCGGGCTGGGCTCGCTGCTGCTGCACTGCCGCCGTGGTCGAGGTCGAGGCCCGACGGAGCGCGGGGAGCGGAAGCGCCATCCGCTGCAGTTACCTCATAGGCGCAACAGCGAATGCGGCGTGAGCCGTGAGTTGAGAAATTTGGCATTGTTTTGCTCATAAACACGGGGCCTACATAATTGCCTGCTCACAGAATCGGCTCATCCCGGTAGTCACAAGGCTGTTCATCCCGGTAGTCTCGCTTTGGCCGTGCTCCTGCAGCCGCCGCCGGTGGCCTCGCCCTCGATCGTCACAGCCGCAGTCTGTCGTCAAGGAGTGGCACGCCGCGCGCACCGGCGACGCCGAATGCAATGGCCGGCAAATCGTGGACGCCGGGGGTTCGGACAGGGCGTGCGGGCGTCGCGCTGGGCGCGGTCGAGTTCGCAGTTGCACCTAGCCTCCTAGGCACAGCCGGCGACGGCGCCATCAGCAATGAGGAGTTTCAAGTTCATGGCCGACCTCATCGCCGCCCCCAAGCTTTGTTGCCTGCACCCTGAGTTCGAAGTCCGATGCGGAGGACGCGCCGAGCACGTACGTACGCGCCGACGCCGCTTGCAACTCGTCAAGCCTGCAGCCATGGAACAGAGTGTACCGGCCACGTCCGTGGTGGTGCGAAGCTGGAGGAATGGCGCGGCAGGGCCGCACGGCAGCTTGCTCATGGAATCATGGCGGATGTGATGAACGCCGCGGCGCGCTGCTGCATTCCGCCGGCGCCGGCGCTCCACGGCTTGAGGTAGACGCCGGGCCCCACCCTTTCGATGCGACGTCAGGCTCTTGCTCGTCCGAGAGTTGACTGCGGTCGATAACTTCTGAAAATCGTCCCCTTGAAACGGTGAATACGCAAATCTTGGCCGCACAAGTCCGATCAAACGGCTGCGAAGGACCCCAGGGGTATAAGACGGTATTTCATTTACCGTCCACCCCCTGGTCGTTATTTCGTTGCCCGACCACGCCATGGCTTCAGTCTGTGTCTCGCCAGCGCGCGGCGGCTGCTGCATTCTCGCGCGTGCACGCGTTCCCCGTGCCCCTGCGCCCGGCCGGCAGCCGATGGCCTCGTCGCCGCTCCGTGTTCCGCGGCGTGCTTGCGTCCGATCCATTTGCCCAGCCGTCGAAAGGTCTGTCGTCGAGGAGTGGCGCGCCGTGCGTACCGGACGACGCCGACCGCGACGGCCGGCTCGTCGTAGGAGGTCGTGGACGCCGACCGCGACGGCCGGCTCAGCATCGAGGAGCTCATGGAAGTGATGAACGACGGGGAGCTCGTTCTAGGCGCGCTCGGAACCTGCTGCAGTCGGCGCTGCGGACCGCGGACGAGCTCGCCAGGGCGCTCAGCGTCATGGGCGCCGCCAGCGCTGAGTACTGCGCCGCCATCGTCGAGTGCCAGGATGGCCACGGCGACGGCGCCATCACCATCGAGGAGTTCAGGCTCATGGCCGACCTGCTCTACATGGAGCCTAGGCTGCGACACCTACGCTTGGAACGTTGTCTAGTATGCTGTGTGCCCGTCAGTCCGTGGTGTTCATGTATGTACTGAGATCAGCGGTAATCAAGTGCGTGTTCATCTATGATCCTCGGTGGACTGTGCAACGTGCAAGACGAACACGCGACGCTTGCAAATCGTGAAGGCTGCAGGCGGCAGCCATGGAACAAAGGCACCGGGCACCTCTGGTGGTGGTGGGAAGCTTGAGGTATGACGCGGCCGCGCGGCAGGGGAACGCCTCCAGTGGAACTCACGCGGCGGCTGGCTCACGATGGAGGTGCTCCTGTCCTGGACCTGATGAACGCCGGGGAGCTCGCGCTGGGCGCGCTGCCGCAGTCCGCCGTGCCGGCGCTTTGCGGCTCGAGGTAGCCACCGGGCCCTTGCTCGCCCGAGAGTTGACAGCGGTCAATAACACGGGGTGGACGGTATTTGTATTGATGAATCTGCAAATCGTGGCCGCACAAGTCCAATCGAACAGTTACAAATGGACCCCAGGGGTGGACGGTATTTCATTTACCGTCCACCCCCTGGTCGTTATTTCATTGCCCGACCACGCCAGGGGACTCGGTCCATGTCTCGCCAAGCACGGCGGCTGCTGCATTCTCGCGTGTGCTCGCGTTAGCCTTGCCCCTGCGTCCGGCGGGCCGCCATCGGACTCGTTGCCGCCCCGGGTTTCGCGGTGTGCGTCGAAAAGTCCGTCGCCGAGGACGAGGAGTGGCGCGCCGCGCGCACCGAGCGACGCCGAACGCAATGGCTGGTTCATCCCTCGTCGTAGGTGCTCCTGGACGCGACGAACGCCGGGAGTTCGGGAAGGGCGAGCTCGGCGCTGCAGCAGTACGCCGCGCACCAGGTCGACCTCGCAATTGCATGTAGCTTCATAGGCACAGCCAGCGACGGCACCATCAGAAATGAGGAGGTCAAGCTCATTGCCGACCTCGTCGCCGCCCCGCGCTTCGCTGCTCGCACCCAGAGCCTCGAAGTCCGATGCGAAGAACGCGGCAAGCAGGTACACGCCGACGCCGCCCGCGGCGCCATGGTGGCTGCCTCGCCATCATGGAGGTGCTCGTGGTGGCTACTGCGCCGTGGAGCTTCGGCTGCGCGCGCTCGCTGCAGTCTGCCGTGCTCACACTTGATAGCTCGAGGTAGACGCCGGGCCCCTCTCTCGACCCAACGTCAGGCTCTTGCTGCCCGAGAGTCCCATGGCCAATAACTTCTAATCATCCCCTTGAGACGGTGAATACGCAAATCTTAGCCGCACAGGCCCAATCAAACGGCCGTGAGGGACCCTAGGGGTGGACGGTATTTCATTTACTGTCCACCCCCGGTCGTTATTTCATCGCCGACCAAGCCATGGCCAGGTCCCCGTGCCTCACCACGCGCGCCGCTGCTGCAGTCCGCCGTGCCCTCGCTTCCCGTCCGGCGATGGTGACGGTCACCTCCTTGTGAACGACTCTTCGTTGTCATCCTCAGCGCGTAGGAGCTCCTGCCGGGAGTTCGGACTGGACTGTGGACTCTCTCTGGTACTGCTGCAGTTCGCCGTGCCCGAGGTAAGGCCCGACGGCAGCTCAACGCTGATGTAAACTTGAGGTTCGTCTACGTACCGTGATCGGAATAAGCGAGTGGTAGTATTGTGCGCCATAAAAGTTTTTCTTTTCTGATATCCCAGATTAATTTCTGTATTTGTTTTTCTATGCAATCTTTCGAAGAGTGAGATCCCAAATAAGTAGATTGCATGGACTTGCCCAGACTCACGGAATGAAAAGGCGCAATGATCAGGATTCAGGAGTAATCTGAGAAGAAACTAACTCTGCAGTTAACTCTGAAATCCTGAAAATACAGTGCCCTACTGGTGTCAGGAATAGTTGCAGGAGCAGAACAGCCGAAAGGAGGTGCAATCTTTTACCCCAAAGAGAGAGATATAAGAAAAAATCCCATAGGACTAAAATTCCTCCAAATTATTTATGGTTTTATTACTTGAGCATTGGAACAGACAGGGGTCTCTATCCAAGCTCTGAACGCAAGTGGAGGCACGGATGGCCAGATGACAGTGACACCATGCGGGAGCAAGCACTGGATTTCACCGCCGCAGCGGCCGACGATTTCCGTGGAAACCAGCAGAGCCTCGCGCGCGCCACGGCACAAACGGACGTCAAGAGCTGTGTGCCCGGATAAGATGGGTGCAATGCAGCAGTGCAGCACGATCCCCTCCTCCTCGAGCATGATTTGCACGTTCTGCATTAAAAATGGGGAGGGAGAGACAGTGAGAGAGACCTCACCTCGTACGTGGTCTCGCAGAAAGGCGTTGGTTGGCCAGAGCGACACCGGCCGGGCAGCTCCCCCGGTTCTTCACCGTCGTAGCCGGAGCCCGCCGGCGGCGGCATGGCTGCGCGCAACGCTCACGGTTCCGCCCGCCGGCGCCCACGGTTCCGGGCAAAAGGGGTTGCACTTGCACGCCTGGGAGCGTTCGAGTAGCGCGGGAGCCCGGTGCCAATCAGCATCCCGTTGCCTCTAGTGGCGGCAGGACTTTAGAGCCAAAGCATGCTCAGCTTGGAGGGCTCGTCCTTATCACCCATCGTTGGAGGGCCCGAAGCCGCCCTATCCACCTCGGCAACTTGGTCGCAGGTTGATGGAGATTGTATGGTTTTGTATCGCCACTGCTGATCGCAGTCTAAGCAGAGTGTTTAATTTGGTTCAAGGAAACAGTGGATAAATTGATTGATCTCTGTTTTGGACCGAGGAATGAGATCATTCATAACTGATTTCTTTGTCGTAGACCCATGTCTGATATAAACACGAGGAATAGATTCTTCGGACCAAAGAAATCAGTTACGAGTCATCTCGAGTTAGGAATAGATTCTTCGGACCAAACATGAGAACTTCTAGCTTCTATTGCACAATGATGACGGCTCGAGCCATCCTACTCTAATAAACATAAGGATTAAGTAGATGACGGCTCCTTTGGTCTATAAGAAATAAGATGGGTATATTGATCTCATTTGCACATCTCCATTTTTTTAAATAAAAAAAAGGCAACCTAGCATGTGCAATTCAATCTAGGATTTTTATGTACAAAAAAAATCCAAAGCCATGCATAATCCCACAATTCACGGCAAGCATGGCGGCTGCCCTCTGTTTGAGACAGGCGTCAAGGCCTGAAGGAACGAGGCTATTGCCGAGTCGTGCTGGCGGTGGGCCCGCGTGGCCCAGTTCGTTGCCTCGCGCGGCTATAAAATGCTCGGGGTCGTTCACAGGCTAAGCCACGGCAGTGACACACGCAGCAGGTCACAGAGCCTCTCCTCTCATCGTCCCTCGCCGAGCTCGACGCCACCTCAGACGATCGCCATGCGTCCACCGCGCTCCCCTGCGCCCGCCGCGGCGCTGCTCGCGCTCGCGGTGGCGCTGGCTCTGGCCTCCGCCGCCGCGGCCCGCCACCCCTACGCCACCGTGCCGCCGCCGGCGGAGCGGGCGGACGAGGAGGTGCGGCGCATGTACGCGTCGTGGAAGTCGGAGCACGGCCGCCCGCGCGGCAACTGCGACCTGGCCGGCGGCGAGGAGGAGGACCGGCTGCGCCTGGAGGTGTTCCGCGACAACCTTCGCTACATCGACGCGCACAACGCGGAGGCGGACGCGGGGCTCCACAGCTTCCGCCTCGGCCTCACCCCCTTCGCCGACCTCACCGTCGAGGAGTACCGCGGCCGCGTCCTCGGGTTCCGTGGCCGCCGCAGCGCGGCTCGCCGGGCCGGGAGCACGCGCTACCTGCGCCGCCGCCGCGACCAGCTCCCCGACGACGTCGACTGGCGCCAGCTCGGTGCCGTCACCGAGGTCAAGAACCAAGAGCAATGCGGTCCGTACTCGGCTCCATGCTGCTCGTTAATAACTTCGCCGACGAAGTAGCTGCTAGAATGTTCTCCTCCGGTGAGTTATCGTCTGATGATCATCTCTGGGCCGTGAGCGGTGCTCGCAGGTGGGTGCTGGGCGTTCTCGGCAGTGGCAGCCATGGAGGGGATCAACTCGATCGTGACGGGCAACCTCATCTCGCTGTCGGAGCAGGAGGTGATCGACTGCGACAGCCAGGACGGCGGCTGCAATGGCGGAATCATGCAGAACGCCTTCCAGTTCGTCATCAACAACGGCGGGATCGACACCGAGGCCGACTACCCCTTCACCGGAACCGACGGCACATGTGACGCCAACCGGGTCGGTACTCGGTACCATCATAATAACCTGCAACACCAGATTGCAATTTGATCGGAACTGATGATGATGGAGATCGATTTGCGTCTTCTTCAATTGCAGGTGAATGAAAAGGTTGTGACCATAGACAACTTCGTGGATGTGGCGACCAACAACGAGACGGCGTTGCAGGAGGCGGTGGCGAGCCAGCCCGTTAGCGTCGCTATTGATGCCGCCGGTCGCGCATTCCAGCACTACCAGTCGGTAAAGTGACTGACAGACATTCAGTGAGAAAGAAGGAACACAAGAGCTAGCACTGCTAACGGAGGCTAGCTGTTCTTTGCTCTGCAAGTCTGAGCTGTGTTCTTCCTGATCATCTCTGCGCAGGGCATCTTCAACGGGATGTGCGGGACGAGGCTGGACCATGGCGTGACGGCGGTGGGCTACGGCAGCGAGAACGGCAGGGACTTCTGGATCGTGAAGAACTCGTGGAGCGACGGCTGGGGCGAGGGCGGCTACATCCGGATGGCGCGCAACGTGCCCTCGCCCAGGGGCAAGTGCGGCATCGCCATGGACGCGTCGTACCCGGTGAAGTACAGCTCCAACAGCAACCCGGCGGCCAGGGCGGCGATGGCTGTGCTGGAGATGGTCATTGCTTAGAGGCACAGAGAAAGAGAGGCGACGGCCGCCGCTAGGTTGCCCCTTTGTTGCTGCGGTGTGTGTGGAGCTGAGTTGCTCATTTGCAGTAGTGTTGTGATGCGCGAGGATCTTGCTGAACTTAGTATATGCATGTAGCACCGGAAATAAGTTATTATGATGTATTAAGTTAATAAGTCATGTAATAAATACTATACTCCTTTTGAGGGGTAATGTAATAAAGTTTCAAATAAAGTTGTTTGTGCTTAGTATATGATCATGGGGTTTATTGAGGGGGGCTTATGGTTTGTTCGACCTGCAGTTCTGAGTTGAGATTTCAGGACTTGCATTCTGTCATTCTGTGTGGCTTTGGCTGCATTGCTATTGTACCAACCATTGGATGAAGAGAGACTTGAAATTCCGAAAACACCCGCTCGCTAACTGATAAACAAAATGTGCATGTCAGAGTAATAAACCCTGTTTGACTGTGAACATGTTTCACCCATCTTCAAGACAGGAACCCGTTGCCTTTGTAGCGGTTCAGGCATGGTGGTCGATCCCTCCAAGTAAGAGATGCAGCGCGTGGTTGAACCACGCCTGCTTGAATTTGATACAGCCATGCGTATTGCAAACAATCAATGGTCCTGTTTGGTTTCGCTTACCTGAGAATCGCTTATCTGAGAATCAAGATTTTCTGATAATCCGCTGTCTGAAGAATCCGCTGTCTGAAGAATCTGGGGTGTTTGGCAATCCTGATTATTTCTACTGGATTGTCTGTTCTGACTGTAAAATGACCTATTTGCCCCTGAGTCCTGTAATAGCTCATTTTGATCGGATTTCTCTACCATTTTCAAATCTAAGTATATTATTAGTACCAGAACTTTGTTATAGTATAATTATAGTCATAAAACACACAATAATGATAAAATAAACTAATAAATAATAGTCATGATGATTATAGATTAATAAATAATATAATTTTACAATGATATTCAAGACATCATAGAGGCAGCAATAGCGTCACGAAAGGCACCCATATCAATGTCATCTCCTGGAGCACTAGCATCGATCATGGTAGGTTGGCTGCCACCGGTAGCATTATCTTGCACATCGGAGTTAAAATCTGGATCTTCATTGGTATTTTCTCTAACAAAATTGTGAAGAGCCATACATGCGACTATAATTTTTGCTTGTTTGGTAATAGGATAGCTAGGCAAGTGCAACAAGATACGCCACTTCATCTTCAACACTCCAAATGAACGTTCAATCACATTTCTAAGTGATGAATGTGCTTGATTGAACATTTCTTTTTTCCCACTGGTTGGTGATGTTGCCATTCCGAAACATGATACCTTTGTCCCCTATAAGGTGCAAGATACCCTTTTCTATTAGGATATCCGGAGTCTACAAGATAATACTTTCCATTGGGAGGCTTTGGGAATTGGTTCTGGTACGTGAGTAGAGTATCCAAAAATACGCGAGTGTCATGTACGGACCCAGGCCAGCCAGTGACAACAAATGTAAATCTCATATCAAAGTCACAAACAACCATGACATTTTGTGAAGTATACCCATGCCTACCAATATATTTTGGTTGTTCAGATGCCGAAACAGTGACTTCTATATGCGTGCCATCGATAGCACCAATACAATCTTTGAAATGAGGCCAAAACCTTGCTTCTTGCAACTTAGGGTGAATTATTCCGAACTGTGGATCCTGTGGCCTAATATTGTGAAAAGCCAGTCCCATAATAGCATCTAGAACTTCATCAACCTTTCTACGAATTGTTTCCAATGAGTGTTTGAACCTATTCCTAGCTTGCCTAAATGATTGAGGACCACCACACATCCACAAAAACATGGCTACTGCTTCCTTCGTACACATTTTTCGACTTGATTTCAACCCATAATTCTGTACCAATGTGTCATGGAGATGTAGAAAAACTGACCTTGACATTCTGAACATATCATAGCAGTCAACTGCATTCGCTAGAGTTAGCTCAACTCATTGGATCCCAGTCATAACTGGAATATTATCAGGAATTGGTGCGCTTCTACCGGTTGATCCAGATCCCATGCACTCCAAAGCCAAATACGCTACCAGAAAATCATCATCTGAGTCACTCATCTATTAAAAAAAATAGATACATGAATCATACAGTACACATACAATATGTCTGAAGCAAACAACAAATAGAAATTAATTGTCTCAAACAACAAGTTATTATGTCTCAAACAACAATCTCTCAAACATGCAACACAGGCAAACTACTATGTCTGAAGCAAACAACAAGTAGAAATAAAATGTCTCAAGCAAACAACAAATAGAAATTAATTGTCTCAAACAAACACACTAGTGCTTCTTATTATCCTCCCATGCCCTCCTTAGCCAATTTAACCTCCCATTTGATGTCTTTAAAGTAATGAACACATCACGCTACTCTTTCTTTATAAGAAGTTGTGTGGCGTAGTAATGTTCATCACTGCCTTCTTCAGCCCCATCCTTAATCACTTGATCCAACATGTTACCAATTTCCTCCCTTACACTGTCAACCACATTTGAGGTGGCTGAATTATTGCTACTTTCAGCTTTCTTCTCATATGCTTCCACTAAACGTTTCATACACTGATCTCTAAAGGTCTTCTTCTTCTTTCTCTTGGGGGATAATGGAGCTGTTCTCTTGCCTAAAGTTGGAGTGCCATTTGGGGGAGCAGGGACCTGCCCTTCCCTCCCTAACTCACAGCTATTCTGACCACCATCATCTTCTTGGCCACCACCTTCTCCATTTGAAGGAACAAACGATGTCTCGTTTGTAACACTAATAGCTTCAAACATAATCCGCATTTGGTCCTCATGCTCAAGTGGTGCATCCTTAAAGGATATACAACCGACCATAGCCTGAAAAAGAAAGGTAATAACGTTGTAAATTGAAACATGTAACTTTTGTATATCAAAAACTGAAAAATCTGCAATGTATACTTACATCATTCTGTTTTTTCCACCAATTGTCATCAGCCACGATACACCTTGTCATAGAATCCCTACCCAAGCCGGTAGCTCTGTTGTTCAATGTCTTCCATTGGGTATACCTTTTTTTAAGTGCATCCCACCTATTCTTCATTTGCCCCTCATTGTAAGGTCTCCTGGTACGTTCAAAAAACTTACGTACAAGATTCGCATACCCACTGCTGTTCAAACAATTTTGGGGCCTATTGTGAGCGAGAACTTCTTCCACACAAATATCATTAAAAGTTTTGGCAACAAATGAATCCCATTTCGCCGCAACCTTCACTCCTTTTTCCATCTATTCAAAATATAGGACTAACATTATCACATATCAGTAGTACAACTTCAGTTTACATAGTACAGATAATATGAGGTCATCAAGCTACACAACAATAAAAGTTCACATTACATGACCAAGCATCAACTAACCCCAAAAACAAAGTACGCAGATGCATGCAATCAACAAAGGGAACATAAACTAGCAATCCATATTAAAAATTAGAGAATGGAATCAAAATGAGCCCAAAGTTTAGACACATCCAAGGAGGCAACACTGTTATGGTAGAGGCTACACTGTCATATACCGCTGGTTGAGCATGAAAACTTCTCAAGAAGCAGAGTGATACGATAATGTTACCTCTTTGCTATGGATTGAAACTAGAGCTTTCAACTGAGCTCGCCTAAAAAGTGCGGACTCATTGTGCCCAAGAGCACAGTCCAAGAGCTGAGGGCAAAAGCATACTTCAGTAGCCACGCAATAGACCATAAATCAAGTAAACTTTAAAAAACATAAACAAAAGATCATCGAACAAAAGAGTATCCAAAGATGCATACTGTGGTAGAATATGCAATCAAGTCATCTTTTACTAAACACTACAAACACATTATATTAAGGTCTGCAATAAATCAGAGTACAGCCACTCCAATTTAGTCACTTTGATATTCAATCTCCAGTGAGGTCCCTGCATCATGTCAAAATCTGCATTCAATTCCTTCACTGAATTGCATACGAAATTAAATGCAGACTTTCCATGACAGGAACTTAGCTTGTTCATATTTTCTATTGCACACAAGAAGGATAAGAAAACTATACTAGATAACCAATCAATCTGATGACTTTATTAGATAGCTAACTAATACGCACACTATAACTTGATAGCTAATCACTACCAGTGTGTATCTATATTTTTCTGCTTCAATCCTGATGCACAGTCTAAATAAATTTTTACCCACATTAGCACAAGACAGAAAATGCCTAGCAAACCATTGCCAACACACACCATTCTTTTTCTTGCCCTGTTTCGATCAAAACTGATTCACTAGCTCAGCAGTCCATTTATCGATTCATCATCATCAGAGAAAAGGTAGCCGAGCGCACCTGTTTTGACTGTGCTGCTACTTCGGGGTTGGGGAAATGGTCGGCACGATGGCAGTGTAGGATCCACCTATTGCTGCAGGGAGACGAGTCCCAAAGAATGACTGGTATAAGGTGTTGATGCTGGGAGACAAACAACAGTCTTAATAATAACCCGAGCCACATGTACTAATTCATTTCAACAAGAGTACCAAAAAAATGATTATTGGACAGGTGCCATCACACAACTTTATTTTCTTCATGACTAGCTGGTGATACCTAATAAAAATCACTAAGTGGCAGCTATTCTCACTTACCAATTTGACTTAGCAGTAACAACAAGAGCTGTTACGAGCTGTCACGCGCGGGGGCGGCAACGGGGAGCGGGGGCGGCGGCGGCGCAAGGGGGAGGCAGCGCACTGGGGCGGCGGCGCGGGGCGCGGGGCCGGCGGCGGCGCGTGGGGGCGCGGGGCCGGCGGCAGCGAGCGGGGGCGGGGCCGCAGCGACGCGCGGGCGGCAGCGGGGCGCGGGGCCGGCGGCGGCGCGTGGGGGCGCGGGGCCGGCGGCGGCGCGTGGGGGCGCGGGGCCGGCGGCAGCGAGCGGGGGCGGGGCCGCAGCGACGCGCGGGAGCGCCAGCGGGGAGCGGCGGTGGCGGCGGCGCGTGGGGAGCGGGGGCGGCAGCGGGCAGCGGGGAGCGGGGAGCGGGGGCGGCGGCTTTCCTGCGAAGCGAGGGGAAGGACGCGGACCAGAAAAATCGAGCGCTACTTGTATTTTGGATTGTCGGAGAAGCGACGGTGGAAAAAATCAAGCTTCCGTTGGAAGCGTTTGGCGGGATTCTCGCGGTTCTCCACCGAGAATCCGATTTTAATCGGAACCAAACAGCACCAATGTATTTCTACAAATTGCGAATGGGCTACAGAAATATGCCAGTATATCACTGATCCAGAATCTAGCAATGGGTTTCATATCGGCAACCTGTTAATTGTCCAAAGAATCCAGAATAATCCAGAATTCCATATGCTAACAATCAGAAGGACAAAAAATAGTTAATGCATAAGATTCAGGTGTAATGATATTTGTTCTATACAGATAGTCATGGTTAAAGTTCTTTTTCTGAATTTGGTCACTAGTAAATATGAATTATAAATCTAACATTGTCAGTCATATTGCACAGGCGATCTTAACTTGCTTATCACATCTGGACAAACGAAAGTTACAGTGACAATCACTCGATAGGCGACCAAAATAGTCAGCACAAATGACGTCTGGGAAAGCAATTAAATTGACAATCCCTGTAAACACCTACTATAAGTTAATCTGAAATCTCTGCAAAAACCAGAGCACCCAACATGACCAACTGAAAAACGACCCAAACTTAACTGCATTTGATGAAGTCGAAGAAATGCAAATCCTTCTATTATCAGATTTAAATCGAGCATTGTCACAACACAAGCAGAATTGCTGAAGCAACGAGCATACACCACTTCCACTTTACCACATAACAAAGATATATCCAGAAACCATGAACAATCAGATTGCCACACGAAGTTCAGGGTACACTTATTCATCACATAGTTAAACTAAGCTGCTGCACAACAGCAAATGTTCACAAACACAACCAAATGACATAGGACTCACATTGGACAGGCAAGAGACCACAACTTGACCAGGACATGAAACACGCAGACAATCTCCAGAGACACAGGAGGCACCTGCGCCAGACTTGTGAACCCAGGAATAGACAGCTCCATGGCCAAGGACCTAGTGGCCACCACGAAGGCGAAGCACCAGGTGAAGAGTGGACTCCTTCTGGATGTTGTAGTCTGCCAGGGTGCGGCCATCCTCCAGCTGCTTGCCAGCAAAGATCAGACGCTGCTGGTCTGGCGGGATGCCCTCCTTGTCCTGGATCTTCGCCTTCACATTGTCAATGGTGTCAGAGGACTCCACCTCCAGGGTGATGGTCTTGCCGGTGAGGGTCTTGACAAAGATCTGCATACCACCACGCAGGCGGAGCACCAGGTGAAGGGTGGACTCCTTCTGGATGTTGTAGTCAGCAAGGGTACGTCCATCCTCAAGCTGCTTGCCAGCAAAGATGAGACGCTGCTGGTCCGGGGGGATGCCTTCCTTGTCCTGGATCTTCGCCTTCACATTGTCAATGGTGTCTGAGGACTCAACCTCAAGGGTGATGGTCTTGCCAGTGAGAGTCTTGACAAAGATCTGCATACCACCACGCAGACGGAGCACCAGGTGGAGGGTGGACTCCTTCTGGATGTTGTAGTCAGCAAGGGTGCGGCCATCCTCTAGCTGCTTGCCGGCAAAGATAAGGCGCTGCTGGTCTGGGGGGATGCCCTCCTTGTCCTGGATCTTCGCCTTCACGTTGTCGATGGTGTCCGAGGACTCAACCTCAAGGGTGATGGTCTTGCCGGTGAGGGTCTTGACAAAAATCTGCATACCACCGCGCAGACGGAGCACCAGGTGGAGGGTGGACTCCTTCTGAATGTTGTAGTCAGCGAGGGTGCGGCCATCCTCGAGCTGCTTGCCAGCAAAGATGAGCCTCTGCTGGTCAGGAGGAATGCCTTCCTTGTCCTGGATCTTAGCCTTGACGTTGTCAATTGTGTCCGAGGACTCAACCTCGAGGGTGATGGTCTTGCCGGTGAGGGTCTTAACAAATATCTGCATCTGCAAATATTAGCAGAAGTAGAGTAAGCCACCATATAGAGTACTGCAAGGGACACATAAATTGCTACAGGGAAAGTGATCAATTCTGATTTCTGAACATGAAGGAATTAATGAACATCTCATTAAGTATAAAAGGGCCCAGCATACTGTGGGGAACTAGACATAAATCGAATAAACAATATCAGAAGACACAATATTAAAACAGCATTGCGATGAAATGTCAACACCATATAACATGGTCTAGTTGGAAAGTTCAAGACCAAATCTAACATGAGTGTTGAAGGAACAATTAAGCAACTGTGCATCAGTATCTACATGAGCTACACAGTAACCGATTGGCCTAGAGAAGCAGTGGTATCCACATGGATCAACAGTGAACTAATATAATTTCACACGAATAGGTGATTAGCATCAGCCATTTCTCGACCAAAGGCAAAAGATTAGCATCAGCCATATGATTAATAGTCACCCATCTAGATATAAAGCTACAAAAAATAGTCAGCAACCGTATCCATCGGAACTGCACCACCTAGATGAATCGACCCTACAATCTAAACCAAATCATAAGTCTAACGTGATCCAAAAATTAAACGCAAGTCCACCCGCGGAATCACGCGCATACCGACATCATCCCAGTCTTGAACCAATCTGTCCCAACCTTATCACATCTGCTCGAATTCAACCTAAAAAAATCGCAAAGCACCGATCTACACCAAAGAACCTCATCGCAGCCTGCGGATCTACAGCGCTACCCACAAATCTACTACAGATTGCAGGACGCAAGCAGAACTGCATCGCCGCACAACCCAATCAAAACCTAATTAACATGTATCTACGACGAACACGAACATGGGAAATCATACAGGACGCAGCAGATAGAGAGGCTGAGAGGGGGGTCTCGAACTCGCATACCTTGAGAGGATCGGGAGAGGCTCCTTCGATTCGCTTCTGTCGCTTGGATAATTTTCTCGAGGGATTGGGGATTTTTGGATGGATGAGGAACGGGGGAGGGGGCGGACGGAGAGGGCCCGTCGGCACCGAACGGTGTGGGCCGAGCGGTGAGAGGCGGTTGCGTCCCGGACTCCGTGGGACCGAGAGGAGACGCGATTTGGGCCGCCAGAGGGTTTGCGGGCTGGAAGTTGGGGTCCAATTTGGGCTGCGCTGCTTATTGGGCCGAGGGAAAAAAGTGGAAAGGAAGCAATGTGCTGTGAGAAGGGGCCTGCCACTGTGCTGTGTTTTTTTTCTACTAACAGTTTCATCACCATTTGAGGTGCACCTTCTATTTATATCGTCAGGCTATCTCACATGTGGGACCAGAGCCCGCTTGTTGACGTGTCATTGGCATAGCACGGTGGTATAGGTGCACTGAAACGGTAGCAGGTATGGATGAATGTTTTTTTTTGTTTTTTAGGCTGACTTAAATCTCAATTTTTCTACGGGTTCAAACAAGCTTTAAAAATTATCCAAACTACCATTGGTTCCATAAATATCTAATGAAGATTTGAGAACTCGTGTTATGCGTCGATGTTTCTGCAAACCTGAAACAAGTTTACTGCATAAGAAAATTCATGTTTTTGGCAAAATGGAAAATAAAGAATCCTAAAAGCACCCAAAACCATCAGAACAAAGAATGGGCAAGCAACTCGCCAAGCTGGTCCGTGGACAAGCCTCTGCTCTGCTCGTCCAACTCAGAATTGATCGAAGCAGGCATGCCGAATTTGCAGACGCCGCTGGATGCACCGAACCCACGCTGCGTGCGGACCATTTGCTTACGGCAAAACAAGCGAAAAGCTTTAGATCGATGTTGATCGATGCCGGCGTGGCGCCCAAGAGGCGAGCTGGGGTTAACACTGGTGTGCGATGCATGGTTTTGGTTGCTTCTTCCGCTGAAGGAGATGCCGACGGGTAAATTAGTTTGAGGTTGCCCACGCGCATCTTAGAACCTTGGTGTGCATGCTCGAAGGATGCCATAGGCTGGCAGATCACACCTCAATCATTTCTCTTAAGCAAATGCATAATACAACTTTCAAGGTGATGTCATCTGTCCGGTAAATAATATCTTGCGATGCAGTGCCATGCATGCAATAGAAGATGCTTGATCCTCGAAGCATAGACCCAGTAAATTCAGTACCACCACATGCTCCTTTTGGCCATGCATAAACGCGAACTTTGTTTGTGCAATGATGCACAGGTCAGCTCCGGCCTCCTCATAATTTAGCGTAGCTTCATGCAACTAGGACAGTGACGGCACTTCAATCAACTAGATTGAAAAATGGGCCTCTTCGGATCCTAGAAGAAGGTACTGACAGAAACATCTTGAGCATGCTTCTCAGTCATTCAGGATATCTTATATCTTCTACATTCGTACAAGTTACAACTATATCGTGTCAAAACTAGCATCAGCATAGTGGTTATCGCTAGATAGAGTTAAAAAAAAAGACACCTTCAAGAGGTTACTTGAATGGTGTTAGCCGTGGGCCCGGGTGATCCAGTTGACCAGTTGGCGTTCCGCGTGCCTATAAATTGAGCTGTTCGTTCACAGGCTCAGGCACAGCCACCGAGGTAGGAGTACGAGGTGGAGTCGAGTACAGCAGCTCACTCCATAGCATAGTGTGCAGCGCTCGATCGAGGTCGAACGATCGCCGGCTCCGCGCAGCTCCACCGCGAAACCATGCATCCACCACCACGCTCCCCGCCTGCGGCTGCTGCCGCGATGCTCGCGGCGGCGCTACTGGCCGTGGCACTGATGGCCGCCGCCGCCGCCGCAGCGCCGTGGGAGCGGGCGGACGAGGAGGTGCGGCACCTCTACGAGGCGTGGAAGGCGGAGCCGGGTCGGCCGGGCAGAAACGGCGGCGACGACCGCCTGCGCCTGGAGGTGTTCCGCGACAACCTCCGCTACATCGACGCGCGCAACGCGGAGGCCGACGCGGGGCTCCACGGCTTCCGCCTCGGCCTCACCCCCTTCGCCGACCTCACCCTGGAGGAGTTCCGCGGCCGCGTCCTCGGCTTCCAGCTCCAGAGCCCCCGCCGCAACGACACGGTGGACGAGGACGAGGACGAGGACGGCTTCGGCGATCAGCTGGCGGCAGTGCCGACCGCCGTCGACTGGCGCAAGAGCGGCGCCGTCACCGGCGTCAAGAACCAACGCTCATGCGGTCCGTACTTGTCCCCACTCCGCTCGTGAATTCTTCTCCGGCCGGTAAGAACTTGCAGTTTAGCTATTTATCTGATGATCATCTGGCCGTGAGCCGCGATGCAGGTGGGTGCTGGGCGTTCTCGGCTGTGGCGGCGATGGAGGGGATCAACAAGATCGTGACGGGGAAGCTGATATCGCTGTCGGAGCAGGAGCTGATCGACTGCGACCGCAAGAGCCACGGATGCAAAGGCGGGCGCATGGATTACGCTTTCCAGTTCGTGATCGGCAACGGCGGGATCGACTCCGAGGCCGACTACCCCTACACCGGGCGCGACGGGACTTGTAACGAGGCCAAGGTTGCCGTACTTCCTCTTCTTCTTCTCCCTTTACGTACAATTTGTATTGAGAGATGCAGGCATGCAGCACATCTGCGCGTCGTCAATGGTGATGGAGGTTTGCATTTGTGTTGCGTGCAGAAAAAGAAGAAGGTCGTGTCCATAAATTCGTACGGCCATGTTCCGGCCAACAATGAGAAGGCACTGCAGATGGCGGTGGCGAAGCAGCCCGTTAGTGTCGCCATCGAGGCAGGCGGTCGTGATTTCCAGCTCTACAAATCGGTAAAGTGTCGCTTCAGTCGTCCCTGCTTCATGCACACATGTAGCCTCGCAAAGATTCCTTGTGCATGTTTGGAGTGAAAATGTTTTCTTCAGTCTGGCTCATTTCTACCATCATCATCATCATCGTCATCACGCGCGTGCAGGGAGTCTTCGACGGCGCTTGCGGGACGAAGCTGGACCACGGCGTGACGGCGGTAGGGTACGGCAGCGCCGGCGGCAAGAACTACTGGATCGTGAAGAACTCGTGGGGCACCGGGTGGGGCGAGGGCGGCTACATCCGCATGAGGCGGAACGTGGCCGCGCCCACGGGCATGTGCGGCATCGCCATGGACGCGTATTACCCGGTGAAGAACCACAAGGCGCCCGGCATGCCTCTGCTGGAGATGGTTCTAGCTGCCTAAGGCGCCATCCGATCCACACCCCCCTCCCCGTGCGCGCTATGGACTCTCACGAGTAGCCACTCGTTTACACTTGCTCTACGTGTGGTGTGAATGTTGTGTGTGCAACCGTAAATAAGTTGCAAATAAGGGACCTGTGTCATGGTTACACTTATAAATAATCTGTTGTGAGATGAGCTTATGTAATGTACATTATAAATAAATAAAGTTGTGCGAGGGGTAATACAATAGTAAATAGTTCTGTACTTCGTCCTTGCAATAGGCTCAGGCCCTGCTGCCGCTTCATGGCTGTGTTGTTCTGACGAGTGAATTATGTGATGCACGACGGCCATACTTGTACGTGTATCTGATACCACCAGAACAAAAGCTTATTATGAATAAAAGAATATAGTAATAAATAATTTAGTAAGTAGTCTTGCAAAATAGATGTCTGCAACTTCCTTCAAAACTAATGGTGGATGCAGCCTAGAAAATTAGGAGAGGTTTGTCCACTTCATCCTCCCTCCTTTTCTTTTTCTTCATCTCTATTCTTCTTCCTCTTCTTGATTCATTTCAAACTTTTGCGGTGAGAGATTAGGGGGAAGAGGAGATCCATGGATATTAGGGGCTGTTTGGAGTGCCGCCTAACCCGCCACGGCGCACCACACTTTTTCCGCCACAGGTGTGGCGGCCGTTTTGAGCGCCACAAGTTAGGCACGCTGTGGCGGGTTAGGCCGGTAGGGGGGCTGGAGCCCCCTAGCCCCCCTTAGATCGGCCCCTTTTCAAAACTAAATGCCTGCAACTATTTATTCTGAGAGCTGTGGCCTATGGGTGGACAGGTTGTACCACATGACCCTATTTAACTTTTTTTTTTGAGGGGAAAGACCCTCTTTAACTGAGTGTGGCATTTCTGTAACTTTTTCTCGCTCGACATCATCGGGCTGAGCATCATGTGGGCCGCTTGATGCTTTCGGAAAGGATGGCGGGAACGAAGAAAGCAAAACCGTGAAGCCGATGCTGCTCGTTCAGCCCAAACAGCATGTCATGTTCGGGCTGGGTTTCATTCGGCCTTACCTTCCGGAAAAAATAAATTATTATTCGCTACCGCCCGGCCCATAAACAAATTGGATCACGGGCATTGTCCGCGACCCGCCCGGATCTGAGAGGCGTAACCGCACCCGACAGCCGACGCCGCGTTTCACCGGCCACGAATAAAACTCGCGCCCCCCATTCCCACGCGCCCCCTCTCTCCCACTCGCTCCGACAAAAAACCCTAGACCTCGCGGCTCGCCGCCGCCAACCGCCTCCTCGCCGCCGCCTTCCTCCTCCCGCCCAGCCGGTGGGTGCCCCCGGTCTTCTCCTCCCTAATTTCCTCCCTCTCCATCGCGGGATGCTTACTGATTCGGTCGGTGGTTTCTGTAGGTTTCAGCGCGCGAGATTCTTCAGCGGAGGAGGTGTCGCAGGTAGCTGGCGATGGGGGCGGAGGAGTGCGACGACCACATGGAGGTGTCCATCAGCGACTCCCAGGGGTTCCGGGAGGTCCAGCGCGTGCTGCAGTCTGTGCGGATGGTACGGACCTTCCATCCTGGCTCGTCGCGTCTGATATGAGACGGCACTGATTTTGGTGGCTTATTTGATTTGGACTATTATTAGTATTTTCGTTAGGATTAGAAGTACTTACTATGAAGCTTCATAGAGTACTCATTTTGGTTGTCACGAGGGATAGCTATTCTTGCAGAGGTTAACAAATTAATGCATCCCTCCGAGCCTTATAAGACTATAAATTAGACGCAATTATCTTAGGACTTGTGACGTTATAATGTGTTATAGAGAAGTGTATTGTGTCCCAACCTTGTATTGAGAAAGCACCCCACAAACAACTGATGCAGTTTCCGACTCCTAAGTGTCCTCCTGCATATTTGTAAGGATGACATGATCTTCGGATTCGAAGAGGTGGCTCCTTGACAATAAAGTTTAAAGCAGAAACAAGTGAGGATCTTCCAAATGATTATTAAGGAGTTCCATAAATCACCAATTGTTGCACTTTGATTTTTTGTTTCGTGTTAATTCTGTAGATATCCTGTCTAATTTATCCTAACTGCTAGAAATCAATGAAGCATTAAATGACATACATGTTTCATCAATTTTCTGTTGAGAGATTCACATTAAAGTTTTGTGATCTGAATAACAAAGCTATGATGCGTTCATTTATTGTGTTATGGAAAATATATTCTTCAGAAAAAAACAATCGAGACTTGCAGTGAACTTTACAGTCCTGCATTCTAGTTCGAAACCAAAGCTTGCTGGTGAAGACATGCCAAAATGCGCCAGATGCATGTGAGGTGTGGAGTTAGGGAAATTGAAAGGTGATCGTTTTCAAATTGTGGGTGTTTAGTAAAGTTAGCAACCTCATAACAGATACCCTAAGGAAGCTAGTACACACAATGCATGTTTTAACAGGTGAATAAATGAATATACTTGCAGTGCTTCTCTGCCTTTTTAGTTAGTAGTTGTGTTCTTTTTGCTTCTTGTATCTATGTATTTCACCAAGTTTGGTGGAATACCTTGCCATTTTAAAGACTAGCCAGATAGAACCCAAAATACATCCATTATTTGTTGACAATATATGTTGTGCAAAATTTTCTTTTTTCGTGTGAGCTCAGTTTAATGATTTGCGTATGCTACCTTTAACTCAGTGCATTAGTTCAAGAAATTCATTCAGTCTGTTGTTGTTTATATTGGTGTCATCGAAACAAGGATTTATTAGTACTTGGAGCAAAAATTGTACTGTTTATTTCTATGACTTGCTGAGTTACTTGAAGTATTGTACTTTGGAAAACGATTGACATGTCTGCCTGCCATTTAGGATCCATTTTTAATTAATCTAAAGGACAAAGATGAGTATGATTATCTGCTAATCGCTGTAGACCCTACCAAAAAGAGGAGTCTTGATGAGAATGCTGTGCTCGTTGTAAGTTCTTAACCCTAGCTCCACTTGTCTACCTTTCCACGCTTGAGTTATTGTCACTTCTATTTAATGTGTCTGTTCCCTACTTTCTTCAGACGACTTTGAAGGCACTGTCAGAATCAGTATCCAAGATAGACATCATGTATCATCACGCACTTCTACACAATGTAATGTAATCCTAAGTGCTTGCTCTCACGCTTTATTTTTTTGCTGAATAAATCGAATCTCACTAAAACTCTTTTTTAGATATTTACCATGTGCATCTGGTACTTGCACGAAGAGACAAGGGTTGCGCTTTTGGATTTAATAACCAGATTGGTATATTTCTTCAATTTTATGTTTTCTGCATGATTTGGGTGTATGTGCGTGCGTGCGTGTTTGTGACTGATCTGTGTCCATGTAGGCTGTTGTGGCAGACCAGTACCTCAGAGAATGTTTGCAGATGCTTGTGAATAACTTCACTCCACCTAGACCACTTGTTCCATTGATGGAGCAGCCAGGATGGCTTGCAAAGAAGAAAGTAATCTACTCTCAGTTGCATGAGAGTTTGAAAATGATTTCTGACACTGTGCCCTTAGCAGCAAGGATATTAAAGGATGTAATAAACAGGAGTATGCCAAAGTTATTTGACACCAAAGCTGTAAGTGTTAGTTTTGTGAGATCTTTTATTTTTTGGCAGTTGTGCTAAGCACATAGTACCAATTTACTTGAGCTCTTGCTAGCAGGGTTGAAGCTAACACCAATTTTAACCTGGCGCACTGCTTTATAATACATCAAGGAGCGTATATAATTTTGTAGCAATATATGGTAAAATACAAGTCACCCCTGCTTGCTAGACAAGCAGATAATATATGGCATATAAGAAAATAGTTAAGTTCCTGCACAAAATCACTTCCTCAAAATTTAACCTATAGAATCACTTCGCACAGTGGACCCGAAGCAGGAGGAGCCCATAGTACTCACCATGTTTTCTTAGGGGCATTTATCCTCACTATTTTATTTTCGCTAAGGGTGTGTTTGTTTAATAGTTCTGTAGATAGTTTACGGCTTCTATTATGCGGGTATTTACGTATGCACCATTCACACTGCTCATCAGCAATCAATCTTACCTTTTGGGATTTTCTTTGCAGAAAATGGTATCGTTCGTTGAGTGCATGTTGGGTCTTGATACTGAAAGATTGGGTGACCTTATTGGAACTACATTGTTGGAGAAAGTTGTGGATCTACTTACGGAATTGGATGTATGCTGTTTTCTTTTTGTATGACTAGGTAATCTATCTTGGAACTAGGTCTTTATATTATTGATTGATTGGTGAACTTTGCAGGTTAATATAACATGGGAAGATATTCTTCAAGAGGAACACAGCAAAGGTATATTTGAGATGGAGCTTGAGGATTTGGATGATGATGAGGATTACCTTGGACAAGAAGGAACAAAGGTTTGCCATATTTGGAATGTTCTTGTACGCTGCTGTTTTAGTAGTTTTAATAGCAAATTTGCTGCACTTTCATTACATACTTAACTGCGAATAAGTTAAGGTTTTTTATTGGTTAGGCTCTTTTTGGAGGAAATGTATTTGCCGACAAACTTGATGGTTTAATGGTGGTTGTGTGCGAGCACCTCAAGTCGTGCGATCGTGATCGTCTATTTAAGGTGAGCAAATGGATGAACCTTAACTTCTAAACAAAATCTTCATCTGTCATCTTCTTTGTATGACTTATTCAGCTTTGGGAATATGTCAACATAATTATACTGCTGATCTAGACAGAGACGATACATTGCTGCATGAAGTTTGTAATATTTGTCTACAATTATTTTACCAATGGTAATTTTAGTTAAATAAATGTGCATATGCCCAAATCGGTATGCTTTCCTTGTTTTTCTTCTAAATTTGCGACCAATAAAATGTCCTGTACAGCTAACCTCACCTAACTGAAACCAAACGAACGGTCTTTATTGTTAGAACATGAGGCTCATCTGATCTAAGGAAGAGACTGATCTGTATGTGGGTATGAAGTGATGTACCCATCATCCGAGGAGTCAGGTGGAACTTAGAGACCCTCAGATACCATATAGAGCGTTGGAGGAGATAGAAAATGAGCATCAGCGGCATTGTGGCATGCACTGTATTCGCGGCAGCTTCTCCTTCTGGGGTGTAGGTGTTGGCTTCCCAACTTTCCAGGATTATGCAGTGGTTATCTTTCTTCCACAATGGCTGGGTTTGACATCCAAACATGTCCTTCTCTGACAGCAGAAGCATAAAAGATGGAAATCTTTTTCTTGTAGCATAGGGAATTTGTCCCTTCTTAAGTCACGAAGGTGCTGGACATAAAATTCTTTGTTACCTTAAAAAATATTTCATACTAAATAGTTTTGCACTCAATTTCCGAATTTTCAGGCCTCAACCTTCTCTAGAAAACAAGGTGATGGTTCTAAACGTTTTTTTGGGCGTCTAGGAGCTGCTTAGCAAAATCAGGAGTTTTTCCCCCCTTCTACCCGCCTACTCTGCTTCTCTGACAGAGCTTAACAAGGTGGCTTTCCTGTAACAGGCAACAACCATCGCCTTGTTGATGAGATGGATGTCCAAATAGTTCAAAGTTCTATTTAGCTGTGTACCCTTGTAGCTTATCAGTTGTAATGAACTTTTTTGCCTCTGTTTATTGAAGTAATAGCCCCTTCGTCTAAGGATTATTAGTCTTAATCATGGTGTGATCTGGTAATTTACTCCCAAGCTTGTGTACTGAGGAGTTCATATCTTTGACTTCGTCCTGTATTCGATTTAACATGGCCCATAGAAACAGTCAGGACCTCCACACCGACCCAACCTCCCCAGATTATTCAAGGGATCACAGATCAGTCTTAGGAATCACCTGGAACCAGGTAAAGGTAAGCATACTGGGTTGCAGAACAAAAACAACCTGTAGAACCGGGCCGTGTACACCAATAATTTCTACCATTGCCCAGTTTTACTTCGTGCTATGCATTTCCTTGTTTTTTTATAGATTGTTTGTCTTTCTATGATTTTTTATGTAATTGTCAACTGCAACTAATCAAATGCTTATTGTTATGTATATAGTTGTTCATGACACTGAATGTGAAGTAAATGCATATAAACACTTACGTTTTGCTATTGCTCATGTTCTGTTTTGACCTGGACAGGAATTTGGCATTTTGAAGACAATATTTCGAAAAGCTGTGCTGAAGGTGCACAAATCCAAATTTGCCCAGGTTGAGATTCACCTTTTCTTCTCCAAGTCAGATTCACTATGCCTTACCCTTTTGTATTGACCCTTCCATTTTGACCTTGCAGTTTATCATGTTTTATGCCTGTTCCCTGGATCCTGAAATCTGCGGTGTTGATTTTGCTCTTTTTCTTACCGATATTTTTACTAAGAAGGAAGATGATGCAATAGCTAGGTAAGCCCTTGGGAACCTTTCTGTTGGTGATTGGAAGCAAGCCTTACCTTCATAACTACCATTCCATGTTCTAATCATGCCTTGGCTATCTGATCTGTTTTGACGCTTTGCCTTACTCATGATAGGAGAATTTGGCACGGTAGCTGTGTTAATAATCTGTCTATTATTTTTTTTCTCGAACACGCAGGAGAGCTGCGTATTTTTATATTAAGAAGAGGAGGGGGGGGGGGGTTTAAAGAATCCCTTACAGAAGAAAAACCACACACCCTCTTACAAACACCACACCACACATGCACACGCCCAAAAACAGTAAAAAGCAAAGAGGACCCCTCGGAACTGGGGTAACACGACCTTGCTCTAAGCATGACCAGAAACTAGCCCGCTTCTAAAGATGAGCTAGTTAGCAACTTAATACCCTTGGCACCGGCTATGCCCCATAAGTTAAGCTCCTCCAGGGTTGCAATGAGTAAGCTTACTATGTTGGGTGAGCCCCCATCAAAAACACAACGGTTGCAGTGGTTCCAAAGGAGCCAAGCACCTAAGATGATTATGGAATTAAAACCTTGCCTAATCTGCTGACCAAGTTTCTTGCTTGATCGAGCCCACCAATCATTCATCTATCAATTATTTACATATTATCTCATCATAACTTCACTACATTTGTAGCAAAAAGGTTGTAGGAGATTCAGAGAGTGAAATAACCGGCACCTTTTATTCTGAGATCAATTTGTTGCTAACTTGATATATATATATATATATATATATATATATATATATATGAAAAATCTATTCTACACGCGCTTGTAGCTACTCCTACATGTGTATCTCATGATGTAGGACGTATCTGACCCAATGACCCAATGAAAGGTATGTACGAGGTGTATGTGATCATACTAGACCATCTGTGATGGTATATACGTTGGGTATGTGACCATACATAAGAGTATGTGGACATACTCAATTTTATATACTAGTACTAAGGTATGATAATATATATTTAAAAAATAGGGATGCTTTTGAAATTTTTCGTATATATATCCCTTTGAAGTATCTTAGAATAAGTATATAAATATACTCAAAGTGATAAATGAGTATGTGAACCTATGCACAATGGTATACTGATGGTGAGAGTAGCTACACGCGAGTGTAGGAATACACACACACACACACACACATATATACCTGTATGAATTGACAGTCAAAAGAAACGTCAATGACAACAGTTATATTTTAAGTGCAGAATGTCTGCTGTTTCATATGTTGGAAGCTATCTGTCCCGGGCAAGGTTCATTTCTGCAGATACCGTTGTTGCTGTACTCAAAAGGTGGCTACACTCTGAACACAGAATGTGTATGTTTTATGCATTTATTCATCTGAGATTTATGCTATATTTATTGCACAGGTTAGTGGAATGGTGTGATTCTTATTGTAAACTTAAGAGGGATCCTGTGAAGCCTATAGATCATCAAATATTTTATGCTAGCTGCCAGGTTTGTTGTGGCAGTTTCTATATGCATATTTAGCTAACCAAGAGAAGAATAGTTGGTCAGATTCATATGTATTCTAAATTGTCCCTTTGCCTGTTCTATCACCGCATACAGCACCCTGAACGTTTTTCTGCTGCTTTTCTTACCTTGCAGGCTGTGATGTATGTCCTTTGCTTTCGGTTGAGATCTATTATGGACTACCCAAATCTTAAATCACAGCTTTTTCAAATGCCAATCGAGTCTATATTGATGGACCGACTGGAGCCTCTAAAGGTTTTTATGACATTCCCTACCACCTTTATTATCTCATTTTGCAGAAACCTCGTCTTTTGCCTTTACATAAATGTATAATGGTAATTGGCATGCTTTTGATGTTGTAGGTTTGTTTGCCTTCAATAGTAAACGAGTTCCTGAGACAGGCTAGGGCTGCCAGGCTGTTCAATGCCCCTGTGGATTTGCCACTTGAAGATATAGTTGAATCTGATCTATCGAAGGCTTTTGGAGGAGCTAATAGGCTGGACATGTTCTTCCCATTTGATCCATATCTGCTTAGAGAATCTGACAGGTTTGTATTACTAATATAAAAAATAAGAGTGCATTGGTTGCCAGGTTTAGTAGCATCATGAGTGCTGCTTGTCTGTGCTCTTGGAGGATAATTACTGACCTGTTATAGCAATCCTGATCTTCTTAAACTGTGATATACCGAGGCTATAGCATTTATACCAGAAAGAGAGCAGATTTCGTATCCAGGGGTGTGGGCATCCCCAATCCCCGTCAGTAAATTTATCATGTTAATGTTTCAAAAATTTGTCAAAAAAACATGTATGTAACACACATAAATAAACAGAGCTGCAACAATTCAGTTTCAAATTCATCCTAGATGTCAAGAAAGGAAGCCATTCTCCATCCTGTTTGTAAAAAGAATATCACCTCCCTTTTTGGTTAGATACTGCTCCGTTAGGTAATCTACGTATCATCCTCGAGGTGAATTTGAGAGCTTTTTTCCCTTTTTACAAAATGGATAATGCAGCCAACCTGGTACTGTTCATCAGTTTTTGACAATACTTGTATTTCTTGAATCTCGTCATTGAAGATGAATTTGAGATTGAATATTTGCAATGTTATTTAACTTTCTGTACTGCATTCATGGCTTTTGTGGTGATTTTTTTGAAACATCGCAACATGAGGGGTGCCAAACCCCAGGACACATTCTATGCTAAAAACTGTTAGAGATTTTAATTCCTACTGTTTAGTCCTCTCCTTTTCAATTCATGTTCTATGTCTGCATTGTGCAGAACACTGTTTTAACCCAGCTGCTATTTGCACTAGTAATTAGTGTTTGTTAATGTTTGTTCTGCTTGATGACCCTTTGTGCCTCTGCAGATATATTCGTCCAAATTTTGAGTTCTGGTCCTTAGTCAAGACAACATACAGCAACAACAGTGATGACGACGATGAGCTTGGTGACATTGATGCACCTGGAATGAATGTGGACAGCTTGGATGACCATGTTGAGATAGATTTCAAGGACGATGATGATATTGAGTATTCGATGAACAAGATGTCCATAACACCACACCGCTCGTTCTACCATCCGATGGCTATGAGCAGTGATTCCGGCATTAGCATGCCTGCGAGGATCAGGCCTTCAGTGAGCCCTCCATCATAGTTGGTCATCGCAAGATCGTTTCATTGTACTGGCTCTTTACCGCATGTGCCAAGGGGTATGACAATCATGCAGATAGCGGAGCTTTCTCTCGTAGTTGGTAGTGGGGTCAAAACCCATTCTTTTGCAATATGTAGGTTACCATTTGAGGTGAAATGTAAAGTATGTGTACCAGGGAACAGAGTGAAAATAGGTTTTGCGATTGTATACTTTGGCAGGCCTCGGGGGTGTATGGTAAAGACAACCTGTTTCGATGTAGAACAACAGCTCGCTGAAAGGATTCGTGTTTGTCTGTCTAACGATCAAGTTCCATCGATGCTTTCTGCTTTGTGTCTTTATTTAAAAAGACTAGCTGGAGCTCTGTACTGCTGGTTGCCTTGTGATGATTATGTTGGATACTGGCTTCGGTTAGCCTTTCCATCCTGCATGCAGAGGACGAGAAGCAGCTTGATGCGGTTGCCCTGTGGACAAACGCTTTCTTGTTCAGTTGTTTATCAGTATTCTGTACTGTGCAGAGGTCTGGAATTGATGATTCAGCTGCAAGTTATCTTTTCTGAAGCTCACGAAAGCGGAATGAGTCAGGTGGGGGCACATAGGTGGTATCCTCTGAGTCTCTGGTTGGTTTCAGTGGGTATCTACTCGATGCTGAACGATTGGCGTGGCTTGCAAAATTGCGATCAGTAGCCAAGTTATATTATGCTTGTGCACTACATGACAACGCTTCCATTACCTGCTGCTGCTTTTGCGTCACATCGAGAGAGAGAGAGAGAGAGAGAGAGAGAGAGAGTCTGACGTCACGCTGTTTGTCCTCGCCCATCAGCTGCTATTAACCGACTAGCGAGAGCCCCAGCCATCGCCGCAAGCTCCAACAATCAGCATCGTTTATCCCCAAACTTCGAGCTTCCTCCCTCTGCGCACCATGGCTTCCGACTTCAAGGCGATCCCCCTGATCGGTACGCGTTAATTATTATGAATTGTTTGTCAATAGCGATTCGCCGATTCCATCTCACCACTTCAGTCTAGATACGATTCCGCCTCCAAAGATTCAGATTCGGGGTATCCGGATCAGACTCTGCTTCGTGGAGATGCCCAATTCTTGTTCCATTCTGTTCCGCGCATTTGCTGCTCCATCCAGATTTGCATCTTCTGTGTGGGTTCAGAGCCAGTGGCTCCGGTTTCTCCTTCACCTCTTTCTTTCCTGCGGCAGTGCTGACAGCCTCTGAAAACGGGCGCATCTGCTCGTGCTCCGGAATCTGATTGATACCAGACTCTCATTTTTGAGTCGACGCAGTTCGTGCCTTTTGTATTCTCTTTGTGCCTTTTGCAGTCTCGAGTCATAAGAGTTGTTTCTTCCTACCATTGCCAGATGTTGGCCCGCTTGTCGGAAAGATTGATGATCCGAATATGGCCAACGACGCGGATTTGCTTGAGGTTGTGCAGATGCTGGACGACGCTTGTAAGGAGGCCGGATTCTTCTATGTGGTAATCACTTGTTGACTCTGTGGTAGCAGACAACCTGCTCCAAACCTCTAAGCTAACTGTATAAATTAAGGTAGGTTTGTTTTAATATAACCAATGATGCTTAGGCGTCTCAACTTTGAAATGGACTTGGAAGCTGCTACTCGTTGATGTTCTGGTAGCAAATCATCCATTTTGGATTCTTTAGTAAAATCATGTCAGGAAAACGTGTTTATGTATACTTAAGTTGTGATGTTTGAAGTAAACATGAGAAGTAAATATGTGGACATCAAGCATTAATAATGTATGAGGCATGCGCTGAAGTTACATCGGTAGTATCTTTTAAAGTACTGATGCTCATATCTTGTTCAATTTTGCTATAGGTGCATGTGCACAGTTTGCTTTCCCTTTTTTTTGTTAATGAAAAAAAGGTGAATCTTTAAACAATCTGTAATTGTAAAATCTAACCAAGGAAATACTGTCTGCACATTGTTAACAGAAAGGCCATGGTATTGCTGAGTCTCTAATGAAGGAAGTCAGGGATGTGACACGCAAATTCTTTCACCTTCCTTATGAGGAGAAATTAAAGATTAAGATGAGACCTGAGAGTGGATACAGGTGTGGTTACTTAAACATGTCCAACTTTTCCTTGTTCTGTTTGGTCCTTTGGGAAACTTCTGACTGTTTATTTTCAGAGGGTATCAAAGGATAGGGGAGAATGTTACCATGGGTAAACCTGATATGCACGAAGCAATTGATGTAAGTTCACATTTGTCTCTGTATTTTCTTCTCATGCTTTGACCTGTTCAGAGCTAAACCTGAAAACAAAAATGGCAGTGCTACACTCCTATTAGACCTGGCAAATATGGAGATCTTGCTAAACCGATGGAGGGATCTAATTTATGGTATGTTTCTAAACTCAAACTTTTCATCTCTGTTCTCCAGGTACATCTTAGAGCACCACAAAAGGATGGTCCGCTCTAACTTGATTTTGTGGATTAAAACTTGAAACATATATGATATGAAATACTCCATTTGGCTGCAAATTTCTTCATCATTCATCATTTAGAGTAGTACTGAAACAATATCTGAATCTAGACTTGATTTTCCTGTGCTAAAGTGGCCACTCAATTGATGTTGCTTCTATACTATTAAAAGGATGTTGTTTTCCCAAAGGAACTAATCATTTGCTTTCATACAGGCCAGAAAATCCATCAAATTTTGAAGCACTGCTGGAAAACTATATCAATCTATGCAGAGGTCTACTTCTCGGCCTACTCTAAACAATCTTTTTCACTCATGGCTACCAGTGTTCATGATGCCATTTTCCATTGCAGATCTTTCAAGAAAGATCATGCGTGGTATAGCCTTGGCATTGGGTGGGGCAATTGATGTGTTTGAAGGGGAAACAGCTGGAGATCCTTTCTGGGTGCTAAGGTTGATTGGTTATCCAGTAGACATTCCAGAAGAGCAGCGCACTGATACTGGATGGTAATCAATATATGTCGGCCATTACTATTTTGCATTATGCTTACAGAGTATGGATGCCTCTCTCACTGCTCTTCTTTTGTATTTGATGCATTCTATGATGAATCCAGTGGAGCTCATACGGATTACGGTAAGTACATCTCTCCGAGATTTTTCTTATTGAAATTAGATTTTTGTATGTGGAATTGAGGAGATTACTTCTGGTTGTTATAGATAACACACATTACAATGATTATGTTGCATTTAAAGAAAATGACATGCTTTCTCAATCTTTGTTGCTCTCTGAAGATTGTTAGAATTTCTTACCAAAATCTTGAGATAGTTCTCCTCATTTGGTTAACACTGCAGGGCTTCTGACACTGGTTAACCAGGATGATGACATATGTGCCCTTGAGGTATTTATTTATTCATTCTCATATATATCTTGTATTTATTTAGGAGTTCTTATTAAACTCTCAGTCCAGTCTGTTCTGTTCTGTTCTGCTAATAAGAGGAGCACTGTCCAAGATGAGAACTTGATTTAACAATGAATCATAATCAATCTTGATATGCTTACTTTTAATAATGCTCTCCATCTTGATAATCTCTATAAATTCTTCCATGATGCAATTTCAGGTGCAAAACCGCTCTGGCGAGTGGATATATGCAACTCCGATTCCCGGAACCTTTGTTTGTAACATTGGTGACATGCTGAAGGTTTTCTTTCTTCTCTTCTTTGCATGTTCATTTATATCTGATTGTTTTACAGCAACAGGAGCTTATATGTTATGGTTCTTGGTTCAGGTATGGTCCAATGGGATATATCAGCCCACACTTCACAGAGTTGTCAACAACTCTCCTCACTACCGCGTATCTGTTGCGTTCTTCTATGAGGTTCTAGCAATTTCTCTCTCGCTTGCTCCTCATGTCAACTTGCTTCTCTTCTTATTTTTGTGAAACCAATGGTGCAGTCCAACTTTGACGCTGCCATAGAGCCTGTTGAGTTCTGCCGGGAGAAAACCGGAGGTGCTGCCAAGTACGAAAAGGTTGTGTACGGGGAGCATTTGGTAAAGAAAGTCCTGACGAACTTTGTCATGTAAATTTGCTGGGTGCAGATGTTGAAGGGAAAAAACTGATTGAAATATTCATCAATAAAACATGTCTGTCCATTCGTGCCATTGCAGTGAATTTATCAAATGCCTTATCCATTGGTGTCATTGCAATGAATTTCTGTGCCAGCTCTACATCTATATATTCTATTTATTTGGAGACAATAGGACTCCAAAGCGCTAAGAGCAAGGGACCCTACCTAGAAAAACGGCTGATGCCCACTCTGCGCGCTGAGTGGACCACATCTACATTGCAATCTGTATACACTTTCGTCCTCGCTTCGCGTAAAAAGATTAACCCAAATTTTTCATCCTCGCTTCGCGTAAAAGGTTAACCTAAAGTTGTATAGAGTTGGCTATTTAAGTTAGCTCATCACACTCTTAACCTACTATATGTATGGTACTCTGGTTGTGGCCCAACCAGCTCATAATGTTACAAATAGTGGCTCTACAACTTTTGCATCCCGAGAAATTATCGTCTCTGGAGTTACAAGATCCCCCCCGGTCCTTGTACCGTACTCCGTACCGTACTTCGGCAGCAGATGCTGACTGGAAATCACCTATCAATCGATTGGCACAGCAGTTCAGTATAGCACCTGCATTCCTATTAACAAACGGGCCAGACAATTTTCGGCACTGTTTTTTACTTTTACCTCAACATGGAGCCAAATTACTTCCTTTACATGGTGGAGATAAGAGTACAGGCTACAAAAATTAGGTTAGAACCCCTCATCTAAATTCAAATTCAGACGGTACCACACAAAGAAGGTAAAAGGAAAAAAGATAAACGTTGCTGTACATGGTATCTACAAGGGAACAGTGTTTGTGACATAGTTTGATGAAGAGCTTTTGAACTTGGATGAGAAATAATTTCTTAGGCCATCAAAGAGCTGCTGGATGTCGTCTACTAAGGACCATGTCGGAGCATTCAGGGCCCGTATTGAGTTGAGGCACACTAGAAGGGTTCCTCCTTCATGAAGAAGTACCTGAAATTTGTAATAAAGATAGAAATATGAACACCAAAAGGAACTTTTTAAAAAAAAAATCTACACATGCAAGTACCACGACACTTTGCTGGGAAAGCATAGGAAAGCATACGTAACCACAACCAATGTTTTATGTTTTATTAATAGTTTGCAACCCACTGAGATAAACTGGATCTCTACTCACACCAAACATGTTTCAGCACAACGGATCATATTGAAATCTTGTTGAGCCCACCAGAATGTCAGGTAAACCATGGATGCAGATTTTTTTTAACAGAAGGCTTAAGAGATTTAAGAATAGGGAAGGTCAACAAATATGTGTGATTTTGGAACGTCGATTTTGGAACGCCCAGACATTTTATTTCTATTGAACTCACACTACCAATTTACTGGCTTGCTTCCCATGACAACAGCAATTGGCTATGGTGCTCAGCTCCTCATCGTTTAAGTACAAATGAAGTGGCACCACCACTACAATTTCACCTTTTGTTTTGGGAGGTAGCAACAATTGGTTAATGTAGTCATGTTAAGCTTATAATGGAAATATGTGAAGAACCCATCCAATAGATGAGAACTGAAATCTGCTCTTGTGTAGAAGGTTAAGGTGTCACTCCACTGTACTACAAATGGGTATCTGTAACATTACATTTATTCAAACTCTACAATTTACTTTGTAGTATATCACGGAGGACTATTAGGGCTCAGGTCAGTTGAACAATTTCAAAATTTCCTAGCTATAAAAACACAGAAGCATCATTAAGTCATGACAAGAAACTTACCGTCAACCAAAGAGGAAGAAATCCCAGGACAGAAGGAAGCGCAGCAAAAACAATGCATGTTAAGGCCAGAGCCACACTTTGTTTGACCTGTAAGGATAAACCTCAAAGTGTAAGAAACAGTAATATTGCATGTGAAGCTGAAGTGTCACACATGAAAACCATCTATACCAGTGAAGTTGTTTGGCGAGCCTTAGCAATGCAGAATGGCACCCCACAGATATTATCCTGCAACAACAGAACATCTGCAACAGCCACTGCTGTTGCACTGGCACGTTGGGCTAGAACCATTCCGACTGTTGCAGCTGCAAGAGCTGGAGCATCATTTATACCATCACCGACCATTATTAAACCTCCACCTGGAAACCATACAAAGGTAAAATAATGAACAATCACAAGGAAAATAAGCACAACAAAAGGAATCATATAGCTTCAAGTTCAAGTTTCTATGATGCATGGTTGAGCTCACAAAACTATAAGATTCCATTTTACAATTTAATTGTATACAAGGAATTTAGCTACAGATAGTAGGTATGACCTTTAGCTGGTAGGTTGCTTTTGTCCAAAAGATAAACCAAAGTTGGAATGCAACCATTGGAGTCATTAGATCCATGCAGTATGCAAATAAAAATTTATTAAGTAAACTACCGGCGGGATTATATTAGATAAAGTCATGTGGTGTGGAAAGAGGTAAAAGTGATGTAGAAAGCAACCATGTCTACTATGTGACACGAGTTAAATCTATGCAAGCACATACTTAGATAACATATGTAAAACTTAAATCCCTGATATAATGAGTTGACTTCTGATAGGCATATCACAAGGAAGTACCTCCCTCCCTTGAAACTGCCTTTACTTTATTCAATTTGTCCTCTGGCTTTAAAGAGAAGTGGACTTCATCAATACAAACAGCTTTAGCAACCCTCTGGGCGCTTGATTCATGGTCTCCCGTGAGCATCATGATGCGGAGTTTAGCCTTCTCTCTTAAGGTAGATATAACTTCACAAACACCAGAACGGGGTTCATCCTCAAAGTGGAAAAGGGTTACCTGAAAATTTTAAAATCAGCTGATATAATACACTCGAAATCAGTTTGTGCAGGATCTCCTGCAAGAAGAGGATAATCGCCAACTTCGACTATCGACTGTGTAAATTCTCAAAGTCCAAAATCTTGTAGGCCAGCCAGGGAGTTATTATGAAACCTAAGGCTCATATGTCTCCAACTTCGACTGTGTAAATTCTCAGTGTAAAAAAGCTTGTAGACCAGACAGGGGGTTATTATGAAACCTACAGCTCATATGGTGATAACACATTCAAATCTGCGTGTACTGTTTGCAAGCAGAAGAATTCAGCATTCTAGCAGAACCATGAGTGTAATTGTATAGCTACAGCTTAATACAGTCACCGGTGCAAGTGCAACCTTATTGTCAGTGAGTAAGGCCAAACAAGGTAAGGTCACGTTTTTTTACTATGAAAAGCAAGCTGAGATCATCTTCACTTGAAGAAGAGCAAGTTCAAAGGTTCTAAGTAGGACCCAAAGAAGCTATAATGTCCAAATCATGAATCAGATTCAAATTATCAGGGTACTGCTGACCAAGTTTCAGAATAGACAGGCCATAGGCCATATGCCCATATCAGATGGACCAAATGCCAGTCAAGACCACCTTGGCTGTGTTTGTAGTTCTCACTGTGGAATGGGATGGGACCATAGTGGTTCATCACTTAGGTGCAGAACAAAAATACATGTCCAGATATACATGAAAGAAGAAAAGAGTTCTATACTCATATTTAACTAACCTTTTTATCAACAGATAGAGCAGCTTGGACAAATTCAGGCCCATATGCAGAACTTCTTACTGCTTGTTTTATTTGTTCTGATTCACCATTAGATCTGTATAGTGAAGAAATATAATCCACAGAACCAATAGACGCCTCAGATAGCTCATTTTCGTTGTTTCTAGCCTGTAATGCAAATGTATGAGGTGTTAGGCTAGCATGTCACAGGCTGGCTCTCCAATTACTCCATACCGACCAAGCAGAAAAAAACATTCATGCTAAATTGTTGAGTTATGTAAAACACATGCAGCTTACAACATACAATAAAGTCCAACGGTGTTTCAAGTAACACACCTTAATTATATCTAACAACAGGTAAGTTCTTTCATATGTCGAAGATTCCATATGACTTTGCTGATTTAAAAATATTATCAAATCTACACATACCTTTACACCACTCAAAGTTGCAGCAACTCCCCTACCAGGTAAGCATTCAAAACTTTCTACAGCAACCGCTGGAAGCTCCTTTCCAACAGAGTGGTCTAAAACAGCCCTGTGATCATGCAAACTATATGTCAATTGCTTGCCATAAACTAGTCTACAAATTTCAATGCATACAATAAAAAAATTGAACAGTAGAATATTATATACACTGCAAATTTCAAATGCCATGCTTCAACTAGTGCAAAAAGACATGAAAATCTACACCAATATTAAGTGCAAGAGCTGTTTTTAGTGCTCCATGCTGAATCAGCATAAATAAGCTCATAGTGGCATTCATATTAACTAGGACCCATGCTGGTCCAGTGCAAGACTACCACTAATGCCTTGAGTGAATAGAAATTCAAGCAATCCCATGCAACCAGAATGGACCAAGCATGCAGCTTCCAAATTAGAACACAGATCTGTGCCTGAGTTTAACAACACTGGTACAATATTTACACTTGTGCAGGGAGTATATTCTATCCACGCATAGAAAGCCCAAGTAGTGCAGAGTTCTAGTTATAAAACAACTAATTCAGCTTTTGGTACGTTATCCATTTTTCTTACCTTCCAATTGGATGGGTTGTTCCTTTCTCCATCGCTGCAGCAACAGCTAGAGCTTCACTTTCACAGTTTGGAGTGCAACACGGATCATTATGACCATTTGTCACACCCAAATGTCCATGGATAGGCTCGATTGCTTTGCACGTAAGCTTCCCAGTTGTTAACGTGCCTGTCTTGTCAAAAGCAATAGACTGACAGGCTGAAAGAGCATCTAAGACATGACCACCTTTCAACAAAATTCCCTACAGGAGAACAAAAGAAAAGGTTCATCAATCCACTATACCAGATGGAAATGGAGCAGCTCGTCAGAGAAAAGGTTGTGTTCAGAAAGCGAAATGACTGCTAGGGTGCAATCTCCCAATAATACCAGGAGGAGCTTCGTAGATGCAGCAATTGCACCATCCCAACAAAGATTTTTATTAGAAAACTATGGGCTGTACCCAAACTTATGTGCACTATGAATTAAATGCTAGATGCTTTCATGAAATTCAGAAGTCAAGAGAGTTTTGTATCACATTAAATGAAGATCTCGAACAACTGAAACTTTCAAACAGTACCTTACTAGCGAGAGAACTGATTGCAGTTGCATATGCCAATGGAGCTACAGCCAATGCACAAGGAGATGCAGCCACCATAAGTCCTAATCCACGGTAAATTGAACCCCTACAAACTAAAGAAAATGTCAGAGCATAGAAAGTTCAAGCCTGAAGCTAAACGTATCAAATCAATAAAATTGGCAAATCAAAATCATCAGTAGGGAAGTTATCCAAAGATATTGCATTTAGAACTATCAGGAAGTACATAATATGTTATACATAAGTAGCTAGCAGGACCACTACAGCAGTGTAACATTGGAGGATTACCTGAATTACCAAAAAAGGGCCACTTAAAGAGTAACGGTCCCAATAGTACAACAGCCAAAGAAAGGGCCACCACAACTCTGCTATAGTACTCTCCAAACTCATCAAGCCATCTTTGCAACTTTGGCTTGATTAGCTGGCCCTCTTCAGTCAACTGGACAATTCTGTTGAGTGTTGAATCCTCCCATGACTTGGTCACCTAGAACAAAAGGTAGTAAACAAACAACAAATGATTCTCTTGCAAGTTGACAAGGAACACCATAGTATAGAAGGAAACATAATGTACTAGCATAGCAGAATTGTTACTAGTAACTACTGAATATTAAAACAAAAACTTTGTTAAATCTCAAAAGGTTAGCTAGGTTTCCTTCTCTTCATCAAAAAAGTTGGAACCAGCCTCTTCAGTGAAGGGGAAAAAGGCAAACCTTTACAATCATCATTCCTTCCAAGTTCCTGGCACCGCCTGGTATGGCATCTCCCACTGTCCTTTCTAGAGGTTTTGTTTCACCAGTTAGGTGTTCAATTGTGACAGTTGATGAACCTTGGTAGACTTCTCCATCAACAGGCACAGCCTAAAGAATGCAAGAACTGCACCAAAATGAGATAAATTTCTAACCACGCAGAATAAGCATACCATCAGCATGAAGGGTAAGCTGAACCATTGTACTCAGTTAGACACAAAGTGAAATTCCACGAAGAAGCTATGAAATGAAAACAAAAATAGGAAATGCAAAGACTGAATATCTATACAAAATATAACACACCTCGCCAGCTCTGACCAAGATATGAGAACCCACTTCAAGATCATGCACAGGAACTTTGGTGTAACTTAAATTTGAAAACTGTACAGATTCTTCGCCACTTGTTTCTAATAACAGGGCAAATTCAGGATGATTTTCCTTCAGTTCCCTCACATCAAACATTGACTTACTTGTAAAATACTCTTCAGCTGTAAAAAATAAGAACAGGAAACTTTTGATAAACACACAAGAGGAGCTAACACATGGATCTTTCAATTGTTGTCAAAAGAAATGTACCGATATGAGCCAAGTTAAACATTGCAAGAAGCAGGCCACCCTCCAATGCGTTTCCCATAAATATAGAAGCAAATGCAGCAAGAGCCATTAGAACATGGATATTTATTCTTCCATCAGCAATATTTACAAGAGCATCAAGCGCTGCAGACACCTACACAGTAAGCAAGAAATGTCAAACAAGTATGTTGGCAAGCAAGCCTCACAACAACAAATTATTCTGATCTTCCTTGTTATGGAGGAAAACACTGCAAAGAACATTTTCGCATTCAATTATTTCATGTTATATCAGTGCGCCTGTCATATCAGCTGCCAAGAAACTTCAGCTGAAGCCCCAACTACAGACTGGCTAATTTTAAGCTCGAACAAGAATCTTAAGTTCTGTGATAGCATCCAAATAGCAGCTTCCCTCTGTGAGCTTGTAGACAAGATCACCAAAGCCACTCAATCACATAAAAGCTTATACCAAGTGTTTACAAATGGATTGGGACGTGCTTATTGAAAATACTGCGACACAGAATTGACACAACCCAAACACTAACCAGTTCCTCTGAAAGTGTAAATGCTATCTGTAAACACTAACTAGTTCCTAGTGACCATAGATTGACAATTAAACTTCATTCGAACCTAGTTAGTGGCGATCCCTAATGCTGCACAGGAACGTAAGAGCTAGCAAAGGAGCAGAGCAGCTAGGCATTACCCCGACGAGAGGGAAGGCTACGGCGATGAGCGCGGCCGGCAGGCGCCCGACGGAGTTGAGCAGCGCGACGTGCGGGCAGGCGGCGGCGACGAGGAGGAGGCCGAGGGAGATGCAGCAGACCTGAAGGTGCTCCCGCAGCGCGTCGGCGACGTCGGCCCACCCGATCGCCCGCGCCACCCGCATGACCGCCGCGCCCCCGCCTCCCCCGTGCACGTCGACCCCGTGGTGGCCGTGGCCGTGGTGGTGGTGGTCATGGCCGTGGTGGTGGTGATGATGGTGATGGTGGTTATGGCCGTGGCCGTGGCCGTGACCGCCGTGCGCGCGGGAGGTAAAGAGCAGGGACTGGCGCGAGGCGAGGGGGAGCGGCGGCCGGCGGGTGAGGGCGAGGGGTTTGGGCGGGGAGCAGCGGCGGCGGAGGTGCGGGAAGGGCGGGGGCCGCGAGAGGCGGAGCAGGTGCGCGGACGGCTGGACCGGCGAGGAGACTGAGGCGGAGGCGTTCAGGAATTGCATCGCGAGCGGCGGCTGGTGGGGGGCGGGGCGGGAGGGAAGGCGGAGATGGGGGTGAGATCGCTTCGGCGAGGCGGTTGACGCTGGTGGTGGTGAGCCCTGAGCAGCTCAGGGGGAGGAGGAGGAGGAGACTGGTCCAATGGTCCACCAGGGGTTGGACTTTTCTGGCGGGCGTGTGGTAGACGGGTGGCTGCGAGCCAGGCGATGGCGATGACGGGCCCGCTGCCAGGGTTTGGCTCGTGTCGTCACCGTGTCACCGAGTGGCTTCATCGTGTCGGCACGGTTCGGCACTTTTGCTACTTTTATCGTGCAATCTGAAACTTGTTGACGCACCGTATAATGCACAAGGCACGTCTGTGTCTTTTTCAGAAAAAAAAGGAGTTGCATCTGGCCATATTTCAGAAGTTCGGAGGCGAAGTGCATTATATTTCCCATAAAATCGTGCCAAACCATTCTGACACAGTGATACTAATCTGCCCAACGCAAAAAACACTTGTGAACTCCACGTAACTTGCAACATTTTTAGGCGACGTGGGTGTAAATTTTATGTCTCAGTTTTATTTTTATAACCTATTTGACTACGATTATGTGAGCGTGCAATAAGGACGTCGATGTTTCTAGAGTCTTGATCATCAAGATGGACATCTAGGAAGGGCAAGTTCCTTGTTGACCATTTTAAAAGCTTCCGATCCCTTTTCTATCATCGATGTCTCAGTTATGATAGGCTTCCCTTGTGCCCTATCAACTGCTGATCTACCATGGATGCGACAGTGCGTGCCCTAAAAGAAAAAATAAGACGAAGAGCATGCTCCAGATGGACCGGATCCATCAAGCTGCTGCTAGGCCCAGACGTGGGCTAGGATTTTGCTCCCATGAGGCCCAGCCTAAGATGGGCTGCTGAACTTGTGGGCAGAATAGAAAGAAAGCTCAGGTCTACTGCATTTGCTTTGATTTTCGATTGCGGTAGTATTTCCAAATGCAAATGGATTACCTTACCTCGAGTCCATCAACTCTTCCATTCGAGCCTCGCAAAAAGAAAAAAAATACCCTCTTCCATTCGAGCAGTAATTGTCAAATTGTCAAAACTGTTAGAAATCTAGGCAATTTTCGGTATATTTTAATTCCAAATATTAATATCAATTTCATGATATAAATGAGTGATAAGGTGTGTACAATATATGTGCACGTGTTCATGTTATTCTCATTAATAAGCATGAACAAAGAATTAAACCAGAGTAGGTTTAGTAAGTACCCCAAGGCGGGACCAGTGCCGGAGGCACCGGTTGCGCCGTTACCAGCTGGAATAGACATGCTATTCGACTGGCCTTGCTTGAAGTAGCCGAACTATGTCGTTGCAGGGAGATGTTCGCAGTGCAGTCCCACGAACGGTTACGCCGGGAAGTAGACGAAGTAGTCGTTCGCACGAGCGGTTGCGCCGGGAAGTAGACGAAGGAGTCGTTCAGGGAGCGAGCAGTCGCGTCAAGACGCTCCCCAAAAACCTAATTGCCCGCGTCCCGTGCAGGACCTTCAGCGAGCAGAGGTTCCGGAGGCCCTGCTCTCGCTAGACCTGTGCGCGCAGTGCTAGCGGTGGGGAAGGCAGAAAGCAGCTGAGGGAGAAGGGAGAGGTCTCCTGAAGAGGAGTACCTTGAGAATGCTTGAGATGAGTGAGGATGGGAGGAGAGGGTGCTGGCTTATATAGGCTCGAGATGCCTCAGGTTCAACGAACCTGGACGTCACGAATGGCTTTGATGAGCGGCAGTTAATGTGCCTTAATGTGCCTCAGATTCAACGAACCTGGACGTCACGAATGGCAGTTAATGTGCCTCAGGTTCAACGAACCTGGACGTCGTAAAGAGCCTTCAATGTCTGGTCATTAGTATCGACATTAACACTCTGTTTTAATGCTCTTCACTGCAAAACGTTCTCATCTCATCTCGTCGCGTCGCGTCGCGTCGCGTCGCACCGGCCGCGCCTCGCCACGGCCACGGCTCGGCGAGGCGAGCGAGCGCGCGCGCGCGTGTGGTTCACCGTCCTCCTCTTACCGGCTTCTCAAGCGGTGTACACGAAGTCCACCTTTTAAGTCGGTTGAGATCCTCCTCAATTCCCGGTACGGAATTAAGCATTGATTCCCTAGCATTAATAGTGGGCTTTAAATTCTTTTAATGCATTAGAATAAATGGGCCAAGCCCATTACTCCAACAAAAACTAAGACATGAGCAGGAGTTGGGTCAGCATTACCCCGACGAGAGGGTAGACGACGACAACGAGCGCGGCCTGTAGGTGCCTGATGGAGCCGAGCGGCACGACGTGCGGGCAGGCGGCGGCCGCCACGAGGAGCCCGAGCGAGACGCAGCAGACCTGGACGCGCTCCCGCAGTGCGTCCGCCACGCCGGCAAGCCCGATCGCCCTCGCCGCGTGCATGACCGCCGCGCCCCCGCCTGCCCCGTGCGCGTCCACCGCGCGGTGACCGTGGCAGCAGTGCCCATGGTGGTGGCCGCTGCAGCCGGCGCGAGAGGGGTGAAGAGCACGGATCGGCGCGCGAGGTGGAGATGCGATCGTGGGGTAAGGGGGAGGAGCTTGGGCCGGGAGCAGCGGCGGCCGCGGCGGGGCTGCAGGAAGGTCGAGGCTCCCGAAAGGCGGGGGACTGACGATACGGCGGCGAGTGCGGTTAGGAGCTGCATTGCTGCTGCGGCTGCGGCGACGGCGGATTGGGGTTGCTGCCTTGCTGGCCAGGTGGTTATGGCGTTGGACTAGCACAGTTGGTGGTGATATGTTTTATACTAAGTCGATTTTTTGTTAACTTTGACCAAATTTATTAAAAAAATATATCAACGTATTAAACTAGTTGCATTAAATTCATGATGGTTTCATGTGTTGATATGTTTGTTTGGTATTAATGTATTTTCATATAACATTAGTCATTAGGTATAAATCCAAATCTGTGGATTGTATGTGGGCCATCACTGTTTTTTCGGATAGTGCTATAAGTTCACGAAACATGACGTGCTACTTTTGGGAATGGTGCTTACTGCATGTTAACATAGTAGTTGAGCTTATCATGCACCAAGGTGCATCGTAGGGATTAATTTTTTACACACATGCTTAATGATATGACCACATTCTCTCTTTTTGAGCACCCATGTCTAAGCACGTAGCATTGCTGTTTGTAGCGTATTCAAATCTAATAGATAGTATGATGTAACTTTTCCAGCGCATGTAATTTTCAAATAACTATCGTGACATGGTTGGTTGAGCAATAACTAATTTCAAGTAACTGTTCTCTTTCTTGGCAAACAAGCTCAGAAATTCAAATTCCCTTGTCTCAGCCTCTCGGCTGGGTAAAAACGGCCACCGCTACTTGCTTTGCTGGTTCTTCTTGTGGAATACGCCTTTCAGCGGTAAAAACGGACAACGCACTCGTTAGTTTTCCCGCAGCGAGCGGCTTGTGGCGAAACGCCTTCGGTGCCGCAAGCGCAAGCAACGGGGCCATCCCAAATTACTTGGTGGCCGCCGCCGCCGCCGCCTCCGTGCCGGCGCGCGGCTAAACCCCCCCATAACCCCCACCGCTCCGCCGCTGCGGCAGCGAAACCCTAAAGCCTGCCGCCACCATGCCCCGCCTCCCGCGCGTCCCCCGCCCCGCCCCCGCCGCCGTCGCCTCCACATCCACGCCGGACATCGTCGCGGAGCTCGGCAACATCATCTCCACGCGCCGCTGGAACAAGGGCACCGCCTACAAGCGCCTGGCCCCTTCCGTCACCGCCGCGCACGTCGCCGACGTCTTCCGCGCCCCGCCGGCCCCTCTCCACCCCGCCACCGCGCTCGCCTACTTCGAGTGGGTCGCGCGCCGCCCCGGGTTCCGCCACACCGCCGCCTCCCACGCCGCGCTGCTCCAGCTCCTCGCCCGCCGCCGCGCGCCCGCAAACTACGACAAGCTCCTCGTCTCCATGATCAAGTGCTCCGACACCGCGGAGGACATGCGCGAGGCCGTCGACGCCATTCAGGCGATCCGTCGAACGAGTGGCGCGCGACTCGCGCTGTCCCCCAAGTGCTACAACTTCGCACTCAGATCACTGTCGCGATTTGACATGACGGAGCACATGGGGAAGGTGTACTCACTGCTCGTGCAGGATGGATTGCTGCCAGATACGGTGACTTACAACACCATGATCATGGCATACTGCAAGGAGGGTAGTCTCGCCATAGCACACCAGTATTTCCGGCTGTTGAGGGAGTCTGGGATGGAGCTGGATACATTCACTTGTAATGCATTGCTGCTGGGGTACTGCCGAAAGGGTGACTTGGGGAAGGCTTGCTGGCTACTCCTGATGATGCCACTGATGGGTTGCGCTAGAAATGAGTACTCCTACACCATTGTAATCCAGGGACTCTGTGAAGCACGGAGTGTACAGGAGGCACTTGTGCTTCTGTTCATGATGCGACAGGATGGATGCTCCCCGAATGTGCGCACATATACACTCTTGATAAAAGGTCTTTGTAAGGAGGGTAGGATTGATGAAGCCAGGATGTTGCTTGATGAAATGCCTCAGAGAGGGGTGGTTCCAAGTGTTTGGACATATAATGCAATGATTGATGGGTACTGTAAGTTGGGAAGAACAAAGGATGCATTGGGGATCAAGTCGCTGATGGAAGGAAATGGGTGTGATCCAGATGATTGGACATACAATAGTTTGATTCACGGCCTCTGTGACAGGAAGACAGATGAAGCAGAGGAATTTCTGAATAGTGCTATTGCGAGAGGTTTCACACCTACAGTTGTTACATTCACTAACATGATTAATGGGTATTGTAAGGCTGAAAGGATCGATGATGCACTCAGGGTAAAGAATATCATGATGTCAAGCAAGTGCAAACTTGACTTACAGGCATATGGACTGTTGATCAATGTCCTCATCAAGATGGATAGGTTAAAAGAGGCTAAAGAGACATTAAATGACATTTTGGCTAATGGTTTAGCTCCTAATGTTGTCATCTACACCTCTATAATTGATGGCTATTGCAAGATTGGTAAGGTTGGTGCTGCACTAGAGGTCTTCAAATTGATGGAACATGAAGGTTGCCGTCCAAATGCCTGGACTTACAGTTCTCTGATTTATGGGCTAATTCAGGATCGAAAGCTTCATAAGGCAATGGCATTAGTAACTAAAATGCAAGAGGATGGAATAACTCCTGGTGTTATCACTTATACTAGTCTGATCCAAGGTCAGTGCAACAGACGTGAATTTGATAACGCTTTCAGGTTATTTGAAATGATGGAGCAGAATGGCTTGACACCTGATGAGCAAGCATACAATGTTCTCACTGATGCACTATGCAAGTCTGGAAGAGCAGAAGAAGCTTATTCTTTTCTTGTCAGAAAAGGAGTAGTCCTAACAAAGGTAACGTATACATCTTTAATTGATGGCTTTAGTAAGGCAGGGAACACTGACTTTGCTGCCACCCTTATAGAGAAGATGGTCAATGAGAGCTGTAAACCAGATTCGTACACATATAGTGTACTGTTGCATGCTTTATGTAAACAAAAAAAGCTGCATGAAGCTTTGAATATACTGGATCAGATGACCCTAAGGGGAACTAAGTGTAACATTGTTTTCTATACAATACTTATCGATGAAATGATAAGAGAAGGGAAGCATGACCATGCGAAGAGGCTGTTCAGTGAAATGACATCATCAGGACATAAGCCTAGCGCAACCACATATACCATATTCATTAACTCATACTGCAAAATAGGTCGAATAGAGGAGGCTGAGCATCTAATTGGGGAAATGGAAAGAGACGGTGTTTCACCTGATGTGGTAACCTATAATGTATTCATTGATGGTTGTGGGCATATGGGATATATGGATCGTGCATTTTGTACTCTAAAGCGCATGATGGACGCATCATGTGAACCGAATTACTGGACCTATTGTCTTCTGCTCAAGCATTTTCTAAAAACGAGTTTGGGTAATGTTCATTATGTAGACACTTCCGGCTTGTGGAACTGGGTAGAGTTGGAAACAGTTTGGCAGCTTCTTGAAAGGATGGTGAGGTATGGTTTAAATCCTACAGTAGTGACATACAGTTCTATCATCGCAGGATTTTGCAAAGCAAAACGTTTTGAAGAAGCATGTGTGCTTCTTGATCATATGTGTGGAAAAGGTATATCTCCCAATGAAGAGATATACACAATGCTTATCAAGTGCTCTTGTGATACCAAGCTCTTTAAAAAGGCCTTATCATTTGTTAGAAACATGGTAGATTGTGGGTTTCAGCCTCATCTTGAGTCCTACCAGTATCTTATTACAGGCCTCTGTGATGAGGGTAACTATGACAAGGCTAAGTCACTATTCTGTGACTTACTTGGAATGGACTATAATCATAATGAGGTGGTATGGAAGATTCTAAATGACGGTTTGCTAAAAGCTGGCCATGTTGATATTTGTTCAAAGTTGCTGTCTGCTATGGAGAATAGACACTGTCATATTAACTCTCAGACATATGCTATGGTGACTAATAACATGCATGAGGCTTCTGGCAGTGTGGTTAGTGAACTCAGAGGAGAAGCAGCCTGACTGATTGTTACCATTATTGCAAAAGGATGGTAAATTTCATTTGCTATTTGTTCCCTTGGTGGGCAATTGTATAAATTGCGTGCTTTCAGTGAACCCAAGCTCAACATTTCGAAAGCAGCTATTTCATCTCGGACATCAGATATAATGGTAAGTGTTCCCCCAGAGGCATGGATCATGCAGAGAATTCTTATTACACTTCTTTTCAGAATGTTTATTGCCTGAAAGCTGAAAATGCATAGTTCAATCTTCATTTTGGGTCACTGGTGCATTTGACCTTTTATGATTTCCCTCTTTCTTTAAAGAAACCACTCATGTTTTGGAGTTTTCCCCAAAGATAAACTGTTTTCTTTTCCTATCGACACCAGAAGAATCTTTGCAATTTTGATATCTGTGATTTGCATATAACAAGATGAATAGAGCATACATTGTACAGCATTGACTTGAGGCAAGCAACATCCTGTTGCGATTGTATTTGATCAGCATAGTCCCGACACATGTTTGTCAAGATATTCTGTCAGTAGCAAGGCTTTTCATACCTAGCCAAATGAAAGGCACATCCTAACCTGTTTTGCTATGTATCTAGAACCTGTATATTGCTTCTCTCTTTTCTCTTTTCATACATGTATGCAAGATGGCTTTGCATATTGCTTCTCTCTTTTCTCATCATGATCTTATGTTCCATTTCTAATTTTCAGCTGATGCTTCGATTATGCACTGAGGAAGTGTAAAGAAAACCAGTGACAATTTTGTTTCTATACGTTGAACAGTGTATTCTGGGTCAACTTGGGTGACTATGCTGTCAATTTTCAGAAGCTATTCTGTACAGCAGACGAGCTATGGTGAGTACTCACTTGGTATCTGACAACTCAGTGAGTATGTTGCTTGCTGCCATCTATCTGACAACTTACTTGGTATCTAATACTCCCTAACTGTAGTTCAGGTCCATGGAAGCATGAAACTTAGAACAGCTGCTGAACATTCTTGTATTCTTGGAGTTTCATTTCTTTAATTGCTTGAAGTGCCTTTCCCTTTGCATCGCTTTGATTGCCGCGTTTAATTGCCTTATTTGTCTTTTTATATCAGAGCTTTTTTTTTCTTCATCTGTAGGATCCACTCATGAAAGCCTTGAGAAACTTTTCGAAAAGCCAATCAATTAGAGAGACAGGAGAACAAGACAAAAGACTCTAAAAAGACTCGGAACAAGGTTGCATTGGTGCCTCGATTCGTTCGTTGTATTAACATATTTTTTCAATAGTGCCCTTCTGTTGGTATTTGGTAGCCCCATACTGTGTTTTTTACTGCCGTATATACAATATACTTCACGTCGGTTGCACAAGCCACATTGGAGCAACTCAGTTTAAAAAGAATGAGAATAGGTTTTAGCGTGTATATTTTATAATTTTATATATGAACGCAAACACAAGGGAAAGTATTTCGTTGCGTCTATGAATGTATATCATCTTTACTCTGGAAGATTAAAATATTTAATTCAGGATACCGAAAATGGTGCACGAACTTTTACTGTGGTTATCGAACACTTTATCAGATAATGCAAATATTAACTCTGTAACCCATCTCAAAGATCAAGCGTGCCATCTCAAAGATCAAGCTGCACGCTTGCACTAAGGAGATGTTTGGATTCAAGTGTTAATATCTAAAAGTGTTAAAGTTATCACTAGTCCATCCAAATCCAAATAGGAGTGCTAATGAGTAGATCAAATTTTAGCCAAGACTTAGCAAAAGTATAAGTGCTAGTAGATGCTAAAATTTAATACTCAACTTTAGCCCATCCAAACATACCCTGTGCCCTTCCAAGTACTACGAGGTATAGATTTCATTGCGATGAAATGCCACGAATCATTTGGCTGTGAGAATTCATCAGAAATGCTGTGTTCTTTTTTCAGAAATTCTGAATGACAGAGAGGAGCGAGACTAGATGTTGTGGATGTCTTAAAAACTTAGCATGCCAGTTGTCTTATACGAGAAATAATTACAGGCCCGCCAAAAAGGAATCTGCCAGCATGAAGACTTGTGCAGTTCTGTGGGGTTGCACAGTTGCCATGCATGTAAGCCACGCGGCCACGCCTTTGCATTGGAACGATAACTCAATCTAAAAGGGTCACAAGGCACACCAATTCTGCGGCATTGCATCTTCCCCTCTACAGCAAAATGGCTTAAACCTGAGCACCGAGCTAGAAATGTAGTGTCCCACCGTAATGCTGGTTGACATAATCCTACAATATGATCATACAATTAGATGCCAATAGAGTCTTGTTATGTAAAGCGCCATCAGAGAAGTTTGGTAATCAAATAACCGAATAACACGGCCTTTCCAAGTGATCAACTGATGACAAAGCACCAAGCTGATGCATGCAGAAAAATCTAGATTGTTACATGATCAGATGCAAGTGTGGAATGTATGGAACAACTGAGATTGTAAAAATGTAAGATGAAACCAACTCTCAAACATGATGCGATAAACTTAAAATCAGGAAAAAAATGACAGGCAATTCAAAGTTCGAAACAAATGAATAAATATGATATTTCATCACTGAAGTTGGTAGAAGACACAAGAAAGAGCCCATGGCATTATATACATCAAATAATGACTAGATATGTAGAATTCACCTGTAGAAAAGGAAGAATACTATCGTGTAATTCCAGAAAGAACTCTGATTCTGATGCAAACCTGCAATGAGATAACTTATGTAAATCATATACCGATATTATTTCATGACTTAAGAACATTTGTAGCAATTTGATGGTCACAAGAGCTAGATGTATCCAATGGTGCTTGAATAGTTTCGTACTTTACCTTTTCAGAAGGCAAAAACATTTGTAAAGCTCTTCAATGTCAGTTTCAACCTTCAGTTGTATATGCTGTCTAAGTAGCTCGGATAGACAGGAAAGTGTTTCATTCCATTCTTCACTACCTGAAGTTGGACACAAAGGTAGGAATGAAGCAACAGGCTCTAAAACAGAAGATAATGGTCGGCTACAGCTGGAATCTGTTTGTTGCTCTGCAATCACCTTCAGAATCAGGCAACTGCTAACTCTAAACTGTTCAATCCATTTCTGAGAACTTCCTGGTGGGAGAAAAATCCCTGGGTCTTTTGGATCATCAGCTCTGCCATCATTAAGAGATTTATTTTCAGCTCCACTGACATTAGGAGATTTACTTTCAGAAACATTGGAAGTGTTGCATGTTTTATCTCCTGATCTGTGTAATGGAAGCGCGCTAAACAAATCAGCCTTCACATCCTCAGGTAATTCCTGTAGAACTGTGAAATCTGCTTGGCTTAGAGAATCAGGCATCAAATCAAGCTGTGTAACACATTTTGATGTTCTCTGAACTAATTCACAGGCTCTTGAGCATGAAGCATCATTGGCTGCTTTAACTTCTGATAGCTGTTTAACAGATTTTCCCTGGGAGGTAACAGCAAAAGTTAGTATAGCGGAACTTGCACCATTATGTTTCCAGTGATAAAGCTCACCTTAGTATCTTCCTCAAAATGCATGGAGTCTTTGTGATCTCTGTATCCTTGAAGGTTTGCATCACCAGCAGGTACAGAGTTCTGAGTAACTGCTGGCAAAGCAAGAGACTTTGAACTACTTTCCTTGCCCTTATCACTATCGAGGGTTTTCAGCAGACCTTGCAATTCTCCCTTGTACATGTCATTCATTTCAGACATTATTTCCGGAGGTAGGTTTTTCAGGACCTCCAAGTCAAGTTGGGATAATGGCGGCAGCTCGACATTATGAGTTCCAGAAGACCTATCGCTTCTAAGGTTCAATTCTGATGAATGCGTTGTCGCAGCAATAGATAATGGTCCAGATCTTCTCAAATCCTGCAGGATGCTAGCCCCTACAGAAGCTCCAAACAGTCAATATGTATATATTCCCTATTGAACAGAACACAGTCAACACCATGAACATAGCTTCACATGACTGCAGCAGTTGCCAAATACCTGCAACATCAACATTCCCCAACATCTCACCGTGGCGTTTCTCAAGTTTTGCAGCTGGTGAAGCAAGCCATGATTCAAGCATATTCCCTTGTGGTGCTTCATTGAAGAATGAGAACCATTAGGATTATGTAGCTACTTTGTTACTAAATATTATTTTAGCGTGGAAGCATTTGAGAATTAAAGGGGTTGTAAGAACTGCTGACTTGTCCCATCAATATACAGTATAGGCATCTTGAGATATAATTTTATTTCAGGCAATATTAAACAAGAGTGTTTCCTTTGAAAGAAAAACATTGCATAGTGCTAAAAAAAACTGGAAATGTTACAAAGGACTGTAGCCACATGTGATGGGAATATTGCAGTGGTTCCAGCATTTCAATTTTGTCAAACGTTCAGGAATCAAATGCTAAGTTGCTGGTAAGCATTCAAGCCACTGCTCTTTCTCTAAACAGTAGCAGTGTCATCAGCTACCACCAATCTTAACAGTATCCACTAAAAAGATTCTAGAATCAATGGATAGACAAATAGTGCACCCTAGACTTAACGTTTCAGATGTAGTTGTTACTGTTAAGTTTTAACTTTTAAGACATACTTGACTCTGAGATACCTACAATCAGATGAAGATGCACAACAACCACACCTTTCGTTATTTTATCAAAGAAATGAAGTTTTTCTATCACTACTGAAATATGAAAAGTATATTTACAACAGACCAAAGGGGATAGAAAATTATTAGAAAGAAGCCAAATGGCTAAAGATACCTCCCCGAGCTAAATCTGCATGCTCAAGTTTTGACATTGCCAATCCAACTCCACGAACTTCCTTCACATCTGGAATACGAGATTGCACAACTTAGTCATCAACACAGTAATGACAGCATAAGGGAAGTCCAAAGATATGGGTATTTCATTAAATATATATAGCATATAACGTATAAATTTATAAAAGAATGTATTGAATTTACCAAGACGAAGAGCTGAAAATAATTGTTTTGCAATTCTCTGGAGAGTGACAAAACTGTCTGTTGCACCTGCAATCTTTGAAACAGTACACGGAGGTAAAGATCAGAAATTAAAAGAATGCAAAATGCACCTGGTAACATTAAACATTTCTGCATTACAAAAGTTTAGAAGCAAATAATATATAATAGTGTGCCCTTCAGAAGTCATAGTGCAGGATAAACACATAGCTCCATGTGCCATCACACTTACATACCATAATAACTTGATACAGAAAACAAAATACTAAAAAGCTACGGTTATGTACTACTGGTATCCCTTAAAAAAATTTAAGAATATGTATTCTTATGCACCCGTGAACCCCGTACCGTCATGGATCGACTCGTGGTTTCACAGTCACCACATCCCATATACTTTATTGGCTCTCCCGCACCTTCCCTTCTTGTTTTCACCTTCAAGGCAAACATTCAGTTGATGCATTCATCGTACAAATGAATGGAAAGTGTAGTCAGTCGAAACAACCTTAAGGGTAATAGTACGTCCCTGAACTCCACAGCCCTGCAAGCGTAGAGACACCTCCTTGCAGAGGTTGGTAAGAAAATGCTCAGCCTGCAACCAACATTAAAGTGATGAAACATGAAAGGGCATAGTGCTATAATGATACAGAACAGAGAAACAGAAAGGACCCACATCTTTGTTGTCATTAAATCTGACTCCCCAGTTGATTTCAGCACCCACAGATTTTGTTTCCTGCATTGTGTGCGGAGGACAATACTTAGTAGGTTACATTGGAGTAACTATTTAATATCACTAAACTATTGTTACAATTTTTCATTCTGAAGGGTTAGACAAGATGTTAGAAAAAAAAAATATAAAGAAGGAACTCTAAACAACTACCCTTCATGCTTTATGCTAGTGCCCCATTTATATATAAGCGTACTCTCCGTAAATTTAAAATTTAATACCAATCCAAGAAAAAAGAACATAACTACTTCATGATATGTTCAACTAATCAGCCACTATACACAGAAGATGACATGTACAGTTCTGCAACCTAAACTCAACTAACATGGAACTACAAGCTCCCAAATTATTACCTTGACAAAAAAGCAGTCACTGCAACTATATCGGCAATTGAACAAGTAAAGCAAACAGACTCACTAGCCCAACCAGGCAGCCCAAAACAGACTCACAACTGGCAAGACTTTGCATGTGTATCCATCAATCAGGCAGCCCTATTGCATTAATTAAAGCTGGACAGTTTAAATTTTTATCTATTTCTTAGACGTTCTTAGGAGCCTGACCAGAGCAACACAGCTGCCTGTTCCTGGTCTTTCTATCCCCGACGCCAGTCAAGTCCAGTTTTCAGTAAAGCAAGATAGGTGCAGGTGTTCACAACTGAAATATTAAATGAGATGCTCTTTTTTTTTTCCTACCTGAACAGAACCAACAACTGAATTATCAATTCCTCTGCAATAGTTCCATAAAAGATCACCAATCTTTTTTCCAAAGTCCTTGTGGAGGGCATCCTACAAAAGAAGCAACGGCATGTAGTAACCATATTTGGAGGTAGTCAGTGGAGAAACCACATCTATAAGCTTAAAGAATATGGTATGCATTGCCTAAAAAAAGAATATGGTATGCATTATGTGACCATCACACAGTAGATGACCCAGGTACTGTTCTTCTGATTTGTAAACAGCACAATCATTTTATGCTGATAAGTAAATGGCATTTAAAGTCGAGACTGAAACACAATATTACACCTGTAAAATAAAAGACTGCAACATTCACTTTTACTTCCATGAGGAAGGGGATTGGTTTATGTTACACCAAAACAAATAGTGCCAACAAACCTTTGAAATGTTGCGAAGTTGGCCACAATATTCAATTTCTTTGCTTTTCAATTTAGTAGAAACTGTATGACCAATGCCAGGAAGTGCTTTGATAGAGAGACTGCTTAAGTAATCATCAGCCTGTAACAAATACATGTTGCAGTAAGTAAATTGCATGTCTCTATGAGCATCATGCTATTAACAGTGGCCAGACACGCAGTTAGAAACAACATGCATGTACCTTTTCAGAGGGAATGAAGCATTGTCCATTCGGCTTTGCGGATCTGGTAGCTAACCGAGCTAGGAGCATGTTTTCAGCAATACCTGCACTAGCAGTACACTTAGTTGCATGAAAAATCTCACTTCTGATTCTCCGTGTTACTTCCTCAGGATCATCATCCAAGCATTCAGTCATATCCAAAAAAGCTTCGTCACAGCTCAAAGCCTGAATTGTGGATAACATTATCAGAAATTGTTTATGGAGATCTCATAATCTAACTGTGGGGCGTACCACCAACGAACATGTACTGTGACTAGCATGGATAATACTGGAATGTACCTGAACCTTACTGCAATGTTTGTGCAAAGTCCCATAGAACTGATCAGCAACCTACAAGAATTCAAAGTATCTCCAATTATCAAATTCAAAAAAAGGAGAAAAAAAAAGGGAAGCCTTAGCCATTAAATGAAGTAACTAAAATCCTTGAAGATATACCTCCTCATATGCATCAAAGTTATATGGAACAATCATTAGGTGAGGACAGCGAGCTTTAGCATCTCTAACAAACATGCCAGCTTTTATTCCTGGAATTCACCATGCAACCTATGTTCAAATATGTTCGTAGAACTAAATTATAAGTTTGAATTGTAACAGAAAATAAAATAGCAGCACCATAATTTCGTGCCGGATAGTTTGCAGATGATATTTCTGCTGTTCCTTTAGGATTGTCCGAATGGCAAACTGCTACTGGTTTATCATGCAGATCTGGCATATTTCTGATGACGACAGACACAAAAAAGCAATCCTGGTGGAGAGATTATGTCAGCGATCACAATAATTAAGTATAACACAAGCAATTCAAGCATATTCCTGATTAGAACTGGTACCAAATACATCTTGGAATTGCAGGGTATGGAAAAGGGGAAATATAAAAAATGACTTCCAATTAGTGATGAATTCAACTAGTGACTATAACTTGGACTGAACCTTTCAAGCATAAACTTAGTTTTATGTACATCTGCTTATCTCTAGGGGAAGGTGTTGACTCTGTTTCACATAGAATCCATCAGCAGTAATCTTTATTCATTGTTGGATGGATCTACAGTAGTCAGTAGGTAGTTGCATTCACGATTCAGCATATGGTTAGCACTTTGTACACAATCATATTCCCAAGAAGATATTTTGTTCTTTAAAAGTACATTATTAATTCATCATGCTTACTGGATTGAGAACTATATTAGAAATCCATACTGCAAACTGTCTGACTTCGTATATTTAGAGGGTTGTTTAGCTTTCTGCAACCAAGCAGGATATGACAACAAAACTAATATGCCCAAGAGCAGAGCAGAAACTACAGATCACATTCATAATTTGGAATATTGGTACAAAAGAAATTTTTTCTTTGATAAGAATTCAGCATTCAAGATGCAACTCTATATCTATAGCTCACCATAGGACTACAAGATTACCATATCAATATGAATAATTGTTTTCTTCTTCCCTGAATGATCAGCATTCGACTTAATGCTTTTAGCTTCTAGTAAATTTGAGAAGCGCTTTCTGTACCGATTCCTCCATGTCCCAATGAAGTGCAGTCGAGAGTACTTGAACACCAAACAAGATCATAAAAACTAATCAGTATGACCAAAAACTGCATGAACAATGCACGGGAAGATATGTGATGTCATCATTAAGTAGAAGCAGCAATGCTAGTAGCAGAGGATTAAAAAAATAAAATGACCAACAGTAGAGCACCATATGTGAAAATGACAGATCAAGTATTGTCATTTGTTCCAACAGAATACCTTGAAATAATTTTCAACAAAATTTGGGTCTGTAAGGGTTGAATGTGGCCAACTAGAAGGTTTAGCTGCACTTTTCTCCAGCAGAACAGACAAATGGCTGCCTGTGGAGCTTGTACTGCATAAGTTTGAACACCTTGACTTAGCATCAGGGGACTGAGCCACACCAAATTTACCATCCATGTCATTACCCTTCCTCTCTGAACATGCAGTTTCACAATCATACTCACCCTCATCAACTGCAAAATCTCCACTAACTCTTTCTTCAAATGCTGATGCCTTATGTTCATCCGAGGATAACGAGTCCTTTGATAACTCCGTATTATCCAATGAAACTTCACTTTCAAACTCCCCACTTTGACACAGTGATCCCTCCTGAGCAGACGAAGATTGGAACTCAATGTCCTTATTTTGATTGTTTTGCTCCCCCTGGTGGCGTATTTCATTTTGTTTCTCAGAAAAGAAAGCAGAAAGCTTCATCTGCTTTCGGCTTGAAGAGCTATTCTGACTTATTTGATAGGGAGCACCTAAATTAAAAATAGGGAAAAAGAAAAGCATAAGATGCAAAGCTATGTGCATACAAGCATATGAAGTCACAAGTGCATACAAGCTATGTGCATCGTCAGCTTATGCCTACGGTGCAAAGCACCAACACAGGCTATGCAAACTTGTTATTCTAACCATGCCAACACTCTCACGGTGCAACTGGTCAGCCAAACATGCCAGAGAAGCTGTTTGCTGAGCCAGGCCGGGTTCAAGTCACGACACAAGCTTCTTAAGATGAAAATCAGGGGGACGTCTCTCCCCCCTGGTCGAGGGTTTTTTTTTTGTTATTCTTACCATAGATGAGGGCATATGTCCACAGAACTAAGTGAAATAGTGTAGGATCGCAATTTCACATAGAAGTTTAATAAAGCATAGTTCTAATGAATTTATAGCAGTGCAGGGTTATCTATCTTAATCTAAGGGAAAAATTATTAAGAAAACATTGCTCATCATTAAAATAAAAATCTATTCCCAGGAGGAGTTTACAATCAGTGCGTGCATAACAATACAATAACAGCTCACCCAACCTTGTTACCAACAAGCGTGTTTACCAGCAACAAGTTCAATCTAGCTACAGCGCTAATTCATAAGCAAAAGCTGCGGTAATTAAGCAGATAATCCAGAAAAGCACTACACTGACTACAAAAGGTGATCAAGGACAAGAAAAAATACAACTGAGGAGCCGGTTCTCTGCCAGAGAATCCACCACCCATGCCGGCTTCACAACAGGAAGTCCCTTGCTGAATGCTCTGGATCAAACAGCACATGATAATCATTATCAAGCCAGAAGCATACTAACAGCAACTCTGAGGCACCCTTCCCTTGCCCTCCACTTATATACCTTAGATTCTTCATTTTGCTATCAGGCAGGTTGGTGCAAACAATGTGTGTCACCGTATGCCTGGAGAAGTAGTTGACAAAACGCCCGCCATTGTTCAGCATAATCTCCTTCAGTTCCTAAAAATCCCCCCAAACAAAAAAAGAGTTTAGATCGACACGACCCCCACTGGTCTAGCTACAAAATTCAGTTGCGACCAAATTAGGCGCGAGAAATGCTTAGAATGACATGGTGGTACGCTGCAGACACCTGGCTAGAAGGGATGGTAAAGCCGTCGACGAATATGGAGACCCCGGCGAACAATCCGCCGGTGGCCGCGCCGGAGGTGGAGGCATCGGCGTCGAACTGCGCGGCGAGCTTGCTGTTCTTCGCGGCCATGTAGCTGCCGAAGTCAGCGAACGGGGAGGAGGCGAAGGAGCGGCGAGGGTTTTTGGCGGGGGCAGCGTCGGGGTCGGAAGGGGACCCGCCGGCGGCCTCGTCCCTCGCCCTCTTCTGCCCCGGCGATGAGGCGGCCGCCGCCGCCGTCGACGGGGCGCGGCGGCCGGATGAGGTGGAGCTCATGGCCGCGGGGATCGGAGGGGAGGGGAGTAGCGGCGAGACGGGCGGGGAAATTGGGAGCGCGCGAGCCGAATGGTCAAGTGGCGACCGACCGAACGCGAGGCGCGCGGGGCGGCCGTGCGGGCGAATGCGGAGCGCCCGAAAGAAACGGTTGCCGGAGCCAGGACGAGTTCGTGGCGTGCAACTCGACGACTCGTGCTCATGCGGGTGACGTGCGGTGCGACCCAAGTACCCAACCGCCCTGGAGCGCCGAGTTCGCGGGGCGCCCCCGTGCCATCGGAAATTGACGGCCAAGGTTTTTCCGCTGATTTACTCCATCCGTGATGTTTGCTTAGACCGTCATATAAAACAAAACAGAAGGCTCACAATTCTTCATACTAGTTAGTTGCTCGAGCCACCTCGTTTAGGCTCACGAGCTGGTCCACCTTCGACTCTGATTCTGCGCTCGTTGTACAGTAGGGATGGCAAAAGAATCTTAAAAGGTGGTATAGATCTCAAATTTTAGCATAGATAATCTATGAGCTGAACTTTTTCTTCTTATTATAATTTTAAACTAAAATTATATAAAATATTAAGTTGGATTGTGAAGAGATCATTATAGTTATGATCCATTACCACCTCTAACAAAAGTACCACCGTAATGCAAGTCAGCATATTATCGGTGATCCGAGCTCCACCAAGAGGGGTCGAGCAGCGTGGCACGGGCGGATCTTACCTCAAGTTCTGTCCCACTTCATTTAACTCAAATCGAGCTCCACCCGTCGTACAACTGCACACCGCTAGTCTTCACCTCCCGCCTACCAATGTCGAACTTCTGGGTTGCGGCTTTGCCTCCATCTTCGAGGCAGCAGCATATTAGCGCGCTAGAGCTGGAGCTCCGCGGCTATAGTATAGTGGATCTTGGCCGGCAGCAGCAATAGTGTACTAAATCTCAGAGTTTTGTGTAGCTAAGCTATGATTGCGACTTTGTTGTACTCAGTGGCGTGATGTGTTGGGCAACAATGAAGATCTTCAAGTGAGCAGGCTGGAGCAGGCAGGCAAAGCTCCAGCGCAGAGAGCGAGTTCTTGCTGTGAGCGCAGCGGTTCGGTGGCTAGTTGCCTCCATCTTACCTCATAATGAGGAAATTGGAAACCCTACACGTATGGCACTTGCTATGTCTTGAACCTAGCAATTTGGTACTTCGAGTTGTTTCAGATAAAAAGGATTGTATCAGTGTAAGCCTATGAATCCTATTGCTCATTTGGATCGCGAGCAGCTTGAGCCAACTCGCTACAAGCAAGATCTTCAGCTCAGCTCGTTGCAAAATTCAATCAAGCCGAGTCGAGCTAACCACAAGAGTAAAAGAGCTGCGAGCTTTTTATCTAGTCCAATATATCACTTCTAATTAGATGATCTGGAAAGTCAAAAACCCACCTGCAGCATTCGGATATAAGGAGAAACGATCCGCGTCTTTCAAACGTCTTTCAGTTTGAGCTCTATTATAGTTGGAAAGTCATATATGTTAATGATTGTTGTAACTTGCGACTAATTTCATCATATCAAGCCGCTGTATGGAAATACTTGATTTATTTTACAATTATCAAGTCTTATAAAAATATTCTAGTGCAGAAGTTACTTGTCATATTATCTATAAATAATGTCATCTTAAGCATCGAGTTAACATAGATCCGCGTGCGATGCGGGCTTTCGAACTTTCGTCAAATACTAGACCAAAGGCTTATCTTCAAATAGAAGATTTTTGAAGCACGGTAATGAATAGCTCCTCATTTAAGTTGTTTAAAGGTTTACAATATATAGGAAGTCATGTTGTATTAATAGCTGATTCCACATTATCATATTAATCGTTAGCTATATCTCTCTGTTAGCTACAGGTAGCAGCAGCAGGTTGTATCTCCCATTCGTTGAATCGCTCATCAACCAAACTTTTACACGCACCCGGATTAGCTGGGCCGGCTCCAGCTGCCTGCCGCACATATACGGCTGAGCAGAAACAAACACGGTAGGCTGATGCGGATGCTGATCCGGAGAAAAGCCCGCACGGGCGCGCTAGAAAATAATAACAGCCAGCCAGCGGGGGCGCGCGGTGGGGCAGCCTCTCCAGAGAGCACGGGCGCACGGCCAGGGGCCACCCCCAAGCGGGCACGGGGCGCAGGCAGGAGCGCGACGCGGAGGGGGAGGGTGGTGGAGTGGTGGTGGTGGAGACGGACGCGAGCGCGAGGGAGGAGAAACCGAAGCGAGCGAGCGCAAAAAAGACCAAAAAAACCAAGGAGACCAGGGGCAGGGGGCGCGCAAAGGGAGGAGCCCAGAGCAGGGGTAGGGAAGAAAATAAACTACTGGCCAAACCCTAGCCGAGCCCCGGGTCCGCTCACCGCCTCCCCCCCACCCACCTGCCCCCCGCCCTCGCCGTCCGCGATGCGCCGGGCGAAGCCGCCGCAGCCGCAGCCGTCGCCGTCGCCGGAGATCCGGTACCGCGGCGTGCGGAGGCGGCCGTCGGGGCGCTACGCCGCCGAGATCCGGGACCCGGCTAAGAAGACCCCGATCTGGCTCGGCACCTTCGACTCCGCCGAGGCCGCCGCGCGCGCCTACGACGCCGCCGCCCGATCCCTCCGCGGGCCCACCGCCCGCACCAACTTCCCCAGCGCCGCGGCCCCCGCGCCGCGGCACAGCAGGCCTCCCGCCGCCTCCGCCGCAGCGCAGGCGGCTGCGGCGGCAGCAGCGGCCACGTCCAGCCACAGCAGCACCGTAGAGTCGTGGAGCGACGGCGCGACCCGCGCCGCCGCCGCCGCCCTGGCGCGCAGCGCCGCCCCGACGGAGGAGAAGGACGAGGAGGACTGCCGCAGCTACTGCGGATCCTCGTCGTCCGTCCTCTGCGAAGACGCCGGCGGCGACGACGCGGCCGCCTCCCGCGCGCCCCTGCCGTTCGATCTGAACCTGCCGCCGCCTCATGACGCGGCCACCGAGGCCGATCAGATGGGTGCCCGCTACGACACGCTGCTCCGCCTCTAGCTCACGAGAACGACGGGGATTCCGTCCGAGCCAGGAATCAGAGAAAGGATCGGGACCAGCTGCTCTCTGCTCCGCCCTTGTCCTGCTTTGGCTGCTGATCCGGTGGTGTTCTCTCGCTAGATGGATAATTCTTGCCTTTTCCCTTTCTTTTTCTTCTTTTTTTCTTCTTTCTTACCACGATGATGAAGAAGATGATGATTCGATATGTGAATAATTCTGTCATATCCATGTAAGCTGCGAGGAAGGAAATCTGAGCTTTTCCTTATCTTTCTCTGGTATTTCGAGTGATATTCCTGCTGCTGTTGTTTCATTAGTTGGAAAGAATATGGAAGAAATCCAGAAAAAAATATTTATACAGACCATTTGCTGCTGCTTTATCATCTCAGTGGGTTTGTCTGACTGAACTGAGCTGAACATTGCTACAATAATCTACTACTAATTCATCAACTTATTTGCAAAACACCAAATCAATGCATGCCTTGCAAGTTACAAGGTGTCAAGTACAATGGGTAATGTTATCTGATTGTTCTAAGCTAATATTTGGATTAGATAAAGCTATCTGAATGTTCTAAGCTAATACTTTGATTATATTTTGCAGTGGTTCTTCTCTCAAGCTGCCTGATTCTATTCTTTGCTATTTCTTGTAAGCACTGGCTTAATAATAACTGGTCCTGTTGATCATACTCTCTGACTTTGAAGCAAATTCTTGAAGATTCATCTTGTTACCCTGAAGCAAACTCCTGAAGACTACCTGTGGGACAGTGAATGATGTAGATGTCCCCATGTGGTTGCTTGCGCATCGCCATGGTTGTATTTTCAGCTCATCTCATTCTGGTGTGTAAGGTGATGTGTAGCTCCTTCTGCTTATGCATGATTAGCCCTCTCCTTCAGTGTGTAAAAAAAAATGCATACCTCATCTGTTTGTTAGATTTACCCATCTTCGCCCCGAAACAAGGCATCCAACTGAACTGTACAATGGTCATCTACAATGTTTGATATCATGATGCCATCTAAGTTTGATTGATGAGGATGCTTGTTTTCTGATGTCTTAATTCTGATCCATTTTACTCGCATCTTCAGCGTTTTTTATTGAAAAGAAGCGTTGGATCAAGCCAACAGGAGAAAAATTCTTGCTGTGTGTTCAGTACTGGTCAGGTCAGCTGGGGCTGGAATTGGCAATACCGAAAGTGCTGCTGGCGACTTTTTAGCTGTGCAAACGTATCTTGCCACGGCAGGGTGCCCTGGTAGCTGGTATGGTGTGATCCTGAAGGATTTTAGATTTGCCTTTCATCTTGGGTCATTAGTCGTTACTGACATTTGGCAGAGAAGAAGAATCCTCTACACGGTGTACCGAATCTACTACTACTGGCAGGCAGTTGAGCTTTTGACGAGACTCTTTTCACTGGATCCGTTTTGCCCCGGCCATTTCTGAATATTCGTATCTGACATGCGAAAGAAGCGGAGCAGCCTTTTCTCGCTCGGGGCAGGAGGAGCTTTTGGTAGGTGTTCCCTGTAGGAGCAGAACTCAGATGCTCTCTCTCTCACATACTAGTACTACTAGTAGGAAATTCTTCGTACTGGAACTGAACTGAGGAGAAAATTTGCAGACTGCTTTAGGCCTGTTTTCATGGAAGCCCAGACGAAGAGGCCTTCTTTCGTGGGCCTCGTCCTGGGCTGTGGCCCGTAAGAAAGGTTCAGGTTCAGGTGAGCCAACTCTTCCGCGGTCGTCGTCGTCTTTGAATACAACTACTTCCCGGTTTGTTCTTTCTTTTTTGAAGTTAATTAGTTGACCAAGTTCTTTGACTAGGCAGGTCTCAAAAGTCAAAAGAAAGGAATTCCTTGACAGTTTGACCAGGAGACGGTTTCGCTTCACTGCCACCTGCTTCGTCTTTCCCCGGTCAGCAGACAGCACCGATCAACAGGGCCATGGGCGAGCATATATTTTTTTTTTGTATACGCGGTTTGATCCCTTCTCCCATGGCCGTTTCAGGCTTTCAGCCATGTCACCGTCGCATTTGCTCGGTTCCTATTCGCGGCGGAATCGTGCAGCGTGCACCCACTCCCTCGCTGCTCTGCCTGCCCATGTTTCACACGCTAGGTGCGGTGCCGTGCAGCCGTCCGACCCGATTCCGTGCATCACCTATGTTTTTTTTTTCCTGCAATCGCGCAGTTTGCGAGCTGGGTACAGTGCACGCATTCGGAAACTGGCAGAGCACGCTCAGGGAAACTTGCCACAGTACACACATACAGTATGCACATGCAGGTTGTGCGGCCCCGCGTTCTATGCACGGCTGCCATTGCCGGTGCCCCTGTCACATCGGAGCAGCACCGAAACCTTGCCGTCCGCAGCACCACGGCCATTGCCCATCGGCAGCGGGATTGCCACCCAGCTGCGCGCTGGCATTCGCGATAAGCTTTCCCGAACGCGGGTTTTTAATTCGTCGCAGCACGGAGCGTGTGCGCGTGGTGCCGTGGACTGGCGGTCCGATCGTCCACCTGCACGGGGGAGCTGGACGCGGTGGCGACCGGCGAGGCGCGGCCGGCAAGGAAGGGCCAAGCCGTGCCGTGCGCCCTCTCGGCGGCTGGACGCGCCTGCCTGCCACCGCGCCGCGCGCCGCCACATGCCGCTCGCTCCTCCACACCACCACGACGGCTCACCTCCCCGTCGCCGTCCTCCGGAAATTATCTTCTGGACACCCGCGCGACATGCACACGGCAGCCACGCCCGAGGGAATCTCTGCCCGGCGCGGCGGCCACGCCCACCTCCACGGCTCCACCTTTCTTTTTCTCACCGCGCGTCACTGCTGCTGCCTTTTTGCCGTTTGCTCAACAACTTCTAGTGCCCCGCACCGTTCCGTACTGTCGCTCCACATGGTCCCTTCACCTAATCACCTGCCCCTGCCCGGCCCGGCGGTACGCTCCATTCTGCCCGGCTCGCTTGCGGAATTCTCCCGGATCTCACCGCGCCACCGACCGTCGCCGTCCCACCGTGAGACAACATCGCGAGCGACAGAACGGAACAAAACGAGCCGAGCCCCGAGGAGGCCTCCGGTCCGGCCTGGGCCTGGCATCTGTTCCTGTTTGACGTCGGTCCCCGTGCCTGTTGACTTTGTACAGACAGCGTCGGTCGCCGTGTGCGTACTGTGTACGCCCCCCCGTGCCCGTGCTGTCTCGCGCGCACAGCTCGGTTTGAACTTTGAAGGCACACGGGCAAGAGGAGGACTGGAGAACCGCGTGTCACGAGCTGGAGCTGGAGGCCAGGAGCCCCCACATGCGCCGTCCTGCGCGTGTAGCGTAGGGGGGCAGAGTGCAGAGCAGTGAAGTGGGGCTGGGGTTTTTGCGTGAAAGCTGGAGGCGTGGGCAATCAATCCTCCTCGACTCCTCGTGGACATCATGGCAGGCAGGCAGGCAGGCAGGCAGCAGAGACGCATGCTACGGGCACGCACAATGCTCGGCTGCTCGCAGGTGCCCTCGTACGGACAGGAATTCACGCGCTCAGCTCGCGCAAATTGAATAAGGCAGCACGGCGGCACACGGCCTCGAGCCCCGGTAGAGTCGTCCCGTGCGTGCTACCCGTCCGTAGCCGGAGCCGGTTTGCAATGCGGTGCTCGTACGCCCCGTTTAGACCGTGACTGCTACTCCCTTCGTTCCAAAATATAACTTATTTTAAACTTATAATATTTACTATACATCTATATATATTATATTTAGATATATAACAAATATTATGAATCTAATAAAAAATACAGAACGATATACAGTTTGGAACCGAGGAAGTACTAATCAATAACTGGGCACAACTAATAGCCCAGCCAAAATAGCTGCTAATAAAAAGCTATTACCTGGCTTTCCCGGGTAGCATCCTGGAGCTAAACAGGAATTAGAAGGAAACGAAGGCTGGTGTGCTGCAATTGGAGATTTGTTTGGATCTCCGGTGCTAACATTAGCTGTGTGTTAACTAGGAGACTCGGCTAACTAAAAGCTAATCGTTAGCTGGCTGCTTGACAAGGCTTCTAGCTGGCCTATTAGCGGCGCGTTTAAACGTTGCCTTTGCGAAACTTTAGCAGCTACACTCCGGCTAAGCGTGCCGAGGCGAGCAGGGGAGCAGCACTAGCAATAACGCGAGGTGGTTTTGGACTCTCGGACGTGCCACTTTTGCCTGCCTGCCTAGCTCATCAGCGCAGTACATACATCTTAAGGCACTAGCTAGAAGACCACCAAGGCCTTGATATTTTCTGCTCTGGGAGCACGATGTTGAAAGTTACGTTAACCACACCAGAGTATGCGTGAGTTCACTACGGCACGACGAAGTACCAACAGGGCGGGCTTGCATGGACCACGTTTCAGCAGCCGTAAGTTCAGTGCAGTTTTCCTCTCTCGTGTCGTCGATGCCGGTCCCATCTCCACATGCCACACCAGGGAGAGGAGAGATGGTGAGATTGTGGAGGAGGGTTTGGTGAATTTCCCGCGTCCAGCGACAGCAAGCAACCATTTCACTCCGGCCAAAAAAATCCTCCCTAGCCAGGCCGGCAGCCAGTGGCCACCAACCTTTTCACCCTCCACAGTCACTCTGCCTCACTCTCCCACTCATTAAATACGCCCCGCGCGAACCCCACCACGCTTCACGCCGCGCGAGCGCGACACTCCCAGCCTGCCCTGCCCACTCCGCGCGCCGCCCCGAGCTCGCTCTCCCCTCCTCCGCGCGAGGCCCTGCGTCCGCAAGCGAGGTAGCAGCAGCCGGAGCCGGAGCCGAGAGGGTACCCAGCCATGGCGATGGCAATGCGCGCGGTGGCCGTGGCCGCGGCCGCGGTGCTCCTCCTGGCGGCGGCCGGGGGCGCGTCGGCGGCGACGCTGGCACTGTACAACCGGTGCGGCGAGACGGTGTGGCCGGGCATCCAGCCGAGCGCGGGCAAGGAGCTCCTGGCGCGCGGCGGGATGCAGCTGGCGCCCGGCCACGCGGCCTCCATCCGCCTCCCCGCCGGCTGGTCGGGGCGCGTGTGGGGGCGGCAGGGGTGCAAGTTCGACGCGGCGGGGCGCGGGCGCTGCGCCACGGGCGACTGCGGCGGGACGCTCTACTGCAACGGCGCCGGGGGCGCGCCGCCGGCCACGCTGGCGGAGATCACCCTGGCGTCGGCGCCCGCGGCGCAGGACTTCTACGACGTGAGCCTGGTGGACGGGTACAACATCCCCATCGCCATGACGCCGTTCCACGGGTCCGGCGCCAACTGCGTGCCCGCGGGGTGCGTCAGCGACCTCAACCGCGTGTGCCCGCAGGGGCTCGCTGTCCGCGGCGGCGACGGGAACCGCGTCGTGGGGTGCCGCAGCGCCTGCGCCGCCTACGGCGCGCCGCAGTACTGCTGCACGGGGCAGTTCGGGAGCCCCCAGCAGTGCAAGCCCACGGCCTACTCGCGGCTCTTCAAGTCGGCGTGCCCCAAGGCCTACTCCTACGCCTACGACGACCCAACCTCCATCCTCACCTGCACCGCCGGCGCGTCCTACGTCGTCACCTTCTGCCCCCACCACCGCTGAACCTGAACCCCGGCGGACGAAATCAATGGCGTTCTGATCACGAGGCACCTGGGTTTAGCTGCTGTAGTTAGGCGGCTGCGAGTGTGCGTTGCTGTTCTTGGTTTCTTCCTGCTACCGTTGCCTTGCATCTTGTAGAACTAAATTGGTCGTAGTGTTGATGAGATCTGGTGGTCTACAGCTGGTAGGCCGAGATGGGGTATATCAGGAGTATAATATGGGTATAATGCTATGCATTTCGACTCTGAAGTCTGATGAACTTGTTCCCGGTTTTACCACTAATCTGTTGGTGCTTCAGAGCATGAATGCGATGATGGAGAAAATTTTCTATCTGGCTCTACTAAATTTACCTCTTTCTTTCTTACTTTTTTTTCAGAACTTACTGTCTACTTCCCTATCTCACACCATAACTTTCTTTCTTCCCTAAATTAACCTTCTGTTACCTTTGTTAGATACCGCCGTGAACTTCCATGCAAACTTAATCAAATTTTTATGCAACGGACCAAAATGCCCCTGCTCTATTCTCCCCTCGCCCACTCCATTCCTCAAACCGACCAAACCGACGGCTGTAGCGGTATGGATCCAGCGGACAATTTTTATCCTTCCCTATATTGCCTCTGTTAAGATACCGCCATGAACTCACATGCAAACTTATCTTCGTTAGGCCCCCGTGAACTCACATGGAAACTTATCAGATTTCTTTAGAAAACACCAAAATACCCCTGCTTTATTCGGAAAAAAATTGGCTGGAACACCGATCCAGAGCCACACCGATGGAGCCCCTCACAATCCATACCTGCAGGCCCACAACCTGACGGCAAGCGGCGGGCACACGATGGGCTAGGGCGCTCGGCTCGCGTGCAACGACTCGGCTCGCCTGCAACGACTCGACTCACAGGACGTATGGGCAGCTTTACCTGAATAAAGTCACGTAGGGTGTCTAATTTGTTCCTGTATCGTGTAGGGTGCAGGGTCTCTTTGTTTCGCCTCTTTCTTTCCTGCAGCCGCCGCGGCCCCCTGCTACCGCCGCCGTCCCCTGCTACTGCTGCCGCCGCTGCCGGGAGCCATGGAGTACACGAAGGAAGAGCTCGCGCGCCTCCAGGTCGGTACCACAAGCCAGAGCAGCAAATAAAACTTTCTTTTACACGTAATGTAATTACCATCGATCTGTATTCTAATTATTATCGATCTGATTCATCATATATATACTAGATGACGCAAAACAACGAGTCCATGATTATGGAACCAGTGGCTGATCCGCACACATCATCATTGTCCGTCGGTGCAAACACCCAAGTTGATGACGATATGCTAATAAATTAAATTGTATTATCATAATATTTGTTTTTTATTCTAAACAAAATTTCACAATAGGTTGTTGATAAAGATGGACCACTTGTGATTGTTCCTGAAGTCGGAATGTCTTTTGCGTCGGAGAATGATGCGTATGAGATGTACAACTGTAAGCATCTAGGCCCTTAAGGTATGTTTCGGTGATTAATGACAACCATTATTGTAACTAATGAGTTTGTGCAGCTTTATAGATCATTATTGCTCATTTGGTTGTATGTCAAAAGAGGCCCCTAATTTTCATTATTCAAAAAGGCGATCTCGGCGTTCAACTCTATAATATGTCAAGACTAAGGATCTTTCTAGTCCTAAGTGTCATAAGGTTGAGAAGGACACTTAGGTTAGTATAGGTTTTATAGTTTTGTAGTGATCGCACTATTAAGAGGGGTTTTAGGCTTAGTAACTTGAGCATGGACATGGTCATTTGAAAATGGATGCACACAATGGTCACTCAGGTTTCTAGAAGCTCAAATAAGTGGTTCTCAACTTATATCTCAAGAATATTTGGATTTCATTCAAGACTCAAGTCAGAAAAGGCAAAATCAGAAAAATCCTTATCACCGGATTAACCGACGTCTAAAGTTTTCTATACGTCGGTTAAACGAGGTCAGCCGGTCTGGACAAGTCAATACACCCGTTAAACCGACGTTATTTGAAATTGGACGTCGGTGCAGTTGTCCAGAGACTCGGTTTTCAGTTGATCAGTGGACAACTACACTCACCGGTTAAACCGACGCTATTTGAAATTGGACGTCGGTGCAGTTGTCCAGTGACTTGGTATTTCTGTTGATCAATGGATGATTACACTCACCGGTTAAACCGATGCAACGACGGTTAATCTGCCCAAGCTGTAACGGCTAGTTTTCAGAAGTGGCAGTTTACATTCACCGGTTAAACCGACGATGACTATTGGAGGGACGTCGGATTAACCGGCGCTACGCAGTTTTTCTGGCAGCTTTTTCTCCAACGGCTCTATTTGTGTGAGCTGCCTATATATACCCCTCCAATGGGTCATTCTACTACTCTTGACACCAGGCAACACCCAAACACACATACTTTAGTCAAGAGCCACTTTGAGCTTCAACATTTCATACACTTGTTCATTCAATCATTCAAGAAGCAAGATTAAGGACTTAAGTAGAGAGAAGCTAGTGTGCATCCATTCTTTGTGATTGGTTCTTGCTCAAGTGAAGGTCTTAGCTTGTTACTCTTGGTGATTGGCATCACCTAGGCGATCTTGGTGATCAAGGTGATTCTCGCGGAGCTTGCCAAGGATTGTGGAAGCCCGGAGAAGAGATTTGTACGTGGCTTGATCTCCACCACACCGGGATGGTGAACGGAGACTCTTAGTGAGCGCCCTCGTCTTGGTGACTTGGGAGGTGACAATACTCTTTGTGAGTGTCACAACGTGGATTAGGGGTGTGTGCCAACACATCGATACCACGGAAAAAAAATCCGGTTGTCCCTTGTCCACTTTACTTATTCAAGCATTATCTTTCATGCAATTCGTTCATGTGCTTGATTTAGGGATCACTAGTTAGCTCTACCTTGCTAGGCTTTATCTCTTTTCATCTTATCTAGCTTGAGTAGGTCGTTTAGTTATCCGGTTGGTGAATTGGGGCCTTTCTAGTTTTTGCATAGGTTAAGGTTGTTTTATCTTGTTTTAGAAATTGAAAAAGGCCCAATTCACCCCCCCTCTTGGTCCATCGATCCTTTCAATTGGTATCAGAGCCTCGTTGCTCATTTGGATCATTAGGCTTCACCGCCTAGAGCTATGGCCAAGATGGGTGGTTCGCCGCCTCACTTCGAGGGCAAGAACTTTGCCTATTGGAAAGTTCGCATGGCCGCATACCTTGATGCGATTGCCCCCGAAGTGTGGTTGGCAACTAAAGTCGGGTTCACCGGAGATCCCACCCCCGACCAATTAAAATGGAATGCTAGAGCTAGAAATGCAATTTTCGAAGCTATTAGTGAGGAGGTCTTTGCTAGAGTAAATGGCATGGACCTAGCAAGTGATATTTGGAAGGAACTCATTGAAATACATGAAGGTTCCACCAAAGTTCGTGAACAAAAATATCACTTGTTTAGAGCTAAGTATGATTCCTTCAAAATGCTAGCTCATGAAAATTGCAATGATATGTATTCTCGCTTGAATGTCATTGTCAAGGACATTAATGCACTTGAAATATCCAAAATTGACAGTGCATCCATCAACCGCAAGATCCTCATGCTCCTTCCGAAGCCCAAGTATAATATTATCAATGCTATGCTTCAAAAGGAGGATCTCGCCACAATGGAAGTAGGAGAACTTGTGGGCGAAATTCGCGCTCATGAAATGAGCATTCTTGGTATGACCGAAGAGCCAACATCAAGCAAGTCAATTGCTCTAAAGACCAAGACAAACAAATCCCGCAAGCTCAAGATGGTCAAACAAGACTCAAGCTCAAGCAATGAAGAAGATGATCATCATGAGAGCTCATCCGATGTTGAAGATGATGGAGAACTTGCTCTCATGATGAGAAAGTTCACACGCTTGAATGAGAAGATCAATAAGAAGGGCTTCAACTTTGACTCCAAGAAGGGAATGTTCCGGCCAATGGATGTCAAGAACAAGATTTGCTACAATTGTGGCGAAAAAGGACACATCCGTCCAAATTGCCCCAAGCCGGACAAAAGAAGCAAGGACAACAAGAGTAAGCATCGCCATGATTCAAGCGATGATGAAGAAGAGGAGAGGAAGAACAAAAATAAGAGATTTGGGAAGAAGAAGACCCATGACAAGAAGACCAAGCTCTTCCCGAAGAAGAAAGGGCATACCAAGAAAAGTTTCTTGGTAGAGAAACAAGAATGGGTGACCGATGTCTCATCAAGCGAAGACTCAAGTGATGAAGAAGACATTGTCACCATCGCCCTCACCAATGAAGAACCATCTCTACCTCCGCCTCCTATGTGCCTCATGGCAAAAGGTAACACCAAGGTATGTGAGGTAGATAGTGAAGATGATAGTGATGAAGAGCTTGATCCAAATGAATTTACTAACCTCATCAATGAGTATACATCAGTCATCAAGAGGGAAAAGGGCAAGGTTAAAGTTCTTGAGAGCACTCATGCCAAGTTAGAGCTTGCCCACTCCGACTTACTTAGTAAGTACAATGACTTGCTCAAAAAGCACAATGAGTCACTTGTACTTGCTAAGCAAGTTGAAGAGAGCCACAAAAAGCTCAAACAAGAGCATAGGGAGTTGGCTCACAAGTATCAAGAACTTGAATTTGCTTATGAAGTAATTGACCCAAGTCTTGAGAAAGTTGTTAATGAAAAGGTCAATGCTTCTACTTCATGTGATGACCTACTCATTGATGCATATGCCACTAATGTTGTGCCCAAGCTTGCCTCTTCTAGGGAAAAGGAATTGACGGATCAAGTGGCAAGCCTCAAGAGTAGTGTGGAGAAACTCTCAAGGGGAGAATACATCCACAAGGAGATTCTCTTTAACAATGCCCGTGACTATGGTAAGAGAGGTCTTGGTTCATTTCCGGAGCCAAACATGGCTACAATTCCTTCTCCGGAGATCAAGACAAGCTTCATCAAGGAAGTTGGGTCATATTGCCAACATTGCCAAGTCACCGGGCACCACACTAGGGAGTGCACTTTACCATCACGTCCTCTTCCTAAATTACCCAAGAATTACTCATCAATGTTTCAAAATAATCATTTTCTCTTGAGTAAAGTGAAGGGCAAGGTGAAGACCAAGTTCATTGGCAAAATTGCTAAGGAGTCGAAGAAGAAGCTCCCCAAGCAACTTTGGGTCCCAAAAGCTCTTGTCACACATGTGCAAGGCCCAAAGCTTGTTTGGGTTCCGAAAACTCAAAAATAAATTCTCATGTGTGTAGGTGAACTACAAAGCCGGTGGAAAACATTGGGTACTTGATAGCGGTTGCTCTCAACATATGACCGGCAATGATAGCATGTTCACCTCACTTGAAGACCCCGGCGATCATGAACATGTCACCTATGGTGATAACTCAAAGGGGAAAGTCTTAGGTTTGGGTAGAATTGCAATCTCAAAAGATTTATCCATTTCAAATGTTTTGTTTGTAGAAGCACTTAGTTTTAACCTCATTTCTATTGCACAATTGTGTGATCTTGGACTAACGTGTGCCTTTGACAAGAATGGTGTTGTAGTGACTTATGAAAAAGACAAGTCATTGGTATTCACGGGGTTTAGGCATGGCAATATCTATTTGGTGGATTTCTCTACAAAGCAAACAAGCACCATGACTTGCCTCTTCACCAAGTCGTCTCTTGGGTGGCTTTGGCATAGAAGAATTGCTCATATTGGCATGAGCAACCTCAAGAAAGCCCACAAGAGAGGGATGATCACCGGCATAAAGGACGTCACTTTTGACAAGAACAAGCTATGCAAAGCATGTTAAGCCGGGAAGCAAGTTGCAACTCATCATCCTATCAAGACGATGTTGTCTACCTCCAAGCCGCTCGAGCTACTACACATGGATCTCTTTGGTCCAACTTCATACAAGAGCATTGGTGGTAACCTCTATTGCCTAATAATTGTTGATGATTTTTCACGTTACACTTGGGTCATGTTTCTAGGCGATAAGGGTGAAACTCCGGAAATCTTCAAGACATTTGCAAGAAAAGCTCAAAGGGAATACAATTCCCAAATCGTGAAGATCCGGAGTGACAACGGCACCGAGTTCAAAAATATGAAGATTGAAGAATGGTGCGATGAAGAAGGAGTCAAACATGAGTTTTCCGCCACCTACACGCCCCAACAAAATGGTGTGGTGGAAAGAAAGAACAAGACACTCATCACCCTAACAAGAGCAATGTTGGATGATTATGGCACGTCCGACAAGTTTTGGTCGGAAGCAATCAACACGGCGTGTCATGCATCCAACCGAGTATATCCTCACCGACTCCTCAAGAAAACTCCATATGAGCTCATCACCGGGAGGAAACCAAATATATCATACTTTCGAGTCTTTGGCTGCAAATGCTTCATTTATAAGAAGAAAAGGCTCGGTAAGTTTGAAAGTAGATGTGATGAAGGTTTCTTTCTTGGTTATGCATCAAACTCCAAAGCATATAGAGTATTCAATCAAACCTCCGGGTTAGTTGAAGAAACATGTGATGTGGAGTTTGATGAATCTAATGGCTCCCAAGATGAGGTTGTTGGCTATGAAAATGTAGGGGATGAAGAAATTGAAGAAGCCTTAAAGAAAATGTCCATTGGGGATATCAAGCCGGAAGAGGTGCATGAAGACAATGATCAAGGGGAGGAACTTCCTCATCTTTATCAAACACCTCCACGGCACCCCAAGCGAATGAAGATCAAGATAACGTTGATCCACTACCCCAAGAAAATGTGTCAACGCCAACACCCCAAGTCCAAGAACAAGAAGAGCAAAATGTTCCACCACAAGCACAAGTCACTCATGATCCACCCCAACAAGCATCCACGCAAATACCGCTAGTGAAGCATGGTCGCATCTCCAAGGATCATCCAATTGGTCAAATCATTGGTAGTCCTTCCAAAGGAGTAAGAACTCGTTCTAAGCATGCTTCATTTTGCGAACATCACTCGTTTGTTTCTTGTATTGAACCCACTAGTATAGAGGAAGCACTTGAGGACTCGGATTGGGTGATGGCCATGCAAGAAGAGTTGAACAATTTCACCCGCAATGAAGTATGGGTCCTCGAAGCTCCTCCGAAAGACAAGAACATCATCGGCACAAAGTGGGTCTTTCGAAACAAGCAAGATGAACATGGGGTGGTGGTGCGCAACAAAGCAAGACTTGTGGCAAAAGGGTTTTCTCAAGTCGAAGGTTTGGATTTTGGTGAAACTTTTGCTCCGGTCGCAAGACTTGAAGCTATCCGCATTCTTCTTGCTTACTCTTCACATCATAATATCAAGTTATATCAAATGGATGTGAAAAGTGCTTTCTTAAATGGCTTTATTAACGAACTTGTTTATGTTGAGCAACCTCCCGGGTTTGTAGATCCGAGGAATCCTAACCATGTTTATAGGTTGCACAAGGCACTCTATGGACTCAAACAAGCACCAAGGGCTTGGTATGAGAGGCTTCGTGACTTCCTAATCATGCAAGGTTTCAAGATCGGGAGGGTGGACACCACTTTGTTCACAAAAGACGTCAACGGGGATCTTTTCATTTGTCAAATTTATGTTGACGATATTATCTTTGGCTCAACTAATGATTTACTAAGCCATGAGTTTGCTACCATGATGTCTAGGGAATTCGAGATGTCCATGATTGGTGAATTGACCTTCTTCCTTGGTTTTCAAGTTAAACAAATGAAGGAAGGGACATTCATTTATCAAGAAAAATATACTAAAGATATCTTGAAGAAGTTCAAGATGGATGAATGTAAGCCAATCAAGACACCCATGGCAACCAATGGGCATCTCGACTTAGATGTGGACGGTAAATCTGTTGATCAATCCCTCTATCGTTCAATGATAGGGTCTTTGCTTTACCTTACCGCATCTAGGCCCGATATAATGTTTAGTGTGTGCTTGTGTGCCCGTTTTCAAGCTAACCCTAAGGAATCACATCTTTCTGCTGTGAATAGGATCTTTCGGTATCTCAAGCACACTCCTAGCATAGGCTTGTGGTACCCCAAAGGCGCTAGCTTAGATCTCTTGGGATACTCGGATTCGGATTTTGCCGGAAGCCGTGTCGATCGCAAGAGTACCTCCGGGGGTTGCCACTTGCTTGGGCGTTCTCTAGTTTCTTGGTCGAGTAAGAAGCAAAATTCCGTGGCTTTGTCCACCGCGGAAGCGGAATATATAGCTGCCGGTGCATGTTGTGCCCAAATTCTATATATGAAGCAAACCCTTTTGGACTTTGGTGTGAAACTAGGAAGAATACCTCTCCTTTGTGACAATGAAAGTGCCGTAAAAATTGCCAAGAATCCGGTTCAACACTCTCGCACAAAGCACATTGATATTCGCCATCACTTCTTGCGTGATCACGAAGCCAAGGGGGACATTTCCCTTCAAGGTGTGAGATCCGAGGAGCAATTGGCGGATATTTTCACAAAACCTTTAGACGAGAGTACCTTTGTTAGGCTAAGAAATGAGCTAAATGTGTTAGATGCGGCAAACGTCATGTAAGTTGCCATGTCATATAGAAAAATGCATACATATAGGACACTTGTCTAACCATGGTAAGATAGTGATGAGCATGGGTTTAGCTAGAGGTGGTGGTCCTCTTGTTTTCCTCTAGGTTTGTAGAAAGGCTCATCATGATGAAGCTTTCCGTGGGATCAAACTTGACAAGTAGATCTTAAATTCTCGCTATGCATTTCTTGTCATATAGTTGTGCATCTCATGTTTACCTTTCTTTCGCATGTGTTTGTAATTTGCATTATCATTGCATGCGTAAAAGTCACAAAGGAGATCACTTGATGAAGATGAGACTTGTTTTACATGCAAGATCTTAATTCATGAGAAGTGAAGAAAGTAAAGTGTTGGGTGCGTTATTGCCTAGTGAGCAATGTTATTGTGAGTTTGAAGCTTTCCTCCTTCAATATTCCTATGACATGGCTCATACATTTTAAATTCGCGCTTTGTCTCTCTTGCGACTTATCCTTGATTTGAAAAGAAAAACTATTTAAGTTATTAAGCTATTCTATTTTGAGGGGTAAAGTCGCCTATGCAAGTCCATTAACTTGAGTTTAGTTGAATCTTATAAGTTCATTGGACTTAGCATAGAAAAGTGAGCTGAGAGAGGGTTTTTGGATTCACCGGTTAAACCGACGTTCAATGGATCTATACCCATCGGTTTAACCGGCGTTACTAAGTGTCAGCCACAGCTCAGTCATTCCAGGCGTTCAACCGGCGTATACAAAGTCTGCAGCATCGGATCAACCGTTGAACAGAACAAACTTTTGACCTGAAAATCAACTGATATTTGCTTCGTTCAACCGACGAGTTCACTTTTCAGATCATCGACTCAACCGGCGTACAGATACAGATTTGGCAGGGCTTCTGGTAAACTACACCGACGCAATCAACCGATGTTCAAAACCTAAGCGTCGGATCAACCGGCGATAAGAAAAACTGCGGGGTCCACATGTCATATTTCTCTCTTGCCCCCGCTCGCGCCCACGTCCTCAGTCTTCCGCTTCTGTCACCGCAACCACCGCCTCCGTCGCGCCGCCGCCGTTTGCCCCGCGCGCCCAGCCGCGCCCGTGCACCACCAGCACTGCCTCCGCGCCGTCACACCGCCGCCCGCGCGCACGCGCACCACCGCTCTCACGCCTGCGCCCGAGCGCCGCCCACGCACTGTGTCACCACCACTGCCGCTTTCCTCGCTGTGCCACCCGTGCATCACCGCGTCGCCCGCTTGCCACCGCATCGTCGCGTCCGTGTTACTCACTGTGTCGAGATGGGTCGTGACAAAAGGAAGGGTAAGGAGATAGTGGTCGAGGAGCCCGCTCGCAAGCGGACTCGCGCAGCTAGAGAGGCCGAGAGGGCCGAGATGGTGGCTAAGGCCGCCGAGGAGCAGGCGTCTGGACGTGCTCGTCCATTCGCGATCAGGGATCCGGCAGGCAGGGGCAGAGGCAGAGGCAGAGGGATGGGCCGAGTCAGAGGTGCCAGGGCCACCAGAGCCACAGCCGCAGCAGCAGCAGAGTCAGAGCAGTCAGCTTCAGCGGCAGAGTCCGATTCAGATACAGAGACAGCGCAGTCCGAGCAGTCTCAGGGGCAGGACACTCAGTCACCAGCTCTACGACGTTCTGGCCGCACCCGGCAGACGTCCCCCGCAGAGGAGACTTCACCTGCGACCGAGCGTCGCACCGGACCTAGGACGCGAGGAGGCCACCAGCCACAGGAGCTTCGCAGGTCCACCGCAGCAGCAGCAGCAGCTAGACGAGCCGAGGCCCTAGCGGCCGAGCGCGCAGTGTTCCGCATGGACACTGTCGTGCGTCTGGAGCCAGGTGTACTGCTCCAGAACTTGACCAAGGCCAATGCGGCGAAGGTCAAGAGGCTCAGGTGGAGTGTACAGGAGGAGGAGTGGTTTCCCGTGACACGAGACAGCAGGGTCGATCGTAGATTCTGGACGCTCCTTCAGGCCAGTTTCTACGAGACCTATCAGAGGCGGGGCCACAGGATTTTTCCTCACCGAGTACTGGACTGGGTTTCACTGAGGACAGCTGCAGGGGGAGCCGATGTCCGCGAGCACTTCGAGCACTTCAGAGGTCTGCCCAGGTTGCTCTCGATTGAGAGGAACAGATATATTGAGGACTGGGTCAGAGTTTTCTACGCCACAGCTTGGATTGCCCCAGAGCGCCGAGCAGTTCACTTCATGTTTGGGGGGCAGGTGTTTGGTTTGTCCAGAGCGACACTTGCAGGGATTCTTGGAGTTGACCTAGTTGATGTCTCTCTGCACGAGATGGTCTACGGTGATGCAGATCCACCACGCAGGGCTATGATTGGCGGGATTGCACCTTCTCACGAGGCGATCTCTCAGTGTTTCCGTCAGCCATTCCCTGCTTCCTACGCCAGAGTCCCTAGCCTGCTGACCCCAGAGGCTTACGCAGTTCACATGGCACTCCGGAGGACTTTGCTCCCGAGGAGTGGCTACCCAGAGGGGTTCACAGGTCTGCAGCAGCTACTGCTTCTTCACATCCTTACTCATGAGCCGTTCGACATTGTTGACTTCATTTTGGCTGAGATTGAGGATGTCATCACTGACGGGATGGGTGTCGTGCGTCAGTTTCCATATGCTCACTGGATCAGCTTCATTTGTTCTATGATTGTGCCAGCTGAGTCCCCCGTCAGTGCAGTTTACAGACAGGACGAGGTCCCATGGTTTCCAGTCTACCGTCCGACAGCACCCTCAGACAGGAGGAGAGGCAGACAGGCCGATCGGGCTGCTATGGCACAGTTGGCACCCGAGGTACAGGCCCGAGTGGCCCAGGAGGATGAGGCGTTACTTGCCGCCGAGGCACAGCTTCCAGGAGGAGAGGATGAGATTCACTGGTCCGATCTTGAGTCAGACTCCTCCGAGGACGAGGAGTACTTCCCTGCACCTGCTCCAGCGAGTCACGATCACGAGGCAGGGGGGTCCGGAGAGCCAGCTCCAGTGACAGCTGCTGCTACTTCTGTCTCAGAGTCACAGGTGTCTCAGCCGTCTGAGCTCACCGCACTTTTACAGCAGCTGGTCACACAGCAGAGAGAGGACCGCCGGGCACAGGAGGAGGCCAGGAGAGCCCATGAGGCCCAGCTTGCACAGATTCAGAGGGAGGCCGCCCGAGAGCGAGCCGCTACAGAGGAGCGTTTTGTCGGCCTCATTGACCGAGTATCTCAGAGGACAGACGCTCAGTTTCAGCAGATGCAGCAGGGCATGATGGCGATGTTCGGGATGATTTCACAGCTATATTCTCACACCGGACTCGCCCCTCAGCAGCCAGGACAGACAGGCCTTCAGGGCGCCGGAGCACCACCACTTGCAGTTACACCAGCTCCGGCCTCCACTGCTCCAGCTTCCTCCGCGACCCCAGAGATTATGTTCTCATTGTCAGCACTTCTTGGGTCTGCGAGTCGTCCTCTCTTCTCTCCTCTGCCTGCGACCTCACTCTTCCAGGAGTCACCCTCTGCAGTGCAGTCAGTTGGCCTCCCCGCAGTACCACAGCCACTACCTTCAGGGGGAGGCGGAGAGGTGTCTTTACTTCAGCAGTCGTCACAGCCGGCAGCATCAGCACTCACTACTTCAGATGTTGACACATCTTCTGCTGAGCCGGCTACTACTTCCACGGACCCTCTCCCAGGCAGTGCTAGCACCAGGGCCTCGACGACAGCCTCGACGACAGCTACACCTCCCGTCAGCTCAGCACCTACCGGCACTTCAGATCAGCAGCTTCCGTCTGTCACCGAGGATCCACTGTCTGACGACGATGATGATGACCCGGATCGCTTCCTCGCCGTCCCGCGGCACCCGGATCAGTAGCTAGCCTTTTTGTGCTTTGATGCCAAAGGGGGAGAGGGAGTCAGGGGGAGGGTAGCTTTAGAGAGAGCTCGATCAGGACTTTGTTGTTACTTATTGTATTATATATTGTCTTATATTTGGTTTTAGTTCATGGATATGTACATTTGTCATTTGAGCATGCTGAGCTTTTGAGACATATCTATGGATTTCGTTTGAGCTTTTGAGCTCTTTGGTTCCTTTCTTTCGAGTTTGCCTGTTTTTATTCTTGCCATATCTTTCTCGCTCTCTCGTTATTTATGTCTGTGTTGTCATCAATCACCAAAAAGGGGGAGATTGTAAGCATCTAGGCCCTTAAGGTATGTTTCGGTGATTAATGACAACCATTATTGTAACTAATGAGTTTGTGCAGCTTTATAGATCATTATTGCTCATTTGGTTGTATGTCAAAAGAGGCCCCTAATTTTCATTATTCAAAAAGGCGATCTCGGCGTTCAACTCTATAATATGTCAAGACTAAGGATCTTTCTAGTCCTAAGTGTCATAAGGTTGAGAAGGACGCTTAGGTTAGTATAGGTTTTATAGTTTTGTAGTGATCGCACTATTAAGAGGGGTTTTAGGCTTAGTAACTTGAGCATGGACATGGTCATTTGAAAATGGATGCACACAATGGTCACTCAGGTTTCTAGAAGCTCAAATAAGTGGTTCTCAACTTATATCTCAAGAATATTTGGATTTCATTCAAGACTCAAGTCAGAAAAGGCAAAATCAGAAAAATCCTTATCACCGGATTAACCGACGTCTAAAGTTTTCTATACGTCGGTTAAACGAGGTCAGCCGGTCTGGACAAGTCAATACACCCGTTAAACCGACGTTATTTGAAATTGGACGTCGGTGCAGTTGTCCAGAGACTCGGTTTTCAGTTGATCAGTGGACAACTACACTCACCGGTTAAACCGACGCTATTTGAAATTGGACGTCGGTGCAGTTGTCCAGTGACTTGGTATTTCTGTTGATCAATGGATGATTACACTCACCGGTTAAACCGATGCAACGACGGTTAATCTGCCCAAGCTGTAACGGCTAGTTTTCAGAAGTGGCAGTTTACATTCACCGGTTAAACCGACGATGACTATTGGAGGGACGTCGGATTAACCGGCGCTACGCAGTTTTTCTGGCAGCTTTTTCTCCAACGGCTCTATTTGTGTGAGCTGCCTATATATACCCCTCCAATGGGTCATTCTACTACTCTTGACACCAGGCAACACCCAAACACACATACTTTAGTCAAGAGCCACTTTGAGCTTCAACATTTCATACACTTGTTCATTCAATCATTCAAGAAGCAAGATTAAGGACTTAAGTAGAGAGAAGCTAGTGTGCATCCATTCTTTGTGATTGGTTCTTGCTCAAGTGAAGGTCTTAGCTTGTTACTCTTGGTGATTGGCATCACCTAGGCGATCTTGGTGATCAAGGTGATTCTCGCGGAGCTTGCCAAGGATTGTGGAAGCCCGGAGAAGAGATTTGTATGTGGCTTGATCTCCACCACACCGGGATGGTGAACGGAGACTCTTAGTGAGCGCCCTCGTCTTGGTGACTTGGGAGGTGACAATACTCTTTGTGAGTGTCACAACGTGGATTAGGGGTGTGTGCCAACACATCGATACCACGGAAAAAAAATCCGGTTGTCCCTTGTCCACTTTACTTATTCAAGCATTATCTTTCATGCAATTCGTTCATGTGCTTGATTTAGGGATCACTAGTTAGCTCTACCTTGCTAGGCTTTATCTCTTTTCATCTTATCTAGCTTGAGTAGGTCGTTTAGTTATCCGGTTGGTGAATTGGGGCCTTTCTAGTTTTTGCATAGGTTAAGGTTATTTTATCTTGTTTTAGAAATTGAAAAAGGCCCAATTCACCCCCCCTCTTGGTCCATCGATCCTTTCAACAACACATATGCCGGTATGATTGGATTCAGCATTAGAAAGAGCATCATAAAGCGTCGAGCAGATAAAACTATATATAGCGGAGTTATAGTCTGTAGCAGCCAAGGACATGCAGTAACAGAGTCATCACATGCCACCACAAGGACAGGTTGCAAAGCTCTTATTAAGTTCAGTGTCAGCAGGGAGGGAGTTTGGACAGTACAAAAGATTGAACTTGATCACAATCATGTTTTAGCCACACCAAAAAAGAAACACATGTTGAGGTCGCACCGACATGTAATAGATGCAGACAGATAACTCATTGCTCAAATACGGGAAGCCGGAATGAGGCCAATGCAAGTCTATGAGTTCATGAAGCAGTTTTATGGTGGGGCTGACAAAGTTCCCTTCTTACGAATGAATTGCAACAATGAGATTGGTCGCGAGCGGAACAAGTACCTAGAATCCAATGATGCACAAACATTGTTGGAATACCTGAAGAACAAGCAGATAGAGGATCCTGCATTTTTTTTTATGCCATGAAAATTGATAAGCAAGATGGAAGGATAGTTAATTTCTTTTGGGCCGACGGTCAGTCTATCATGTATTACGTATGCTTTGGTGATGCAGTGTCGTTTGACACTACATTTCAGACAAATAAGTTTGAGATGCCTTTTGCTCCACTCCTTGGAACCAACCATCACAAGCAAACAATAATTTTTGGAGCTGCATTGTTGTTTAATAAAACTATTGAATCATTTGTTTGGTTGTTTCAAACCTTTTTCACAGCAATGTCAGGTAAGCATCCGAGTACAATTTTCACTGACCAAGATGCAGCCATGGCAGGAACAATTGCTTATGTATTTCCTAATACAAGTCATCGACTTTGCTTATGGCACATTTATCTTAATGCTGCTAAACATCTTGGTCATGTAATTCATAGGGATCCTGATTTTCTATATATTTTTAAAAGATGTGTCTATGAAGATAGATCGGAGGAGTATTTCATAAAGAAGTGGAATGAATTGTTGACTAAATATGAACTGAAAGAGAACTCATGGTTGCTAAATCTATATGACTTGAGAAGAAAGTGGGCTGCTGTTTATCGTACCTCTTTTACAGCTGATATGACCACAACTTAAATGAGTGACGGTATGAATAATGTCTTTAAGAAAAGATTTCGTAGAAAACTTGGTATTTCTGAACTCCATGTTGAATGTGACAAGGTTTCCGCTTCTCTACGTGAAAATGAGTTGGATAAAGATTTTCAATCACTTATAAAGATCCTGGTTAATTAGGTCTCCAATTTACCTTTGTTGAAGACTGCTACTGAATCATACACTAGGAGGATGTATGCAGAGTTCGAGACAGAATTTAGAAAACAACATGAGTATTCATGTAAGTTGTTACAGACTGAGGGGTCAACATCGACATTCATTGTTACACATATGTATTCAGATTATGGAGCAACAGTTGTATTTCAACATTGCAGATATGACCATTACATGCTCTTGCAGAATGTTTGAATCCATAGGTATATACACTAATTTTAAAATAGAGTTTTGGTTGTCATATATATCGCTAACCACTATCTTCTGTATATTATAGGTATATTGTGCAAGCATACCTTCAAAGTATACAATAAGAATGATATTTTCATTTTACCATCTCAGTATATACTAAATAGATGGACAAAATATGCAAAAAGAGGGTATTATGTTGAGAAGAAAGGAAGGAAGAATTTAAACTTGAAAGCACGTGCTGCACGTATCTCTTGAATGGCTACATCTATTGCATTGAAATGTTCAGCATCAGAGCCACTTCTTGATGATTTGGAGAGGTCATTAGAAAAGTGGGAAGTGGAGGCTGATCGTTCACTAAACAAAATGCGAGAAACGAGAAAGTGAAGCTCCTGTAATGATCTCAAATGATCACGTTACAGATACAGAAAATAGTACAATTTTATTTAGAGTTCCTCATGTCATAAAAGGCTCCAAAAGTAAACGAGCAAAGAATGTTGTGGAAAAGAAGACAAGAAAGAAAAAGAAAAGTTTTGAAGAGAAAGATACTAATTTATTGCTGCATGTACTGAATTGTTTATTACCAACTCATGTTTTTTAATTGTTGCAAATATATTTCAGATATCGTAGGAGAAGAAGTGAGTAACACTGGAGATAATATTGGTGACAATGTTGTGATACCAAACACTTATAGCAATATCTTGATCAACTTTCCGACCACCGCGCCTAATTTGATGCAAGGAGGATATACAAGTCTATTGCTTGGTCTTGATCAAAATGCTTCAGCTGCACGGAAATTACACTTTAATACAGGAGCAAATGATACAAAATTCGAGGAATAGGCCATCTTAGTTTTTGTCCTCTAGTGGCTGCATGCCTCATATTCCAGTTAGTTACACCAGCGTACTTGCTTAAGTTGCTTTCATTCTGTTTCGTCTTACTTACAGAAGAGCTATATCAGAAAACTGAACTCATTTACGTGTGCTTATTTCTGGTTCCGATGGTAGACAATAGACATGTCACTTAAATTTCCTTATTACTCGAAAAATATTGAAACATTTATTCTTCCATATTGACATATTTGTGTTACAATCTATTTACAAACACACAGACGCAACACGATTTATTTGCTCAGCTACTCTTCCTAAAAAATGCATACACCTCTAGTACTGTTCAAGATGCTATACTCACTCGGTAATACTTCGTTTGGGGTAACAAACATATTACGTCACGGCCTGCACGACACATGACTAGCTAGCAGGCTACTAGCGCCAGAAGGGGGCAGTCGACACATACATAAATGATAGATCGTGCGGCAGCAGCACGACACAAGAACAAACTGGAGACCCTACGTGACTTTATTCAGGTAAAGCTGCCCATGCGTCCTGTGAGCCGAGTCGCTGCACGCGAGCCGAGCGCCCGAGCCCATCGCGTGCCCGCCGCTTGCTGTCAGGTTGTGGGCCTGCAGGTATGGATTGTGAGGGGCTCCATCGGTGTGGCTCTGGATCAGTGTTCCAGCCAATTTTTTCCCCTTTATTCTACCCTCCCTCACTCGATTCCTCAACCCTACGAAACTGGCCGCGGCGGCGGCATGGATCGGGCGGAGGAACCGGACGGAGGCGAGGTCCCCCACACGCGCGGCGTCAAGGCAGAGGCGCGGGAAGCGTCGCGCAGAATTAGACGTGGAATGACTCTGCAACAGGTGCAGGAGGCGTCGCGCGACCTGTGGCGGGGCGGGGCGGGGCGGGGAGGGGGGGGTGGGTCGGTGCTTGCGCGTGTGCGGCCTAATCCGTGGGCCTCCCGCTGCAAAACAACGAGCAGGGGAGCGGCAGCCCCGGCGGCTCGCCGGTAGCAACCACGCCGGCATGGGCGTCGGGCCCGTGGCCCTCCCCCAATTCCGTGTACCACTCACGCCCCAAGCCCCCCTAGCACAGACACCACGATGATGGATGGCAGGGGCTGGGATTAGATTGAATGGGTTCATGGGAGTGTGAGAAGGATGTGAGTGCAAAGAATTTGATTGGATCGAAGAGAGGGCGATGAATTTTGACCAATAGAGGAACTCGGCCAAAAGAGGAATAGACTGAGCGGGAGGAAAAAGATGACTGCCTGTGGTGGTTTATATTCAAATTCTCACCGTGGTCCTATTGCCGGCACATGCCTGCTTGTTTGGGTGTGCATCCCTTGCAGCGGGAGGCAGGAGGCGCGCGTCGTGGGGCCACGGGGCTGCTGCAGGGGCGGGTCAGCTGCAGGACCTGGCTCCCCTGCCGAGCTCCTCCACCACCAATTGCATCCCATGTAAGTTGTAGTCCACCACCAGGCACGCCGTCTCCCCGCCGCCCTCCTCCTCCTCACGAGCGCCTGGCGGATTCGGTTCCGGAACGGCTCGCGGAGGCAGTATTTGATCCACAGCATTGTGCTGGCGAAGTCCGCGTCGCTGCCGGACGGGAGCAAGTGGGTCAATGGTATGTCCGCCGCTTGCATGGTCCCGGCCTACTGCAGCATTGGGGTGAGGTGGCCGCAGCGGGAACATCAGCACGCGCAGCCGGCGTCCACCGGTGCCCGCCGGAGACGCCGCCTCCGCCGTCACCATGGCTGCTCAAGAACTAGCTTTGCGTGCGTGCAGTGCAGCCTTGGAGCGCCGGGAAGAAGACGACAACGAACCTTGACGTTTTGTGAGCCCGCAGCACCCTCGAGCGCTGCAACATGTATATGTACAAATAGAGGTAAAGTGGTCTTTTCACGTGGCAGCTAATGCCGTTGGTGCTTAAAACTGACGGCACAGCCAATTTAGGGAAGTTCTGAAAAGAAAAGATTTAGGGAAGTTTTGAAAAGAAAAGATCAAGAAAGTAAGAGGTAAGTTTAGTAGGATAAGAAAGGAAATGATAGGTTTAGTAGGGTCAAATAGAAAAATTTTTCTTGACGATATTTTCGGCGTGCGTTTTCGTTTGCCCTCATGCATTCTCTTTTTGCACCAATCCACTCGGCACCACGTGCCACATTTTGGTTCTTGATTTCCAGATCCAAGCCGCTTTCAAACTTGACGGCCATTAGGACAGGTAACAGGAGCACGAGTTAAAGATCTCAGATCTGCGTTTTTTTCTCCTGCACCGTAGGAGTAGTATTTCGGTAAAAGCATCGTTCAGATCTGCATCTCGACCACCGGTTCCTGGTGCCGTAGCACAGCCGCTGCAGCACTAGTAGTGCCGGGCACTGACCGTGGCAGGAGGGTCGGCCAGGCGCCCAAGCTATCCGCCACCGTCCGTCGTCGTGCAGTGAGCTGTGAACATGCTAGTAGGCCCCGGCTTTCGCCATGGGAACATCATAATTCGGGGAGGCGCGAGCCTCGAGGCCACTTTCTCGCGACAGCCGGAGACCGGAGGGAGGAGGTCATCTCATCGGGTTCCGCTCAGTTTCGTCTTGAGCCGCTGCGGATCTCGTTGGGTCTCGAAGCTGTTCCAGAGTTTTTAAACTTCCAGTTCCGGTTTTCAAATGATTTTCAGCTCAAACATTCCCTGTGCTCCGTGTTGTTTATAGGGAGCACTCCTACTAGTAGTGATCTGCATCTGATTCGGTGGTTCTTCAGTAGACGGTCAAGTTTGGTCTGGTTGTTGCCAGTTGCCAGTCCTGGCGTTACTCCACTTCACCAGTTCACCTACTACAGGTTGGCCGCGGGTTAACTTTGGATTCTCTCCCTTCAATGAAAAAAAACTTTGGATTCTCTGATGAACGTGGCGGCCTGCCTTGCCGACCGTCATCGGCAGGTCTGCTCGCTGCCGAGTCTGATCTGTGTGAGGTGAGGGTGGAGCGGCACCGGTGAGGTCAATGCAGTCATTCACTCGCTCAGAAGACGACTCCTTTTCAGGGCGGCAACAGCCACGATAATTGAACCGGCTGCTGCGCGCTACACTGCTTTTTTTACGCAGCAGTAGGAGTGTAGGGCCAAAAGTACCGTGCGGCCCTCGTGATGGACCCACGGCGAAAACCCATTTGTCAAGTTAAACTGTACGGTGCTTCATCTCATTTTCTCCCCAGTTTTACACCGTAGCGTAATCTGGAGCGGATGTCTTGAGTATGCGGAGTTTGGAGCGCTCCAAATTCTGAATGCCATCAAGCTTGGCATCATCTTCCAATGGACACGGATGGAGCACCCTGAACTGTTGGAGAGTGGAGACTCGAGCCGTACGGCAGTGGCACCGTAGCGACGGAATAATTGCCGCGTGCCATGTGACGAACGCCATGGCCCACTTGTAGCTTGCTTAACGGACCTGCTGCCACCAGTCCAATACTCGTAGATCAACCCCTCATCCTCGGTTGAGCCTGATGATCTGAACCTCTTGGGCCGAAATGTACCCCGATTTACCTGCGAAATCATCTTCAGAGTGGGCATGGACGTATGGTACATTTCCAATTTCTACTGTCACACTACCCTGATTGATTCAAAGGGACACGTAGAAAGCGATCAAAAGGTTAAAAGAGGAGAACATGCATGTGGATATGTGATGCGATCCGAGCTTTTCAGAGCAGCAAACTGCGTGTGGAGGATGTTGGAATATTTGGGTCTAATAGTGCAGATGTTCATCATATAAATTCAAATAATTCCAGTAAAATCTGAAAGATCTATTAGTGCAAAGTTGTATGGCAACAAGTTAGTCCCACCTTGCTAGTGGAGGTGGAGGATGCTCTCCATGTTCTTGCAAGTGTGGGTGAGAGGAAGAAGAAAGAACACGCGCGCGCTCGCCCACCTCGCCTCGCCTCGTCGGGCCGGGGCTTGGGCGAAGGGTGTGCGCACGCGATGTGCCCGTGAATGGTCCGCTAAAATCCGGTCCAATCTTTGCAGGAACGCGGTTTCCTTTTGCAGATTTGTTTTGCCACTTTAAATCTGTTACGGATTTTATGCGCAGAATTTTTGGGACTCGTAACCGACTTGGTTTTTGGGACGCCAAAAACCCTAGCGGTTCGTTCCTATAAATACATACGGGTGCCAGCTAGAAACATAATACAACAGAAGACGCACAATACGCCTCGATCTGCCTGCTGCGCCGCCGTGTACGCTACTTCATCCTGTCGTCGACGTGCACCGGCGATCGAGAGCAGGTCTCCGGAACCTCGTCCTTAGCAATCGTGCACTGGGAAAGGGCGAATAAGATTTTTGGAAGCGCTCTGCGCGACTACTCGAACGCTTCCACATCGCCGTCCTCTACGTCCTTGTCACCACAGCTCATCTTCCTCCTCGTCGGTGGGGCGCGACTCGGCATCGTCAAGCGCGCGGAGGTGCCGATCGTCGCCGTCGTCTTCTTTACCCGGTTATTCCGGTCAGTCTAGAGAGGTACGGCTTTTTATCCCTGACTATATCTTTCATACCTAATATAATCTGGGTAGGGTTGATCTTACTGCTGCAATATTTTATCTTAAATTACTTATTCAGTATATTTACATATGTTTGTTTTATGTATAAAATTTTAGTTATGCTCATAATTTATCTTCGAATTAATATAAAACTGAAACATTTATTTTTTCCATCAGATCATCCATCGATCCGTGCGTTCTCAACTTCAAGGTCCGAGTCCAGCAACCGCTGCAAAAGCTCGATCGCCAGATCACACCATCTGGTACCAGAATACTACCCAGCTTTCGTTCGCCTTTGTTTTTCCTTTCCGTACCCCTCCTCCGGATCGCAAGCTCGTGCGTGCTCGCTCACTTGGTGGGCGACTGGTGGTAGTGGTAGGGAGGAAGAGACAAGGGAGGTAGGGAAACCCTAGCATGGGGCGCACATGAGCTCGTGGTCGTGGCAGGCAGCAGGTAGGACTCGCGCCGGGGGGCATCCAGCTCGAGCCTGTCCTGCATGCTTGCCCGCATCACATGGCCGTCAATGACGGTGCTCGTCCCGGCACTGGTCTGCCGTGCGGGCGAGGTGACATGTGGCCACTCACGTGGCGCCGCCGCGGAACCCCAGTTCTTCGACCCGTCCGTTCCCCTGGAAAGAACAGTAGCGAGCCGCTCCCGCCCGGAGAATGCGTGCAGGAAACAGGTGTGCCGCCGTTGTTGAGTAGCCTAGGCTCGGTTCGCCATGTTTTCAGCAATTAAGGTTTGCCGCCCTTTGTTTGGCAAGGTTTGATGCAGTCTTGGCAGGAAAAAAGGTGCCTTGGTTTCGTTTGGTTGACATGCACTGCAAGTTTTTTTTTTTTTTTGAGCTCGCAAAGGTAGATGTTTGGTCTGAGAACCACGTGCTCAAAAGCTAGAGCAAGTGCCTCAACCTAGGCCTGCCTCACCCAAATACTAGCGGCCACTCCGGTACAAACGGTGGCACCTCCACTGGAGGAGCCGGTTTCCCTTTTGTTGAATGATTTTACGTGACGGCCTGAATGCATGCATAGTAGGGATGATAATTCCCGTCTTTTTATGGGCTTACAGGAAAATGGACTATTGCTTTCCTCGCGCGACAACTTTAGGCCCAGTACGTTCTCTGTTCTCCAATTCAATTTATCTCCCAGGCCCAATCTGTCGAAGAAGCAACGAGAAGCACGCACCACCGATGAGTTTTCAAGACATCATCCCCCAACTGGGGCGAAAACACGTACGTACAGCCCAGTATCCCATCAGCTTAAGGCTACACTTTTCACGTGCTTTACACGCGCCAAACCGCCCGGCCGTCACGGTTCCTTCGCTCACGCATACGAAACCCCAGCCCCAACCCACCGGCGCGTCACGGCCGCGGATCACGAGCCCGACGGCCACAAAAACTGAACCAATCCGAGCCCGCGTTCCAACACCACCACCACCCAAGAAGACGCCGGAGCGATCGGCCAGAGCCATCCGTCTCCACCGTGCCCGCGCCGGCGCCGGCAGCCGGGGGCACGCGGCCTCGCGCTGGTCGATCGATCGATCGATCCACTAGCTGGGCTCTCGTACGCGCCGGGTCGGTCACAGCTCCTGCTCGACCAGGTCGTCGGAGGAAGGGGAGCCTGTTAGCGAGGCGTGGTCGGCGAGGAACCTCTCGGCGATGGCGGCGTGCACGGCGGCGCCGGTGGGGAGCACGTCCTCGTCGATCATGAAGTAGGGCGAGTGGCCCGTGTGCACGGACCCCAGCGTCTCGTTCCGCACCCCGATGTAGTAGAACCCCGCGGGCACCGCCTGCGAGTAGAAGGAGAAGTCCTCGGCGCCCATCATCGCCGGCACGTCGCGGTAGCCCCCCGCGCCCAGCAGCTCCGACGCCACGCGCCGCACGTGCCCGTACATGCGCGCGTCGTTCACCGTCGGCGGGTAGAAGCTCTCGTCCTCGAAGAAGTCCACCGCCGCCGCGCACCCGTGCACCCGCGACTGCGCCGCGATCACCTCCTCGATCCGCCGCCGCAGCTGGTAGAAGCTCGCGTTCGAGAAGGCGCGGAATGTGCCGCCCAGCACCATCAGCGGCTCCGCCGCGCCGCCGGCGCCGGCGCTCCCGTTCACCACGGCCACCGACACCACCTGGGAGTCGAGGGGGTCCGCCTCGCGGGAGACGAGGCTCTGGAGGCTGATGATGGTCGACGACGCGGCCAGGACGGGGTCCGCGGATCGCCGGCGCTGCCCCCGCGCGTCGCCGCGGATCACGGCCTTGAAGAAGCCGCAGCCGGCGAGGAGGGCCCCCGTCCGGGACCCGATCACGGACGTCGGGTGCTGGTGCGAGACGTGCACGGCGAAGATGGCCTCCACGCCCTCCAGCGCGCCGTCCTCGATCATCCGCTTCGCGCCGCAGCCGGACTCCTCGGCCGGCTGGAACAGAAGCTTCACCGTGCCCTGCACGTACCGAAATGCCAGCAAGTTCAGAGGTGCTGCATTGTTCCCTGTTTCTCGTACTAACAAGAGGAAATTGTAATTGTATTGAGCTTCCTAACAATCCTAAGATGATCATTCTCCAAGTCAATCAATGAAAAGTTTAAGATCATTACCCCGTAAAACCGACAAGTAGATTGAAACTTTGAACCTAATTTCTGCGCCATTTCCGGCTCTTCTTTGTCAACGTACATGAGAGGCTAAGCAGTAAAAATTTGGATGCTCTGGTTACCGGACAACTTTTGTCACCGTACATGACAGAGTGTTTGGTGCAGCCCCGTAGGGACAGGTTTGCTGAAGACGGCGACACATTTTTCACGTCGCCATCTCAACATGGGCCAAGGTGTTCTGTACTACTGTCATCACATAAATCCGTAGAGGTACAGAGAGACACTTGCAACTTATTACTGTGGCATGAAAAAACAGAGTCGTAGATGCCGTTTCGTGTCAACCGCTAAGCAAGAATATTTTTAACATCTCCAACATATGACCCTTGCAGGATAACAATGCTTTGTCATTTGTCAATGCTAGCTAAAGCCTAGAATTGCGGCATAAAGAAGCGCCGAGAACACTAATCAGGAGGCATCTGATGCTTGAAAAGCAGTGAACCATAACCCAAGGAGCGCCGTACCAAGTACCAGCACCACATTGCAAATACTGAAAGAAGAACAGAGTGCAGAGGAATAACTTTTTTCCCCTTGATGCAATACTTAAGGGGATTTTTGCCACAGGACACTCTACAATATCGTTTTTTGCCACGAGACATCACTCAATCTTGCCTTTACTGTTGGACACCTTTTAAGCATGCATATTTGCCAATGGACACTGCAGCGATTATAATATTCATTTTCTAATTGGAAGGATAGAGAAAATGAGTAAGTTGACCAAAATACCCTTACAATGGTAGGCTGCTCACAAGCAAAGGTAATTTTGCTTCTAGACACTCTACAATGTTGATTTTTTGTATAAGTCTCTTTTAGTATGCATCTTTCCTATAAATATAATAAATTAATCATCTTTCCTGCAAGCTGTCTGCGTGCTTGTCAGCCTATGAAGCACCCGTTGTGAGGTCACTGAATCTCTGTGCGCTTGCATAGCTAGCTGAGAATCTCTCTGAGATGGTCATAGCTAGCTGAGAATCTCTCTGCTGGCCGCGCGCCCCGGGGGGGGGGGGGGGCGGGGGGCTGGCCGCCGCGCGCCGGGGGGGTGTTGCTGGCCGCGCCGCGCCGGGCGGGGAGGGGGGGGGGGCTCTGCTGGCCGCGCGGGCCGGGGGGGTGGGCCTCTGCTGGCCGGGGGGGGGGGGTTCTGCGCGCCGCGGGGTGGTGGGGGGGGGGGGGGGGGGGCTGGCCGCCGCCCGCGGGGAGGGTGCTGCTGGCCGCGCCGGGGGGGGGGGGCGGTCTGCGCGCCTCGGGGTGGGGGGTGGGCTGCGCGCCGCGCGGGGGGCGGGGGGGGGGGGGGGGGGGGCCGGCTGGCCGCCGCGTGCCGGGGGTGGGGTGCTGCTGGCCGCGCGGGGGGGGGGGGGGGGTTGGCCTGCTGCTGCCCGCGCGGGGGGCGGGGGTGCGGCTGCTGCCCGCGCGCGGGGGAGGGGGTGGCACACGGGTTTGGTCAGGGCATGGACAAGGGCTAGTTCTGGTATTTACAAATTTTTCTCCCTTTATTTTTTTTAAATGAATATTATAATAGCTGCAGTGTCTATTGGCAAAGATGCACGTTTAAAAAGTGTCCAGCAGCAAAAGCAAAATTGAGTGATGTCCCGTGGCAAAAAATGACATTGTAGAGTGTCCTGTGGCAAAAATCCCCAATACTTAAAGGCGCTCGTTACAAGACAGAGCCGCCAGTGACACTGCACCTGTCCTCTAGCACCCAGCCAGATGCACGTGACAAAAAGAATTGGTGCTTTTGTTTTAGAAAAAAATAAAAATAAAGAAACAGTGCTGACATTAGCGTGATGCCACGACAGCACCAACCGATCACCCGCATAGAAAAGTGGTAGCACATCATTTCTGCACTTTGACACTCGTCTTAAACTATCGTTTTGAGCGGAACCTTTTTCCAAAGCGAATCTAGCGGCCTAAACTCGGATCACGTTTTAATTAAGTTAAAGAAAAAAGTTCAGATGACATTTTTCTTTCCTGAATCTAAATATGTTCAGAAATTCAGACTTTCAGATGACATCATTAAGGCAGCTGAGGCTCCCTTGCACGGCAAGAGACCGAGGCTCGCTGAAAGAGATGTCGCAGCAGCTAGGTTTCAAAGGATTTCCAGACAGTTGATCGAGCTGAAACTGAGATGGTGGCGGGGGCGGCGTACCTTGAGGTGGTGCTCGCGGGCCTTGAGGATCCTGGCGGCGCCGAGGAGCATGGCCACATGCGCGTCGTGCCCGCACGCGTGCATCTTCCCGGGGTTCCTGCTCTTGTGCTCCCACTCCACGGCCTCCTGAAACAGAGCAAGGCACGGGAACGCGTCGTCAGCCAGCCGGGCAGTGCCGTGCCAAACCTGGGACGGCAGCTCGCCGTCCGTGCCATCTCTTCATCAGAAAAAAAAGTGGCATTTGGCGCGGAGCCAGCCGCTGCCGAACACGCGTGAGCAGACAAATGGCGCACCGGGCGTGAGAAAAAAAGGCTTTGCTGGCGAGGTGTTTTTGGTTGTGAAAACTGAAAACTGCCGGTTCTGGGCACTCAGGCGGATCAACTTTCCGCGGCCAAAAGCCGGCCTGCCTGTCCGGGGTTCACCAACGGCCGATGCCATTTCGGGCAAGAAACGAGAAGCTTTTGTCCTGGTTCTCCCACCCAGGACGACGGGGCTCTCCCCTCCTCCCGTCCAGCCACCCGATGACCCAACCCAAAGGATGTGCCGCGATCGAGCGGATTCGGCCGGGATGGCGCCCGCGATCCTCTCGGGATTCGGTGACCACAGCTGGCGTTAGGACTGACGACGAGCTCCTCCACGGCCTGCCCTGCTCTCTCGCTCTCCGTTGCGAGTAGTTTTCAGTGATGGCATTTTTTCAGAAACTTTTGTTGCAAGGACCACGGGGACTGGACCAGAGCATCAGCAGCAAGTGGCCTGGCCTGGCCACCCACAGGGAGTCAGGGACCACAAGGCCCGCATGGCTCGTAAAGGAGGGTCACATTTTTCATAAGAAGGGAAACATGGGACACCCGTGCGGCCCTTCTCCAGGTAGCCTACGCTGCTACGCACAACCACCCAAAGGACCAACAGTTTTCTGCACGGAGGACACAAACCCTACGCGCTTCGCCAAACACACCCTGGAAGCCTGTACGAACCCCACAGCCTCTTTCTTTTTTTAAATTTTTAAGGCTGTTTTTTGAAAAAGAAAATAGTAGTTTGGAGAGCAAAGGAGACGAGGGAAAGCGGAGAGAAAGTGACCGTGTTGCTGAAAGATCGTCATGCATTAGCTGACAGCGCAGAACTGTTAGCATAGTTAATTGGTGCACCATCTCATCCATTAAGCAAGTGGCTACACTCGATGCTCTCTCTGGATAGTTCTCGACTCAAAGGAGGGTGTGCTAGCAATTTATAGACTGAATTATGCTGAAAATTGCAAAAAAAAAAAGGAAGAGAAACTTCCCGCGATTGAAATTAGTTATGTGTATGTTGCCTTTTGTTGGCACACCTCAAAAATTTGAAACAGAATTTGACTTGGAGCAAGAGAAACTTAAAAAAGATGAGCTGATCGATTGAGTAGTATAGCATGGCGCGTGTTTGCAGCGTATGGAAGTAGCAGTATGGACACGGCCGTGTACAGGGCGCGTACCTGGATGGGCAGCGCGTCCATGTCGGCCCGGAGCGCGACGACGGGCGGGCGCCCAGTGCCGAGCGTGGCGACGACGCCCGTGCGCGCGAGCGGGTGGCGGAAGCCGACGCCCATGGCGGCCAGCTCGTCGCGGACCAGGCGGCTGGTCTCCACCTCCTCGTACGCCAGCTCGGGCCGCTCGTGGATCCGGCGCCGCACCCCGCGCAGCCACGCCGCCAACTCGGGCCGCCCCGCCAGCGCCGCGATCTCCTCCTTCCACCCCAGGTAGTACCTGCCGCCCCCGCCCGGCCGCGTCCCGCTCGCGTTCGCGCTGCCCTGCGCCTTGCCGCCGCCCACCTTTGCCGCCGACCCCACCGCGCCGAGGATCGTCAGGTCCTCCTCCAGCAGGAACGCCGCCGAGCCGCCGACGGCCGGCGCGAGCGTCGCCGCCGGTAGCGTGGCGAGCAGCAGGAGGACCGCGCGCAGTGCACGGCCGCGACGGCGCTCCACGACGGCCATGGCGGCGTGGCGCCTGAACAGAGCAACCAGCTGGCTGAGCTGAGCTCGCGTGCGGGCAGTGGGCGTGGGCTACAGCGGCGGCCTAGCGCTGCGCGGTAGGGGCAAAATGGAGGGAGGCGGGGGAGTGGCGGGGATTAAATTAAGCGAAGCAAGCAAGCAGCGACGAGAGATTTTTATTTCCCCCTTCCCGCGCGCCTCTTTCTTGTCGTCGCGACGTCGCCTCACCTTTCTCTTTCCCGTTCTGCCCCTTTTCAATTCCGCTCGTGCCTGTATAATTGTAAACCACTCGCGCCCCCCGCTCGCATTATTTTGCGCGGGGCCGGGCCCACGCTGACAGTGACGCGTCAGTGGCCACGGCCATCAGGCTGGTGGCAACGGGGGGCGATACCCCCCCCGCCCCAGCCCATGCAAGGGCGAGGCGAGAGGCAGGTGAGAGGGAGAGAGAAGACGGTAGCACTACCGCCGGATGAGAGTGGGCGCTATCGCTCCGCTCTCGCCCGCGTTGACAGAAAAGAGAAGCTACTTGGCGCGTTTCTATTAGTCTACGTGGAGGTTGAAATAATTAAATTTGGAAAAAAAGCTAACGTGGAGAAGAGAGAAGTGAGAGCTGGCACTATAGCCTGTGCATTGGAGGGGTGGGGTGAGGGTGGGGTGAGAGCTGACGTGGCGGAATGATATCTTCCTCCGCCACTGGACTCAGCCTCAGGATTTCTGGATTAGTACCAGGAGGAACTGGTTTTCATTCTTCTTTTAATAAGAGGAAAAAAACTGTTCAGGGTTAGTATAGTTCAGGACTTCAGGCTCTGGCTCGCTCGCCTGTGATGGGCTCGCGTCGCATGTGGCGTAGCGCACTGCTGGGCTGGGCCCTCGTGCAGCCCGATCGTGTTTTGTAATGACGTGGCAGGTGGCACCAAATCGGCCGGAGTTTTAGATAAGTTTTGGGCCCTGGGCCCCTGACCACGACCGGAACACAAAACTAATCGTGTGGAAAAAGAAAAGGGGGCGAAATTTAATCCGGATTCGTTTCTAATTTCTGATGCGATGGGCGGTAACTGTCGGGTGGGATCGCGCGTCGCCGGGATTCTTCCGGCAGACAGCAACCCACGACTTTTCAGCGGTGCAGGGTGTGGAGGCCACGATACCAGCCCTGGCGTTGCGAGCCGCAGGTGGTGTTGGGAAGAGTCAGACGAGTCTGCTTGCTTGGGTACTTTTAGCAACGGCTACTGCATGCTTTCGTTTGTATTTCTTGTGTGTTGATGTGCGAGGTGGGTATTCAGAGCGGAGGAATACGGGCTCTTTTGTGGGTTGGGGTTTTGGCACCGCCGACATGAGTCAAGTCCGAGAGATGAACGCTATTGGCCTTTTGGTGACATGGCCTAGTACCACTTATGGGACTACGGTGCTTCTTCTAGTGAAGAAGAGAGGCGACTGATACGAGGCTTGAGACGGAAAAACTCACTCCCTTCGTCTTGAGATGCAAGGAAACATTTCTTTTTTGAGAAGGAGATGCAAGGGGATATGGATTTATCCAAGTTAAGCTATTATAACTTTGACAAAGTTTATAGAGAAGACTATTAGTATCTAGCCCATCAAAGAAAGTAGATTATGAAAATATAATTCATTATGGGTTGAATTATGCTAATTTAATATCAAAAGTACTATTATTTTCTACAAATTTAATTGAACTTAAAATATGACGTGGCAGGACTTACAGCTCGCTGACGTGTCATCCTGGAGGTAGCACGTCAGTTTTCCAACGCTTGGTGTCACCATTTATCTGAACAATAGCTGAGCCCAGTTCTGCTTCACTTTCAAAAGTACCAGGGCAAACAAACCGTAGGGTGCTGCATGTTTGCGCCTGCAGCCAATCATGCCTTTTCTCATTTATAATTAGTTCAATATTCTGTTGTAGTGCACCAAACTTCAATTGCACACAGTATGTGCCATCATCACGACTTCAAACCACTCAGATGTGACGCGCATAATTGTCAGGTACCACATGTACACGCACGTGAAAGAAGCCATTTTTTTTTTCAAGCAGCAAGAAGCCATACGTTTCAAAAAAAAAAAGAGAAGAAGCCATATGATCTAGCATGCCTAACACAAGGACTTACAACCTCAAGTGTGGCCTAACTTATTTTAATCATCAAAGTTTGTCAAATCGTTTCATAAAACCAAATCTGGTAGTTGTACTAGCATCTACTACAAACCGCTCCTGAATGTCCAAGCCCAGTGCAGTTCAGGTTCAGCATTGTACATCGATCGGCGCGGAGTGGTGCACAACAGGGAGACAGAGCCGTGGCCGGAGCAGGAGCCCTGCGCCCGGCCTGCACCTTTAGCATGTGTTAGGTTTGGACATGTGTTGGGTTTGGAGATAAGTTGGGTCCTTTCAGAGCGTAAATGGTTCTCGTATGAGCCTGGCTCGTATCCAGCAGCCTGGCCACCGCGGGCCTGGCTCAGGGCATACGAAACCAAGATGTTTGGTTGCCTGACTTTATATTATCTAACCAACCTGCTGCGAGATATTGATTGGTTGGATGTCCCGTGCATGCATCCAGACTTTTTCTCTCACGCTGCGCGCGCGTCTTGCACGGTTGCAGCCAGGCCCACGGGAAACGCCCGTTTTTGCTGCATCAACCGAGCCAGGCTCGGACATGCATTTTGCATCGCAAGGGCTAGGCTGTGGCGCTGCTCCAGCCAACCTATCACGGGCAGGTTGCATCCCCGAAGCCTGGTTGGGGAAAAACCAGGCAACCAATCAGCCCCTCTATTTTTTTTTTACGTTTAACCCACCTAAATGTTTGGTTAAAGGGTTGATCTTAGTTTCATGTTTGATTGGAAATCTACATATGTGGGTTAAGATGACTGTTTCTAACATCATTAGGCAGCTTTTTTTACGGAATTCATATGTTAATCTCTCATGTCACCTTCTTCTTGCTCTCCCTTCCCCTTCTTCCCACTGGAGCTAGCGTACCGCCGGCCGCCGCATGCCCAATTTCGCATGCCGCGCCGCTGGCCGCTCACTCCGCCAGCTTCGGCCACCACCGCCACCCTACCCTGTCTCTGTCGTGGGCCCCGCTCCTCCGCCTCCCTTCCTCCACTGCCCCGATCCATCGGCCGTCACCGACCTTCGTGTGCCGCTCGTCCCGCCTCCGCCCCTTCTCAATCTCCGGTCGCCCGCCGTGGTTTGACCGGCGCGCGCGCCCAGCCATGCTCGCCCCGCCTTCATGCTCTCCGTGACCGTGCGCGACTCATCCTGCCTCCGCACAAAGCTCGGCTGGCGCCGCTCGTCCCTCCTCCACGCGGAGCTCGGCCGGCAACGCTCCTCCATCCTCCGCGTGGGGCTCGGCCCGCGCAACTCGTCCCGCCTTCGCACAGAGCTCGGCCATGCGCCAGCCCCCCCCCCCCCCTAGCTGATTCATCGAAGCTCGGCTGGGGAGCGGCTCGCCCCCACCCACCACATGCCCCAAGTTGCCTCCGCCCACCCTTGCGCCACCCTCTCCTTCGAGCTCACGGAGGACAACGCTGTCCAAGTGGGTCGGGGTGGTCCGCTCGATTTGGACGGACCATTTCAACCTGCATCTGAGAGAAATATCCCTATGAGGGATAGACTCAACCGATCTCATTCTCAAATCAAACACCTTAAAAACGGATTCGACCCAATCCAACCTATTTCAACCCTTTAACCAAACACGGGTTGGAAATGACCCACCCCTGCTCCCACGGTTGGGGGTCCTTGTGACCTTATCCTGCAATAATTCCAGCGGAGATGACGCTGCTCCGGCCGGCCTCGTTTCGCGGGAGGCCGAGACCAGGCCCGGCGCTGCCGCGCTGCTCGTCCGCGCTCGCCGTCCAGGCCACTGCCCGGCGATGCAACGTCGCGATCAGACGTCTCCGTTCCTGCTCAGTTGGCAGTTGCTGTGCCAAAGGGCAGACGCAGACGCAGACGCCTCGCCTCGCCTCTGCTCGCTGTAGCAAGAATACCCTGGTTTGGAAGGGTTTCTTTTTCTTCTGCCGAGGCCGTGGCCTACCATACAGGGTAAGAGGCAGGCGAGTGTCAGCCTGTCAGCTCAGGGAAGGTAACCATCTATCACTGGTGGATAAACTCAGCATCTGTGACCTACTAGGAGATTACATTGACCTGTTTGCGTTTTGAAAAAGAAGAAAAGAGGAGTCCTGCTATCAGGGTTTAGCTGAGATCAAAAGAAAGCAAGATCACAGGCCACGCCAAGGCCAAGCATCGGGTGGTTTCCGCTCGCCTTTTGGCGCCTCCCCGGTGCTGCTTGGTCGGTTTCGGGCCGTTTCCTTGTGCCGCCCGGCATTTTCCAGCCTGGGGTGACTTGACGGTTTCGAGCTTGGGAACGCTGGGACGTTTGGTTGGCAGCACTTGCATTGTTTCGCTTACATGTCGTTCTCGAATCAAAGATTTTATCTTCCTGAGAGTGCATCATTTCCTTTGGAGAAAAAGCGCAGCTGCCAACTGCTCGTAAAAAAGGAGAGCATTTCTACTACTTTCCATCCTTATTAAGCGAGCAAATCCGGAGTGGCAGCCGCAGCACGGAACCGCGCAGCTCGGAGAACCGTGCAGGGCTGTCCGATCCGTCCGTCCCGGGGGCGATGCGCCACGAGTCCACGAGGTAAACGTGGAAGGGCACAGGCGGCAGGCGTGGCCTGACCTGCCGGTCTGAAGAAGCGGATGGGTAGCTCCGGCGAGTGATGGGTGGCGGCTGAAAGGAGAGTGGTCGTCTGGTCGAGTGGAGAGGGCACGTAACCACTACCAAGGCAGCTGGTTGGGTAGTGGTGGCCTGGCCACCAGGGCATGCTGCTCTGCTTCAGCTACGCGCCGGCGCACGGTACGACGCGCTGCCCCTGCCGGCGTCCGGCAGGTGTCAGGACGTACACAGGCACGTGCGCAAGCGCGCGCGATCTTTATCTTATTCCTCCTCCTTGCCCACCGCCGCCGATCGGCAGTTCATGTGAGCTTGGTTCGCTCGTCGCCGTCAGCTCCCTACGCACCCGTGCCCGGCCGCAGCGGACGTTTGGTTCTCTGATTGGGTCGACGCGGCACGTGCCAAGGCATGTTCAAGAAGGAACGGATCGACGGGATGGTAACGGGAAGCCGACCGCGGGATGGAGCCGTCGCCGGAAAAAGGACGGCGGCGCCGGTCGACACAAGGATCACGTTCGTCACGCGGCGAAATGGAAGAACACGGGAAAAGGCATCCGCCGGCCGCCGCCGCTTAGCTTGGTTGCGCGCTGATTGCGACGACAGGTTGAGGCTGGCGTGCTCCAGTGTCCGGACGGCCATTACTGATCCGTAATCGAGCTTTGGTACGGCACCTCGTACATGTCCCGTGATTTCTCTTTCACATGGAGAAAGCATGTCCTGCTAGAAAAAGAAAAAAGAACACAGGACTGCCATAGCCCATAGCACCCACACCCAGCTAGGATTAAGCTTAGGATACTCTCAGTGACCACAGCACTAGCAAATCACTACTACCTTGCGTTGCTGCAGGCAGACAGCGACCAGAGCAACTTGGTTCGATGATGGTGGTTTCTTCTGCTGCAGAGTTGCAGACAGTATCCTGTATCCTTGCCTTTCTGCTTCTTCAGACGCCTGCCTGGTCCGTTCCGGGGCCGTTTCTTCCGCGGCCGGGACACTTCCACTCCGGGGCGCGTCTATGGTTTCCGCGCTGGCAGCACTAGCGTTTCCCGGCGACGGCGGTGGTGACTGCCTGATTGGTGACAGCGAGTGGCGGTGGGGGAACCGTGCGCGCCTGTCCGGTGTCCGGCGTCTGGGTCCGGCTGGGGCCCTCGCGTACTCCTCGGCGAGGCCCGCACGAGCAAAATGTGGCGAGACGCACATAAAGGTGTAGACTGATGATGTGTCGCAGCTTCAACTTTCTTTAGTTAAATATTTATACTATTTTTTAAAATATTTTTTAAATAATATATTTTAAAAAAGTAGTACAAATATTTGAATAAAAAACGTCGTAGTATACCAAGCATCGTTCGTTCGTACCCCTGAACGCAGCCGTGACCTCACCAGCCTGGATCCTGGTTGATCCTCAGGACGCCCAGCTTGGCGACCTAGCCGGCATCACCGGTTCGCCGCGGATTCGATCGGAACGGAATCATCAGCGGCGGCAAGTGCCGACACCGGCGACGCACCGCTGCGTACATGCGGATGCGTGCGGGACACCGACCGTGCAGCACCCGCATGCGTCGTTGACGCGTAGTGTGATACTGTGATTCTTCATCGGATCGAGCCCGGCACGTGCGAGGAGCATCTCGGCGCTGGAAGAGACAGGCAAGACCGCAGAGATGCCGGGACCATGGATCCGCCGCCGACGGGGAGTGCGCGGTCGCCGTGCCGCTCCGATCCGGTTCACACGCGTCGTCACGCTGCCAGATGGGAACGCGCCCGTCGACCGCCGCTTGATTGGCGCGCTAACTGCGGCGGCGGCGGCGAGAAGCTGCCGGTTGGTGCTCCGGACGGCTGCCATCGGACGTACGACAGCTCGACCGTGCGTCCGTGCCCGCCTCCCCCGCTCGTGCACGTGCACGCCTCACGCCTGTTGTACGGAAAATGGGAGATGGGCCCCTGCCGTGCATGCATGCAGTGGGCGCGCTGTGTCCGGCCCATATACTGTGTAAGTAAAATCGAGCCCATTAGGCCCACACGATGCGGAAACACCGGCCCGAGAGAAAATCCACTGCTGTCGGGCGATGTTTGCGGGTGCGGTTATGCGTAACAAGAGATGACACTTCCACCAACCATCACTTGAGAAGATTAAATAAAAGCAGGATTTAGATGGGCCGCCAGCCCAACAATATAGCATCTATAGAATGTTTGCGCATGTTATCTTTTAAATAGTGGAGAGAATCTGTGCATGCATGCAGCATGCATAAGAAGGTAATAATATCACCCGCGTGCATGCAAATTCAAAACTAAAAAAATATAATTATTGAACCGAGCATCCAAATTAAATTTAGATTGTAATATTATATTTTTTATAATAAAATCTTCAAAAATAAGACCATACTTGACTACATTTGCATGATATTTTTAAAAATATTTTCTTTAATACTAAATAATTAATTATGGATACTGAGAATAAATATTTAAACAACATAAACATAATTATTTTTACGAATAAAAATTTTAAACATCATGAACAAAACATTAAACATCACGAACATTTGATTGATTGTATAAGCTAAATAATAAAAAGTTAATTTCAAAAACAAATAAGTTAACATGCCAAACAATTTAGCCTTTAAAGCGAACAAATGAATTATACACCTCGAACAATCATATTGTGGACACGGAACAAAATATCACTATCGATAAAATATCTAGTTGGTCATGAAAAGGACAAAATAAGAATACAAAATGAATATAGAAAAAAGAAAAATAAAGTTACAAGGGCTAAAAATAATAAAAAAGGAGAAAGAAGTCTATCAGATGACTCAGTAAAGAAAAACTAAATAAAAAGATAAGAAACATTAACTAAATAAAAAATAGTGAAATAAGAAACAAAAGAATGAAATGAAAAATGTCAGCAGGCAATAAGGTACAAACTATAAGAAAACATAAGAAAAAATATTAAGTATTACTATATATATAATATTCATAGACTTAGTCCATAGAAGGAAATAGAGAATAATGGAGAAAAATATTAGAAGAAATAAAAAGTAAACAATATAGAAAATGAAACGAAAAATAAATATCTACAAGAATATTGGAAATAAACAGTAAAAGGTGGATAGGAAGGAAATCAATACAAAAGAAAAAAATCAAAGAAAAGAAAACGAAGAAAAAGAAAGGAAGGTGCGGACGCTTTGCATGCTGTGCATGCAGGTGCGTACTTAAACAGCTGTTCAAGCGGCTATATGTAAGTAGAAAATCAATACGGCGTTCCTAGCATGCTAGATTTTTTTAGCATCACCACTAGATTTTATTGACCACTAGCGGATCGAAGAAACACACATGACGACCTAAATCTTTATACAAAGAAGATCTAACTAGATTATGACAGCGTCAGCCTAAGAACATCTCCAAGAGTTTTTCTAAATTTCACTCTCTAAATTATTATTTGGAGAGCCTTCTGTATAGAAATCGCTTTCCGTATATTTTCACTCTCCAACAGTTTTTTATATCTTGTATACACTCTATAAAGCTATTTTCTATTTTTGGCTGGTAAGAAATACGGAAGAGAAGCTGTTGGAGAATATTTTTCCATCAGAATCTCTATTTCTAACAATAAGGAAAAATATAGAGAGTGAAGTTGCTCTAAGAAGTCAGAGAATCACACGGCACCACAGTCCTAGCAAGCCCGCTAGCGTGCGACAAATTAATGCAGCAGGCTGTCAGACTATTAGGCCGTGCACTAAAGGAACATCCCAATAGTGGATGCGCGTTTCTTCAGGTGATGGAAAACGGAATTTGTAGCATGTATAGGCATGGTGGATGTTTGCTGCCCCTCGCTTCAGATGATTTAGGATTCTGCAGGAGTTTAGGGTTCTTTGGAAATCGACATCAAAGCTATCAAATCTATGTCTAAACATTAATGAACCACGTCCACGCGTAATGCGATACGGGAAAGAACTGACTCTGTTTGTTTTGTATTTGGCTTTGTTCTGTATTTCGCCATTGGTTAGTTTCTATTCCTGACACCATTGCTGCACTGTATTTTCAGCATTTCATAGCTAATTGCAGAATTAGTGATTACTCCTGAATCCTGATCATTGCGTCTTGTCATTCTGTTTGGCAAATTCATCGCAGTCTACTTCAGAAGATTGTGCAGAAAAACAAACACAGAAGTTGATCTGGACGCACAGGATATCAGAAAATCCAATAGGTTCCTGTTCTTCAAAACTAGCATGCTACTACTTAATTATTCCTCAAGTTTACACTTTACACCAACGTTGAGCTTGCCGTCGGGCCTTGACCTCGGGCACGGCGAACTGGAGCAGGAACAGAGAGTCCAGTCCGAACTCCCGGCCGGTCCGCTCTGAGAAGGACGACGAAGAGCCGAGGACGAGCATAAGTCCGTTCACAACAAGGAGGTGACCGTCACCCTCGCCAGACGAGCGTCGGCACGGCGGACTGCAACAGCGGCGTGCATGGCGAGACATGGGACCTGGCCATGGCTTGGTCGGGCGACGAAATAACAACCGGGGGTGGACGGTAAATGAAATACCGTCCACCCCTAGGATCCCTCATGGCCATTCGATCGGACTTGTGCGGCCAAGTTTTGCGTACTCACCGTCTCAAAGGTCTCAAAGGGATGATTTGGAGAAGTTATTGACCGCAGTCAACTCTCGGGCAGCAGGACCCTATCGTTGGATCGAAAGAGGGGGCCGGCGGCTACCTCGAGCCGTCGAGCGCCATCACGGCGGACTGTAGCTGAGCGTGAGCTTCCCAGCGTTCATCAGGTCCAGGAGCACCTCCAACGTGAGCCAGCCGTCGCGGTGAGTTCCGAGCCGTTCCCCTGCCGGCGGCCGCGCCATACGGCCATACCTCCGGGCTCCAGCTTTCCACCATCACCAGTCCATCAGACGTTGCCTAGCGACACGCGCTAGCGGGCCCTGGAACTCGGGGGGCGCCGGGGCGGTCACGAGGCCGTCGTTGTTGGAGTCGAATGCCTGGAAAGCCTACACCAGGTTGCTGATGAAGCTCAGCGCCTCCAAAGTCCACCGTCAGCGCCTGCCCCCAACCACCCCCCCCCTCGGCAGCCATTTCTGGGTGTAAGTGTAACGCACGGGCAAGGATCTCAAGGGGAACCAAGCAGAGGCGGAGCTTCCAATATGGCGAGCTCTGGCGCCCGCCATACCTACCGCTGGCGCAGAACCCCATGTACCCCTCTTTCCCTCAATAATTTTGGCCCTGGATCTGCTGGCGCCGCCATAGTTGTTGACCTGCTGCTGCTTGCTGTTGCCCTGGCCAAAGGTGGAAGAAGACACGTGAAGGGCTGAAGGGGTATGAGGCCTTATGGGCCAAATATGTTTTGTTCATTTTCTGGCCCATTTCAGCCCATCCAGGCTTCTTCTATCTTCTCTATTCGATCTCCACCATGGCACTACGGCAGCAGCCAGAAGCCCTTCGCCTCTCCGCCCCTCAAGAAAAAAAATCCCCAATTCCCAATCCACCCTAACCCTAGGTCGCCCATGGTGGGAGCAGGTCCAGAAGAAGATGGTGGGCCAATCTCAAGCTCTGGTGCCGGCCATGGGCGCCCTCCAGATGGAACCGACAGGTCTCGAGATGGAGCTGCAGCAGCAGGGCGCAGACGAGGAGCACCTGCCACGGGAACGTCTGGTGCTGGGAGGGGACGAGGTAATGGACTGCTATTGGGTATCTTGGGAGCTTCTCCTGACTCTACAACACCTCCAAGCATGGGCTCTAGCTCTAATTGCACAGGAGCAGTAAAGAAACGCTTTAAAAATTTAGGTAAAAACTTATGCCATTTTATTCAATGTGTATGCTACGAAGTGATAATTTTGAAATTGTTGCTTTCTTAATTAAATTATTTTTGTAGATTTGAAGAACTTCTTTAGTACTTCATCTAGTGCTAGTGGCAGAGGGTCTAGTCCAAGCACTCATGAAAGTGCTAATCATGTTGCAACTCAACAAGGTGAAGTAGTGCAAAGGGCTATAAACCAATTAGAAAATGTAGCAGAAACAAATGATATTGTTGATGATTCACAAGCTTCAGAACTTATTAAGGTTTTTCTTCCGGATATTCACCTTATCTCTGACCCTGGACTTCGTATACCGATTGAAAGGTTTCATCCAAATATTAGAGGTGATGTGAAGAAGGCTTATTTGTTGAAGGGACCAACTAGACCACATGGTCATAATTTTCCCCGCAACCATGATAATAGATCATTTTCAAAAATATGGTTTAAGAAGAATGATTGGTTGGAATATAGTGTGGAAAAGGATGCAGCTTTTTGCTTCTATTGTTTTTTGTTTAAGCAAGAACCCCTTGACGAAAAATTTGGGCATGATGTTTTCATCAAAGTTGGGTTTAGGACATGGAAGAATGCATACCATGCATTTCCACTTCATGTTGGTGGGCCAACTAGTTGCCACAATAGAGCTAGAACAGCATGTGATGATTTTAGAAATGAAAGGGCAAGTATCAACCATAGAGTCGAAAGACATGACATAAATACGGAAGCACGTTATGAAACTCGCTTGACATCTTCTTTATTGATTGCAAGATTTCTTATTTCACAAGGTCTTGCATTTCGTGGACATAATGTGAAATGAACCGGATTCCTGAATCGAGGAATCCGACTCCCTGTATCGTCGTGATAGTCCCTGGATCAAGCGCTATCACACACAGAACTCATTTCAGGCATAATATCACAGTCATGCTCATTATGAGGTCAATCACGGGTTTAATTATTACATAAATCCAGAGGATCTATAGTACGGAATTTATTACAAGCCTCTCGGCTAAATCGAACAAGCAGAAGGCGCAAAACGACAGCTAGGTCTTCGGCCGTCCTTCATCTTCGGGAACCTCCTCCACAGGCGACTTGAGCGTAGCTCGGGCCTCAGTCGTACCATCCGTCGTCGTTGGGGTTGAATTCCGGGTCGGATCCTGCATCGTACCAGGCTATCCCCAAGGAATGGGATAGGTTCACGTCACCATCTGTATGCAAGCTTTATTGTGGTCTACACTACGGATAAACAAGAGTTCAAGAGGTAAAGCTGGGGGTTTCCCTATGCATGCAATATATATATATATATATAAGAATACACAACTTCTTTCATTCCCGACTCGGGCTCTTCCGGCATTCCGGACTCCCAGTCACACACACCTTCCATAACCACCAAGTCGATGCGAGGACTCCCTCTCCCCGCATCTCAACTGCCCCCTGGCAGGAAAAATAATCTAGAGGGAGGTAGAAAACATGAGTAACACAAACTAATAAGAGCAACAGAGGAGTAGGGATGTCCATAACCGAGGACGCGGCTATACGTATAGTTTTCACCCTGCAGGGGTTGTACACCTGGACCCACTCGAATCGACACTAGTCGGAGATCAGCCGACTAGTATACGAAACACCGGTCTACTGAACGGAGATAGGAGCCACGGCACCATCCGGCTTTCCCGGGTCTTGGGCGCATCCTCCCACGAGAGGTCGCCCCGGGACTGTGAAGCCTCCCATGCGTCTCAGGGAACGTGAGGTCAGCACCACCTTCCCCTGCACCGATTCTCGATCCTCCTACCGGCTTGGTACCACGCTGGCTAATTCCGGACCGGGCCCACCCTCATAATGGGTAAGTGGTGTGCACGCTTAACAAATTCCCACAAGTCATGGTTACTCTCACCCGGTCCTTATCTGCCGGAGCGGGCATCTTCGCCAAAAGCGTATCCACCACGGTGGTCCGCGACTGCACCCTTGACGGGCGCCCCAAACACCTCAAACACGTAACCAGAACTGTACCCGCCACAGGTACTCCGTAGGGTGTGCCAAGATATACACCCCAAGCCCTCGATCCACGATCGAGTTAGGTTGCCCACTCCCAGCTAAACCCTAATCACCAACTCCTGAAGAGAACCACTTCACACACGCCAAGACTATCCATCCATATCCCACACATACACATTCAAGGATTTACAAGGCATTTCATATAATAAACAAGTAAGATAGGTTGGCAAGGAGTATGGTTCGTAAAGAGGCCATGCAGGTTTATCTCGACATACATATATACACATACAGCGATAGCATATCTACAAGCAAATGCCTAATAGGGATTCAAATCGTAGATGGGCGTGAACCTGGCGTCTCTTCGAAGTCCTCCTGAGCCTCCGGGTAGTCCTGGTCGTCGGTCAGCTCCTCGAGGACGGGTCCTATTCGTAAATACGGGTAAGAGTAGGGGCCAAAGTGCAAATATGCACAAAATGCTGCAAATAAGATCCAAATCACCACAATACTTATTCTAACAGGTGGTTCATGATTTTAGAAGAATTATGAAACTGGTTTCATAATTTTCGGAGGTCCGGATAATTTATTATGAATTTTCTAAGGAAAAACTTATTTCTGAAATTAATAAAAGAGTTTCAGAAAAGAAAAGCCTTTAAACAGAGACACGTGGCAGCACCAGGGCGTGCCACGTGGCATGCTGACGTCAGCAGTGGGCCCTGCTGACGTCAGCGTTGACCGGTCAATGTTGACCGGTCAACGGTCAAGGGTCAGGTCAGCGGTCATCGGGCCCCACTGGTCAGCCCAGGCACGAGGCTGACAGGTGGGCCCCACGGGTCAGGCCTGGGAAAGGAAAAAGAAAAAGGGTCATGGCTTGCTTCTGGGCTGAAAGCGGGGTTGGGCCGGCTCAAGGCCCAGCTAGGCTTGGCTAGGCTCGCGGCGTCAGCTCGGCCTGCGGCTCAGCAGGCCGGCTCGGGCAGCGGGCTGGCTAGGCTCGCGGTCTGGCTCGGCTTGGATTCTTCGCAGGCCGGCTCCTTCTCCACCGTGGGCTGGGCCTTCTTTCATCTTCTCCTCGTTGGGCTGCCCCTTCGCCTTCCCCTCCTCGCGGACCGGCGGCTTGTGGTCTTCGTCTTCGCTGACAGGGCGGTCCCACTCGTTGGCCTTCGTGGGATTAGGTGCGGCGGTTGGATCCGGTGCGGCAGAAAGGGGATGCGTGTGTGCGTGTGAGCGCCGCGGCGCGTGTGCGAGTGAGAGCACCCGGAGGGTGCTCGGGGAAAGGTCTCAACGACATGGCCGCGACGCGAACACGAGAGGCGACGGCGTGGCCGTGCCGTGCGCGGGGCACCGGCGCCCCGGGCCCACGGCACGGTACGGCGGCGAGAGGCGACGGCGGCTGCGGGGATGACGGCGGCGCGACAGGCTCCTGCACAAGAATAGCGCCAAGGCCGGGAAGGGAAGGGGTCCTAGGGATGGCTACACAGAGGGATCATCGGCTTGGCCGGCTGCAGCGGGGAAAAGCAGAGGATACGGCGGCAACAGTGCTCACCGGTGGGGCTGACGGGGAAAGCGGTCGGTGCGGCGGAGGGTTGGTGCCGGGACGAGGCGAAGCAGGGCCATGCAGCGCGGGGTCGTTGGTGTAGTCGATCGGGGCGCCGGCCTGGTGAAGCTCCGTGCGGCGGCGACCTTCTCCTCGTGCGGCTCCGGGTGGCGTCGTCCTCCTCCTCGCGCGGCTCTTCTCCTCCACCTCCTCCTCTCTCTCTCTCTCTCTCTCTCTCGGGCGTGGCGGCGGCGGAATGGAACAGGAGTGCGAGGGTGGCTAGGGTTTTGGGGCGGCGGCCGAGGGGTTTTATGGGGTGACCCTAGGGCTTGCGGCACGGGCCCGGACACCGAAGGCGGCGATGCCCGGCGTCCGTGCCACGGCCACGCGGCGGGCATCGGGCGGCTGCAGCGCGGTTTAGGGCTTGGCAGCGCGGGTGGCCGAGGCGTGGGGGAAAAGAGGAACGCGCGCGGGCGGTTACGGCGCGCTGTCGCGGAGCGGGGACAAGGGCGCGCGGTTGGCAGGTGACGCGAGGGAGCGGGGGCCGCGGCGGGGAAGAAAGAGGGAAAAGGGGAGCGGGCGGTTGGAGGTTCCTGTCGCGGAGCGGCGGCGAACGACGACGCGGGTGGAGTGAGCCGGGAGAGGGAGCGGCGAGAGGAAGGGGAAAGCTGACGGGTGGGACCCGCCCGTCAGCTGCCCCGGGCGGAAGGAAGGGAGGCGTCGCGGCGGTTCGCGAAGCTGGGCTGGGCCGGCTCGCGCGGGCTGGTTTACGCGCGGAGAAAGAAAGGGAAAGGGGGAAAAGAGAAAGGGTGCAGCTGGGCCGGTTGCGTGGGCCGGTGGCCCACGGGGGTATTAGAGGGTGGTTTCTTTGGATTTGAATTTGATTGGCCCCTTCCAAATTCAAATCCACACCATTTGAATCAAACAAATTCGAAAATCCAACTCAATTAAAATGCAATAACCCTTCAAACCAAGACCATTCACAAAATTTTTGAAATCCACCATTTTTATTACCAAACCTTATAAATACTAACATGGAATGTTACATAATGAGTCTCCCTCTTTTTTAAATAAAGGGAACTTCTTAGAGATGCTTGAGTGGTTCAAAAATAGAAATTCGGAGGTGAAAGTTGCATTTGAAGAGTCAATGTGGGGATCTCATTTTATAACACTTCTCCGTATTGAGTCAATGTGGAATTCTACTGTTAAGGTCTTGTCTATGATTCATGAGGATGAACCTAATCCTGGTCGAGCTGGTGGATTGGTAAAAAAAATGGAGAGCTTCTCTTTTGTTTTCAACATGAAGTTAATGTTGAAAGTGCTTCGCATTACAAATGAATTGTCTCTCCTCCTGCAAAAAAAAAGATCAAAATATCATGCAGGCCATGTCTTTGCTTACCGATATGAAGGCACCTTTGGTAACTTTGAGACATGAAGGTTGCGAGCCCTTACTTGAAGAAGTCAAATCATTTTGTGTTGCAAAACATATTCCAATCCCAAACATGGATGAGCCAATACAAAGATGGGGCAGATCAAGGCTTGATGGAAACTTAATCACTCAAGGGCGTCATTATCGAGTTGATACATTCTATGCTGCGCTTGATGCTATTATCACAGAACTGGATCATCGCTTCAATGAAGTATCATCTGAGCTACTTACTTGCGTAGCATGTCTTGATCCTAGAGACTCCTTCTCTAGGTTTGACATTGATAAGATTGCTCGTCTCACGGAGATCTATGATCAATATTTCTCAATTGTTGAGCGTTCAATGATAAGGGATCAACTTGAGACCTTCATTTTACATGTGCGAAGAGTTGAGGATTTCATTCCTTGTCATGATCTTGGAAGTTTCGCGATTAAGATGGTCGAAACTGAAAAACATATTGCATTTCCTTTGGTCTATCGACTTATTGAGCTAGCATTACTCCTTCCAGTGGCAACAGCATCAGTGGAAAGAGCTTTCTCGGCCATGAATATAATCAAGACAGATTTGCGCAATAGGATGAAGGATGAGTGGCTCAATGATTTGATTCTATGTTACATTGAGAAGGAGATTTTTAGAGCTCTTGAGTATGATAAAATTAAGAAAACATTTCAATCCATGAAATTTCAGAAAATGAGATTGCCAAGGCCTCCGAGAAGACCTAGACATGCTTAGTATCTTAATTGGTATGCATATTCTAGTTTTGTTATGAATTTTTTTTCTATACATGTTAAATTAGTTTTGATCACTAACTATATCTTAAATTTGCAGGTTCATCGTTTATTGATATGTTTATGTGGATTGTACTGCTCGCAAGTAATTTTAATGCATCATATAAGAGGTAACATCTATAATCTCTATGGTGCTTTTGATTTGTGTCTTGCGTTTTAGTTTGTGTCATGCACTCGCCACACCATAAATTTGTTGCTGGCTCCGCCACTGGAACCAAGTGGAATTAATAATTTCTTTAGTTCTAAGTTGCCTGCCTGATTGTTGGTGGCTGGCCCAAATACCGTTGCAAGATCAAGCTACAATACATGCGGTGCATATTAGCTAAAGTTGTTGACAGCAATCAACCTATGGCTCTGTGTCCCAGTGGCTAAGGGGCGTTGGGCCACCTCGAGCTGTCGAGCGCGGGCACGGCGGACTGCAGCCGGCCGCGCAGCCGAAGCTCGACGGCGCCGCTAATCGCTTCCGCGAGCACCTCCATGCCGGCGAGGCAGCCGCCACGGCGCCTGTGCGTACCTGCTTGCCGCGCCCTCCGCGTCGGACTTCGAGGATCGGGGTGCAAGCAACAAAGTGCGGGGGCGGCGACGAGGTCGTCCATGAGCTTGAACTCATTGCTGACGGTGCCGTCGATGGCTGTGCCTATGAAGCTTGGTGCAGTTGCAACCACGACCTGAGGCGCGTCGTACTGCTGCAGCGCCGACCTCGCCCTGCCCGAACTCCCGGCGTTCGTCGCGTCCAGGAGCACCTACGACGAGCCAGCCATTGCGTTCGCGCGCGGCGAGCCACTCCTCGGCGACAGGCTTTTCGACGCCCGATCAAATGGATCGTAGGCAAGCTCGCCGTGAAACCTGGTGGTGTCGTCGCCGCCACCGGCGGCTTCCCGGACGGACGCAGGGGCAAGGCCAACGCGTGCACGCGCGAGAATGGATCAGCCGCCGCGCTTGGCAAGACACAGACTAAAGCCCTGGCATGGTCGGGCAATGAAACAACGACCGGGGGTGGACGGTAAATGAAATACCGTCCACCCCTGGGATCCCTTACAGCCGTCCGATCATACTTGTGCGGCCGAGATCGCGCATTTACCGTTTCATGGGGACAGTTTGCAGGCGTTGTTGACCGCGTTCACGCTCGAGCGAGCAAGAGCCTGACGTCGCATCGACGGGGTGCGATCCCCCACCCCACTCGGCTACCTCGAGCCGTGGAGCGCCGGCCGCAGAGCGGAAGGCAGAAGCGCGCCGCGGCGTTCATCACGTCCACTACGAGTTAACTGCTGCGGTGAGTTCCACTGGAGCCGTTCCCCTACCTCGTGGCCGCGCCCTACCTCCAGCTTCCCACCACCACCAGACGTGGCCGGTGCTCTGTTCCATGGCTACAGGCTTCACGAGTTGCCAGCGGTGTCGGCGCGTCTGCCTGTCGCGTCCTACGAATCGAGCTTCCAGGCTCAGGGACTCAGGGTGCAAACAGCGAAGCGGGACAGCGGCGGTGTCAGGCCTCGACTCGGCGATGTACGCCGGCGACGAGGATGGAAGCTCGACGGAAGACGAGCTCACACAGCGGAACGCACGCTAGACACACTTGGAACACACGGTGGTTTTTGGTGCTGCGTACGACGAGCAACTTTTTGTTCTTTCTCTTCTCTTATTATCGAAAGGGAAATAGTAGAGATGAGGATCGTGCCGCTGCTCCTTGCGGATTTGTCGCTTGTCCATCCCCACGCCCGCAAGTGCGCTCACGTCCGCAATCCCAGGCATCGTGAACGAGCTATTCCCGATCCACGGCCTCCTAGCGCACGGTCACCACAAGTCGGAGCTCGTGCGCATGCAAGCAGAAATAAACGGCATGCATAACTAACTAGCCAATGCGTAAGGAGTACTAACAGCGGCGAGGTCGGCCATGAGCTTGAACTCCTCATTGCTGATGGCGCCGAGCCGTGCCTACAAAGCAAGATGCCTAGATGCAATGCAACTGCGAGCTCGACCGCGCCCAGCGCGCCGCCGGGGCCCCGATTGACCTGGGCGCGGCGCACCTCTGCAGGCTCAGCGCTGAGCTCGGCCTGTCCGAACTCCCGGCGCCGGCATCCATCGCTTCCAGGAGCTCATACGTCCACGATTTGCTGGCCATTGCGTTCGGCGGCGTCGATGCGCGCGGCGAGACACTCCTTGAAGAGGAGTCCGAGCATGCCGCGGAGCCCCGGCCCGGTGACGAGGCCATCAGCGGTTGCAGGGGCATGGCCAACGTGTGCACGTGCGAGACTACTGGGATGACCGGGCCTGTGACTGATTGCCACGGTGACTTTCGCTTCGCCTTATCCGATTCTATGAACAAGCAATCATGCAGGTCCCGCGTTTATGAGCAAAACAATGCCAAATTTCTCAACTCACGGCTGACGCCGCACTCGCAGTTGTGCCTATGAGGCGACAGCAGCAGCAGCAGCAGCAGCGAGCCCAGCCCAAAACGCCGGCGTTCATGGTGTCCAGGTGTTCATGCGCGCTATCAACAAGGAGGTGGCGGTCGGCGCGTCGCCCTCACCGGGCGGGATGGGCGGCCTTAAGCGCGGGCGGACGGCAGCAGCAGCCGCGCTTGGCGAGACACAGACAAAAGACCCTGCCGCGCTGGGCCTGGCGACTGGCGTGGTCGGGCAATGAAATAACGACCCAGGGGGTGGATGGTAAATGAAATAACGTCCACCCATGGAGTCCTTGGCAGCCATTCGATCGGACTTGTGCGGCCAAGATTTTCACATCCACCGCTTCACTTCAAGGGGATGATTTGCAGGTGTTATTGACCGCTGTCAACTCTTGGGCCTCGGGCGAGCAAGAGCCGGACCGAAAGGGTGGGGCCCGGCGGCTACCTCGAGCCGCGGAGTGCCGGCACGGCGGACTGCGGCAGCGCGAGCTCCCCGGCGTTTGTCAGGTCCAGGAGCACCTCCACCGTAATCCAGCGGCCCGCGGTGAGTTCCACTGGAAACGTTCCCCTGCCGCGCGGCCGCGCCATACCTTCAGCTCCAGCATCCTCCCGCCATCGGAGCCAGGTGGCCGGTGCTCTGTTCCATGGCTGCAGCCTGCAGCCTGCAGCCTTCACCACTTGCAAACGTCACGTGTTCGTCTTGCACGTTGCTCAGACCACGGAGGAACATAGATGAACACGTACTTGATTATTGTCGATCTCAGTACATAGATGAACAGCACGGTCACACAGCAAACTAGACACCGTTCCAACTTCCAAGCGTAGGCGCGGCAGCCTAGACTCGATCTAGAGCAGGTCGGCCACGAGCCTGAACTCCTCGATGGTGATGGCGCCGTCGCCGTCGCCGTCCAGGCACTCGACGATGGCCGCGCAGTCCTCAGCGCTGGCGGCGCCAACGACGCCGAGCGCCCTGGCGAGCTCGTCCGCGCCGACCAGCACGCCCCCGGCGGCCTCGAGCGCGGGCAGCGCCGACTGCAGCAGGTCGCCGAGCGCGCCCAGCCCGAGCTCCCCGGCGTTCATCACGTCCAGGAGCTCCTCGACGCTGAGCCGGCCGTCGCGGTCGGCGTCGGCGCGCGCCAGCATGTCGCGCGCCTCGGCCTCGGACTTGTCCAGGCCCAGCGACGCCAGCAGGCCCCGGAGCTCGGGCGCCGTCACGAGCCCGTCGTTGTCGGAGTCGAACGCCTGGAACGCCTCCACCAGGCTGCTGATGTAGCTCAGCGCCTCGAAGTCCACCGCCAGCGGCCGCCCCGGTGCCGCCATTGCGATCTTGCAGGGATGACTGAGCTTATTTTTTCCTCTTTCAGCTGCCTGCTGTGATTGAGCACTGCTCGCTTGCAAGCACACGGCCTTAAAAAGAGCAGGTGATCTTGATCCTCGGTGTTCGATCGAAGTTCTGTCAGAGCAGCAGGATTGCAGTGAGCGTTGTGCCTGAGTGTGACAGGGACTGGACTGGAGAATCTGAATCTTTGGCTGCTTTGTGTCGACATGGAATGGGACACATAATTGAGCATCGTGTTCGCGCGCCGCGATGCCCTGGGTTTGGATAAGCCGGCTGGATTCTCACGCAATGGTGGCGCGTGTGTGTGGAACTGTCAACTGCGGATGGAGATCGATGAACGGAGACGATGGGTAACTGGGCCAAAGTGGGCTTCATGTTCTGGGCAAATTCAACAGGAAAGGCCTAAACCTTTGGTGGGCTACTCTTTCGTGATCTGCAGCATTCCGTCTACCAAAAAATTAGGCCTGAAGGTGTTGCAGGCCTCCAATTCCGTATTTCCGTTATTGATGGGTCTACGACTAAGCCCTTTCCATCTTTCTTTCAAATTTTGCCGACCAACCCAACCTTGCCTCGAAGAGAGGAAAAAAGAAAGAAAAACTCGTCACGCTCGTCAGTCAACGGGTCCGTCAAGCATTTCCTCGAATAGCCCGCCAATCAATCCTTCAGAAAAAGCCTTTGACATCACCATATCTTACGCCAATTCTTTTTTCTGCCATTTTCCGTGTCACAACTAGCTTTTTGGTCTTTTCTCCACGTGTCAATTAAGTACCCATCAGATCGCACTTTTTCTCACCCAAAAGACACGGTTCGTTCCATTTTCACAAAACAAAAAACATTGCGCCTTGCAATCATTCAACACGGCCGTAAGACTTGCTGATCTTCTTTCGTTCAAAAAAAAAAAAAAAACCTTGCTGAACTTCGTTGCTGCATCCATTGGCCGTTGCGCTCCATCGCTACAGCTGCAGAAACGCGGTGCAAAATCAGCACACACCTACGCACAGCCCCTTATATTGACCGATCACAGTCCAGACTCCAGAGCTTGATCCGGCACCCACCCAACGAACTCGTCAAAAGCCAAGTCGATCTCCTCTCCTGCATGTTCGCGAGAAAGAGAGAGTCAGCAATGGAGAAAATTCAGGAGGCCCTGCATCCTCAAGTTTTCTGACCTGACCCTGACCCTGACCCTGAACCTGAACCTACTATAAGGACTAGAACTCTAGAAGAACCGGTACTGGATACGCAGAGATACGCCTGTGATATCTAATTGGGCCGGCTTACTTGCCCCCGTCTGCTGACTCGCCGCCATGCCGTTGAACTCGATCGAGGACTCTGAATTCAGAGATTCAGAATCAGCTTGCAGCAGGTAGAAACCATTGCAACCAAGTCTGAACCAGGAGCAACAGGTTACTAGTTATTACGCCCACCTGATGAGTGCTGAGGTGGAGACCAGGCAACTGTTTCAAGGAGTTGTTAGGACATTGGATCAGCACGCGGAGGTCAACTGCTCCCGATGCGGCACCAACCGGCGAGGCACCTAGGTTCTCTCCTTCCCGGTTTCAACCGGACACCGTGTGGTTGGAGTTTTTTCTTTTCTTTTTCATGTCTGTGAATACTTCATCACTAGTATGATTTTTACAAGGTTTCGGTTACGTGAAAGCCTACTCACTTGTTCGGTCATTTTCGATGAGGTGCATGTGATAGCACATTACAACCTCCGGGACATTTATTTTTTTTCTTTATAAAAAAGATCGGCCTCAATCAAGCTCGCGGTTGGGTGTGAAAGAAAAGTCTGCGCTGCTAGATCACACTTGCATGCGATCAGTTTAACACGATGCAAGTCAAGGACAGCGACGGGGTTCGATTGCTGGATCAGTACGGACTAGTATTCAATTGAGCCCTTGTCAAAACCACCTCACCTAATGCCAAGCGCCAGCAACCGGGCAGAAGCCAAACCGCTCACCCAAGATGTTGACAACGCGAGCACGGGGGAAGTGCAGGCACGTTTCTGACTTTGCACACACGATCGAGACCTGGTTTGGTTTCCGTGGTGCATGAACCGTGCTAAGCTTTTGTCGGAAGTACAATTGGTTGACCAGTGAGCTGCTTCCTTGTAATGTATAGACAGTGAGAACAAGATCTTCAGATGAGATTGGGGAACGTATGCTGCCTAACAGAAAGGCTCCCTTGAATGATTTTGCCCATGCTTTATTTCTACTAGTATGTGGCAGAAGAGAAAAAGAAAGAAAGAAAGGAGAAGCTCTGTGATCTGTTTTTAAGTGCAAGTGATGTTGCCAAGTGCTAAGCAATGCATGATGAAAGATCTTGACTATGAGACCCTGCCTCTGATTACAAACGGTTTGTATAATTTTAGTGGCGACAAGTCGAATATAAACCCATCCCCATCGAGTCAGTCAGTCGATCATGCAGTGTGTGGGCAAACCATTTCCCCGGCAACTCTTGGTGCTTCTACGATCGATACGGATCACTCACCAGTCATCACCTCATCCACCCACCCACGCACGCACGCACAGCCGTCCGTCAGGACAGGGACGGCTGCTGATGTGGTCCAACCCAACCACCTCCGGTGTCTGTCCAGACGCCCGGCGGAGAGCAAACCCCGTCGCCTCCCAAGTCCCAACCGAACCACCGGCGATCATGGGGTCATGTCAACTCTTCCCGTCGTCTTCTTCCCAGTAAAATAAAATAAAAAACTACCCGTCCCGTATTTTCTTCGCTCTCACCGTACGCAGCGCGAGAGGGAAAGTAATTAAACTGACCGACGGAGAGGCGACGACAGGCGCCGCTTGGGTTGGGCGTCAGCATCTGGACGCGTTCGTGGCCGCGTGCATCAGCTAAGCCGTCGCCTAATTGGCCGGTCGTCGCGTCTGATGGTGCGGCTTATCACCTGATCAAGTTTCCCGTCCACGTTCGTCGGTGGCCCGGTGTCGTAGTGTGAAGGCAGGGGAGTAGCGCGAGATACTGATGAGGGATGACCTGTGCCTTCCCAAGACCGGGTCTATACGCCGGTGATTTTTCCTGCTGTATTATTGTACAAATACGGTCGTCTTCGAGTCGCATACGTACGTGTATTTTAAGCCATGTACGCCTCCGAGTAGACTAGTCTGCAGTGCGTTCGTGCGCAACAGGAAGTGATGTGAACTGCATGATGCTGACACTAATAGGTCAAGAGTGAATTTAATTTTTTTTCCTGATGAATAAAGAGTGAACAATTTGAATTTTGAGATGGTTTTGGATCCGGATCGAGTGATTTTTGTCGGGCTTGTTCATCGACAGGGACGAAGGGACGGCGACGACGGCACGAGGTGTCCGGCATGGATGAATCCAACGGACCGTGCCGTGCAAGTTGTGGTTGTGTATAAAACGTTGCAAAACTACCACTAGCAAGTCAAAAACCATCGCTATTTAGAAAGAAAGAACGAAAGGAAGAAAGAATTGCGCTTCGTAAATACAGTATGAGCATAACGGCAGCAGCAAGAATAGGACCGGTTTTATGTGCATGTCCCTTTTCCTTTTCTGCGACTCGTCTAGACGTCTGGAACATGTGTTTTGCATGACACTTGCACCCAAAAAAAAAAGATATATCTCAGCGTTCATTGTTCTCCAAATAAACCTTGCATTGTTGCAGTTCCGCAGACCACAGCACTTCTGCAGGAAATGTTTAGTCTCGAACATTGATGGATAAAACAAGATCACAGAGATGATTCCATTGACCTGCAAAAATCACATGGATTGGTTAGCAATCCCAGCAGCTCCTAGAACTCTATGCACATTTATTTATTATCCTTTGAAAGAAAAAGATAATGATAAAAATCTATGCACATCTCACAGCGACCTGACTTGCTCATCTGACCATCTCCACTGTCCCACGTTATCTCCCATATTTTCTTTGTCACGATCCATGGATCCACAGCCCATAGATGCATAGGTCATCTTCGCAGAGTCATACGCCGTAGGGCCAAGGCAAACCACAGACGCTTTCCTTCCTTCCTTCCTTCCTTTCTCGCAGACGTACACATCACCCAACGCTCAAAAAGTAAACGGCCCGGCCGGGCGTAGCCGCAGCCACCCACCCCGGCCGGCCCCGCTCTCCTCTCCCCCCCCCCCCCCCCCCCCCCCCCCCCGGCCCGGCCGCGCCATTGTCCTGAGCTCCGACCTCCATCCACTTGCTCCGCAACCAGCCACAGGCTGCGCACACATTGACCAGGACGCTAATGATTGCCTTTTAAAAATTATTAGGTGGATTATTATGTGCGGGATGAGGCTGAAAGATATGTGTATCAAGATAAGTGCGTAGTGCTCTTCGATGCACCTGCCACTTCCTCCAGAAGTGCCCCGAGCGAACGCGAATCTTCAGCGCCTGATCGGCTGTTGGCTGTTGCTTTCGCCTTTTTCCTGTTCTGCAAAATCGTTCCGGAAAAGGGTTCACAACTGTCAGGAGAACATTGCGACGGACTTGTAAAGCAAACGAGCAGTTTCTTTTTGTAAAAAAAAATCTGAATTTAAACTGTCCTAGGTCATATTTTCCATGGGCAAGAGATTTGTTCTCAAGGTTTTCATGCGCTACTATATAGCAAAAATATGCCATGCTGCAGAAACTTTCATGTGTCATTAGGTTGGTGAAAACCATGGTCTGGTTTCTTATCAAGTATAAGAGTCCTATATCATTGATTCAGAAGATATGGATGAATATATGCAACTATAGATTATACCAGCATGGTGCAATATTCAATACCAACCTGGGCTCCAAAAAGATACTCAGTGGCAACTTCCAAAGTTTGATGACGACCTAGAGAAGGATAACCAACTACAGGATAGTTGGACTTTTGCACGTAGAGTTGTAGCTACCGAAGCAAAACGTCAAACATGTGAAGTGGGCAAGAAAAGTATTTCCCTTTTTTTTCCACTCTGGACTCTATTGAAAAAAAATATGCTGGTGGCAAACGTGTAAGAAACTGATTTGGATGTGTCTGCAACATATACCTTTGCCATTTTTCCTCCAGGGAAGAAGACGAGGAAAGATCAACAACACAGAGAGAACAAACAGCTTCTTCTTCCCCCATGCTGTCGTAGAAAGAACCTCTGGTTCTTTAGCTAGTCAGAGCCCAAATCGAGCGCCTCTGCAGAAGGGAGTTTCATGAGAGAATCATGCAGCCACTGAATTTGCCATGCAGCAGCAGTAGCATCTCAAAATTACTCGTGCCTTTCTTTGGCCTCATCTTCGTCCTCCTGCTCTCCTCGGCCTCTCACGTCAGCTCCTGCACGGAGCAAGAAAGGAGCTCCCTCATTGACTTCCGAGATGGGCTCTCGCCGGAGGGCAATGGTGGCCTCAACGTGTCATGGATCAACAACACAGACTGCTGCCAATGGGAAGGAATCTTTTGCAGCACTGATGGTGTGGTCACGGATGTCTTGCTTGGTTCTAAAGGCCTCAAAGGCAGCATCCCACCATCCCTCAGCAATCTCACCGGGCTGCTGCGCCTCAATTTGTCCCGCAATTCACTCGAAGGAAGTCTACCAGCAGAATTGCTGTTCTCCAACAGTATCATTGTCCTGGATGTCAGCTTCAACTACCTATCTGGTCCTCTGCAAGAGCGGTGGCAATCCTCAAATCCTGGTCTTCCTCTCCAGGTATTGAATATCTCAAGCAACTTATTTAAAGGGCAGTTCCCATCCACAACACTGGAAGTGATGAAAAATCTGGTTGCTCTTAATGCAAGCAACAACAGTTTTACTGGATCAATGCCATCTTCTATTTGCAACTACGCCCCATCAATTGCCATGCTTGACCTTTGTTTAAATAAATTCAGTGGCACTATTTCCCCAGAGTTTGCCAATTGCTCCATGTTAAAAGTACTCAAGGCTGGCCACAACAACCTTACAGGGGCTCTACCTCATGAACTTTTTAATGCTACCTCATTGGAGCAGCTCTCTTTTCCAAACAATGACTTACAAGGGATTCTTGATGCTTCCAACCTAGTCAGGCTCAACAATCTGATCATCCTTGATGTTGGATCAAATGGGCTCCGTGGTAATATACCAGATTCTATCGGGCAGCTGAGTAGATTGGAAGAGCTCCACTTAGACAACAACCTGATGTCTGGAGAGCTACCATCGGCACTAGGTAACTGCACAGGTCTCAGGTACATCACCATCAGAAATAACAGTTTTAAGGGAGATCTTAGCAGAGTTAACTTTTCCCGGTTGGATCTGAGAACTGCAGATTTTTCAATGAACAACTTCACTGGTACAGTTCCTGAAAGCATCTATGCATGTAGCAATCTAATTGCATTACGGCTGGCTTTCAACAAATTTCATGGCCAGTTCTCACCAAGCATTGCCAATCTCAGGTCCTTGTCCTTCCTTTCAATTACAAATAACTCATTTACAAATATCACAGATGCACTTCAGAAGCTCAAGAGCTGCAGTACCCTCACCTCCCTACTTATTGGAACCAACTTCAACGGTGAAACCATACCGCAAGATGAAGCAATTGATGGTTTTGGGAATCTTCAGGTCTTGACTATAGATGCTTGCCCATTGGTCGGAAAAATCCCTCTTTGGCTATCAAAGCTCACAAAGCTGGAGATGTTAGATTTATCAAACAATCAACTGACTGGACTGATACCATCCTGGATTAATAATCTGCAACTCCTCTTCTATCTAGACATATCAAACAACAGCCTTACAGGGGATATCCCAATTGCATTGATGAATATGCCAATGATACAATATCAGAAGAACGCTGTCCGGTTGGACCCCAAGTTCCTAGAATTACCAGTATATTGGACACCAACACGTCAATACCGGATGCTCAATGCTTTTCCCATTTTATTGAATATAGGCCACAATAGATTCACAGGTTCCATTCCTCCAGAGATTGGTCAGTTGAAAATGCTCGATGTCCTAAACTTCAGCTCCAACAACTTATCTGGAGAAATACCATGGCAAATCAGCAACCTCACAAGTCTGCAAGTGCTAGACCTGTCAAACAACCAGCTCACAGGTGAAATCCCACAAACATTGAGTGATCTGCACTTCCTTTCTATATTCAATGTGTCTAACAATGAACTAGAAGGGCCTGTTCCAACTGGATGGCAGTTTGATACATTTGCAAATTCTAGCTACAGTGGGAACTCCAAGCTATGTGGCCATGTGCTCAGCATCCCATGTGACTCAACAAGAACACATACAGCCCCCATGAAAAGGCGGAACAAAAAGACCATTTTTGCACTTGGTTTAGGTGTGTTCTTCGGCGGGCTTGCTATACTTTTGTTGCTGGCACGTCTTCTTATATCCATAAGAACCACAAAATCTGCCAACAGAAACAAGAGCAGTAATAACAGGGACATAGAAGCAACTTCATTCAACTCTGTTTCAGAGCACTTGTGTGATATGATAAAGGGAAGCGTTTTGGTGATGGTACCTCGAGGAAAGGGAGAATCAAATAATCTCACATTCAGTGATATCTTAAAGGCCACAAATAATTTTGATCAGCAGAACATTATCGGCTGTGGAGGTAATGGTCTAGTGTATAGGGCTGAGCTACCCTGTGGATCCAAGCTTGCAATCAAGAAACTCAATGGTGAAATGTGTCTCATGGAAAGAGAATTCACAGCAGAGGTTGAAGCACTCTCCATGGCACAACATGAGAACCTTGTGCCACTATGGGGTTATTGCATCCAGGGAAGCTCGAGGCTCCTCATATATTCTTTCATGGAGAATGGGAGTCTTGATGATTGGCTTCACAACAAGGATGACGCCAACTCATTTCTCGATTGGCCAACAAGGCTCAAGATTGCACAAGGAGCAGGCCGCGGCCTTTCATATATCCACAACACCTGCAAGCCTCACATTGTTCACCGTGATGTCAAGTCCAGCAACATCTTACTTGATAGAGAATTCAATGCTTATGTTGCTGATTTTGGCCTCGCCAGATTGATTCTTCCTTATAACACACATGTCACGACAGAGCTGGTAGGCACACTGGGTTACATTCCTCCTGAGTATGGGCAGGCATGGGTAGCCACACTGAGAGGTGATATATACAGTTTTGGAGTGGTCTTGCTTGAGCTGCTCACTGGGAAGAGGCCTGTCCAGGTCTTGATCAAGTCGAAGGAACTTGTCCAATGGGTAAGGGAGATGCGGTGTCAGGGAAAGGATATTGAGGTCTTGGATCCTGCACTTAGAGGAAGAGGACATGATGAGCAAATGCTGAATGTGCTTGAAGTCGCTTGCAAGTGTATCAACCACAATCCTTGCCTGAGGCCAACCATCCAAGAGGTTGTGTCCTGCCTGGACAGAGTAAATGTGGACATCCAGGTGCAGACGTAGTTAAAGGACAACAGACTCTAGGTGGTAATCTTGTACTTCACATTAGTTGTAACTTCTGTAGAAGAATGATTTTCTAACAAATCGTACTTGTACAGTAGTGTGTGCAGTGTGTACATCTCTGAAAAGAAAGGGCTCACAGATATGAGGCCCTTTATACAATTTTACTTATTTTTTTTAGAAAATCCTGTACTTCCAAGCTCAATCGCATGAACATGGAAAATGCATGGAAAGAATACTCAGATCTAGTTTAATTCATCTGCATTTGGTTTTCTAACAATTTGTACAGTTGTGTATGTACTTCTGTGAAATAAAAGGCTCACAGTTATGAGATTTTGTATTCACATTTCTTTCTCTTTGGTGGACATTGTGCATTTCCAAGATTAATTGCATGAACATACAAGTAATTGCTTAAAAGAAATATCGAGCTATTAATTAATCCATCTACATTTTTTTGGTTTGTTCAACATACAAGTAATTGTATCAAACAAGTGCATAATTCAGGAAGGGGGGCTGGATATTGTTGGTTGTTCCGGAAAGGGGTGATGATATGAACTAGTGGTGCTTAAAATATAACTTAGCGGCACCATCAGTATTGTTCAGTTCCAATTGCTTCTTTCCTACATGATGTTCAAGTGTCGCAACTGCCTTCCTACAGTCCTACCAGATTCAGAGCAACCATAGCAGCACAATGGGAGAAGTAAAAGCACCCAGTTGATTCAGAGCAAAACGAAAACAATGTACACTTCAACAGGCCATAACATCCTAACGGTCCGACAATTTTTCATGCAGGCTATACAATACAACCAAAACAAATGTCAGGGGCAACAAATGATATACTGACCAACGGGTATTGGTCGCGGTAGCTGGCTGCAGATGGTTTCCCAGCAGCGCGCCCGCGAATCCATGGCGGAATGGGACCGGCCGCTACCGCTTCGGCACGGCCGTGGCCGTGCGGGAGGGAAGCCAGACGGTGGCTGCGGCCGCCGGCGGGGAGGGGGATGGAAAGAATGGAAAGAAGAACGCAGCTTACAGGAGCTGGGCCTGGGCCTTCTGGGTCGCCAGTGGGCCGTCCTGCAAATTGCCGTGGGTTTCATCGTGTTTCCAGGATGTGATGAGCCTATGGGCCCTGACTGATGGAGTAAGGACGAAAACTTTTACGTATTAGGCCCAAAAGGGATTATTAATACACATGAGACTGAATATTCCTTCCTTCTTTGACCGAGTAGAAACGAATGGAACTGAAGAAACCTGCAAATCTACAGGACAATTTACTGAATTGAGGCGTTAACAGACTGCAGAAGTTGCACCCCTTTCTTGGATCCCTCCCTGGCCTGTTGCAGGTCTGCAGCCTCGGTTTTTAAATTGCTCTGCTCCCCGCTCCACTTCCAATCCATGCTTCTGCTTCCAGCTGCAGCATCAGCAGCACGCCGGTGGACATGGGGATCTGTGCGCGCAGGCAGAGCAGCAGAGGCATCGTATGAGTCCGGCGATCCAATCCAACACCGCATAAAACAATTCGGATACCTCAAGATCATTGATCGGGTACGCCTAATCAAGCAGCGGCGTCGGGCTTGGACCATCCCTATCCGTTTCGAGAAGAAAGGGTAGTCCCTTTTTCAGCTCTGAACCATGGCTGGTTCATGAGCTAGTGCGCTGAACATTCCCTGGAAGACGAAGAACAGCTTCAGCAGACACAGTTAACAGCTTAATCAGCGGCAGGAAGAATCTCCATCAGTAACTGGTAGCAGTAAATCTGTCGGTGTCGTACACCATTAGGAACGCGGACCACATTCCCCGTACGCGGCTGGCCGTCCTCCGGGAAAAGTTCGCCGTAGCTGGCGCGTGCAGCTCGTACACACACGTCCCGCGTACTCGCTGTACCGTGCTCAAAAGGCGAGAGTGAAAAGGCAGCCGAAGCTAGCTGGTGCTCGCCGGCCGGGGGGCACGTGGCGGCGGCACGCCGCCGTACCGATCGGGGCGCCAGGAAAAGAGCCTCACGTTCCAGCCATGGCTGATCACCAGCTAGCTCTGGCGCCTGCGCCCCGGCCTGTATTTTATCAGGCCTGCACGCGCGGCGCCATCCACGCGCGGCAACAGCTGTGTACCTGTGTGGCGGTCGCTTTGACTCGCTCGCTCAGCCATGGATGATGGATCAGCACCACGCCTTTTTTGCGCTCTCTCATCATGCAATCTCTACCAATCTTTGCTTCCAGATGCAGATGCCCTCGTCGTCTTATTACCGCGTTACAGGCTTAGGGACACTGCAGGATGTAAATTTAGAAACTAAGTACAGTGGTTGCAGAGTTCAGACTTTCAGACTGTTTGAAGTCTGAACCAGAATGCCCCGAAATTCAGAGCATCTGCGGAACAAAGTGCGTCATCACGAAGCCTGATTAAAAAAATTACCGGCCATCAAAAGGTTACTGAGCCATCTCGCCCATCGAGAGTGCCTGCCATATTCTTCCTTCCTAGGATCCATTCCTGCCACTGACTGATGAGACGCCGATCCCAATGCGAATGCACGACGACACTGGCAGAGCGGCAGGCTGTCACTGAATCTTCAGGGTTCCTCTCCAGTCAGTCAGTGTTAACCAGACAGGTTAGCTGCGTACTTAACATTTTAACCGCGATCAACTTGCATACGCTGATACACCCGACAATTTGGGCGCTGCAGTTAATCAACCTCCACCAGCCCTGCGGTTCCTTGACGTGGCCTGGCGATCATTCAGATCGTCTCCCGCCTTGTTTATTCAGTCAGACATTCAGAGGGCACGCCGGGGGCACGATGCTTTGCAATACTCTATTGCTGTTCCAAAAGTGCCTCAAGTGTGAAAGCTACTGCTACCATTGACTGTGACAGGACTTCAGGTTAGTTTTACCAGCAATTTCAAACCGTCCCTGCTTAATACATGAGACCAATCTTTAATGATCGAAGTTCAGAAATCTGAAACGTATCGGTGCAATGCCGACTTTCTGATTCTTTGGATTCAGTTTGAACTTCTGCAAAAGCATGTATGAACTGTTGTCTGAAAAAACGGCATGCAGTTACCTCCCTTGAGGCTTCCTGGCTTTGATGTAGCCATGGTTGAGTCTGATGAGGTGAAAACTGAAAACTGGAACTTTCTAGTTAATCTACCTCTGCATAGCGGTTTAGTAATTAACAACAAGAAGAACAGAAGGTTGCTATGCTTCTATGGACTGAATGTTTAGTTTAGGCGAAGAAACTTCGACCGGTAAAAGTGAGATGGATCACCAGGAACCACGAACATCTTCCCCCGATCACGTGCCTGCATCACGTGATCCAGCCACCTCCCCTGCAGAAAGGAACGTGATGTGCAGTTAAAAATTGGCGTGTTAGTCCTTGGGACCAACTAACCCCAGTCTTAGACCGAATTAAGCCAAAGGGTTTAGCAGTGCAGTCAAAGATGCAGCACGTGCCGCCCAGTGGGAAGATGCAGAAAACAATCAGCACATGAATTCCCACAGGATGCTCTGGGTGATGGTCATTAATATCTTGGTCAGTGTATGTAGCGGGTTCGGGTCATCGTGTAGCGTCCGACTCCGTTTGTCTATTTTTTTCTGAATCTTTTCGAAATTTGTCAGTTAGAAGGAAGGAAAAACAAAATCGGTGTGCATGCTGCATACTGAAGAATTGCATATTTGTACCGCATGTTTTTTTTGCCAGTGTCATCAGTTGGGGCGCGGGAGTTTCATTATAAGTATGCTATTTGGAGAAACATTTTCTTTTTGCACTACCACTATTTGTCTACTTGAAATTTGAATTTTGAAATCACGCGGCTTGCGGTTTGAATCCACCACCCGGGCCAGGAACCGACCCGGTTACCAAATAGCGCCGCTTGCTACATGCTAGTGGTATGATAGTGATTATAGTATCCGGCGCTGAAATAAAACCCGCCCAAAGCCCATGTTAACTCCCACCACCTCTCCTCGATCCTTGCTCTAATCCACACACCACCCACTACCTCCCTGAGCTCGCACACTGTCCCAGGCCCAGGAGAAACACACCACCAGTCACCAGGGGCCTGCAGCCCTCTGCACTTGTGCAGTCTGCGGATGATGATGAGTTCTTCCAGTTCCAGCAGGGTTTGTCCGGTGGCGCTGCCACTGCTGCTGGTGGCGCTCCTCCTACTGAGCTCGTGTCCAGCTGCGTGGTGCACGACGGAGCTGACGAGCGCCGCCGATGCGGGTGCCAGCGGCCGACCGGCGGCGCGGCGGCTGCTGGTGTCGCGGCCGTCGACGAGCCGGCAGAAGGCCGAGCAGGCGCAGCAGCAAATGCGGGTCGACGGCCGGAAGACGCCCTTCAAGCAGGCCGCAGCGAGCTTCGGCCGGAGGATACCCAGATCCGGCTGGAACCCCATCCAGAACAGATGAGGTACACACACACTGATTCTAGCTCATCAATTCTTTCCGATGATGGAATAGATAAAATTAGCGTGTGATCTACTGTATAATCTAAAATGCTCGATAATTCAAACCAGTGGCAAGCATCTGTCTCTCTCACTCTTTTTCACTTTCTTACACATGACCAGTAGTGCTCGTTCATGTGGGAATACTAGAGCAGGGCCAAGCTCTGCAGCCTGCAACTTCCACTGATTTCTGCATGGTGTTCCATGTTTCAGGGAATTAGCAGCGGTGAGGTCCTGGTCCTGAATGAAGCCATGGACGAACCTGACCATCGGATGGTTTGGAAGCGCGCGATCGAGGAGCTGGGAGATTGCACACCGTCCGATCGAGCTTTAGGGTCGTCGCGTCTGCTTGTGCTAGCTGCTACCTAGCTTTTGCAATTTTGTAGTGCTAGTAGTTCAATAGTTTCTTTTCTTTTCTTTTCTTAGCATTTGGTTTAGATAGTTACTGTTAGTATATGTTAATTAGCCAGTCAGATGGGCATAGCTACTAGCAGGTTATGTCAGGGTAGCTAAGCTCCTTTCCCTTCCTGTTCTTTCTTGTTCAGATGTTCTTTTATTTGTTGGTTTAGCCTGCAGCTGTAATATAAAGCTCTCGGTACATGGAAGAAGCTAGCTAGATGCTCTCTTTGTTTTCTGGTTTTTGAGTCTTGCGAATTTTGAGCATGACTGCATGAGCACCCATCATGCTCATGCATGTGTCCGCCGAATATTCTGGAGTCCAGCTCAGAATGCTGACTGGTTGAGTACTTGAGTAGGCAACGTACACACAAAGATGACGTGTTAGTGTGCTACTAATTAGTATAAAATATTTTTAGTATATTGCATATTGATGACCATGCAGAAGGAAAGTCCCGGAAAATTTTACAAGAGACACTCAATTACAAACCTTGAGTGGCAAAAAAAAAACAGTCTTCCAATTTATAAGAAGATTTCTGAAAAAAAAGACAGTAGAAAACGAGGCTATAAAAAGCAACTCAGGATCCAAATCCCGGAACACAGTGCAAGCCCAGGCCCAACTAAAAGTTTTATGTACAGGCCGCACAGAGCATGAAGGGCCCATTCTGGACCAGTTGTAGAAAGGCCCAGACTAAACAGGTGGGCTTGTGTCCGGAGCCGAACAGTTGGGCAACTGGGCTTCCTCCTCAAGTCGACCGAAGATTGGCGCTTATGGAAATGTGGCAGACCATTTATTTCCCTGATCAACTCGCACAAGATTTGCATTGCATCCAGCAGTTTGTAAAGTGATGAAGAAGTCTCTAAGAATCTGTCAAATTCAGCTCTGGCTATCAGAGATCTTTACATCTTCGGATGACTTGCCGCCGATGGTGTCCACGTTCTCGAGCCAGCTGACCACATCCTGGATCGCCGGCCGGCTGAACGGCGCGGCGTCGACGCACAGGCAGGCGAGGTCGAGCACGTAGAGCATCTGCGCCTCGTCGCCGCGGCCCCTCAGCCGGTGGTCCAGCACCTCGGCGTGCCTCCCCAGCGCCCTCATCTGCGTCACCCACCCGACCAGCTCCCACCGCTGCCGCTGCGTCGGCAGCACCTCCACGGGGCGCCTCCCCGTGAGCAGCTCCAGCAGCACGACGCCGAAGCTGTACACGTCCCCGCGCCGCGTCGCCACCCACGCCTGCCCGTACTCCGGCGGGATGTACCCCGGCGTGCCCACCAGCTCCGTCGTGACGTGGGTGCGGTCGGGGAGGATGAGCCTGGCCAGGCCGAAGTCCGCCACGCGGGCCTCGCCGGACGCGTCCAGCAGGATGTTGCTGGACTTGATGTCCCGGTGCACGATCCGCGGCATGCAGTGCTCGTGGATGTGGAGCACGCCGCGGCTGGCGCCGCGCGCGATGCGGAGCCGGTCGCGCCACCGCAGCGCGTCGGCGCCGCCGGGGCGGTCGTGGAGCCAGTCGTGGAGGCTGCCGTTCGCCATGTACGGGTACAGCAGCAGCCGCAGCCCGCCGCGGATGCAGAAGCCCTGGAGCGGGACCAGATTGTCGTGCCGCGCCGTCGCGGAGGACAGGGCCTCCACCTCCGCGCGGAACTCGCGCTCCACCAGGCACATGTCGCCGTTGAGCTTCTTCACGGCGAGCCGCGTGCCGTCCTCCAGCTCGGCCAGGTACACGAGCCCGAAGCCGCCGGACCCGATGATGCTCGCCTGGCTGAAGTTGTTGGTCGCCTTGAGGATGTCCAGGAACGTGATGCTCTTCGCCGCGTCGCCGCCGGCCTCCGACATGAACAGGATCGTCTCCTTGGAGTCGTCGCCGTTGAGCTCCGTCATGGAGTCGAACAGCGATGCGTCGGCGAATTTCCCGCCGTCGCTGACTGATCCCTTCGACTTGACCCTCTTGACGGCGATCACCACGCATCCGAGCAAGACGACGAGCGCCACCACTCCGAAGCAAACTCCAAGAACGATGGCCACCAGAACCCTTCTGCTGACTAGCTTGGACGATGAAGACTCGCCTGCGGCAAGGGGTACGGCACATGAGACGGCGATAGCCGGGCCGCAGAGTTTGGGGTTGTCCCTGAAGCTCCACGGCGGGAACGCGTCGAACTGTCCGCCCGTCGGGATCGCCCCCTCGAGGTTGTTGTACGAGACGATGAATACGGCCAGGAAATTGAGCTGGTTGAGCGCCTGCGGGATAGGCCCCGTCAAATTGTTTCGGCGAAGGATCAGAACCTGCAGCTTGGCGAGGTTGCAGAGCTCCGGCGGGATTCCGCCGGAGAGGTAGTTGCTGCTGACATCAAGCACCTGCAGCGTCACCAGCTGCCCGATCTCGCGCGGTATCGTGCCGGTGAGGTAGTTGTTGCTGAAGTTGAGCGTCGTGGCGACGCCGGACATCTGGTAGTACCCGCGGCCCTGCCTGCTCGCCGCGCCGTTGTTCGGCGTCAGGGTGAACGTGAGTGGCATGTGGCCTGGTCTGAAATCTGCCATGGCCTGCTCCGACGTCAGCAGCGGCAGCTCCGTCAGCGACGGCGGAATCTCGCCGGACAGCTGGTTGCCGGACAGGTCCACGTAGTAGAGCTTCTTCATGCTGCCGATCCAGCTCGGGATCGGGCCGGTGAGGCGGTTCTCGGCGAGATTCAAGATGTTGAGGTCCTGCAGCTTCGACAGCCACGACGGTATCTGGCCCGTCAGCTCGCAGTTCTCCATCACCAGCAGCCGGACATTCCTGACATGGTCGCCGACCCAGCCGGCGTCCGGCAGGGCCTCACCGTAGAAGTTGTACGACACGAGCAGCGCGGTGAGGTTCTCGCATCCCCGGAGGTTCCAGAACATGCCGCTGATGTTGGTGAACGAGTTTATGGTCAGCGACAGGAACTGGAGCTGGTGCAGGTCGCCGATCTCCGGCGCCACCTGCCCTCTCATCTGGTTGTTCCCCACGCGGAGCGCCTTCAACGACGTGCAGGAGTAGATGCTCGGCGGCATGGTGCCGGTGAAGTTGTTGGAGGCCACGTCGAAGACGGAGAGGTTGCCGAGGCCGGAGAAGTCAACGGCGTCGAGGTCCCCGACAAAGCTGTTCGACCGGAGGTCGAGGCACCGGAGGCCGGTCCAGTTGCTGAGCGCCGGCGGGAGCGTCCCGGTCATGTTGTTGTGCGCGAGCCGGAGCTCCTCCAGCTGCGGCAGCTGGCTGATGGACTCCGGCAACTCTCCGGTGAACGCATTGTAGCCAAGATCTAGGGCGACGAGATTGCTCAGCTTGGCGATGCGCTCGGGGTCGAGCATCCCTTGAATCTTGTTCGACGGAACCAGCAGCCGCTGCAGCGGCTTCACGTCGAAGATGTCGTCGGGGAATTCGCCGGTGAGATTGTTGCGGCCGACGTTGAGAACTCGCAACTGCGAGCAGTTGGCGAACCCCGGGGGGATGCCTCCGCCGAACGCGTTCACGGAGAGGTCAAGAACGGCAAGCGCCGGGCAGCTCACGCAGAAGGATGGGATCAAACCTTCCAGGCTGTTGTTGCTAGCGTTGAGCGAGACGAGGCTCGGCGTGTGCTCCCAGATCACGGACGGGAACTGCCCCGCCAAGAAGTTGCTCGACACGTCGAGCACCTGCAGCGGGAGCGCACGGCCGCCCGCGCCCCCGGGCGGCGGCAAGTCCGGCAACGAGCTGGAGAGGCGGTTGTAGCTGACGTCGACGACGGCGGCACTGGGCAGCGATAGCAACGCCGACGGGAACGCCCCGTCGAGGCCGTTGCCGGAGAGGTTGAGGTGCGTGAGCGCGGTGAGGTTGGCGACGGCCGGCGAGATCGTCCCGCCGAGCCCGCGGCGCGGCAGCCACACGCGCGTGACCGCGCCATCGCCGCCGCAGCTCACGCCCTCCCAGGCGCAGCAGTCCGGCGACCCTCGCCACGAGGCGGCGATGCCGTCGCCGGGCCGCGGCGAGAGATCGGCGAGGAAGGACAGCAGGGCCTCCCTCTCCTCCGCCGCGCACGCGCCGGCGCGGTCGCAAAGAAACAGCAGCGAGATTAGTAGTACCACCCCCGAGACGATGACCTGGCGATTCAGTTGCATCGGCCGCTGCCAAACCGCCATGAGATCGCTGAGTTCCAGGTGCTACGCATGGTGGTGACCAATGGGGTCACAGAACTCTCAAGTCTCTGGCGTAGTCGAGAAAGTGTGCGCAGCTCTCTTCGCTTAGTCTCGAAAAAAATAGAAGTATCGAACTGTCAATTGTTAGCTGATGCCCTCATCTAGTAAAAGAAAAATAGAATTAGTGGCTCATGCCCCCAAACTGAAATGGTCATCAACATGCAGGTCAGCTGCAGGCAGGCAGCTGAGCTGATGCTAGTGCGCTGCAAGTCATCTCGTAGGGGCAGGGTTGACTTTTGGGACTGCCCCGCCCTGGCTGAACCGTGATTGGGTGTGGAAAGGGCGGTTTATTATTCTATAACTGTCGAGGTACCAAGTTGCAATTATCTACAGCTGACAAGCTAATGGTTAGTCGGCCAGGGAGAATATTTAGAAGTGCATGTCGGACTATGCTGGAGTGGTAATGCTTTGGGTTCATCGATGTCACTAGCCTTACGTGTCGTGATGGCAACTGCAGGATGGGTTTTGTAGGGATATTGTTCTTTTTTTTTTGTTGCCGTCCGGGTCCTCGGCGAATGGGCGTGAAGTTTCTTCTATAATCTGGCGGATGAATATCGTAACTGAAAACGCTAGAAGTAAAAAACTTGAGTTTTTAAATTATTTCTATGGCATGGATTCAGCACTACAATTGTGAGTCTACAACGAACACAGTACTTACTGCTTTTCATTCTATTTGGTGATGAATTGTTTATTTTGTGAACATGATAATATGAAGTTCTAACTAGCACGGCGGTTCGCGCGGTTAGATGTCTAGCATGTGGTTCAACCCTAGTGCAACTTTAGCCAGGAGTAAAATTTTCACTTTGGCCCTGTTTGGTTCCCGCAAACTGACTAAAGTTTGGGGACTAAAGTTCCAAACAAAGTGACTAAAAATATTTTAATCCCATTAGCTCTTAAAGAGTAGTTAAAAAGAGCTAAAAGGAGAAGTTGAGAGAGCTTGCCCTTCATTTTAATCATTTAATTTGAAACTTTAGTCACTTTTAATCAATTGATCCAAACAGAGGGTGATTAAAATTTAGTCACTGCTTTCCGTCACTTACTTTTACTTTTAGTCACTTGATCCAGGCCCTTGTCTCACTCCCGTGCACCTCTCTCAAATCAATAGTTTAGAGTTCCATGTCACTACCTACAAAACAGTTCTTGTACCATCACCGATTTGCGAGCTAGGTCTTACTCTGTTGCCTGGCAACCTCAAGATACTATTTATTTCCGGTGCTGGAAGGAGAGAAAAATATATCGATGTGAGGTAGACGAACTTTTTTCCAAGAGAAATATCGTATATGAACAATGAAATGCACATTGGGTTCGTGTCTATTTGGGACAAGGATCATGGATGCAAGATTGGATATTATTAGGAACTCAGGGAGGGTCCTTTTCTTCCCAAGAAATAACAAAATACACCTTAGTTTTTTCTATTTGGATGGTGACTAGGTATTGATGTGCAATTGGCTATTATAATTTACTAGCAAATATACCCATGCGGCCATGCGTTGCTACGGGTGAAAACTACTTGTATTAACTATTAAATATAAAGACATAAAAATTCTCAAAGATTTCTATTAGTTTAAAGATTTCATTTATAAGATTAAATGTGAACCTTTCTAGCTAATAACAAAATGTTAATTGTTTAGTTTTTAATAAAAAATGTGATATAAATTTCATAGCACCTTTTTCAAGTTTTTTCTAGGTTTATTCAAGATTTTTTGGACTTTATTTGCGTGCGGTTTAAACTCAAACCTAGTTCATAATAATCAAAACTATCATTCCTATATAAACAATCGAAAGAAATTCCCTTCTGATATTAAACATTGAGTCCCTTATCAATTAAAGTCCGAAAGTCCGAACTTGCTCTTTTGGGTATAGTTGAAAGTCAATACTCAATGCTGACTACCGAAACCTAGACCTTTCTATTTGAGCAATCGTCAATTTCAATTTTGGACCATCTATTTATCCTATTCAGGTACAAATTAAATATAAACAACGCAAATGAACATAATTTTGTTGGTTCTCTGAATGAATTTCTTTCTAATTATTAATTGGATTCTACAAATAGTCTAAATCATTTGCACCAAATTTTATGAGCTTAATTTATTTTTAGACCAAATTTAGGCCCATCCAACGTGAATCTAATCTAAGTATAACTAAGTTATAACCGATCCGTTCAGTTTCCTTCCTGCCGCCGTCGCCACACTAGGTATGTTTGGATCACCCGACTAAATTTTACTTTATATCACATCGGATGTTTGGACACTTATTAGTAATACTAAATATATATTAATTAGAAAATTAATTGCATAGATAAATGCTGATAAACGCTAATTCGCTAATTCGCGAGATGAATTTATTAAATCTAATTAGTCCATGATACAATCATATTATACTACAATAAACTTATGCTAATGATGGATTAATTAGACTTAGTAGATTCGGGACCCGCTTGCTCCGCCGCTGCTAGCGTGCGGGCGCTCCGGCGCGGGGAATCTCCAGCACTGGGCCGCATCTCCGCTGCTCCGGCCGTAGCTCCAGCACCAGGCACTCAAATTATTGGAATATTTGGGCCCGTTAGTGCAAAGGCCCACAATTTAAATTCAAATAATTCCAATAAAATCTCAAAGGCACATTAGTGTAAAGGTGCATGGCAACAAGTTAGTCCCACCTACTAGTAGAGGTGGAGAAAAACTAACTTAAATAGTTGGATGCTCTCTATGCTCTTTCAAGTGTGGGTGAGAGGAAGAAGGAAGAACACGCGCGCTCGCTTGCCTTGCCTCGCCGGGTTGGGCGCGCAACGTGTAACGTGCGACGTCCGCCAAAATCCGGTCCAATCCTTGTGGGCATGTGGCTTCCTTTTGCAGATTTATTTTGCCACTTCGAATCTGTTACGGATTTCACGCGTGGAATTTTAGGACTCGGGCGAAGGGCGCGGGTGTGCAACGTGCGCGTGAATGGTCCGCCAAAATCTGGTCCAATCCTTGCGGGCACGCGGCTTCCTTTTGCAGATTTATTTTGCCACTTCGAGTCTGTTACGAATTTCACGCGCGGAATTTTGAGACTCGTAACTGACTTAGATTTTTGGGATGCCAAAAAACCCTAGCGGTTCTTTCTTATAAATACGCGCGGGTGCCAAGAAAAAAATATACAGAAGATGCACAACACGTCTCAACGTGCCTGCTGCGCCGCCGCGTACGCTACTTCATCCCATTCGTCGGCGTGCACCGGTGATCGTGAGAGCAGGTCTCGTCCTCAGCGATACTGCACCGGGAGAGAGCGAATAAGGTTTTTAGAAAGCGCTCTGCGCGACTGCTCGAACGCTTCCACATCACCGTTCTCTACGTCCTCGTCACCATGGCTCGTCTTCCTCCTCGTCAGTGGGGCGCCACTCGGCATCTTCAAACGCGCGGAGGTGCTGATCCTCTCCGTCATCTTCTTTACCCGATTATTCCGGTCCGACAAAAAACGTACGGTTTTCTGTTCCTAACCTAGTATGATCTAGTTAGGGTTGATTTTGCAACTGCAATATTATTCTTAAATCACTTGATTGTACCTAATTTTCGTCGTGATCATAATTTATCTTCAGATTAATTTAAAACCGAAACTCTTATTTTTCCCTCGCAAATCCCCTTCCCCTTCGCAACACACGCGAACGCAAGCTCCCAAGAACGCAGCCCCCGTGGAATTTGGTCATGGAGACTCGTAGACGAAGCAGAGAAAACCAGAAAAATCGAAGAGCAAGAAGCAGGAAGCCATGGCGTTCCTCCTTCACAAGCTCACCACGCCGTCCTGCAAGTTGCCCCCGAGCCCCCTCCTCAAGCCCCAGCTCGCCCTGCCAGGCCACGGCCGCGGCAAGATCCACGGCTCCGGGTCCAGCGCGGCACAGGCCGCAGCCCCGGGCCACCGCCGGGGGAGCTGCCCCGGCCGCGCGTGGCTGCACCGCGGCCCCGCGGGAGAGCTGCCTCGGCCGGCCGAGACCCCTCCGCCGTCGCGCGGGGCCTGCGGATGCTGGAGCTGCGGCGCGTCCGAAAACGCGTGTTCTTCTTGGTTTCGGATCCAGCGACCGGTTCGCACGATTTTGACACGGAACGACGGACAGTCAACGATACCGCAGAAACGTCCGCTCTTTTAAAAACAGATAAAGATAAAGATAAAAATAAATATGGGTTGGTTAAAGGAGAGGTGGTAGATGATAAGTGGTTTATAGGAAGAGTATGCAAACCGAGCTAACATCACTTGCAGTACGAGGTCGTGTGGTTTCTCATTCTTATTTATAAAAATTTTGCATGTTCTTGTACATTCAATTTTTTTTGTTTATTGTCAGAATCGAAATTTTCGGTTTATAAATTCCCTGTAATTTTTGCAAAGTACCGGTGCCATACTGAAGTAAAGTCCGAATCACTATTCCAGTTTCTGAATGAATCCAGCGGCACGCGCGTACCGCCAGAGCAGGGGCTCGAGTGCTCGACCGTCACTCCCGCCATACCGTTCGATCAATCCACCGCATTGGAATCCAAATCAAGCAGCCAGATTTGTTGGTCCACACTATGACAACGACTCAACCGCCCGTTCCGTCCGAACCAAGATTCACCGCCGGGCCGCCGCTCATGCTCCACCGGCGGCCGCTGGTCGGGCCGCAACTCGCGAGCGGGCCGGGGACGGAGACGCACGGCACGTGTACCGGCTCCACTCGGCGGCACGCAGGGCTGAAGAGTCGCGGAATGGAGGGAAGCGAGGCCACGGGGTACAGTCGATGGCGGCGGCTGGGCGTTCGCAGCTCCGGCTGCCGACGCTGGCAGCGAGCGCAACATCAAACGCCTCGAGCCTGCGTGGTAAAACATCGAGTTTTTTTTTAAATAATCCTAGAGTGCATTCCGAACACCCTTGTTGTTGTATGATTTTTGTTTTTGGGAAATTTTTGGTGGATTCAACAACTGAAGATTTAACACTACAGGCGTTTAGCCGTTTAAGAATAACCAATTCTGTATAGGTACCTGTACATTGCTAGCTAGGTTATGTACTGCAGTACTGTTAATCCTAGCTTTACAGCAGTAGGCAGCAGATCCTGAAAATTGTATTACATATTTGATTTGAGAACCTCATTTCAGCTCGCCAATCTCTTGGGGAACTCTGCCTGTGAAACTGTTGTTGCGTAGATTCGACACATCGGGGAAAGCATTCAGCACACAGTATTGGTGTATTTCTGTCCAAAATTCAAGTACTCAAGGAACTTTGTGTCCAACTTGGCGCCATTCTTCTCAATCTTGGATTGTAGCATTGTAATATCCATCAATGCGGTTGGGATATCTCCAGAAAGAAGAGAAGCTGAGATGATGCTAGTGCGCTGCAAGTCTGTAGCATTCTTCTCAGTCTGTTACTTGATATGTCAAGAAAGAAGAGAAGCTGCAAATTGTTAATCCAGAATGTTATTGGGTCCAGTAAGTTGATTGATCGATAGATCTAATTCTCCAACTTTGTGAGCTTTGGTGGCCAAAAAGAGGGATTTTTCCAATCAACGGGCTTTGATAGCCCGGTGAGATTGCCGAGAGGTGGCTTTAGAAGGCAGCTAGACATCCGTGTGAGACCGTGACCATACCATCACTGCTGCAGACCATGTCACGTTGAGGTTAGCATTGCCATCCAGCTAGAGCCCATCTTGGTCTTATCTTGCTTTATACAGGAGCTGGAGAGAGAGGCGAAGGAGAGAAGCACAAAGGCAAGGAAACTGAGAGGCACAGGAAATATAGTGTTGCTGCTGCATGGCAAATTGAGTGTCTGCATGATTATCTCATGAAACCCACCTCTGCTAGGATGCTCCATTTGGGCTCTGATTGGCAACATAGTCAGTAATGTTCAAGGCATGGCATAGTCAGTACTGCTACCGCCTCTGAAGTGGAACTAGGTTCTCAGTGTGATCATTGTATACCAATCTTGCAATCAGGAAGCATGCTAGCAGCGCAAGAGCAGAAAGTCCTCCAAAAATGACCCCAAAGATAATAGGAAGACGCGAGCTGTGCTGTCGTGAGCTGAACGTTTGATCTCTTGGTGTGGTGCCGCAGTGTTTGCTGAGTACGTCACCACACAGATTAGGATTCCCAATATAGCTAGAATTTGAAAACGTATCAAACTGTCCTCCAGTTGGAACTGGACCTTCAAGTTCATTGTAAGAAACATTGAAGGTAGAAAGGAAATGCAGTTCACTCAGTGTGGATGGGAATGCACCTGTGAGCTGGTTGTTTGAGAAGTCCAGAACTTGCAGGCTTGTGAGGTTGCAGATTTCTTGCGGTATTTCTCCGGATAAGCTGTTGGAGCTAAAATTTAGGTACATGAGCATTTTCATTTGACCAATCTCAGGGGGGATAGTGCCAGTGAATTTGTTGTTGCCTAGATGCAACGCGGCTGGGAAAGCACCGAGCAAGCGGTATTGACGTGATGGTGTCCAGTATATAGGTAACTCCAGGAACTCTGGATCCAACTTTTCAGCATTCATCTCCGCTTGTAGCATGGTCATCTTCATCAATGCAGTTGGGATGTCCCCTAAAAGTCTGTTGCTTGATATGTCCAGAAAGAAGAGGAAGTGTAGTCTGCTAATCCAGGATGGTATTGATCCAGTGAGTTGATTGCTGGATAAATCTAGTATTTTCAACTTTGTGAGCTTCGACAGCCAAAGAGGGATCTGCCCGACCAACGCGCAAGTATCTATGCTTAGTACCTCAAGATTCTGAAAGCCATCAATTGATTTAACCTGTGGCATGATTTCTCCCTTGAAGTTGGAGCCCATAAGTAGAGTGGTAAGGTTCTTGCACCTCCGGAGAGTCTGTATCACATCTTCTATATTTGTTACGGAATTATTTGTAAGTGAAAGGAAGGAGAGGGACCTAAGGTTTCCTATTTTTGATGAGAACTGGCCATGAAAGTTGTTGTAAGCCAGCCGCAATGCAATTAGATTGTTGCACGAATAGATGCTTTCAGGAATTGTACCAGTGAAGTAGTTCATTGAAAAATCAGCTATGCTTAGATCCAATAGGGTGAAGTTGACTTTGCTAAGATCTCCAGTAAAACTGTTGTTTCTGAGGCTGATGTACCTGAGATTTGTGCAGTTACCTATGGTTAGCGGAAGCTCACCAGACATGTTGTTGTTGCCCAAGTGCAGCTCCTCCAATCTTCTCAACTGGCCTATAGAATCTGGGACTTCTCCACTGAGCCCATTCGATCCAAGATCAAGGACAGTCAAATTGCTGAGTTTGACTACTTGGGAACCATCAAGAACTCCATGCAAGCCATTGTTAGGAAAAGAGAGCTGTTCCAATGAGGTAGCCCTGAAGAGTTCATGAGGAAGGATCCCACTAAGGTTGTTGTGGCCAGCCTTCAACACTCTCAACATGGAGCAATCGTCAAGTCCCTGAGGTATATTGCTGCTGAATTGGTTGCGGCTAAGGTCAAGCTCAGTGAAGGATGGGGAGACACAGATTGAAGCCGGTATCTGTCCTGTAAATCTGTTGTTGCTTGCATTAACCGCAACAAGGTTCTTCATGGCTCCCCATGTTTTGGATGGAAACTGCCCTGTAAAGAAGTTGCTCGAAATATTCAGTACCTGGAGAGGAGGACCAGGATTTAAAGATTGTAGATCCTGTAGGGAACCTTCCAGTTGGTTGAAGCTGACATCAAGGACGACAATGGTGCTGTGCAACACCAATTCCTTTGGTAGACTGCCATGGAGAGAATTATGGGAGAGGTTGAGGTTCATTAACCCGGATAGATTGCCAAGGGATGGCGAGATGCGCCCTGTAAGGCCTTTAGAAGTTAGTGAGATACCCATGACCGTGTTGTCACCTCTGCAGGTAACACCTTCCCACGCGCAGCAGTCAGTACCATGCACCCATGACATGTTAAGACCGCTATTGCCGCCATGTGAGAGCTGGGCAAGGAAGTCTAGTAGGAAGCGCTGCTCCTCCTCCGTGCAGGAACTGTTGGGTGAGGCAAAGGTTAGGAGCAGCAGAACAACAAGACCAAGGAAAGTCATGTTGAATTTTTGTTGGTGCTGAAGCATTGGAAATGGAGAGAAGACATGGTTCTCGTGAATCTGGACTGAGTAGTTCAGTGGTTATATAGACCTAAAGATCTCAACAGAAAGAAGGAAAAGAAACTTTCAGATTATGCAAATTGCATAATTTTAAGTTTACTCTAGAGTTTACAAACCGGTTGTTACGTGGGCTGCAAATAACAAAATCAGGAGAGCCAACCAGTTGCAAGCACTATGACTCGGTCGCAACCACAATAATAGATTAATAGCTATAAAATTGAAGTGAAGTTGCTGGGTAAGTACGGTCAGAATATATATTGAAGACTGCCTATGACATTCCAGTACAAGTCTTCTCAGTATAGAATGAATATCAAAAAGCTAAGTTTTGATTATATTTTTGGAAACACAGTAAGGTGAGACCCACGCAAACTTGGGGAGGAAGTTCAGCAGTGAGTTGTTGCTGTTACGAGGTCACGAGGACGACTGGACGAGAATGACTATTCCTCCCAGTGTTTTCATGGAATGGTTGCCATGATAATTGGACTCAAATGACTGGTAGTGGTCTACAGCGATTAGACATGTGTTGGGTAACGAAGGGGCAACAGAATACAACGCATTCTAAGGGCCTGTTTGGATCCGGAGGCTAAGTTTTAATCCAGATCACATCGGACATTTGAATACTAACCAGAGGGATTAAATATAACCTAACTGTAAAATCAATTGCATAAGTAGAGACTAATTCGCGAGATGAATCTATTAAGCCTAATTAATCCATCATTAGCACATGTTCACTGTAACACAACATTGTCAAATCATAGACTAATTAGGCTTAATAGATTCATCTCGTGAATTATCTTCTATTTATGCAATAGATTTTATAATTAGTCTATATTTAATACTTATAATTGGTAAATACGACGGGACTGAAGTTTAGTCCCAAGAAATCAAACATGCCCTAAGCCTACCTAAACGTTTAGAACCAAAAGAACAAAGGTTTACGGAAAAAAAGACACTAAGCCAGCACGTGCTTCTGAGGTTTGACCATACAAAGGCTAATGGCCAAGTAATCTCACACGTTGTTCAATCCTTTAAGCTAAAATATGGAAGGGTAAGACAAGCTTTGACCATTTAATATGATCATATCTTTCTAATTCTCCCCTCATTTTACTGCTGGTGGTATGTGTTATCAGTGGAGTGATAACAGATCATGGCTCTAATACATTTTTCATAATCCAATTTAATCTAATATATTTTAAAATTGTATAAGATTAGACCTCGATCCTTTTAGAATCCCATCCTTAGATTATCTAGGCTAAAATTTAAATTTTTTTACCACCCCTAGTTACGAAGGGAGGTCAAATCAGGGCGGAGCTAGAAAGGCCACCCAATCCGGGTTAACCAATGGACAAGTGCTAAATTGATTAAAATTATACTAAATACTATTGCTTTAGGCGTAATTAATATAAAAATTTATATAGAATAAATTAAGCTGGACATGTGCTGCAGCATTCCTAACACGGGCTGGCTCCGCTCCGAGGCCTGCTGCAAGTAAGGCGCGCGACTGGCATCCTGGTTGTCACATAAGCGGCGTCGTTATTTCGGCGAGGGCACACTCAATGGAACAACAGTAGTTACTTTTGGGAATCTTGCACATCATCCATATCCAGGTAAATAAAAAATTTAAAACAAAATTTCCGTAGAAACAAAAATTCATAGAGATCTTTAAGACTATATGATTATGTATGGATGATTGTGGATCAATTTAGTTGTGAAGCTAGAACAACTGGAATCTGGAAGTCTGGAATAATTGTTCTAGCTTTATAATTAAATTGTTCCCTTCACGCTCAAAATATTTAATCTTCACAATCCAAGGGACTATTTGGATCCAGAGACTAATTTTTATCCGGATCACATCGAATGAGCTAACTATAAAACTAATTACATAAATGGAGACTAATTCACAAGATGAATCTATTAAATCTAATTAACCCATCATTAGCACATGATTACTGTAGCATAACATTGCCAAATTATGGACTAATTAGATTTAGTGGATTCATCTCGCGAATTAGCCTCCATTTATACAATTAATTTTATAATTAGTCTAGATTTAGTACTTCTAATTGGTGTCCAAACATCCGATGTGACGGGGACTAAAGCTTAGTCCGGGAATCCAAACAACCCCCTAATTGTTCTGACTCCACAATCAAGTTATCCTCCTTCATCATCAAATTGTTCCTCCTTCACAATCAAAATGTTCTCCTCTCAACCAAATTGTTCTACCCTCGTAATAAAATTGTTCCAATTAAAAGAATACCCAAACATATTCAACTGTGGTATATAGTTTTAAAAATCTTGTCGTAACAAATACGATGATGTAATCGGGATTTTATTAGGATGTTTGGTTTGGAAAATACAGCATTTTTTATTTCGTATTTTGTTTGCACAAACTCCGACGTCATCACCTGTTGTTGCTCTGGATGCTAGGCCATCAAATGCAAAAACTGCGGCTGGGGAAAAGAACAGATAAGTCCACAGCACTACAGCAGAGCGCTCTGCAACGTAGCCGCTCGCAGTCGCGCGCCACTGCGAACATTGGCATCCGCCCCTGGGTCAAATCATACACAACCCCTACGACAAATTTACCAACTTTGCAGATAAAATAAGAATTACTCTAGAATTTTACAAGAAGAAAATACAACTAACATTTCCATTTTCGAATGTTGAAATGCCACTAGTCTCTTCTTCATTTAAGTTGTGTTTAGCTAACCCCAAACTTTTTCATAGCTCCAGATGCATTTTCATGTTGTTCCTTGCCAACATACATCCAAGTCACCTCAGCTCCTGAACAATAGTTTGCAATGTCTCTCCAGGCTTCCCTTCCATTAATACTTTAACAGTGCACGGATTGAAGTTTCTGTTAATGCATAAAACTGATACCATCTCTTCAGAGAGCAGCATTGTATCATTCCACGCATTTCCACTCATACTGCTTTTCTCCAAATAGGGCAAATGGTACAGAGTAAACTTTGGCTTCATCGATATCTTTCTTTTTTTGGTTGGCGCCAATATGTCCTCATTTTTGGTGTCCCAACTACCTTTCTCATCGTTTGACCTGTATTCTATGTCACTCTCAGTCAGAGGACTAATTCATCCTGTCCCTACTCCGATGGTATCCAACTTTCAACCATCAAGGTATCACCTAGAAAGAAATGTAAATTATCCCTCCAATAATTCCAACAATTAAATGGTAAACAATTGGAGTGGAGTGGCAACCCAACAAGGCAGCCACTACTGCAAATCTGGACCTCTGCAGCAGAGAGCCAGAGACACAGTAGGGAAATACTATTGCAGATCTCTTGATCGAAGCAATGGATGCTACTCCAGCGATGTTGGCGGCTGCAGTTGCAGTCCTCGCCGTTGTTGCATCGCTCCCAGTACTGCGGCGCCTCCTCTCTGCAAGCGCCGGCGGCAAGAAGACGAAGCCCCCACTGCCACCCGGTCCATTTGGTATACCTTTCATCGGGCAGACGCTCAGCCTGGTCCGCGCCCTCCGCGCCAACACCGCCGACGACTGGCTCCGGCGCTGCGTCGCCGCATACGGCCCCGTGTCGCGGCTTTCCCTCTTCGGCTGCGCGACGGCCTTCCTCGTCGGCCCCGCCGCCAACAAGTTCATCTTCGCCAGCGCCGCGGTGACCGCCAAAACCCCGGAGTCTTTGGCCCGGATGGTCGGCCGCCGGACGATCAGGGAGGTGGTCGGCGACGAGCACCGCCGCGTCAGGGCCATGATGGTGCAGTTCCTCAGGGTGGATGCCGTCAAGAGGTACGTCGCCAGCATGGACGACGAGGTCCGGCGCCACCTCGACGCGGAGTGGCGCGGCCGGGGCACCGTGGCCGTGATGCCGTCCATGAAGCTGCTCACGTTCGACGTCATGTGCACCGCCATCTTCGGCCTCGGGAGGGACGCCGCCCGGCTGGAGCTCTGGACGGAGTTCCAGCAGCTGGTGAGGGGCATCTGGGCGGTCCCGGTCAACCTGCCCTTCACCACCTACAGCCGGTGCCTCGCCGCGAGCTGGCGCGGGCGGCACGCCGTTGCTGGGGTCATCCAGGAGAGGAGGGCCAAGCTGGAGCGCGGGGATTGCTCGCCGACCAGCGACGTGGTCACCCACATGCTCGCGGAGGGCCTACCTGACGAGGAGATCATCGACAACGTCATGTTTCTCATGGTCTCGGCGCACGACACCACCGCCGCCCTCCTCACCTTCCTCATCCGGCAGCTCGAGGCCGACAAGGATGCCTACGACAAAGTTGTCCAGGGTAACTAGCTTTGCGTTCTTGATCATAATTTAGCGATACCGCAATAGCATAAATTTTGATGGGTTTGTCCGAATCCATGGACGATGGGATTCTATCAGAGCAAGAAGAGATCGCGCGGAGCAAGGCGCCCGGGGAGGCTCTGTCGTGGGACGACCTCGTCAGGATGCGGTACACCTGGGCGGCGGCGATGGAGACGCTGCGGATGGTCCCTCCGGTATTCAGCACGATGAGGAAGACGGTGGCCGACGTCCAGTACGGCGGCTACCTCATCCCAAAGGGTGGCAGGTGATCCACGCCGCCAACATGACGCAGTGGGACCCAGCCATCTTCCCGGAGCCCGGCAGGTTCGACCCGGCGCGGTTCGAGAACCCGTCGGCGGTGACGCCCTTCGCCTTCGTGCCGTTCGGCGGCGTCGCGCGCGTCTGCCCCGGGAACGAGTTCGCCAGGGTGGAGACGCTGGTGGCCGTGCATTACATCGTGACGCGCTTCAGGTGGAAGCTCGCCGCCGGTTGCGACCGCAGCTTCTCCAGGTTCCCGCTGCCGTACCCGTCCCAGGGCCTCCTCATCGACATCGAGCCTATTCAGAAATGAATGCTCGATTGCATCCGATTCAGCTCGAGGAATCCCTGCTTGCTGAAGCAGGAAGCGCCTTGAGAAAGTTCAGTAACAGCTGTTAGTTCAGTTCAGTTGGCTTGGTGTGCAGGTTTACTGGCTGTAAATTTGCAGCATAATTTTGTGTTGCTTGTCAGTAATTTTTTTTTGAAGCAACAGGAGGGGGTTGCTCCCCTACTGATTAGAAATATATTGAAAGCAAGTAAAAGAGTTTTACAGCAAAAGTCCTAGGAGACAAAGAACGAAATGAAGAAAATCTGAACTACTATCCAAAAAGGGCTATCCATTCTTCTAACAGAGATTATGCTCGGCTTTTACTCTGCAAAAGCAACACGAGCTCCTTCTTGAAGACCATACGACAGTTGCTTGTAGATGGCTGTAAACCTTGGAAGATGAGATCATCCCTTGAGATCCAAATGCCCCAACACATAAGAATCACAATGTTCATGAAAAGTGGGGTGTGTAACTGTAATTTGAAGCTGTCGACCGCTTCAAACTGTTAAAACTTAGGGATCGACTAAGTGCTAGATAGCTCGGTGATTAGCTAAACAATGATGGCACTTAGGACTAACCGAGAGCGAAACAGAGAGAGGGAGAGAGAGAGAGATATGGCGTACCTCCGGTTGATGAGCCGGATTCGCCATTGTTGGCCATGGTGGAGATGAAGCCGAGCCGGAGTCGAGGTTGAGGATGAGATTGCGGCGGCGATGCGGTTCAGAGGCGGCGGTGCTTCCCGTCGCCTCAGCGCCCCTTAGATCGGATTGGGCTAGGGTTTTTTTTGGTGGGGCTACAGGCGACGCGGTGAATCTCGTACTTCGTGCCCCGGCCCCCCACCTCTTGCTTTTATTTGGCGCTGCGCGACGGGGGCCCACATGCCATTGGCTTGGCTGTACGCCCCCGATCAGGGCGCGTAACGGACTCCGGATCGGTCGTTGGACCGATCCGGGATGAGATCAAACTAACATTCTCCCCTTTGATCTCAACTTACTTACTCACTTCTTACATCCGATTTCATTCAGATCAGTGCATCAAGCATGCCTCGTTTCAACAGTTATTACTGTTGGATTAACAGCCACAACATACTTTTCTGTTTGAAACAGAACCTTACTTTTGAACCTTACTGTCCAGCAATCATAGGCTTTCCCGTAAACCCATACCGGCTAAGTGTTCTCTGAACACATTGGGTGGTAAGCCTTTTGTGAGCGGATCCGCTAACATCTTCTTTGTGCTCAAATACTCAAGACTGATTGTATGATCCTGTATTTGCTCTTTAACAACATAAAACTTTATGTCAATATGTTTGGCAGCTTCACTTGTTTTTGTGAGCGTAAAATACTGCAGGCTCATTGTCGCAGAACATCTTTAGTGGTTTTTCTATGCTGTCAACCACTCTTAATTCGGGTATGAATTTCTTTAGCCATTTAACCTGCCCCGATGCCTCGTAACAAGCTATGAATTCTGCATACATCGAAGATGATGCAGTGACTATCTGTTTGGAGCTTTTCCACGATATAGCTCCACCTGCGAGAGTGAACACATAGCCTGACGTGGATTTTCTGTCATCCTTATCTCCCGCGAAGTCTGAGTCTGAATAACCCTCTATCACTAGGGATTTAGATCTCCTGTATGTTAGTATGAGGTCTTTCGTTCCTTGCACATAACGTAAGGCTTTCTTAACCATTTTCCAGTGTTCTATCCCTGGATTACTCTGAAATCGCCAAGTACCCCGGTGACAAATGCTAAGTCAGGGCGCGTACATACTTGAGCATACTGTAGGCTTCCGACAGCTGAAGCATGTGGTACCATTTTCATCTGATCGATTTCATACTGATTTCTGGGACACTGAAATTTCCCATAACTATCACCCTTGACTGTAGGAGCAGGTGTTGGCTTACTCGCATACATACCGTACTTCTTTAGTACCTTTTCTAGGTATGCTTTCTGCGATAATCCTAAAACCCCCTTGCTTCTTTCTCGGTGAATCTCAATTCCTAAAACGAATGAGGCTTCACCTAAATCTTTCATATCGAACTTTGAGGACAAGAATTTCTTTGTCTCCAATAGTAGATCAATATCACTGCTAGCAAGCAGAATATCATCCACATACAGAATAAGGAAAACAAATTTTCCATTCTTAAACTTTGCGTAAATGCAGTTGTCCTCCTCATTTTCTTTGAAACCAAACTTTCTTACGGTTTCATCGAATTTCAAATACCACTGTCTGGAGGCTTGTTTTAATCCATAAATGGATTTCTTTAGATGATATCCCATCTTTTCTTTTCCTTCCACGACAAAACCTTTTGGCTGTGCCATGTAAACATTCTCATAAAGGTCCTCGTTGAGGAACGCCGTCTTTACATCCATCTGATGTAATTCTAAATTATAATGTGCCACTAACGCCATTATAATTCTGAAGGAATCCTTGCATGAAACAGGTGAAAATGTTTCATTATAATCTATCCCTTCTCTTTGTGTGAAACCTTTCGCCACAAGTCGCGCTTTATATCTTTCTATATTCCCTTTTGAGTCACATTTTATCTTGTAGACCCATTTACAGCCTACTTTTTTGGCTCCTTTAGGAATTTGTTCTAGATCCCAAACATCGTTGGTACTCATCGATTTCATTTCATCTTTCATGGCTTCCAACCATTCAGATGAATGAACGCTTCTCATGGCTTCTTCAAATGAAGTGGGGTCACCCTCCATCTGAATTTCCTCGCTATTATAGATTTCATAATCGTTCGAAATAGCGGGCTTTCTTATTCTTTGAGACCTTCTCGGTGCCTCAGCTATCGGCACCTCTTCTACCTGGGGCTGCTGTTGCTCCCCCTCATGTGCGGCTATCGGTTCTGTCGGATCCTGAAGGACAGGTTCCTGATTTTGACTCGTCGCCGCAGCTGGAGAACTAACAATAAGTGCTGACACCGTAGGTGAAGCAGCAACAGGCAACACAAAAAATAGATCCTGGATCATCGGAGTAGGTACAAAAACCTGCTTCTCCTCAAGGTCAATCTTTCGAGCTACCATGCTCCCCTTCATCATCTGATCCTCCAAAAAGACAGCGTGTCTCGTTTCTACGAACTTTGTATTTCCATTAGGACAGTAGAAATGATAACCCTTCGACTTTTCTGGATAGCGAATAAAATAGCAACTTACTGTCTTAGGGTCTAACTTCCAATACTTGGATTAAATACTTTCGCCTCAGCTGGACAGCCCCACACATGTAAATAATTTAGTGTGGGTTTTCTCCCTGTCCATAACTCATATGGTGTTTTAAGCACCGACTTACTCGGTACGCGATTAAGAATATGAACAGCGGTTTTTAACGCCTCCATCCATAAATTAATCGGTAACGTGGAGTAGCTTAGTATACTTCTCACCATATCCATTAAGGTACGGTTACATCTTTCAGCGACTCCATTTTGCTGAGGCTAAAACCTTGCAAAGGGTCCAGGAATTTGGCCATACGGGGTGTGTCGACCGTAGTACTCACCTCCACGGTCAGATCTTACTACTTTTATCTTAAGATTTTGCTGATTTTCTACTTCAGCCTTAAAAATCTTGAATTTATCTAACGCTTTTGATCTTTCTTTAATTGGATAAATATAGTCATAACGCGAATAATCATCTATAAACGTTATAAACCAATCATAACCATCTACAGACTTTATGGGAAATGGACCACAGATATCTGTGTGCACTATCTCCAAAATCCCTGAACTGCGTTTGGCTCCTTTCTTTATTTTCTTAATGTACTTTCCTTTAACGCAATCGATGCAATGTTCTTCATCTAAAAAATCTAACGGATGGAGAATATTTTCTTTAATTAATCTCTCAATTCTCCTCCTCGAAATATGGCCTAAACGACAGTGCCATAATTTCGCTGAATTTTCGTTATCGCATCGTTTGCGCTTATTGCTTGCGTCGTTAGTCGTACGTTCAATACTCGTAGTATTGCTAACAGAATTCACAGTCTCATGCATAGGCAACATATAAAGTTTGTCTTGTCGGATGGCAAGACCAACACACTGATTATTAAATTGAATCTCACATTGTTCTTTGCCTAAATGGCAATCATAACCATCATCTGCCAAACATGATACTGAAATTAAATTTCTAGATAAAGAGGGTACATAAAGAATATTATGCAACTGGAGTCTAAAGCCATTCTCTAATTCTAATGTGAGTTGACAAACTGCTTCAACGTCGGCTCTAACTCCATTGGCGACTTTCAGCCATCTATCCCCTCTTTGCAGCATCGTCCTTGTACTTATACCCTGCAAAGAATTAGCAACATGAACAGTTGCACCTGAGTCAATCCACCAAGTAGATTTAGAATAACTTACGTACAGGGTCTCATCTATAAATGTGATAACATTCTCACCTTTCTTAATTAAATGCTTTAGAAAGTCTGGGCAGTCTTTCTTGTAGTGTCCTGTCTTGTGACACCACATGCATTGATCTTTCTCAATGTGCGGTTGATCTTTCTTTGCACCCTTGCCTGGGTGAGTCGAAGAAGAAGAAGAAGTGGAACCTCGTCTGAACTGAGGTTTCCCTTGTGCCCTCGTGTATTTATCAGAAGAGTTGTTTCTGTTGTTGCGCCTAACATAGTTGAGCGTGTCACCATGCGAGGCCTTAAGTCTTTCCTCTTCTTGCACGCACATCGCGATGAGCTTCTCTAGGTCCCATGTCTCTGGGCTGATGTTGTAGTTAACAACAAAGGTTTCAAACTCTTTTGGCAGGGAAGCCAGAACCAAATGGACAACGAAAGCATGAGGAAGCTCCATGTCCATAGGTTTGAGCTTAGATGCCATGTTGCTCATCTTCAGTATGTGCTCTCTCACACCACCGCCAGTGTACTTGTCATTTACTAACCTCTGAATCAGAGTTTGCGCATAAGCTTTTGAAGAGCCAACAAATTGACTCTCAACTTTCTTCAAGTACTCAACTGCGGTGGCGCAATCTGGGATTGCTCCCCTGATACTGTCTATAATGGAACTCTTGATGACCATCAAGCACTTTCTGTTGGAAGAGTTCCATTTTGCTCTCTCAAAATCATACTTCATTTGAACATTTGCATGTTCTCTCTAGCGAGCTTGCCAAGCGGCAGAGCTCTCATCCGGGTCCCTCACTAGTTCCCCGGGACTAACGGGACACGGTGAGGTGATAGCTAAGTCAATATCTGACAATGCGAGAGCCACTTCTAGCTTCTGTGCCCATATCCCGTAGTTGGAACCATCCAACGGCGGTATAGCATTAATGAAAGTCATTGCATTAGATCCTGAAATTTAAATCAAGAAAAGTGAGAACTGCTTTATAAAACAATAATTGCATATCTCAATTCAACGTTGGTCAATATTAAGACATACAAATAACTGGCTGCATTAATTCTAAATCACCGTTGGGCAGAATTAGAACAAATGCATGGAAACTTACTGAAAAATTATAATACTGCTATTATCAACGTTGGTCAGAAAATAACAATATTATAACTGAAGAAAGCATAAAACTGACTCCTTTAATTATAATGTCCCGTTGGTTCTAAAATAATTAAAGGATAGAATTTAATTAAATTTGCAGCGGAAAAATTAAACTATGCTTACTTTCATAAACTTTCTGACTTACTATCTCTCTATAGAATTTATCACGTTGGTGCAAAATAAAATAGAGATGAAACCATACAAGAAATGGCTAAAAGGGTTTCTGAAAAAATTACTTAATTGAAAAAGCTACTGTTCATCTGGTCCAGCCTACATGGTGGCCCATCACGGCCCAGTGCGGCCCAGCCCAAACGCGGTCAACCGCGCGCGGGGCGCTGACCCGCGCACCAGGCCGCAACCTGGGCCTGGGCTGGGAAAACGGCGCCCCGCCTGGGCCAAAAGATGCCCAGCTGCTCCGAACTCCCTTCGGCCGTCGGATCAGATCCGACGGCCGTCCGGCCGTTGCGGCCGGAACAAAACCCCGGTCCGCAGCCTCCCCTTCAAACCCTAGATTCATTTCGCCCGCTCCCCCTCGGCCTCTCCTTCTTCCTCCTCGTGACGGCGACCGAAGGTGATGGCGCCGCCGTGGGCCTCCTTGCCGGCGAGTGCGCTCACCTGTACGTGAGCGTGCCGCCGTCGAGTGGGCCCGAGGTGGCTAGCTGGCCCACGCGCGACGGTACGGTAGAGATTCACGAGCCCGACGAGCTTGGGATGTCTCGGTCCTTCGACGACGGTGGTCCGCCGGGGCTTCTGAGCCTCGGCGTTGCTATCCCGTGGAGCGGGGAGCTCCCGGTGGCGAGGTAAGTCTCATTTCTTGCCCGGTTAGGGTTAGGGGTAGGGTTAGGGTTTAGCACGGGGTGCTTGGGTTCTTTCACCCCGAAAGGGGCTCAATCGTTCTGTTCTTGCCTTCTTTCGAGTTGATACGAAATCCTCTCCTTCTAATTGCTGTTCAATGTTCTTACCCGAGCCTAACTACACTTAGTTAGGCCTACTGATACCATTGTTAAAACTTAGGGATCGACTAAGTGCTAGATAGCTCGGTGATTAGCTAAACAATGATGGTACTTAGGACTAACCGAGAGTGAAACAGAGAGAGGGAGAGAGAGAGAGATATGGCGTACCTCCGGTCGATGAGCCGGATTCGCCATTGTTGGCCATGGCGGAGATGAAGCCAAGCCGGAGTCGAGATTGAGGATGAGATTGCGGCGGCGATGCGGTTCAGAGGCGGCGGTGCTTCCCGTCGCCTCAGCGCCCCTTAGATCGGATTGGGCTAGGGTTTTTTTTGGTGGGGCTACAGGCGACGCGGTGAACCTCGTACTTCGTGCCCCGGCCCCCACCTCTTGCTTTTATTTGGCGCTGCGCGACGGGAGCCCACATGCCATTGGCTTGGCTGTACGCCCCCGATCAGGGCGCGTAACGGACTCCGGATCGGTCGTTGGACCGATCCGGGATGAGATCAAACTAACACAAACATGACAGCTTGATGGGCTCATGCAAACCCAAGAGATCCCAGCAACCGCTGGCAAAGGGACAGTGTAGGAAGAGATGCTCCATGGTTCCTTCAAAATTGTCGGTGCAGAGAACACAATCATAGGAAGGCAAAGCCAACGATTTCCTTCGAAGGATATTCCTTGTGCTCAATCGATCTTTGAGCAAGAGCTAAAAGAAAACTTTGTGCTTGTTTTGACAACATGATTTCCAAATCCAATGAAAGCTGTGATGTACTTGAGCATGACCAGTCAGTTGCTTATAAGCCTTCCCTGAGGAGAAGAAGGGACTTCCCCATATGTAATTCCACCAATCTGTATCATTGCTTACTGAAATTGAACTATATATAAAATTGAAGTTACAGTGATATACTGAATACGATTATATTTATTATTTAAAACTAGTTGCACAAATGCGGGGGCAGTTGGCTATAGTACAAAACTTTAGTGAACTTTACATACAGAGAAGAATCAGAATCGCCCCCAAAATTTACAAAATGTACAGCAGCTAATCTTTTCAGTTTTCACTATGTCAAAAATGCCAACTCTTGTTACTTTCTGCACATAGCCAATGCAGATTGTTTCAGTTCTGGCACCTACCGTTGTCAGTCAAGAACAGGTACCGGAATCTTGAATCAAATTGGATAACACTAAAACTGCGAACTCCAAGGAGGCGCTGCTTGTGCGACGATGAAGTATCTTGGATTGCAGCGACTTGGTCCAGGGTTAGATGACGGCAGATCCAGTCGGCAAGCAGAGAGGCCTCCACAATGCCCTTGGCATAGCTCTGCAGTAGCTTTGGGACTATAAGCTCTCCTTTGTCATTTATACCAACAGATGCTCGGATGTAGTCTCTCATTGATTCTTGAAGCTCCTGTCGAACATTTGCAGCAGAGAAAATCCGTACCTGGGTGACGGCAAGTTATCATTTTCACCATTGATAGGCAAGAACGCAATTTAAATATCATGATAGCTTTACTATGAGAACTGGAACTACAGTTTCTTCTTTCCAAAATTTCCGGAAAGCTATAGGATTTAGTTCTTTTAAAGCATGTAATACTACCATCTGAGAAAACTTAACTCTAGAAACTACACATTGAAGCATCTAAAGAATTTCTTCTAACATGGTCAGGTAGTTTAACAAAGTCGTTTTAAAAAAAATATTTAACAAAATATACTGATAACTTTTAATCTCAGTAACAGAGTTCCACTGTAACTCATTCACTTACTGCAGGTGAAGAGAACATCCCACAACAGAGTGCAAAGAGCACAAGGGGCTCAGTATCATCTATTGAATATTTCTTGAGCTTCTCTGAAGTTTTAAATTTGTGGAGGGCCAGCATCAAGGACTAAAGGGAAGGAAAGTAGTAAGATACATTATGACTTGTATAAATATAGAAACTGGCAAATGAGGAACAGAGTAGTACGAGTTGTGGCCGGTGCACTGGACTCTTCATCTTCAAAATCACAAACTCAATTTCAGCTGCACTAACAGGCTGCCCACCAACCGTGTAACAGGCCTGCAACATTATCTCTAGCTTGTCAAATTACTAATATGTTGAAAATCCAGCAAAAAATATAAATCGAAAGAGATAATAGTCAAACCTTTTGCATTAGCGAGAAAAGCTTGATGTCATTTTCAGGGACACCATATGCCAAGTATGCCTGGTAAAGTCCAAGTAAACATGCATAGTGTTCAGGATGCAGACTATTTTGCAAAGAAAGAACAAAAGAAAACATCATCTTCCATGCTAACAAGTAGGAAACCCTTAAAAAAGGTGTTAGATCATACTTACATGCATTATTAATGCATTGTACAGATTAATCCAAAATGCTAACCGTTCACCACAGTTCATAGAAGAAGGGTCAACCTTTGATAGTTGCTCCACAAGAAACCTGCAAAAAGAGAAAGGGAGGAACAGTTAACTACCATTTACAAGTAAATTGCAGTGCAGCTTAATTGTAAAATTTTTCTCACATATGTATGAATGCCTTAAATAATGTGGATTCACTTTTGCCAGGGTTGATCTAAATTTAAATGAATCATTTTTTTTAATATGCAATGTGTCAATTAGAATCAATTGCTGAAGGAAAGTGTTTAACTGGAAACCTGAACTTCTTCAGAGCTCCAGATGCATATTCAAGTTGTTCGTTGCCAATATACATCCAAGACACTTCAGTTACTGAACAATAGCTTCCAATGTCTCTCCGGGCTTCCTTCCCATTAACATTGTATGGGTCCAAGTTTTTAACTTCATCAACATCATCATGGTGCAAGTCAATTGAAGGACTGCGCAACACTGAGGCTATTACTGATGAATCTGATAAAGATGTCAATGTTGAACCAGATAGACGTTCTGCTGATGAAGATGAATTAGCAAAAGTCGCCTTTGGTGATATCTTGGAAGATGTAGATAAATGAAGGAAGATATCTTTCATGGAGCGCACCATCTCTTCAGATAGCTGATTTGGATTATTCCACACATTTCCACCCGTGCTGCTTTTCTTCAAATTGGATTGGCTAAATGGTAATGCATCTATCTTCTGATCTTCTTTGCTTTCTTTTTTCATAGAGCATGGCTCTTGCATCTGCAGGAATACAATTAGATTTTGCTTCACTGAAAACTTAATTTATGTACCAAGATGTGTAAAACAGATAAATATCACTGCAGAATAGGACCTCTTCTTTTCGGTGTTCCAACAGTCCAGTTAAAGAAACATCTCGGTGCTTTTCTAGCAGCCTATTTAGAGGTACCCGCTCTCTACCTTCAGTCTCTTTTTCGTCATCCTGGTGATCTTCAGGTTCAGTAGAAAAATCTTCTTCCATTGAGTGATAATCTCTGAATCCCAAATCTCTTAACATTGATACATGCTTAGAAAATTAACAAAGAATCAGTCACTAATTGCATAGTAAAAAAACTAACTTCAAAATTAGATTAAACTGTGAAGATAACTTACTTTTTCCCCTGTACAATCGCAAGCTGTGGAGGGTTGGCAATCCGATGATGTAGGTAGCAAGCATCCTGGGTTATTCTCTGCAAGTAGCCTTTCATTCCTTGCATGGCATAATTGGTAATGTAGGTGATTTAGATCTTCTTCAAGCTTTGTGATAGCGATCTCCAAAGAGGCTATGCTAATTAGTAGCTCATGTGCCTTTAGAAAGGAGACGATATCACAAGATTACAGGGTGCACAATGAGTGCCAGAAACAAATGGATACATAAATATCTAAAGTGTGCACCTTGTTTGGAAGCTTTATAGAAGACTTGAGAATCAGTGCGGCGTTATATGTGATGGCATCTGCCAATGCCAGATGCAAGTCAATCTCTTCTTGGAGTTGCCTTTGCAATTTCTTAACCTGTAGAGGTATGTCAGGACTAGAGTATTACACTTAGCACTCAATCACATCTGGGATTACTTGCTTTTGTTCTTTTAAATTTGCAAAAAATATTCTCATGTCACAGAAGCTACAGATTTCATGGAAAACTGCTCGAAATCAGTTACAAGCATAAACATAGTATATTTGGAACAAATTGCATGCATTCGCTGTGATTAAATGTTTGTGTCTAACATGCAGGGCATGAAAAAACAAGAAATGCACACCAGAGGACCACTCTCATGAGCAATTTTCAATGAACCACTGGATATGCCCACGGCCAATAGCAGCCAGTCCCATTGGCAAATGCTTCCATTTAGCAGGCACAGAGCTCATCACAACTCAAAACAACCAAAATTCTTTAAACTTAAAACTGCATTCTAAAAATTCAAAATTTTAGAGTTCATAAACCAAGAAAGGCACTCACCTCCTGCTCCAGCTGCGACCTGTACTGCTGAATGCTGCACCTTCGCCCCCCCTCCCTCTTGCCACTGCCAATGCTGGTGTCATCCTGCAAAGAAACAAAAACACTACCAGATCAGAGTTGCCATCAGACTCGATACATCACCATTGGATTGGAGGATACAGTCGAGGCAGGAAGAAACAATACATGCCCCTGCCTGCGAGTATGCGATCGCTTCTCAAGAGTAGCAAAGGGGAAAGCGACATGTCATCTGGGCCCCCGAACACGGAACGCGAGCAGACAGCTTGTCTGAAGCTCATGCACAAGACAGGATGCACAAGACAACACGGCGCGTTCTTACAGGAATTCTTGGAGCCAAAAAAATCCTCGAACGATGAACCAGAATGGCACAGAAATTGTCGTACGGAACTACGGATTCGGAAAGATCGCAGAGATAGTGTGGGACTGTGGGCAGAAGAGAAGCTTCAGGACGAGAGGGAACTTTGATCGTCAAGGAGGAAAGAACTAACCCCAGAGCAGCTCGCCGGCGCGCCGCCGCTCCCCGCGCGCGCCGAGCCGCCCGACCTCCTCCCGCCGCCGCCGGCCATCCTCCGCACCGCCCTCTGGATCGACCCGCCCCTGCACACGCGCAGACAGAGAGAAGCAGAGCAAACTTTGAGCAAGACTCCAAGACCTGACGAAGCGTGCTTGCAAATTGCAGGAGGCAGAGAGCAGGGGCTGACAGGGTCACGGAGCGCATCTTGTCGGACCCCGCGGCCGCGGCTGCAGCGGCGGCCAGCGCGTCCTCCGCGCGCACGCACAGCATCCAACCCGCCTCCAATTCTTTACTCCGGCGCGGTACACCTCCGGCACTAAACAAACCCGCCCGCCCAGGCGGCCGGAGACACCGCAAACGACAACCCCGCCGCCGCCGCCGGAGCCGCAGCGCATATGCGGAGGAGGATGAAGGAGTTTCTTTCCGGAATGGGACTGTGCTGCCGCGACTGGCCGAGCAGCTACTGATGGCAAGCAGGAATGGTGGCTACGCTATGATGGCTGCCATGACTAGCTCCATCACCGAGAGCTACAGCTACTACGACGCGGGTAGAGGAGATGGGCCGCGCGCGCGGTCAGACCCACGCCATTGACGCCACACCTGTCGCTTCGCTGCGGCAATAATTGCGGTGCCGGGACCTGGCGCCGCCAGGACGGCGTGCGGGGGCCGTCAAAAAGGGCAGCGGAGGCTGGAGTGGTAGCTCAGGTTGGTCGGTTCTTGTTCGCGGGTGGGCGGCGGGGCCCCCGTCGCAGCCGGAGGGGAGCGGCCGGCCGGGAACGGGGAGAGTGAAGAGGGCGCGAGCGGGTTGGGTGGAGTTGGTGAGCCAGGGGAGCAGCGTACCGGACCGGAGGCTTCGGCTGCTTGCGCTTCAACTCCAAGTGGGCCCGCCCCCGGCCGGGGTGGAAGACGCCAGGGGAAAAAAGCTTCGCTCCGGCATGCGTCCGCGTGAAACTTTCCGCTCCAGCTTTCACTTTCAGCAGTAACCACCATGAATTCCTTCTCTCTCTCTGAGCTGCGGCAGATCATCGGAGGATAATGCTTGCTGCTGGAGGTGAGCAGATCGTGGTGGCTTTGGCTTCGATTCGGATCTCGTGTCTTGCCATGAAACTTCCGAGGTAAGTGACGTCCGTGCCACGCCAGCCGGGGTGGCTCGCTCGTCAGTCACTCCAGGATCGGGATCTCCGCCGGGACGCCGGAGCGAAGCTGACTAGCTGAGCTTGGCAGCGACAGCTGCAGCCTTTTTTTTCCTTTCCCGTGCCGCCCGCGGCTTTCGCCTGCGTCTTCCTTCCCGTTGGTCTGCTGCATCAAAAGCAGAGCCGTTTCTATTTTGCCATATCCACTAGCTCTCCCAGGTCAATGCCAGGGTGTTTGTGCTTTGTGACAGTGAGTGACAGTGTTCGTCAGCTTGTTACTCTGCTGACTGCCTCCACTGCACTGCTACTGCTCCTTTATTTACCTCCACAAATCCGTAATCTTAATTGTTTTTTAAGAAAACTATGACACCCCTTAGGGTGCTTGAACTTTATTGCAACGTTTGGCATTGTTCATGTTATTTTCCAAGCAAACTTTAGCTGAATCTTAACTGTTCAAAGCTCAGTCACCGGAAAATAGTCATCTTAAAAGAAAACAGAAGGAAAAGGGTTCGATCACTCTTGAAGCCTGTTCCGTGCAAAGATTTGGTTATGAACTTATGATCGCGATACTGAACAATGTAAGGATGTTTGGATTTTAGCAGAGACAAGCAGGCATCAGCTTCTGGCCATCAAATCCACCGTCCCTGTTTATGCAAAAAGCTGGCACAAAAAGGAGGCCAATTTGAACTGCTGATATTTAGCTTAAAACCATTCAGAGGATTCCGTGAAACCAAGTGAAAGCTTATCCGCATGCGTGCCACCATTTCTTCTTGTTTTTTGAGAGATGATTCACTTAAACCTGATGAAATTAAGGTAAGTTGCAGTGCATCAAAGCAGCTGGTAGCAGAGATGAAGCGTCCTGAAACGCAATCCGGCTCAAGCGGAATCATACGCAAACCCAAGCATTCACCTTCCACTTCACCTCCAATCCCACCGGTCGCATGGTCGATCCGGTCGCGCGACAGGCCATGGCGGAAGTCCAGCGACCTCGCCCATGGTCGACGCCACCGAGGTGCCAGGGGCCGGAGGCCGGTGTGTCCGTGGAGAGGACAGGAGCATGCATGACGCGCGGCGCGGGGGGGATGCATCCTGCTCCTCTGACCTCTGCGTGTGGCAGCTTGCGGCGAAAGTCGGCGGCATGGCCGGGGGTGACGAGAGATGTCCGAGGAGCGCCCCTCCGATGGGTGTGCTTCTAGCCTTCTCGGCGTCCATAGCGACGGGACCAGCCGGGCCGGCGTCGTTGGGCAGCAAGCTAGCTGGCCAGCCAGAACGAGCGGAGGCCTCCTGGTCCTGCTCCTGTGAGAGCTAGTGGAAGGTTGGGACGAAGTTCAGACGGCAGCGGCATGCCCGGTGGTGAGTGGTGACGAGGGACGCCGGGGGCCGAGCTTGCCTCTTCTCGGAGTCGTCGATCATCTTGGCGTCCATGGCGGCACAGCCGGGCTGGTGTCGTTGCCTTAATTTGGGGCTCCAAGTGGTTGCCAGGGGGCGCGTGGTTGCGCCGGCTATGTCAGCCGGATGCCCGGGTGGGCGGTGGCGAGTGGCAACCCAACGTAGGCTATCTCCAGCGATATTCTCTAAATTTCATCCATTTTTCTTTTTCTTCACATCAACTTCATTCTCTATATCAAACTTAACTCCAACAACATCCTCTATTTCCATCTTCTATACCCCACAATCTCAATTTTCTATCCTTTCTTCCAACTTCCCTTTCCCCAGCCGCAACCGCCATCCAGCGCCGTCGCCGTCTCCCGCCTCCCGCGCCCCTCTACCGCCTCCGCCCGCGCCCCTCCGCCCACCGCCCCTCCTCCGCGTCCCGCCGCCGCCCCTCCTCCGTTCAGTTCGCCGCAGCGCCGCCTCGCGCGCCCCACCTCCGCCCCGCCCGCGCCCCGTCGCCGCCCCTCCTCCGCGCGCCGCCGCCCCTCCTCCGCGCCCCGCCGCCGCCCCTCCGCCCCTCCCGCACCCCGCGCCCCACCTCCCGCGCCCCGCCGCATCTCCCGCGCGACCGGGATGGAGGACGCCGGTCGTGCCCGCCTCTGTGCGGGACGCAGAGCGCGTCCCCCATTTTACCGCATGCTATACAGAGCACCGTTGGAACGATAGAGGAGGTACAGTGTGCTCCATAATAGAGAACAGACCCTTTTACAGCATACCGCTGGAGATAGCCTAAGGGTGTGGACGGTGTTTGAGATACCGTCCGGGGTGGACTGTAAATGAAGCAGCGTCCACCCTGGATTCCCTCACTGCCGTCGGATGGGACATGTCCGGTCAAGATTTCGGTGATAGTAACAAACGGAGACGCCTTTCTTCTTCCTTGCGCTTTCCACCATGCCGTTCCCATCGGCAGCTTGGGTGGTCCGGTGACGCAAGCAAAGGTAGCAGCTGTGACCCGTGGGAGCTCGCGGTGGAGTGGAGGCCGCGCCCCCGAACGCCAGGGTCAGCCACCTCCGCCTACATCCTGGCCGGTGAACGGGGGAGGATCTGCTGCGTTTGGGCTACCGGCGTGGAGGTTGATGCGGATGAATGCCGCCGAGGTGTCGCGGGCCAGTTCAAGCTTCTGTGCCAGCCTGCCAGGTCACTGTCGGCCATGGCGAGCGGTATTGTTGTAGGATTCGCATGCCAGATTCTGATCCAACATTGTGCAGTTCATCCTTCACTACTGTTATCCATTCATTATTATGAGTTTCCTCAGACCCCTTGAGCTCAGGCAGGCAGTCAGGCTACAGAGAAAAACCAGAAAGGCAACAATTTTATTCTTGTTAAGTCGTAGGTGTCGTTGCGAATCCCCGGATCCGCGTTCCCTTCCCGACAGCAGATGAGGCGTGAAGAAGATGGTAGATTACCCGTCTCCCTTCCCGATCCCAAGAACAGCGCAGACATGAAATGTAGATGGAACTGATCTCTTATTATTCAATAGATGGGTATGGGTTCCATTATATAGAGTAAAGAGTCAAACCCTTCAGGGCATATTCGGTGTAAGCCCATAATTATTTCTAATAAAAAGGGATATCTTAACACTCCCTCTTGAGCGAATACCACGATTAGAACATGTCTCGTTAAAAACTCCCTTCAAAAAATCCAATGGGAAAAAATGAATGGAGAAAAGAGTACATCCTTGCCGCTTATTGTATTAGCCTATTGTATTACACTTGTTGCCTCGTTAAAAATCTCGTGTGAGAAATTTTAGCAAAACTCACTAGAGGAAAAAAGAGTACAACACATATCTTAGAACATAATATAATCTTTTGGACTATACTATTCAGGATCTTCAGGATTCAAGAACATGAGCAAATATTCATGGGTGTTCTCCCCCTAAACGCTGCAAGTCTTTCAAAGATCTCATGCCGATTCCTTGGATGAATTTTCTAAATGTAGTAGCAGAAAGAGATTTAGTGAACAAATCCACTAGATTGTCACATGACCAAACTTGCAGTATTTTTATCTCACCTTGCTTCTGGACATCGTGAGGATAAAAGAATTTAGGAGTTACATGCTTAGTTAAATTGCTCTTCACATAACCTGTTTGTATTTGTGTAACACATACTGTATTATCTTTATAAATAATTGTTGGAGTATTGGCTGTATTGAGACCATATGACTTCCGGATGTGACTAATCATACGCTGTAGCCAAACACACTCACGTGTGGCTTCATATAGTGCTATTATCTCCGAGTGATTTGAAGATGTTGCTACCAAGGTACGTTTACATGACCGCCATGAGATAGCTGTACCACCGCAGAGAAATACAAAACCAATTTGAGATCTAACATTATGGGAATCTGACAGATATCCAGCGTCTGCAAAGGCCACGATGGTCATATCATTTTTCTTTAGGAAAAATACACCAAAATCAAGAGTGACTTTGAGGTATCTTAAAATTGTTTTGACGCCAACCCAGTACCTCTGTCACACCCGATTTCAGAATGAAACCAGATGCATCTCATATGTGCGCCAGCATCAAGTTCACACACACATGATAGACATCATAAGTAAAATATATCAAAGACAATATTTGAAAAGTAAACAAGATAGAATAAATAATATTATTACACCCCGAAAAAATAGACACAAAGATCTTAAGCGTTTCACCGATAAGCTAAGCGAGATCTGCAATGAAGTTTCTTCCACAGGCGATTGACTGATGAATGCACGCCTAGAACTTCTCGAAGTTGCTGTAGTGTTCAACTTCCACGGTTTCTTCTAAGCAACAGTTAGGCAAGGGTCAGTACTCTTATAGTTGGTACTCAACAAGTGGGGGAAGAATGCAATGCCAGCAAGAGAGGCTAAAGGTTTATAGCGGTTAGCATTTTTAGTCGGTAAATTTTTATTAGCAAGCACCTATTGACTAGGTGAAAGTTTATACCAGACCACTTAAGCATAAAAGAAATAGCATTATTCCAAAGCCAAAAGAACCACAATTTAATTCATTCTTTCAGTTCAATTATCATGTGAGGGTCCAAGTTGCTCGTAATTGTAAGCACGACTGATATATCAGTTTTAGACACTCTGTACACTTTCACCATAATTCGTGTTCCCCTGTGTCATCCGGGTTTGCAATACTCTTAAACACTTTTGAAGAGAAGGAGAGAAGAGAAGGTGGGGGGAGGTGGAAGACGCTGCTGACAGGTAGGATCCACCTGTCGGTGGCAGAAAGGAGAGAAGAGAAGGGGGGAGGTGGAACAGGCCGGACTGGGCCGAGCGGCTGGATGTGGGCTGACATGGGAAGAAGAAAGGAGAGAGGGAGAAGAAGAGGGCTTGGGCTGGACTGGGCTGGAAAGAGGGAGAGGGAGAGAAAGAGAGAGATGGAGATGGGCCGTGGCTTTTTTTTTTTCTTTTTATTCTTTTTTTTTTTATAAAAGGGTGTTACAAAATCTACCCCTTAAAGAGAATCTCGTCCTCAAGATTCGGAAAGATTGAAAAATAACTGAGAGAATTATGCAATCAGCTCATCTTCTCTTTCCCACATAGCTTCATCCTCTGAATGGTGACTCCACTGTCGAAAAGATAGAATTCCTAGCCAATCTAATAATTCTAAAGTCCTACACGTGTCATCAGCGACTTATTTTTCAAATCTGCTGGAAGATAAGGACATAAGACTCAAGATTAAATTGATACTCAGCCTGATTCTACGAGTCAACCTAAGGCTCGGGGGTTACTCCATATGGAGTGCAAGTTTAATCGCACCCATGTAAAGAAGACTGGACAACTACTCGGGGCATGAGCACCTCACAGCCTCGATGCAGCCAAGGAAGTACTCGGAGGACACCTTCAAGATGAAGTTTAGGAGAACTTGAAGACACCTTCAGAAGTACTCGGACACCTACAGTACTCGGCTACAAAGAGCTCGGGGGCTTGTCAGACCCGGGCACACGGAACTATCCACGTGGCATAGTTCTCCTAGGATACGGGATGGGATATGGCTCACGCCTTATATCTGTTATAACTACTCGTAATACAGTAGGATTACTCGTACAGTAGTGAAACTAGTCGGACACGGTAGGAAACTACCCGAGAAGTACTCGAGTAGGATTCCCGGGCCCGTACCCGACTAAAACTTTCATGTAAATCTATCCTCCAAGACTATATAAGGATGGACAGAAACCCCTCGGGAACAATTATCATCAAAGGCAATACAAACCACACAGGACGTAGAGTATTAGGCTCTCGGCGGCCCGAACGTGTCTAGAACTTATGTACCTTTGCACCTTCGAGTTCCTGGTCTCAACGACACCCTACCTACAAACTCACCACCTCGGGATATCCCTTGGGTGAGCGTGGCGGTAAAACATCGACACTTCCGTGACTCATGCATACTTTTTTTATTTGACTGCGTGAACTTCTTTTGTGGCACAGGAAAATGGTATCGAATTTATTAAATTAATCACATTACCACTTATGTACTCTCTGTCTCTCTCTCTCTCTGTTGCAGTATGTTCAAAAGCATGAACAGCAGAGTACTAACAATGGTGGATGGCAATACCATTTGGAGACTCTTGGCAACAACATAGAAATGAAAGGCCAGTCTTTGAGTTGTGAGTTTTGACTCCACAGCTAGAGTATTAGTAAAATAAAATCATCGGGGTAACTACCTACCTGCTGATAACGGTTGTCTTGCCACATCATAAAATCCTTGAACCTGTATTTCGGTGAAGTCTCGAACACTTCTGGAAAACCTATAGGTAGGTACATTTGGTCATTTTGCCAAAACCATCAACGATTTAAACATAATTGCTTGTATGAAGTCCATGATCTAAGATCAATCGATGGTCATCCCTCGAACAAATACGATATATAGTCAACAGTCATTTCGTCTTTTATGTTGCCAATATCTTAAAAGGCGTGATATAGTTTTGAATTTGATTGTGAGAAATCACTTGCTGACGAAATCTAACCTGACGTGATGGATTGAACCGTTCGTGATAAAACCTGCCCCTCCCTCTTCCGCCTGCTAGACAACGACATCAAAGTCAGCGTGTATTTTCGGGTACCTAAAGTTTAGAGGGGTCACATCAAAAAAAGAATCTTGTCATTTAGAAATATTAAATAAAGTCTAATTACAAAACTAATTGCAGAACCCTAGTGCTAATTCGCGAGACGAATCTAATGAGGTATATTAGTCCATGATTAGCGAATAATTACTGTAGCATCACTGTGGCAAATTATGGATTAATTAGGCTCATTAAATTTGTCTCGCGAATTAGCACACAGCTGTGCAAAAAATTTTATAAACAGATTTTATTTAATACTTCTAAATAGTAAGATTCTCTTTGATGTGATGGGTCTAAAGTTTAGAGGGTGGGAAACGAACAGACCCTTAGCCGATATCTTATATCTCATCTGTTTCTAGGATTAACCACTTTTTATTTTCGAAACGTACACACACAAAAATGAAGATTCGATGAATTCAGAAGCAATAACTTTATATATTTGTATTTTGAATTTGCATATGATTGGACTCCAATTGGAAACATTGCTTCAATCGGGTTACAGGCTTCCATCATGATATGAACAGAACTACCAAAATGAAGTCACCGATACTACTAATCAACAACAAAAGACGCGCGTACCGTGATTCGACGATCATGAGTAGTGTCGACGAGCGCGATGAGCGGTATAAGACGGATGAGCATGTCGATATCTTTCTCGGCGGAGCGGAGCGCGTCGGCCATCCGGGCGCCGGCGAGCAGGCTGCGGAGGTACCCGCAGTCCTGGCACGCCGTGACGAGCGCGTAGCGCCGCCGCAGCGTGCCCCGGAGCTGCTCGAGCGGCCGCCGCGTGGCCTCCCGCCGCATCAGCTCCGCGAGCTCGAGCTCCCGCAGCAGGCCGCCGACGATCTCCACGTGCTGCGCCAGCCGCCGGCACGCGTCGCGGTGCCGCCAGCGCGGCCTGCACGACCATGGACACCACGTTCGAGGCCTGCCCCAGCACGGTCCACAGGCCGCTCGAGCCGTCCAGCAGCGCCATAGCCGCTTCCTGCGCACGGCCTGTCTTAGAGCAAGTTTAATAGTTGAGCCGGCTCGCCGGCTACAAGATGTACACATCATTAAATATTAGCTCATGCTTTATATAGTAATGAGCTTTTAGCTAGCTGATAAACTATATAATAAATATTACTTGGTCCCACTGCTCTCTCTCTTTTGTGTGCTGAATCGTCAGCTAGCAGGCGCATAGCAGGCGGGGAGCAGACGTATGTGCCTCGGTTCAAGTGATTAGCCCGCCGCTTCAACATACGCCGGCTCAAAGAATTTGTTGTTTCCTCTCTCTGCCACCTCAGCGTCCTGGATGACGAGGCAGGCGTATAGCCGATTATTGTACCTGCTCTTACTCCGCACCTTGTAACCCGCTTGTCTTGCTCCCCACGACCCCACCTTGTAGAGCCGCCGAGTGGGTGAGTCCGTGAGTCTGAACGGCGACTTTGACTAAGCGTGGCTCTTGTATGGAATTTCTGATTAGTTTTTTGCGCGTGACTTTTCGCGTCAGGTTTATTTTTCCGTTGACAGGAGGATGAGCTTTCTGATTTTGGAAAAAAAAATCTGTCTATATGCTGCTGGGGTGATTTGAAACATCTCGTCACTCGAGTATCTTGTAATGTCAAATCACACGAATTACTTTATCTCAGAAATTTCAAGCCAACACTCGAATTTGTAGCCATAGGATTAAAACCCAACTGCTGAAATTTCAAAGCAAGTTAATTATTTATACTAATAGACACATAACTAGTACAAACCTTATCATAAATCATTAATAACTCAACTGTTGAGTGCCCTCCTCAACATTGAAATGCAAGCAGATGACCCGGCTGATAAGAACACAGTGCCTACTCAAACAAATGGGTGGACAGAAATACATCTACAAACAAAAATATCATATCAAAATGATATGAAAATATGACATTACCTAGCATTTCAACAATTACACATTGTTTACATACAAATGACAGTACAATGACCACTGTCATTCTAGAAAGTATGAACTGTAACTACTAAAATATGAATAGTAATACTATAAAATATGGAATGAGAACAGCTACGTTGAAGGAAAAGGAATAAACAAGAAAAGTTGTTGCTGATTAAGAAGATGATTTGAAATCTTATAAAAATAATTAGTTATAAATTACAGGAACATATCGATAGTGTAGCCCACGAGTCGCGTGAGGGGTGCGGACTCCAGGGCCACCGGAAAGTAGAGAGGTTTTGTGGAGTTGGATCCCCCTGAAACTTCAATGGCAACGGAGCAGCATCGAATCCACTGGTGCGGGTCCTGTTTATTGTCGTACTTGGGGATTCCGACTGGTTTGAGGTTAGCCTCGAGTGGATCTTGGACTTGATGCCTTGCACCACGCTGATTGCGAGTGGGTTGTTGCTCCTCTTGTTCATTGTTGCCACGCGCGAACGGGTGGCCCTTGTTGCGCTGGCGGTTGTCGTTCCTCCAGCTTCCAGGGCCTCCTCCGGGTGTGTGACTGACCAGCGCGGTTTCGCCATGGCGCTCAGACCTCGAGGGCGGAATCCGAGTGGACAACACTGGATGTTGCCCATCGAGGTGCACGAGTGCACGTTGGGTCAGATACTGCAGCCTTTGTATCTGAAGACTGGGTGTGAGTTGTTGAGCTAAGAGTGCTGCTTCTACGATGGCGCCAATTGGCTACGGTACTCGCGATCCGCGACTGCTGCAAAAGTATTGTTGAGATCCCTTGGTTCGCGGGCGCGATTCTGCGCATTGCGCCTGCGTTGGGCGCGCTCGGCGTTCTTTGCCCGCCAGATCCTACAGTGCTCCTCGTCTTCATCCTGGGGTGCATCAGCTGTGGGCTCATCAGCTGAGACGTCTACGAGTTGCTCGTTGTCGTACTGGGGTCCAGCTCGTCGTCCTCCGCATTGCGAAGGGAGGCCATGCAGACTTGATGATCCGACAAGTGGTTAGCCGTAAGGCTGTACTCGAGTAGCTCTGTGCTAGTTTCTCCTTCTTCCGCGATGGGAGAGAGAGATCTACCCTCCTGGAAGGATAGTTCCCGCATGAAGGCCACAAGGTGGGACTCGTAATCGAGTAGTTCGGAGGGCTCAAAGCCCTTCCAATACACGACACGGCCTTGCGGCGTTGACGTTATGGTTAAACCTAGATGGCTGCCCGAAAACGATTCGGTGTGGCCATCGGGTTGCGACTGGTTTTCAAGGGCGGGGGCCGCCCGACAGGCGGCAGCTCCCTCATCTCCGAGTCCTTCTCGAGACTGGCTTGAAGCTGTAGTACTGCGCGGGAAGTACTCTTCGTTGGAGTCCGAGTGGATGTCGAAAACGGGGGCCCCCCGGCAAGCGGTGGCGCCCGCGTTCTTAATCTTGAGCAGCGGATCCGAATCCTCCCCAAGTCAGAAAAGGATTTAGATCGTAAGGTCTTTTTAGATCGGTTTGAATCCGACCCGAGTAGATCTGGCGCGTCATGAGTGGAAGTCGCGCTGAAAACGGATATCTTTTTAGATCGGTTTGAATCCGACCCGAGTAAATCGGGAAACAACAGATCGTCGAGGTTGTCGATGAACTCGTTGAGATCGCTGCTTGGAGTTGATGAAGAGGCCTTTGGCTCCTTGGAGTTGGCTAGGTGGCTGTTGGAGCCACCTAAACCATTGGCCACGCAGATCCAGGAGCTGAAGATGAAGGTTGTGCCTCGTCGAGCATAGCGCTGGTGAAGTTGAAAGATGCCATCGAATTCTCCAATGGATGCTCGATGAACACCCCTACCTGGCGCGCCAGCTGTCGGTGTTTTACCGCCACGCCCACCGAGGGATACCCTCGAGGTGGTGAGTTTGAGGTAGGGTGTCGCCGAGATCAGGAACTCGAAAGTGCAAAGGTACACAAGGTTTAGACAGGTTCGGGCCACCAAAAGCGAAATACCCTACGACCTGTGTGGTTTATATTACCTTTGATAATGATTGTCCCCGAGGGGGTCCCTATCCGCTCTTATATAGTCTGGGGCGACAGGTTTACATGGAAGTCCTAATCGGGTACAAGTCCGGGAATCCTATCCAAGTACTTCTCGGGTAGTTTCCTACCGTGTCTGACTAGTTTCACTGCTGTACGAGTAATCCTACTGCATTACGAGCAGTTACAATAATAGATGTAGGGCGCGAACCATATTTCATCCCATATCTTAGGAGAAGTGTGCCACGTGGATAGTTCCATGTGCCCGGATCTGAAAGGAAGGGATACTAAGCTACTAGCTAGAGGTACTGACATATATTTAAGACACAAATGAATGACAAACTCTAAAATAAAGTTCTGCACTTTAAGAAATCCTTTCAATATGACTACTAGAGATGATATGTCAAAGAAGCTCGAGTACTGTCGCTGTACTTCTGTATTTGTTTTGCCATATAATTGAATGTTGTAGTTCCACTGGTGACAAGGATAGATCATCCATACTTTCAGGTGCAAAGGACTCGCAAGAACAGAAAATTCTTGACACTCAAGAATTGTTGGAGCTTTGTACCCGTACTGAAGAGAGGTTCCCAAGATACACAAGGTTTGAGTTCTCTCAGATTGTCGATGCTACCGCCAATTTCTCAGAGAACAGAAAGGTTGGATGGGGTGGTTTTGCTACAATTTACAAGGTAATTATCACCCAAAATAGAATGAACTAACAAATTGAATAATGTGCTGCTTTATTTTGACAGAATATAGTTTAATCTCTATGACTAACCATTCTAGGGTCAGTTGCCTGATGGACTCATGATCGCCATCAAAAGGATGAATGAACATGCTACAGGTTTTGATTTCAGCAGTGAATTTCTGGTTGCGAGGCTTCAGCATGTCAATCTAGTAAGGTTATTGGGGTGGTGCATCCATGGGGGGCGAAAGGATTCTAGTGTATGACTTCATTGTTTGACGAGATTTTGTACCATATGAGCTATGTATGTCAATATGGATCATGTGTGCTTTATCTCTAAGCAAGAAGAGAAAAGAAGTAAGAACAAGAGAAGAAGCTAGCAAGCTCGTTGGCTTCATATTCATATGCATGTACGTGGTGATGAGCTCAAACAGTCATGCATGTACGTGTCATTTTCTGAAGAGCATATAGCTAATAAGCTGGTGCCTGATGGAAAATACTCACTAGTTAACCACGTGACAGCTAATATGAATGGCGTCCCGATACGTGAACAAAATCAAGATAGAGTACATGCGTGTTCATGTACTCGTTCGTGGCTTGTAGTCTTTGCCCACCGGTCAGCCTGGTGTCGTACTCGTACGAGGATGGAGTCCCACAGCTCAACGAGGATTCGCTCAACATGAGCCCAGGGGTGTGATGACGTGCGTGCTTGTCTGCTTAGCACGTGCACGGATATCCCTCCAGGCTCCAACGACTTCCGCACGGCTCGCGTATAATTAGCTAACAGGATCGGCGGCGCTGGGTGCGCGGCCAGGCCTCGGCCCCTGCCCTATCTGCTGCCTATAAAAGGCCAACACCTCCCTCACGTCTAAGGCCCTCCTTTTTCGATCGGAGCAGTCGGGCGAAGGAGCCAGGGGGCGAGGCGCGCCCCCAGCAGACCCCCGTCAGAGATGTTGACGCCGGGCACCTCCTGCTCGCCTTGACGAGCGGAGGAGAGGCTTTTCCTCTTCCATCAGAGACTCACGCCGGCGCACGGAGGAGCCAGGAGAGGACGTGCTCATCCTCTTCGCATCCATGGTCGTCCAAGCCGCCGGCGCCCTTCTTGCTTCTCCACCGGAACTCAGGGACAGAGGGGACTGGGTTATTTTCTCCATCGAGCGCCCGGAGGAAGGAGCTGGAGTCCAGCCATCAGGACCCCCATCGACCTGCTCATCGTCGACGGCTCGGCAGCCGAGCGGAGCAGCGCCGCCCTGCTGCTTGTCATCCACGTCTACCTCGGCTCGGCGAACACGCACAGACGGGACTGCCGTTGATCCGATCCATCTGCTCCATCGATCATGAATTCATCTACAAGGGATCGGCGTGGACGCAAGGAGAGCAGAGGCGGAGGGAGGTCCGAGGTCACGCTTGCACCTTCATCTGCTGATCTGCATCGTCCAATTCTGCACCACGCCGGCGGCAGCCCTCGTCCTCGTCGTCCTCGAGCTCGCCGTCCACCGTCGACAAGGGGTTGGGAGTTGGCGACGGTGTCAGCGCCGGGCAGAGACCAAGGAACACGCCAAGAAGGGAGCAGGAAGAAAGCCATGGCCCCTATGTTCGTCTTCGGAGGCGCCGGAAAGTCTGCAACCATGCGCCTGGCATGTGCTTGCATGCGAGCTTACGCATGCATTGCCAGAGGCGCAAGTGCACATGTATGGCTAATGAGAAAATTAGCAGGCTACAGTGGCATGCACTAATGAGATGTACGTGCACCACCACGAGAAGCAAATTACTGGAGTACTGCATCCATGTACGGATGCCTCGCCACCACCGTCACCATCAAACTCCATCGGCGACGCAGAACAAGATAGCATCGCGGCGCCTCCTGCTAGATTGTCATCCACGTCCACCTCGGCTCGGCTGCCGGCCGAGCGGCAGCACCTCTCGTCCTCACGTCCACTTGCTCGTCGTGGACGACCACCTCGGCTCGGCTATCGGCGGAGCGGCCGCACCTCTCGTCCTCACGTCCACCTGTTCGTCGTCGACGACCACCTCGGTTTGGCTGCCGGCGGAGCGGCGGCACCTCTCTCGTCGTCGACGTCCACCTGCTCATCGTCGACCACCACCCCGGCTCGGCTGCCGAGCGGAGTTGCGGCACCCGTCCTGCTCGTTGTCCACGTCGTGCCCGCCGTCGCCTCGTCGCACGAGCTGCTCGGCTCCACACCAGGCCGCCGGCACCCTCCTCGATCATCCTCGACAAGCTTGCCGTTCACCGTTGCTGCCGAGGGCCGGAGCTGTATTGGAGCTGAGGAACAGATCATCTACGTACGCGTGCATGCATCATGTGGAGATGGACCCGTATTAGGGTTGTCACGGCCAAAAGCTAAAAGTTTGAAGCGTGCTGTCGAGGTGCCATCGCTGACGAAGGCCATCACCACGTCGCAGATGGCTCGCGCCAACGATGCATAGACGTCCATCAACTCCATCGACACCTGCCGACAACATGCGAGGCTGCCGAAGACCCACGGAGGCGCCAACGACGACGGCACTGCTGCGAGGCTGCTGGATGGCCTCGGAGGCACCGACAACGGCGCTGCTGCAACGCTGCAGAAGGCGCGGAGGCCCCAACGACGACAATGACGCTGTGGCAAGGCTGCCGCCGGAGGGTCGGGCTGCGAAGACGACGCTGCTCAAAGACACGAAGCTGCCACGCGCCGTCGTGGTGCGGTGCTATCGTGCTACCCACGCCGGCGACTGGAGGCGCACGCACACACGAGCATGCAGGAGCTCCACCAGCACCTGCGTGGGAGATGCAGCCGGCCAAAGGACAGCAAGCAAGGGAGCGTGCCTCCACAGGGCCCACGCATGCCTGTATACAAGCACCACTACGGCCATGCATGCATATGCACGTACATGTTCCTGGAAAGCAAGCAAGGATCATTACCAGTACGTACTTGAAGACATCCACGAGTGGAGCACCATCTAAGTGCCGGTTAGCTCGTGCCCTCACGGTTCTGCCTCAATTGGTGGAACCGTCCATCTTGAAGACCACCTCGACCACGACGAGCTACCGCAACATCGACTCGGTCCAGCTCACGCCACCATGCACCTTTAATCTACTGCTACCACGACAAACACATCGCTCGAGACCGACGAGGCCGAATGACACGGGCGGGCGTCGCTGATGTTCCAGCTGCGCGCGACACCGGCTCATAGACACCGACGAGGCCATGGACGACGCCGACGCCTACATCTACACCACCATCATCATCATGCATAAAGAACATGAAGCGAAGACCGAAGACGACAACCATAGCAGCAGAATTGGAGGTACTCCGGCAAGCTAGTCTGCGGAGGTAATTAACCCGGAGCTTTCCGAGACCCCGGGAACCAGACACTACCGGATTCAGGACCTTTGCCGAGTGTCCCACGACACTCGGCAAAGCTAAGAAAACACTCGGCAAAGGCTTTGCCGAGCGTAACACTCGGCAAAGCGCACTCGGCAGCGAATATTCCGGCAAAGACGTCTTTGCCGAGTGCCTTCTGTCGGCCACTCGGCAAAGGCTTTGCCGAGTGTCACGGAAGGCACTCGGCAAAGAAAAGTAGCACGGACGGCGTTTGCGGCCGTGACGGCTCTTTGCCGAGCGCCCTCCACTTGGCGTTCGGCAAAGACTGGACCTTTGCCGAGTGCCACGACACAGGCACTCGGCAAAGGGCCTAGCCTTTGCCAAGCGCCCTCAGTTAGGCGCTCGGCAAAGGCCCATTCTTTGCCGAGTGCCTGTGTCGTGGCACTCGGCAAAGGTGCAGTCTTTGCCGAGCGCCGGGAAGAGGGCGCTCGGCAAAGTTTAGGTCACTTTGCCGAGTGCCTGGCACGTGGCACTCGGCAAAGTTTAGGTCACTTTGCCGAGTGCTTCGTTTATACACTCAGCAAAGAGTTTTTTTTAAGATATTAATTTGTTTTATCCCTAGCATTTTTCACAGGCATATATTCACACAGGCATATTATATATTCACACAGGCATATTATTTTAAATTTCACAGACATAACCAAATTCACGCAAGTCTTATCGTCACAACGAAATTTAACAAAGTCTAGTTATCACACAAGTAATATCACATACACAAATTCACCACATAAGTGTTAAGAACGATAAAGGTTCATTACAGTTCACCACACAAATTCAGCACACATGGTCACCACACAAGCTCCAATGTCACGTATGAAGATTTCGAGATGGCTGATTTGGAGATGGCGTAGCATGCGGTTCATTTGACGCCGCCGATTGTCTCTACACAGAGAAGAAGAGATTGCATGTGAGACAAGATAAATGACGATCATACGTAAATATAGCCAGACTATTAGAAACCTAACCAATAAAGATGACAAAGAAGATGGATTACTTTTAACCAATAAAACTGAAATGCAAATGACAGCAAATATGAATATAGTATACTGTTATATAGCTTGTAATCTGATCAGATTTTAGTTCAAATGAGACCTTGCAAAGCAATGCCTGATAACTGTATCAATATACTATACTGTTATATAGCTCAAAATCTGATCTTGCAGAGACATAAAATGTTCATCAAATATCAACCCATAGTAGCAGATGTCACAGACATGTGAATGGTTTCTGTTTTTCAAAGGCCAAAATTGTTACTACTTATTACGCCTATATATGATCATCTTACTACCTGCCTCATGAATGTAGCACATATTGTAGTATTTAGAAAGTCACCATTTAGCTAGATGACTCTGCAATTATTTTGTTGCCTACTAGAAATGATAATGTTATATAATGCGTATCTAATTCTTATCCATAGAAGAGAAAACAAAACAATCATAAACATCAGCACCTAACTAAATGCCCATCTCAGTATGGTCTCCAAAGTAGAAAATGTACATGCAGTAGTGGGTCCAGCACTCCTCCAAGGAAAACTCTACTACGTACAATTTAGCAGAATATATGTGTGGGGGATCTACTACCATTCTGAATGAAGCGGGAAAGATGCTACACTTACAGGAGTAGAGTACGGATCAGGTGGTGGAGGTTGCGCAAACAGAGTAGCTGGCGGAGGTACACCCGTTGCAGCGTGCATGTAAGTAAGTAGAGCACTCATCCTTTGCTCCAACTCCTGTCGTTTCCTCGTCTCTTCTTCCAGCCGGCCCTGCACAGTTTTCACCCCAATGTTACAATAATGCAAAGAAAACGTATGTAATAATCAACGAACGACGGATAAAGAAGGAATAACCTCGAGTGCCTGTATCTGATGGCGTGAAGTGTCCTGCCGAGGTCGTATGGCCGGGCTCGCACTCGTGCTCCTTGCTCGGATCTGAGAAAGTGTAGGAGTAGAGGACGAGTCGATTGCGGCATCGGCAATCCAGTACCGTCCTTTCTTCTTACCTCCTCCGACCCTCATGACGATCTCTGTGTCAAGATCCTCTGTGGTGGGATCATATTCTGGGCCATGGACCTCTCTTGCCATCGATGTGTAGTCACTGAGGCGGGAGTGGATGCTCGCATTGCTGTATGCCTCGGGCCCGTCCTCCGGGTTGTAGCTAACGTCGGAGGTCGCCTTTCCCTTGTGGGACAGAGCAAATGCTGTGAAGAGATTGCAAGGCTGGCCACCATGTGACGATGACTGCGAGAAAAGCAACAAGATGATTAGAAAGCATGCATAATTGAGTGTTAGATGAAATAAATGTGCGTACCCATGCTTCAGCGTATCCGCTGAGGTTGCGGCTGCCTTGATGGTGTGCTACACCTGGCATCATCAAACGTCGCTCCCGGCAAGCAACGTGATTCTCCTCCCACTCCTCGGAGCACCACTTCTGCACTATGTGTCGCCAGCAATCGGGATACGAGATGCACCAATTAGGAGTCACCTAGAAGACACCAAGTACATGCATGACTTATTAGAAGATGAAATTAAGCCGTCCTTATGTACAAAAAGAATCAAGCCACAGTGTTTTGTTCTTTACCTGTATGTACTGCTCCGGAGTCAAATAAATTGTTCTTGCTTCTTCTTTGGTGACCCTCTGTCCAAGGACGGTGGCGTGGTAATTTCTGACGGCTTGGATACGCGCCTCGTAGTGCATCTCCCAGACCAGTTTCTTGCAGCAATTGGTGATCACCACATCTGCCTCGCCCTCTTTACCAGTCTCGCATCGGAAGAAATCCTACATATACAAACACAATGGATCTCATTCATTTATGGTATAAAATTGTGCAATTAATATGCGATTTATCGAGCACTTACCCACAGCTCCCCCTTCACCCGCTCCGCCTTGTTGCTGAATATCCTGCCCTCCCGATCTTCAGCATCGGGGGCCGTGGCGTAGTGCTCAAACGTATAGGCCGGCTCCCACACTCCGCCATACTCAACCATGCCAGGAAAGTGTTGCCTGCATAGAATACCGATGATGCCATTGACGGTGCGCTTGTGAGAAGCTCCAGGCTGCACAATCTTCCAACCCCTGCACAAGTGATTAAGAAAAATCATTACTTTCTATTCTAGATTTGAACATATTACATGTACAAGCGGTGAAAACATTTAAAGTTACCTATTCTTATCGGGAGTAATCAGCGGGCGCCTCTCACGAGGTATTGGTCGGTGAGGGAGACTCGAGGGACCTCGCAAGTAGACTCTCGACGCACCAGAGGCTGCGGAACCAGAGCCCGTGGAACCAGAGGCGGTGTGCTGCAAATCCTCGTCCTCCTCCTGCGAGTCCTCGTCCCTCTCCTGCACCTCCTCATCCCTCTCCTGCACCTCATCCCTCTCCGACCCCTTATCCTGCGTAGGCAACTGTGCCACCTCCTCCGTGTCGTCCTGCGAGGGCCCCTGTGAGCTCCCCCTCCCCCTCCCCCTCCCCCTCCCCCTCCGTGACGACCCCTCTGCTACATCGGACGGTGCAAGGGCAGTCCTCGCCCTGGAGTAAAGGGACCGTACGTTCCTCAAGTAACCACCGCCCACCATCTTTGTTCAATCACCTGAAATTAAGAAGAGTAAATCAATGAGTACAGATAAATACTTGCCATACTTAGAAAGAGATGCAAAATAAATAAAATATAATTACGTAATAATATAGTATTACATTGATTAAAAGTAATCTTCATCATCAGGATTAGCTGGATCATAAGTCTCGTCATCACTATCAACCATGTCATAGTCCGCATTATCCGAAGCATAACTATCGTCATTGACATTGCCTAAATGTAATGCTTCTAGCATTTGTAAGTCTTTTGCATTTTGCACCTCATCCTCCTCTTCCTCATCATCAATAACCATTTCAACTTCCGTTCCGATCGCTTCGGTTAAGTCTATCTCAAATCGCCCTTCTAGCCCGTCTTCTTGAAAGAACTCTCCGTCGTATGTGTTTGGGTCTAAGTTGTAATCCTCATCGATTGGGACAGGTACTTTGCCATGCGGTGATACCTTGTGCACAACATACCAACCCTTAAGATGCTCCTTGGTTTGGCACGCATATGGGAGATAATAAACTTGTACGGCTTGTTGGGCCACAATATAGACATCATCTCCTGGTAAGATGGAATCCTGTCGGACCTCCACTAGCCCAAGATTAGAATATGTCCGTCTCGTTACCTCTGGATCAAACCAATGGCATTTGAATATGACGGGATTGAGAGGTTTGGAACCATGAAAACTGAGTTCGTATATTTCTTCAATTCTTCCATAATACTCGACATTATCAAGGCCGAGAGTAAATACTCCAGAATTTGTGGTCTTTCTATTGGGTCGACTTGCCTCATGGCTTCTCGTCCAAAAATGGTATCCATTAACGTCATAACCAGAATATGACCTGACCCTATAGTCAAAGCCATCTGCAACCTGTCTCAACTCGGCACTCATCCTATGACCCTGCATGTTCAAGCACGATAGATCGTTATATTATTTGCACGTAACAACTACGTTTGACAAACTAAGTACGAGCTACATTGGACGGTACCTGCTGTTTGAACCAAGCAATAAAAGTGGGCGATCCATTCCCCGCGCCCTGTCTAATAAGGGTGTCACATTCCTGCTCGGTAGGATCCCTTGATTGACGCCAGAACTCACGAAGAAATCGCTTCATGTACGGCACCACCTCTTCAAGGTTGGTCAACACATATAGCATGATCTGAAGCCATTCTTGAGGGCTCAATGTCTTATTGCTCGAACCACTTGCACTTCCGAGTTGCCCTTGCAACAGGCTGAGGTTTGATTCATTTTCGCTAGCATTGTAACGAGGGGGAGGATTATGCACGCTAGGGAGGTTGTCACCTACAGGACAGCAAGTACATGCATGACATATTAGAAGATGTAATTAAGCCATCCTAATGTACAAAACGACTAAAGCACCTTTCTTACCATAGTATGTTGTTGTGAAGTTGGACACCTCTTCATGAATGTATGCCTCTGCAATGGAAGCCTCAATTTTGCTTTTATTTCCACATTTCTTTCGAAGCACCTTTAGACATCTCTCGATTGGATAGCACCAACGACCCTGCACGGGCCCCCCCATTCGTGCCTCATACGGGAGGTGCAAAATCATATGCTCCATCGGATTGAAAAAGCCGGGGGGAAGGATCTTCTCCAACTTACAAAGCAACACCGGTGCCATTCTTTCTAAGTCTGCAACCACGGTCCGAGATAACTCCTTGGCACAAAGCTGGCGGAAGAAATAGCTCAACTCTGCAAATACTAGCCAGACATGCTCAGGGAAATAGCCTCGAACCATCGCCGGAAGAAGCCGCTCAATCCATATGTGGTAGTCATGACTCTTCATCCCTAAGACTCGCATAGATGAAAAGTTGACCCCCCTACTCAGATTAGCTGCATACCCATCAGGTCACATCAACTTCTTAATCCACTCTAGTACTTCCCTCCTCTGGGGCTTGGTCAAGACGAAATCGGCCTTAGGCCTTCTCCATGTCTTTCCGCGACAAGGAGGCTTCATCTCTAGGTTCGGTCTATCACATAATATTGCCAGATCAACTCTAGCCTTAACGTTGCCCTTTGTCTTGCCGGGAATATCCATGATTGTTGACCAAAGTGCCTCAGCGATATTCTTTTCGGTGTGCATGGCATCAATGTTGTGTGGAAGGATCAGGTCATCATAGTAGGGGAGCTGAGTCAAGCCTGACTTATGAGTCCACATATGTTGTTCGCTATATCCCACAAAGCCACCTGCTGGATTGACCACGAGACCATCTATTTCCTGACGAATTGCGGCACTAGTCTTCATTGGTGGTGCAAGGCTTGTCACTGCGACACCTTTCGTAAAGTTCTTGATGTCTCGTCTGAATGGATGGTCAAGAGGGAGGAATTGCCGATGTTTGTCGAAAGCAACATACTTGCCACCCTTCTGCAACCAAATGAACCTAAGACCTTCCTTGCATACAGGACATGGGAACTTCCCGTGAACACACCATGCGCATAATACCCCATACGCCAGCAAGTCATGCATGGAGTATTGGTACCAAATATGCATTATGAAGTTTTGCTTTGTAGCCCGATCGTATGTCCATACCCCGTCCTCCCAAGCATGGATCAAATCATCAATGAGAGGCTCCATGAACACACCCATATTATTCCCCGGGTGTCCAGGAATAATCAACGACAAGATTATGTTCTGCCGTTGAAAGCATACGCCCGGGGGAAGATTGAGGGGGATAACGAATACAGGCCAGCATGTGTATGTGGCAGCCGACATTCCATAAGGATTGAACCCATCTGTTGCCAGCGCAACACGTACATTACGAGCATCTCTGGTTTTCTCATGATGAATGCTATCAAAGTGTTTCCATGCTTCACCATCGGATGCATGTACCATCTTGTCAGGATTGTATCGTTTGCCATTTTTGTGCCAAGTCATTTGTTTCGCGTAGTCCTCAGTCATGTATAGCCTCTGGATCCTCGGTATGAACGGAAGGTATCGTAGGACTGTCATGGGAATGTTAAGCTGCCTCTTTGGGCCATCACCATCACAGTCTACCTCCATGAACCTTGATAATTTACACTTTGGACAGTACTTTGCTTCCGTGTATTCTTTCCTAAACAGGATGCACCCATTCCTACAAGCATGTATCTGCTCATACGGCATCTTAAGTGCACGAAGCAGTTTCCGTGCCTCGTACATGCTCTTTGGCAGAATGTGACCCTTCGGAAGCAGGCTGCCAATAACTGTCAATAAAGCATCAAAGGCGCCTCGACTCAGACTGTACTGCGACTTTAACGCCATTATGCGTCCAATGGCATCAAGCTGAGAAACCGTCGTATGTCCATGAAGGGGTTTATGTGATGCGGCAAGCATGTCGTAGAACGCCTTTGCGGTCGACTCTGGCTCCTCCTCCGTTTGTCCCTCGGCGAACCGTGCCTCCCCATAGTCATCCAACATGTCCGCTACACCGGCATTAGCATCATAATCCTCGACACGTAGTCTCACCACATCCTCTCTCATACGATTGGCTTCACCGTGGTAGATCCACCGGGTATAGTCTGCCGTAAATCCATTCTTGCAAAGATGTTCCCCCATGTTCTTCTTATTTTATCTTTTCCTGTTTGCACACTTGCTGCATGGGCAGAGAATCATATTCGCTCCTTTAGCAGCTTCACCAAACGCCATTTCCAAGAAAGCATCGGTCTTTCTGATCCATTCACTAGTCATCCCAACCTGACTTGGCCGGCCAGTGTACATCCACGCACGGTCTTCCATCCTCTAACATATACACCGGAGATAGAGTAATATCAATTGCCCTACGTATATGCACGGGAGCGAGGAATATGGCATGTTATATCAACACAGCAGAATGATCTATAACAACTCCTAAAGATACATGGTTTATTTTTTTAAAGAAACGTGCATCAGCTGGTGGAACATGAACGGATGCAGTACCTGCAGCGGCCGGGGCGCGACGGGGGCACGGCCGAGGGCGCGGCGGGGGGCAGTACCTGCAATGGAAGCCTCAATATATGTTACACATGTTACATCAAAGGAGGCACACATATCTTCACTAAATGGTATTCATTTCCGGTAGTGCTTGTAAATAGAACGAACATGTACAAGAAGAAGTGCAGCAACACATATCTTCACTAAATGGTATTCTGTTGAACCTTGTGAATCCTATGGGAAGAAATGCACTGATGCAAGTGGGTGAGGAGATTGCCAATTATTTACGTGTGGAAATACAGAACACTAAGGAGCTTCTGCTAACTACATCGCAGAACCCAGATAAGTTGAGGGACATCATCAACAGGACTTCTGAAATGAATTGGAGTCTACAGGTTCTGGTAATCAAGCAATGAACATCCGTTCTATCATCTGTAGGCTTTGTCATCCTTACACACTGCCCCATCTGCGTTTCTCCAAAAGCCAGCGCTGCTGCAGTTAAATTTGTCTAAGAAAAGAAGAAACAACAGTCTGAAAGTGATGTGTCAGAAGTGACTAATAAGAGCTTTGTGTTCTCTTCTTTGAAGTGATGTAAACCTTGTAAGAGTATGGCTCCTATGTATCTTTGGATGTTCTAGTTTGTACTGGTGCTGTTGTTTCCATGAGTATCCAAACATGTAGTAATAATTCGCCACAAGTGCATCTGGAGACTCTAGTCTTACCATGCACGACGGGGGCCGGGGGTGCGGCGGCGGCTCGGGCCGGGGCGCGGCTCGCGGCCGGGGGCGCGGCGGCGGCTCGGGCCGGGGAGGGGCGCGGCGGCGGCTCGGGCTGGGGGGGGGGGGGCGGGGGCGCGGCGGCGGCCGGGGGCGCGGCGGGGGCTGGGGACGCGGCCGGGGCCGCGGGGCGGGGGAGCGACGGCGGCGCGGCGGGGGCGGGGGCGGGGGCGGGGGCGCAGGCGCGGGCGAAATTGAAAATAGCGTGTGCGTAATGGGCGCGCGGGGGGCGGGGTGGGCGCTGGTATATACTCCCTCTTTGTCGAGTGCCTCCGATCTGAGGCGCTCGGCAAAGCCTTCTCTTTGCCGAGCGCCTCAGATCAGAGGCACTCGGCAAAGAGGGAGGCTTTGCCGAGCGCCCCGAGCAGGCTCTCGGCAAAGAGGAGGCTTTGCCGAGCGCCGCTAACAGGCACTCGGCAAATTATTTTAATTTTTTACAACTATTTGCCACCAAACTTTTTTGAATTGATACTCACATTACATGCAACAGTATGTGCAATTCGTGCCCATTAATCAAAGTGTTTGCTATATTTCATCAATTTATTTCATGTTATTGAATTTCTTGTAATTATTAAAATTTGAACTACAAGTCACACGAATAATGGAAAATAATGAATCAAAAATTGATATTCACGTTATTGAAGCATGCGTTAAGATATTATCGAGAAAAAAATCAGAAATTTCAAATTTGTTGTCCACGAAACATGACGACGAACTTATTGTTCAGTTGTTTTTAAAATGTATAAAATCCAAATATGGTCCGAAAATTATGAAACTTGTCGAGATGTAATGATATCACATGGGGAAACTATGTTAAAAATTTGACGAGGTTTCGTTAAAGTAAAACATATGATGCTTACAAATTAAAAGTTTCCCAAAAAGATGTATGATTTTATATACAGACCGATTAGGTGTTAAGCATTGTAGATTGCAAACTTTCACGAAATTTTATAAAAATTTTATCACAATATCCTCACATGATAACATGACATCTCGACAAGTTTCATAATTTTCCGACCAAATTTGCTTTTTATACAATTTAAATACGACTCGAACACAATTTAGTCGCCATATTTCGTGAATAGTAGTTCAAAAATTTCTGGTCCATTTTTCGGTAAGGCATCAAAGCATGCTCATTAACATAAATAACAATTTTTCATTCATTTTCTCCACCATTCGAATGACCACGCAGTTCAAATTTGAATTATTCAAGAAATTCAATAAAATAAAAGAAATTGATAAAATATAGCGGACACTTTGAGAAGTGAACCTAAATTACATATGTTGTTGAGGAGAATGTAGGATGACAATATAAAAAAATTAGGAGGAAATAGAGAAAAAAAATATGTACATTTTGCCGAGTGTCCTGGCCAAGCACTCGGCAAAACGTCTCTTTGCCGAGTGCCTGTGATGCGGCACTCGGCAAAGAATGACGCCGTTAATTGCGTGGCGCTTGTTTGCCGAGTGTCGTCCTTTGCCGAGCGCCCGACACTCGGCAAAGTGTTCTCTGCCGAGTGTTTTTCTTTGCCGAGTGTGTGGCGCTCGGCAAAGAATGCGTTTACCGTGTGTTTTTCTTTGCCGAGTGTTGCACTCGGCAAAGAGTCTCTTTGCCGAGTGCCCGATATTTAGCACTCGGCAAAGCCTCGGACACTCGGCAAAGTCCGCGTTTCCGGTAGTGAGAAGACCACGTCGTCCAAGTCGGATCTGCCATACGGCAGGTTATGGAGCACACATAATTGGTATTTGTATTTTCAAAATATGAATAGAGTCTGTGTTCCCTTAATCTTTGTTGTTTATTTATTTTTATGTGCTTGGTACACTGGCGCGCCTGCATTCTTTTCTTCCCTGCAGAGGAATCCTCAACGTATGTGATTTTTCTCCCTAAACATTCATACAAAATGGTAACCTGCACCCGGTTCATCTTTGGTACGCTTTCCCTACGACCTGAGTTATTTTGACAGTATGCTTCCACTTATTTCCTTGTATATAAAATCTTCTTTTAATAGAAAATCTTAGAACAGCACCTGTTTCACTTGACTCTTGGTAAAGATTTGAAGGTATTCTCATTTTATGTGCACTTGAAATAAAATTATAATTCTTATTTCTAAAACACAATTTGTTCATTGGACATTTTGCAGACAAAAGAAAGGTCTCTCTCTAGAATGGTCTAAGAGACTTAATATAATTAAAGGGGACACTACGCCAGAAGCCCTAATCTGAGACGCGCCCTAGGCAAAATGCTAGACGCGCAGGGGTCGCGTCCCGCATTACCGCGTCGCAGATTAAAAAGTAATCTGAGACGCGCCTCACACGCGTCTCAGATTACCAAAATGCAAGACGCGCCTCACTTACGGCGCGTCTCGCCTTGGCTTCACACAGGCTTCCCTGGGAGCCAAATGAGAGACGCGCTCTAGTTTAGGCGCGTCTCGCATTAGTCACAGATGCGAGATGCGTCTCACTTACGGCGCGTCTCGCCTTGGCTTCACACAGGCGCCACTGGGAGCCTATTGAGAGTCGCGCCCTAAGCGAGGCGCGTCTTGCATTAGTCTACCTCCAACAGGGGCCTTTTTTTCCCCAGCTGCATCCTGGAACTAGCCAGGATTTGGCAGCTGCATTCAAATACCTGCAAAAGATTTCAATTCACAGAATTCACCGCAATCATCGCACGCATCCATACAATTCACACAGTGCGATACACACAAGCAAAGATAGTATTATATAACACATGTACAATCAATTAGCCTCGTCCAAAACTCAAAACAAGGCTCAACCTAACTCAAAACAACAATGATCGATAAAAACAATAGAGTACATGCAAAGCAAGTCTCTCAATCTAGCTCAATGTCGCCGGCCGTGCTATCATAAATGGAACTCTCCCTTTTGGTTGATCACCTCCATCATGAGGAGCCCCGCTAGCCTCTCTTGGATATCCTGCACGTTACGAAGCGTCGTTTGATTGAAATAATCATCTTCGTCCTTCGAAATATAATTACAAGCAGTTAGAATACAAGATGAAGACAGATATTTTTTAATTAGAACACGTGAGAATTCTTACCATGAAATCCGGTTTCTCTGCAACTAGAAGCATGTTGTGGCAAACATAGAACCCACATGAGTTACCCGAGGGTTGCCGTGTGCACTACATGTCAAAGATGGATAGAAATTAGCATTTTGCAATACTTAGAACCAAGAAAACATCGTAATAGTAAAGCGATTTAGTTATAGTAGTTACCATCCACGCGGTGTGATGTGTAAACGCAACTTGACGTTGCTCTTTGTATCCTTCTGAGGCCCTAAGATGCCTGTCAAGAGACCTAAACACAGACATCCGGATGTTATATTACAAATGCTTCTTAAATGGGCAAATGATAAAAACTAAAGCAAACAACAAACTTACTCGTCAAGGATTGAGATGACTAGAGAATAATCACGTATCTGAGGCGCGCCCGACTCATCTGATGGAATGCTCGAGTCAAGGTAGAAGACTTGCTTGCTCCTGACATTGATGATGAGTGTAACCCAATGATCGCCTGGGTTGTACGGCACCACAATGTGCTCCTTGTCAGCATGTACTCGCATGCACTTCACCATGTACCTAACCAAGTTGAAATGGAAACAAACGGTTACATGTGTTAAATGGAAACAAGTGACTACATGTGGCTACAAGTTGAAATGAAAACAAGTTTAATTGTTGAATGTGCGAACCTGACCAAGCTATCTCTATCTGAATTCATAAATGTCACCGTCATCATCTGTGGGTCAATGTACCCACACTTCTTTCCGGTTCGACGCCTTGTCTCTTGTTGCATGTGCCTACACGATCCATATGAATTGAAATAGAAACGACTTAAATTGTTGAACGTATATCAAATGCATTGAAATGGAAACAAGTCTTAATCGACTTACAATGCAAAGCACCGAATGAGAGAAAGATCCAAAGCGTCGAGGTTGAAAAGGTCGAACAAATCGCTCCAGGCAACAATAAAGATGTTGCCTCTGCCCTCAAGCTGCAGAAAGTGCCGCTCTTCGTATGACACCATGATTTCCTCGGCTTGATTGACATTGCGCATGTAGTAGTTGTGCAGGTCCACACAATATTGACCTGCTGCCCGAAGCTCAGAGACACTAAGCAAGGACTTTCCAACCCTGTACTTTGGATTCTCAGAAGTGTAAGCCCTTGTGACCGGTTGTTTTATCCGCTCCACCTTTTTCTTACCCTCTGAGATCTCCCGCTTCGTCGCCATCGGCCTACTCTGCTTCTTCCTCACAGGATTAGCCTTGCTTGGCTTCTTGGGAGCGGTAGCTGGCTCTATCGGAACAGGTGGAGGGGGGGTAATCTGAGGCTGAGAAGGGACAGGAGGATGCGGATCCGGTAACGCTTCCCATGTATCCGGCAGCTGTGGGCATGGCTCAGAAAATGTCGGTGGCACTGCAGGACTCTGTGGCTGAGCTTGAGTGGTCGGTACTGAATCTGCATCTGCTGGATCAATATGAATACACGCTCTCCGCCACTGAACCCTTCTCGCAACTGCATCCCGCAAAGTGGTGGTCGTGTCATCTGGTGGGAATTCCAGCTTGATATTCTTAGCAAACTCATGCACGTAGTCAATCTTGACCACAGCACAATCAGCCCTGACCTGCAGCAACAACAACAACAAAGCCTTTAAATCTCAAGCAAGTTGTACATACCAAAACAAAAAAAAATAAAAAGAAATAGGAGAAAAGAAAAGAGAGGCAAAGACCAATGCACTGACCTGGACACCTTCAAGCTGGGACATACCGGGATACACAAGCCCGTTCCCGACCTCCAATCGAGATGAATCTCCGACCAGCTGCACGAGAAGACTACATCGGGTCGGACGAGCCAAGCCATCTATCGTATCCGGCTCCACTGATGTAGGCACAATTGCCCTCTCTGTCTCTCTACTCTGAGAAGCACCCGCTGCAGTACAAGCGAAGCTATCCCTTCTCTCTTCACTCATCGTACTCCCCGGCAAATCAGGGAATGACAATCCCTGAGACTCGAAGATGGTCTTTAGCTCTCCAAACATCTGCATCTTCACCTGAGACTCCAGGGTCTTTAGCTCTCCATACATCTCCATCTTCACCTGCCTTTTGATCTCATCTATGTCAACCTTTGATGAGGAGTCTCGAGTCCGCTTCCGGTATCTGCCTTTGTGTTCAGGGAACCCCTCCTTCCAGGTCAACTGACTGGAAACACCACGGACACGACCCCGTTGCTCACGGGTTCCCAAAGCCCTGGTGAGCGCATCAAACTCCCTCACTCCTTCATTTGAACCTTGGCTGCTCTCCATCAAAGCCCTTTGAGCAACTTCCTCAGCGCTCGTGCCGTAGAAATTGATATTGCCATCCTCCGTGAGCTTTGACCTAGCACGCATAAATGGTGCCAGCCGTCCCTCAAACGATTCATAGGGATTCTCAATGCCCCTCTCTGCCAGCATCTCATCCTCCTGCTCCCACTTGCGTTGCTTTCCAGCATATCCCGCTGAGCCAAGGTGGTGGTCAAGCTCGTTCCGCGCTCGGAGACCCCGAAAATACTCACTTGACTGTTGGAACTCGGGAGTATTCCACTTTTGAACAAGCTCGTCCCAGGCTTCTTTGGTCAAGTCCGCATACTTGTCAAAAAGGTTCTCTTTCTTCCTCCAACACTTTAAAAGCCTGCACGACAAAACAATAAATCTGCATAAGTGACAGTAGATAATGAAAAAATGTTAGTAAATGACAATAGTAAGTGACAACACTTTACTTGTTCTTGTAGCTCCTCCAGGCTTTAGAGATGATCTTCATAGCATGCTTCGTAGCCTTATCGTGCAACTCTATCGGATATTCAACATAGGGTTGAATATTGTTTTCGAAGATTCTCTTTTTGTCGTCCCAAGACAAGTCATCGAAATGTTCCAAGGTGAGTGGCACCCTTTGCCGGGCAGTGAGGCCACAAACCCGTGCTAATCTCACCAAGATTGACGGGTCTTCGGGTGCTGCCTCAGAATTGAGCCGGCCACAACTTTTCACATCTGATGGCCACGTTGTCTGTGACCTTTTCTTTCTGCCAGCACCAGACGTGCTAGCTCCTGACTGTGACCGTGCCGGCCGTCCTGATGATGCTCTGTCATCTGTAGGTTGCTGCACACTGTCCTCACCGCCTGCAGCTTGCTGCACACTGTCCGGACCACTGGACATCGTGCTACACGAGAAAGAAAAAAAAACTAGATACAACCATAGAGTAAATGCTCCGAATCAGATACAACCATAGAGTAACCGCATGAATCCCATACCTAGGCCTAGACATGCTTAATGCTTTAGTGATACATATTCTCGCAAAGTAATCTCCATTTTTTGAAATATATGACTTAATTTTTGGTCATTAACCGCTCTTTTTTTTTAAATTTGGCTAGGTTGGTCTCTTTTTGCTCTTGATAATTTGATTTGTTTTCAATTCTGTGTAGCAAAACATATTATGTGTGTCCATGGAAGATGTTTCTTGCCTCATACATCCATATGTAGGGTATGAACACTGACTAATTAGAAAGGGGGAAAGCTCACCTACGGCGGCAGTGGATGACGCTACGGTGGCTTGGGGCGGCGCCGCGGGGCCGGGGACGACGGCGCGACGGCTCGGGGAAGGCTCGACGGCGGCGGCACTCGCGGGGACGGGAGCTCGGGCCCGGGGGGCGCCGATAGCGCGGAGCGGCGCTGCGGGGCCGGGGACGACGGCCGCGAGGGAGTGACGGTCTGGCTCAACGACGACAGGCGGCGCGAGAGGACGGCGCGGCGGCGGGGAGCAGAGAACGGGTGTGAACGATTTGAAAATTTGACCTAAGTCCCAAGAAATGCGGGGGGCGCGTTCTAAATGCGCGACGTGCTCCCGTGCCTAAGGCGCGTCGCGCATCTCCATGCGCGACGCGCCATTGATAACGCGCGTCTCGCCTTTGATGCCCCCGAGATGGTTGCCTGATCAGGCGCGCGTTGGGAGGGGATTTTGTCCCATCTCGCCAACGCAAGGCGAGTGCGTCCAGCTAAGCTTGGGCGGTCTTTGCCGTTTCGAAATTACAATGCATGTACCTTTGAGCCGCAGTTTCCTCTCTTTGCCCATGCTGGCGGTGTGGGTCTGGGGCCCGAGGGCTCCCTTGCCGGTCGAACCCGTTCAATCTGTTCGTGGTACCCTGCGGGTTGAGCCCGGTGGCCCCGGACCCCCAACCGGGGTAACTTTTTTTGTTTTCTCTCTTTAGGCACAAGTGTTTTTTACATCATGGACCCCACGGTCCCTGGGTTCCGCCCGGACCCTCTAGGTTCTGCCAGGACCCCCTTAGAACCGGAAAAATAATTGCAGACACCGGGGAATGCGCGACGCGCGGTACCCACGGCCCGTCGCGCATTGGTGTGGGACTGGGCCCCGAGGGCTCCATGAGGGTCAAACCCGTTCAATCTGTTCGTGGTATTATGCGCGACCCGCGTTACCTACGGCGCGTCGCGCATGTTGTTATGCGCGACGTGCCGTAGGTAACGCGCGTCTCGCCTTTGATGCCCCCGAGATGGTTGCCTGATCAGGCGCGCGTTGGGAGGGGATTTTGTCCCACCTCGCCAACGCAGGGCGAGTGCGTCCAGCTTATAAGCTTGGGCAGTCTTTGCCGTTTCGAAATTACAATACATGTGGCTTTGAGCCGCAGTTTCCTCTCCTTGCCCATGCTGGCGGTGTGGGTCTGGGGCCCGAGGGCTCCCTTGCCGGTCGAACCCGTTCAATCTGTTCGTGGTACCCTGCGGGTTGAGCCCGGTGGCCCCGGACCCCCAACCGGGGTAACTTTTTTTTGTTTTCTCTCTTTAGGCACAGGTGTTTTTTACATCATGGACCCCACGGTCCCTGGGTTCCGCCTGGAGCCTCTAGGTTTATAGGGAATGCACGACGCGTGTTACCTACGGCTCGTCGCGCATTATTATATGAGCGACGCGCCGTAGGTAACGCGCATCTCGCCTTTCTTGTTCAGTTCCAGAACTGAATGTTCCAGAACAATTAAAGTCACAACCATTCAGTTCTGGAACTGAAAATTCACACATATTCATATCTCACAAATATGAATTCGTACTTCACAAATATTCACACATTATCATATCTCACAAAGGCACAATTAAAGTCACACTTTTACCATATTTCACAAAGTAACAATTAAAGTCACACAATTCCCATACTTGACAAAGGAACAATTAATATACATTGTGTGCCCAATCATTTTGGTACTTTCCGTTGTTCCCTTGGTTTTTTGAAATTCTTGACTTTTTCTTTATGGTCGTTGCGCAAGTAGGGAGTTTCGTTGGCCGATGGTATTCTTGGCTTGATCATTGAGGTGGCGAAAGGAGGTATCTCATCAAACTGATCAAACTCTTCCTCATCGACCGCATTCTCAACACCGACGATTCGCCGTTTTCCAGGTATAACCACCTTGAGTCTTTTGTTTGTGGTGTCAGAAACATAGAACACTTGAGCCACATATTGTGCGAGGACGAAAGGGTCCATCTTGTATCCGTGACGGCTAAGATCGACACTAACGAACCCGTACTTATCTTTTTGTACACCTCTATTTGCATCAACCCAATTGCAACGGAAAAGAGCAATTTTAAAACCGTGAAAGTCAAGCTCCCATATCTCTTGTATTTGACCATAGTACGCAGTTTTGTCCTCTCCGTTAACATCGTAAGCATCAACACGTACACCACTATTCTGATACATGCTTTTCTTATCTTGTCATTTGGTGTAGAACGTGTATCCATTTATGTCATACCCTTGGTATGTCATAACGGTGAATATAGGACCAAGAGCCAAAATTTTGAGTTGTTCACTTATAGGAGTATCCGATCGTGAAATTTGATTCCGGAGCCAACCACAGAATTTGTTCATGTGTTCCTTTGCTAACCATGATTCACTGTGTCCAGGATTATCTCTAAGCAACAGCTCCTTGTGCTCATCAAAGTACTCAGACACAATGTCCTTTTGTTGCAACACGTGGAAATGAGCCCTATGAAATAAATCTCGATCTGGAATTATAGCCTTCTTCCCGATCGTCCCCGTGCCTGTGAGCCTCCCCTCATGACGAGACTTGGGAACACCAACCGGGTTACTCGGGTTAGCGTAGTTTAGAGCCCACTCAATGGCTTCCTCTGTACAATATCCTTGTACCATGCTGCCCTCGGGGAAAGCTCGATTTCTTACTAGTGACTTCAAGATGCCGTTGAATCTCTCGTACGCATACATCTGGTGAAGGAACACAGGACCAAGTAGCTTTATCTCCTTGATAAGATGGCCCGTGAAATGAAGGCTGATATCGAAAAAGGCAGGTGGAAAATACATCTCAAGAACGCACAAAGTTTCATAGTGCTTGTTTTCCAATGACTCAAGATCTTCTTCACTTAGAACCTTTTGACCAATTGCATTAAAGAAAAAGCAAAGGTTCATAATAGCCTCCCGAATATTGACCGGTAGGATATTCCGAATTCCTACGGCAATCATCTGCGTCAGCAATACATGGTAATCATGAGACTTTATGCCAGGAGATAGCTTTAGATCAGGCATTGATACAAGCTTCGAGACGTTGGTTGAGTAGCCAATTGGAACTTTCACACTTTTCAAGAACTCACAAAACTCCTCCTTCTCATTCTTTGAAAGGGTGATGCATGATGTGGGCAGCTCCATTCCTTTAACGGAGTCATCATTGAGCCACAACTCTTCTCTAATTTTCATTTTCTTCAGATCAGCTCGTGCATGTGCGTGATCTTTCGTTTTTCTGTCCATGTTAAGCAATGTGTTGAGAAGGCTCTCACAGACATTCTTCTCCACGTGCATCACATCAATAGAGTGACGGACGTCTAAGTCTTTCCAATACGGTAGCTCCCAGAAAATCGACTGCTTCTTCCACATGTCATCTTCTTCAACAACGACCTTCTTGCCCCTCTTGCCTTTCTTCTCTCCTTTCCGCTTACCGAGGACAACATGGACATTCTTAACCATTTCGTAGACATCATGACCTGAGAAATGCGGAGGAGGACGCCTCTTCTCGGCCTTACCGTTGAAGTGATCACACATGTTCCGGAACGGGTGTTTCAATCCAAGGTAGCGTCTATGTCCCATGTATACTATTTTTTTTGACTCACTCAAATACTCAGAGTCTGTCTCTCTCAAACAATGTGGGCACCCGCAACCTACTTTCTTGCTCTGTCCGGACAAGTTCCGTGCCGCTGGAGAGTCATTGATAGTCGCGAACAAAATGGCTCGAAGCTGAAAGTACTCACGCTTGTACTCATCCCAGACCTCCACTCCTTTACACCACAGCAACTTCAGATCGTCAACCAAAGGACTGAAATAAGTGTCGATGTCATTCCCAGGTTGATGTGGCCCCGGTATCAAGCCCGATAGCATAATGTACTTCCGTTTGTTACACAACCAAGGCGGAAGGTTGTATATCGTCAGAACAATTGGCCAGGTGCTATGTGTGCTATTGTTCATGAATGGGTTCATGCCATCTGTGCTCATTGCAATCCTAATATTCCTCAGATCTTCCGCAAATTTAGGATATCGCAAATCTATGTTCCGCCATTGTGTGGCATCAGCAGGATGTCTTATCAACCCGTCCACCTTATGCTTCTCCTTGTGCCATCGCAACAATTCTGACTCCTTTTTGTTTGCAAACCAGCGCACCAATCGTGGAACAATTGGAAAGTACCAAAACACCTTTTTAGGTCCGCCCTTTGTTCTGTTGCAGTCCTCATCATCACCACCATCTTTTCTACGATTGAATCGATCGAGTCCACAAACAGGGCACTTCTCAAGGTCCTGATAATTCGAGCCACGATAGAGAATGCAATCATTCTTGCACGCATGGATCTTTTCCACCTCCAATCCCAACGGGCAGATAATCTGTTTGGCCTCATAAACGGTCTCAGGGATGGTGTTGCCTTGTGGAAGCATGTCCTTAAGGAGTGCTAACAACTCCTTGAAACTGCCATCACTTCATCCGTGGATTGCTTTCAACTGGAAAAGCTTCACCATTGCAAATAGCCTTGAGTATTTCAATCCACAACCAGGATAGAAAGGTTTCTTAGAGTCTTCGATCATCCTCTTGTACTTTCCGAATTCGCATCCTTTGAACTCATCGTCGCCGTGTCTGTCAGCATTGCAAACCATCTCCTCTATGTTATCAACCTGTCAAGACAGACATGAAAAGTCATATTAGCATGACCTTATTATACTAATTGTAAGCTTTATTATGGGGCCAGGTTTGATTTGTACCTGTTCCATGATGTCGGCATTGCTCAACCCTAGTATATCCGCCTCGTCCACATCGTCGTCCTCTTCTTCAATAACGCTATGGACCTCCCTCTCCACATAGGAATCCCTACTCTCTGCTTCATTAAGTCCTTCTTCACCGTGTTTATTCCAACATCGATAATCCTCCATGAATCCACATTTGATCAAGTGTGATTTCAACACGTGCTCTTGAAGATATCGCTTCTCATTTTTGCAATTTTTGCATGGGCAATAAAGATATTGTATACCATTGTCCACCATATCTTTATTCTCGTTCTTAATGAAGGCTTGAACACCATCCATAAACTCCTTGCAAAGGCGTGGACCATACATCCAACGCCGATACGACATCTATATAGAATATGAAATCAAAATGTTAGGATTCTCATAGTTTGAGGCCATGCACAACTAGTGTTTAAGTTCAAATATTGTTAGATGGCAAATGAAATGATATCATGTGCTAGAAAAAATATCAAGTACGACGGTCATTTAGATCTAGAGTTGCGCTAAATTTTATTGGCCCAAAATAATCGATATCATGTCGGAGATACCTTGCCACTGCCCCCGCGACACACAACAGCAAGAAGAGGCACGATCGTGCTCCAGCCGCCCGCCGCGACACGCTCCCCACGAGATCTCCACCGCCCGCCGCGGCAGATCCACCCAACCGCACATCCGCCAGCACCACTTTCCCCAGATCCACCCAGCCGCACCACCAAAGTATCAAACTGCAAGTTCGGACAGCTTGTTCGGACCTCCAGACCCCCAGGCGGGTCTTGTCTGAGGTGGGAAAAAATGCAAGACGCCCATGATCTGAGACGCGCCATCCAGTGGCGCGTCTCCCATCCGCATGATCTGAGACGTTCCTTCCAATAGGGCATCTCCCATCTGCATGATCTGAGACGCGCCTTCCACCGGCGCGTCTCCCATTTGTCAAGCGAGACGCCGAGCGCCTGGCCGATGGCGAACTCGAGCCCGCATGATCTGAGACGTTCCATCCAATGGCGCGTCTCCCATCTGCACGATCTGAGACGTGCCTTCCAGTGGCCCGTCTCCCATTTGTCTCAGTAAAGTAAAGCGAGACGCGTCCCGGCTATTTATCGACAGAAAATTATAGTCACGAGATGTACTGCTGAACGAGATGACCACGGCTGAAATCCCCCTCCCCAGCGTCCCGGAGACCGAGGACCTCGCCACCACCAAAATCCCCCTCCCCAGCGTGCCGGAGACCGCGGCGCTCGGCATCACCCTCCTCGGCGCATCCTCCGAGACCGGCGCGCTCCCGGACTGCACCGCTTCGGAGATCACGGCGGTCGACACCGGCAGATCTGCGGCGCCTCCTCCAGCGGGCTTCTCCACCACCAGCCGCGGATCTGCGACACGGGGACCACAGCTCCCTTCACCACCAACATCCCCTGGCTTCTCCACCAGCAGCCGCAGATCTGCGACACGGGTACCCCCCATTGTTGCATGTATTTGTTGAAATCGTCGCATTCTGCCTGAATCTGCATCAAACCCACGAAACCCACGGAGGAAGCTTCTCTTTGTTTGCTTTAGTGGTAGTACTCTATCGATTTCTATTGTCTCAGGAAACCGGTCCAGTATGAAATTTCCGAGCTGGTCGAAGCTGTTTAGCTGCTTCGGCGGCTGCCTCCCCTGCAGCGACTGTTCAACCAATGTCACCCTAAACTGCTGTAGCTCGGGGAACAACAACGCTTACAGGGGCAAGGACGATGATTCAGCTCACGAAGCTGCTAGCGCTCGTAAGCCAGCGCCATTGCCTGATTTAATTTCTATGTAATAATTAATTGTAATAATAATTGCCGGATTTAGCTAGACATTGTAATGTATTGTGAGATTATTTGAGACATTGTAATGTATTGCTGGATTTACTAATATGTAATGTAAGCCGGTTCGTTCGGTTTCAAGGGATTGATTCTAAAATTAATATGTAATGTATTGTATGCTACAGACGCCCCCTCCCCCCCCCCCCCCCCCCGCGCACCCCCTTTTTGGGGGCCCTGGATCAATGCGAGAGGCGCCTTACTAAGGTCGTCTCGCATTACTATGCGAGACGCGCCTTACTAAGGCTCGTCTCGCATTACTTTAAAGCCCTCCCAGGCGCATTGAGGGTAAGAGACAAATGCGAGACGAGCCACATTAAGGCGTATCTCAGATCTCAAAATGATCGGAGACGGGCCCTCCCACGGCGCGTCTCGCATTTATCTCTTACCCTCCCCCACCCCATGCAGCGCCGCGCCCGCATTTTTAGCGCGTCTCTCTTTGTGTAATCTGAGACGTGCTCTTAGAGGCTTGTCTCAGATTGCTTGCTCCTATTTGCTGTTTTGGTGTAGTGGGACTTGTCTACCTTCACAAGAAATCCATGTTATGGATTGTCCACAGGGATTTGAAACCGAAGAATATCCTCTTAGATCATGACATGAACCCAAAAATTACCGATTTCGGGTCAGCTAGAACTCTGAGCTCAGATGTCGCTGAAGAGCGCACAAGCAGGGTTGTGGGGACTAGGTAATTAAGATACACACAGTTTCAATTCTAGGGCTGTGCACTAACCGTGTCCCAGTGTGCTAATGTTGCTCTTCTGATGTTTATTCAGTGGCTACAAAGCTCCGGAGTACACATCTCGAGGCATTTATTCACTCAAGACAAATACATTTAGTTTTGGAGTGATGGCTTTAGTGATCATCAGTGGGCGAAAGAATACCATATTAGAGCATCAAGGTAATTCTGTTGGTAACCTTGTACGAGATGTGAGTATTTCAAAACTTGTACGAGATGTGAGTATTTCAAAAGGACTCCCATTTTAGACTGTTGAATATTTGTTGTTGTTTTGTCATCTACATATTTGTGCCAAAAGTTACCCCACATTTTACGAATTTAAATTTACGTTGCAAATAATTTTTTATGCTAAACAAATTGGAGAAAATATTTCAGGCATGGCAACTGTAGAGTGTAGATCCAATACTAGGTGATGGATTTGAGCTCGCGGAGGGCGGAGGTAATGCAGCATGCTCGGGTGGCACTGCTCTGTGCTCAGGAAGACCCAACAGATCGCCCCACCATGTCGGATGTTGTGGCACTTACCAGATCCTAAGCAGCCGTCTGAACTGATCAAGGGAGGTGCTGCTGGTGACAAGCTATCGACGTATGCTAGCCAATCAAGTAGGACTATTGACATAACCATCATAAGTTCAGCTCCTGTGTCAACTAGAGTCCGCATCATGTAGACCCAGATACCTGAAAACCATTTAATAATTAACAAAAAGTTGGAAACCTGGCTTACATAACAACCATTCCACTCCTCTATGAATAGGATCCAAGAGGGTAATGAGGGATTTTTGGATCTCTCCTCACTTTACTTGTTCTTCTCTTCCTACTTATTATTCCTGTTTGAGAATTTAGGTTCACAACCCATGGAATTTCGTTTCAACTCCTTTGGATATCTAGTGGAATTCCAGCTACATTTATGTGTTATCAAATCCTAAAAGGCTCCAAGAACTCTTGGAGATATTAACATGCATTGCTCAAGTAAACATCTATGGAAAATAAATATTTAATAAAAAGCACATAATAATGTGAAAATCTTAATAGCACTAAGAAAATCAGAAAGCACGCAATCCTCCCTACAGAAGTCTGAGTCCAAGAAAAAGCCACGCACCCCCGCGCTAGTCAAAGTCGTCGTTTACCATCACGGCATCACCCACCCACATATTTCGCCCGCCAACGCGGCGACGAGGTCCGCAGCTGGAGGGGCCGCGGTGCAGGAGGGAGGAGCCAGGAAGCGGCAATGGCGAGCACGTTGGACAGCTCAAGCGGCCTGTGGACCGTGCTGGGGCAGGCCTCGAACGTGGCGCAGCTGGTGGGCGTCGACGCGCTCGGGCTCGTGTCCATGGTCGTGCAGGCCGCGCTGGCGGCGCGCCGCCACCGGGACGCGTGCCGGCGGCTCGCGCAGCATGTGGAGATCGTCGGCGGCCTGCTGCGGGAGCTGGAGCTCGCCGAGCTGATGCTGCGGGAGGCCACGCGGCGGCCGCTCGAGCAGCTGAGCGGCGCGCTGCGGCGGTGCTACGCGCTCGTCACGGCGTGCCAGGATTGCAGAGGCGGGTACCTCGGCCGCCTGTTCCGGGGAACCCGGATGGCCGAGGAGCTCCGCACCGCGGAGCAGGAGATCGACATGTTCATCCGCCTCGTCCCGCTCATCGCTTTGGTGGACACGACGCATGATCGCCGGATCAAGGTACGGGTCTTTCGATTTTGTCGATATGTTTAATTGTCTGAATGTCTGATAGACAGGATGATTGCGGTTCAGTTGAGTCAGAGTCAAATAGCAATTGCGACTTCAAACTAGACAGCTTTGTATGAACTTTGCGAATTTGAATTCATTTTTTTCTCAAATACGCAGGAGATCTGCGCATCATTGTATTAAGGTACAAAGAAACAGTTTACACGTCGAGCCACGACTTTGTGCGCTTGCCCGCCTTAAGCTGGATTACAAGTTTAGGCCCGGGCCGAGAAATTTACAAAAGCGACTACTCGCACAATAAACAACCTAGCTTTGCTGCTCCGGCATCCATCCAAGACTGAGCTTCTCTTCTGATGGCCACGAGCAATTGTTGAACTGACTCAACGGCGCCCCTGAAAACTCTGGCGTTCCTCTCTTTCCAAATGTGCCAGGAAACCAGGGCGAAAAGCGAGTCGAAACCTTTCCTCTTGCTGTCCAGGCATTGCCCCCTGAATTGTAGCCAGCGAGCATGAGTTGACAGACGATCGGGAGGATTAGGCCACTCCAGCTGCAGGGAACTGAAGATTTCCCACCAAACCTGTCGAGAATAAGAGCACCCACAGAGGATATGATCAATTGTCTCCGGCTCTTGATCACACAGGACGCAAGCTTCAATGGCGTCCAAACCGTGTCTGATCCTCCTATCTGCCATCCAGTGACGTCTTCTAAAGGCCAACCACAAGAAGATCTTAACTTTCATTGGAGCCCAGGTTTTCCAAATCAGGGAACAACCTGGAAAGGGTATCGAGCTGACGTGTAGTTGCTTGTAGGCCGATTTAGCTGTGTACTCCCCATTTGGCGTCCACTTCCAGAAGAATTCATCGGCCGTTCATCTAAAAAAACAAATACATAGGCCGTTAGGAAACACTGACGACCTGATATGTGCTGATCGATTAGTTGTACTTGTATATTGATAATCATTGTCATTTTCGTTATCCTTATCTGGCAGGCTACAGAGCGTGTGCAGAGTGTAGCTGCAAGCTGTTCAAGCCTTCAGACAAGGTTGGGTGCATTTTGACTTGCCTATAAAAGAATCGTGAGCATTGACGACTGACTTTAATTACTGATGGTGCATGAGTGGTGATGTTGAATACTATGAAGTGTTTGACCATCTATGGCTGCGTACCGATTGATGAGTTTAGAGATGCCAGCTGTGTTCTAGATGCCTTTGTACAGTTATATTAGTTCTCTAAATTCTTAAGTTTAGGGTGCTTCTATCAAATGTAGTTCTAAGAAGCTTTTGTAGTACTTCATTCAACTTCATGGAATGAAACTATTAGCATCTTAAGAACTTCTAATATCTTTATCCATACAGCAATATTAATTTGATTTTGAGTGAATTTATGTGAAACCCCCGTCAACAGTTAACATCGGATCTAAATATGCATGTAATTGCGTGCCAGCTGTTCATTCCATTTTTCAATCAGTTCAAAATGTTACGTAAAATTAATGGAACTCATATATTGAAAGTTAATCCGGTATGGAGTATTTTATTAGGATTGAAATTAGAACAATTTATGGTTTTGGTACACAATGACAAGATTTTGTCCATTTTAGGACTCAGACAAGAGTTGTGGAGTTTACTGAAATAAGTGTTCAAGGAGCCATTGCTAAAGTTGGAAAACAACTCTTAGAAGGTAGTTGCTACACCAATTCCCTATCATTTTTCCATTGGACTAAGGAAATATAAAAATTAAAACCATCATTATCCGCTTCCAAGAACTTATGTATTTTTCTGCCATTTGTCAATGTAACAATATACTACTCGTGCTTACAACTAGATTGCAACTGACAAAATTCAGATTGCTCGTATGATATCAATTTACTTATGCATGCATCTTAGCTCATGACTGGTATTGGAGCACAATGTAAGGAAGACAACATGGTGGTATATTGTCATTGTTAAGGGGAAAGGTGCTTAGGCTCTGCTTCGATATATGCAGGAATTATTCTACTAAAACTCTTGGATTGGCAGGGAAATTTGTTCGTACCATTTTTTACCCAATCTAAGGGGATTGGTTCATCTAAACAAAACCTAAGTATCATACGATTTTACACCTCATGAAGTAGACAACATCAATATATGTCATGCCAGTGTCAGTTGGTTCATAGTGTCATCTCCCAGGCCGGTTAACTGACTTCGAGCCCCACTTTGGCAACATAAAACCATCGATTTTTGTAATAAAAATAAGTTTAGCAATTTTTTTATGATAGCAACGTTTGATGTAAAGAGATTGCCATGGTTCAGAAAAGGTGCATTTTGAAGAACAGAAAACCAAGGATGTCGAAGAGTTTGTGAAGCTTTGTACTTGTACTCAAGAGAGCTACCCAGGATTCAAAAAGTATGATTTGTTTCAGATAGTAGATGGCACAGAAAATTTTTCAGAGAAAAGAATCGTTGGAAGTGGCGGATTCGGTACAGTTTACAAGGTAAATATTAACAGAAATATAAGCATAGATTTACTTGATAAAATGTCATCTTAACCCTACTCGTAACCATTTCAAGGAGAGCTGACCGACGGAACCATAGTTGCCATCAAAAGATTCGATGAGCATGCTACAGATTTCAACAGTGAACTGCAGCTTTTGCGTCTTCAACATTGCAATATAGTTAAGCTGTTGGGGTGGTGTGTACATGGAAAAGAAAGGATTCTAGTGTATGAATTCATACACAATGGCAGCTTGGATTTCATCATCTTTGGTATGTTGTACCGATGACTATAGTTGTTTGCATAGATGTGTTTTATTTCCATGTCTCCAATATATACGAGAATGAATTATAAAACAACTATGACCAAATGATCAGAACAATTCCATTTCAGATTACTGCTTTGATATGTGGTGTTAATAAGTACTATGAAATTAAACTTGTTTGTTTAAATATTCTGCAGATAAAACAAAAGGGCCATTGCTAAGTTGGTATAAGCGATTTGGCATAATTAAAGGCTTAGCTGATGGGCTTGTTTACATGCACAAGCACTCACTTTTATGGATGATTTTGGATCAGCTAGAACATTGAGTTCAGAGGCAGGGCAAGGGCAAACAAGTAGAGTTGTGGGAACCAGGTAGGTAATGTGCAAAATATTAACCACAGCACACTGCAACAATTATACCTAGTGTGATAATACACTTGTGATGTCTATTTTCAGAGGTTACATAGCTCCCGAGTATGCATCTAGAGGCCTTTATTCACTAAAGACAGATGTATTTAGCTTTGGGGTGTTGGCTCTTGTGATCATCAGTGGACGGAAGAATGCCATTCTACAGCAGCAAGGCGATACCGTTGGCAACCTCGTACGAGATGTGAGTGAACAACTGAACCATGCATTTCAAGCATTGCCTACTTGACACAGATTTAGCAAAACTAGTCATTGTCGATGCTAAAAGAATGTGAAATTATTTCAGGCATGGCATATGTGGAATGCTGGGAGGCTGCATGAGCTTCTTGATCCGATTTCAAGTGGTAGACACGAACTTGCTGAGATAGTGCGATGTGCTCACGTGGCACTGCTATGTGCTCAAGAATATCCAGCAGATCGACCCACCATGTCAGATGTTGTTGCACTACTGAACTTTGAAAGTGTAAGCTTATTGCCGAGCCCAAAGCAGCAGTCTGAGCTGAGTAACGGAGGTGCTATTGGCGACAAGTTGTCAGCTCACTTCGGCCAATCAAGTAGGACAGTGGACATAACCATCACAAGTTCAGCTCCAGTGTCAACTAGAGTGCGCATCATTTTAGAGCCATAAACATAATGTGAAAACTAACTTTATCTGGTAGCAAAAAGTTTTTGCATGACTATGGAATCATGAACTTTAGCTGATCAGTGGTGCTGCAAATCAACCGGCGTGTACGCAGTTGCTACTGCAATTTTCCTAATTCTGTTTTCAGAAAACAGCAAAGAAATAGAGGAAGGAGAAGAACATCAAGGCAAAACATTATCTTCATCGATGCCTAACACTATTCATGTATACTTAGCTAGCAACGCACCGTCGGAATCAGAAAGACTTTGTGAACTCAAAATTCACTTTGGAACTGACGAACGTGTAGACACCGGTAGATCCATTGTAGGCTCTGAATTGGCCACCGGTGTAGTCAACCTTCACAACCTCTCCGGCTGCACTTGTGGCCATCCATCCAGCGCCCGGATGGTATGCCACCGGCTTGTAGCCCATGCAAGTGACATACATGATCAGTGCACGCTCTCCCTAACAGATGGCATCTCCTGCCCCTGCCACCTTCACGGAACCCAGCAGTCCACAATTCTTACACTGCAAAAGAAGTTAACATCAGTTGGCAGGAGAGCAAACAAAACACCAGAATTGAGGTGTTCTGTACACTTAATTACTTGCTAGTTGACAACAGGACTACAAAATCAGACAACACTTGATTACTTAATTGCTCACCAGAATCGTATCCTGGGGTTCCCAGCAATCCATCGCATTAAAATCAGACAACGTTACGACTATGAAGTTGACAACAGCACAGCAAGATTTGTTCAGATTGTGCACTTCGATCACAGTAGGGAACAGGCATCGAACTTTATTCTGGAAGGACCGTTGGTTAAATGGCCAAGCACCAAAGGATGTGTCAGTCGAGTGTTACAGATTAGCATGGCGGCAGAAACAATCTGTAAAAATTGCAATGCAAGGAAACAGTTTCTCACATTGTGGACTGAGCTACAGGGTGCAACTGACACGGCAACAAGATTGTGTTCAGTCCACAATGTAGCATTATCAGTTGCCGTGTCACAGCGGATCGCATTATTAGAAGGCCTAATTCAGAAGTTCAGGCTACGTCAGAAGTTCCGGCTAATTCATCAGAAAACAAACATCAGACAACCGAACAACTAAACAATCGACCAGAAAATAAAGACCAGATAAACGATTTGAAATTTCATCAGAATCAAAACAGAGGCAAAGGGCAAACAAGTAGAGTTGGGGGAACCAGGTAGGTGATGTGCAAAATATTAACCAGAGCACACTGCAACAATTATGCCCTAGTGTGATAATACACTTGTGATGTCTATTTTCAGAGGTTACATAGCTCCCGAGTATGCATCTAGAGGCCTTTATTCACTAAAGACAGATGTATTTAGCTTTGGGGTGTTGGCTCTTGTGATCATCAGTGGACGGAAGAATGCCATTCTACAGCAGCAAGGCGATACCGTTGGCAACCTCGTACGAGATGTGAGTGAACAACTGAACCATGCATTTCAAGCATTGCCTACTTGACACAGATTTAGCAAAACTAGTCATTGTCGATGCTAAAAGAATGTGAAATTATTTCAGGCATGGCATATGTGGAATGCTGGGAGGCTGCATGAGCTTCTTGATCCGATTTCAAGTGGTAGACACGAACTTGCTGAGATAGTGCGATGTGCTCACGTGGCACTGCTATGTGCTCAAGAATATCCAGCAGATCGACCCACCATGTCAGATGTTGTTGCACTACTGAACTTTGAAAGTGTAAGCTTATTGCCGAGCCCAAAGCAGCAGTCTGAGCTGAGTAACGGAGGTGCTATTGGCGACAAGTTGTCAGCTCACTTCGGCCAATCAAGTAGGACAGTGGACATAACCATCACAAGTTCAGCTCCAGTGTCAACTAGAGTGCGCATCATTTTAGAGCCATAAACATAATGTGAAAACTAACTTTATCTGGTAGCAAAAAGTTTTTGCATGACTATGGAATCATGAACTTTAGCTGATCAGTGGTGCTGCAAATCAACCGGCGTGTACGCAGTTGCTACTGCAATTTTCCTAATTCTGTTTTCAGAAAACAGCAAAGAAATAGAGGAAGGAGAAGAACATCAAGGCAAAACATTATCTTCATCGATGCCTAACACTATTCATGTATACTTAGCTAGCAACGCACCGTCGGAATCAGAAAGACTTTGTGAACTCAAAATTCACTTTGGAACTGACGAACGTGTAGACACCGGTAGATCCATTGTAGGCTCTGAATTGGCCGCCGGTGTAGTCAACCTTCACAACCTCTCCGGCTGCACTTGTGGCCATCCATCCAGCGCCCGGATGGTATGCCACCGGCTTGTAGCCCATGCAAGTGACATACATGATCAGTGCACGCTCTCCCTAACAGATGGCATCTCCTGCCCCTGCCACCTTCACGGAACCCAGCAGTCCACAATTCTTACACTGCAAAAGAAGTTAACATCAGTTGGCAGGAGAGCAAACAAAACACCAGAATTGAGGTGTTCTGTACACTTAATTACTTGCTAGTTGACAACAGGACTACAAAATCAGACAACACTTGATTACTTAATTGCTCACCAGAATCGTATCCTGGGGTTCCCAGCAATCCATCGCATTAAAATCAGACAACGTTACGACTACGAAGTTGACAACAGCACAGCAAGATTTGTTCAGATTGTGCACTTCGATCACAGTAGGGAACAGGCATCGAACTTTATTCTGGAAGGACCGTTGGTTAAATGGCCAAGCACCAAAGGATGTGTCAGTCGAGTGTTACAGATTAGCATGGCGGCAGAAACAATCTGTAAAAATTGCAATGCAAGGAAACAGTTTCTCACATTGTGGACTGAGCTACAGGGTGCAACTGACACGGCAACAAGATTGTGTTCAGTCCACAATGTAGCATTATCAGTTGCCGTGTCACAGCGGATCGCATTATTAGAAGGCCTAATTCAGAAGTTCAGGCTACGTCAGAAGTTCCGGCTAATTCATCAGAAAACAAACATCAGACAACCGAACAACTAAACAATCGACCAGAAAATAAAGACCAGATAAACGATTTGAAATTTCATCAGAATCAAAACAGAGGCAAAGGGCAAACAAGTAGAGTTGGGGGAACCAGGTAGGTGATGTGCAAAATATTAACCAGAGCACACTGCAACAATTATGCCCTAGTGTGATAATACACTTGTGATGTCTATTTTCAGAGGTTACATAGCTCCCGAGTATGCATCTAGAGGCCTTTATTCACTAAAGACAGATGTATTTAGCTTTGGGGTGTTGGCTCTTGTGATCATCAGTGGACGGAAGAATGCCATTCTACAGCAGCAAGGCGATACCGTTGGCAACCTCGTACGAGATGTGAGTGAACAACTGAACCATGCATTTCAAGCATTGCCTACTTGACACAGATTTAGCAAAACTAGTCATTGTCGATGCTAAAAGAATGTGAAATTATTTCAGGCATGGCATATGTGGAATGCTGGGAGGCTGCATGAGCTTCTTGATCCGATTTCAAGTGGTAGACACGAACTTGCTGAGATAGTGCGATGTGCTCACGTGGCACTGCTATGTGCTCAAGAATATCCAGCAGATCGACCCACCATGTCAGATGTTGTTGCACTACTGAACTTTGAAAGTGTAAGCTTATTGCCGAGCCCAAAGCAGCAGTCTGAGCTGAGTAACGGAGGTGCTATTGGCGACAAGTTGTCAGCTCACTTCGGCCAATCAAGTAGGACAGTGGACATAACCATCACAAGTTCAGCTCCAGTGTCAACTAGAGTGCGCATCATTTTAGAGCCATAAACATAATGTGAAAACTAACTTTATCTGGTAGCAAAAAGTTTTTGCATGACTATGGAATCATGAACTTTAGCTGATCAGTGGTGCTGCAAATCAACCGGCGTGTACGCAGTTGCTACTGCAATTTTCCTAATTCTGTTTTCAGAAAACAGCAAAGAAATAGAGGAAGGAGAAGAACATCAAGGCAAAACATTATCTTCATCGATGCCTAACACTATTCATGTATACTTAGCTAGCAACGCACCGTCGGAATCAGAAAGACTTTGTGAACTCAAAATTCACTTTGGAACTGACGAACGTGTAGACACCGGTAGATCCATTGTAGGCTCTGAATTGGCCACCGGTGTAGTCAACCTTCACAACCTCTCCGGCTGCACTTGTGGCCATCCATCCAGCGCCCGGATGGTATGCCACCGGCTTGTAGCCCATGCAAGTGACATACATGATCAGTGCACGCTCTCCCTAACAGATGGCATCTCCTGCCCCTGCCACCTTCACGGAACCCAGCAGTCCACAATTCTTACACTGCAAAAGAAGTTAACATCAGTTGGCAGGAGAGCAAACAAAACACCAGAATTGAGGTGTTCTGTACACTTAATTACTTGCTAGTTGACAACAGGACTACAAAATCAGACAACACTTGATTACTTAATTGCTCACCAGAATCGTATCCTGGGGTTCCCAGCAATCCATCGCATTAAAATCAGACAACGTTACGACTATGAAGTTGACAACAGCACAGCAAGATTTGTTCAGATTGTGCACTTCGATCACAGTAGGGAACAGGCATCGAACTTTATTCTGGAAGGACCGTTGGTTAAATGGCCAAGCACCAAAGGATGTGTCAGTCGAGTGTTACAGATTAGCATGGCGGCAGAAACAATCTGTAAAAATTGCAATGCAAGGAAACAGTTTCTCACATTGTGGACTGAGCTACAGGGTGCAACTGACACGGCAACAAGATTGTGTTCAGTCCACAATGTAGCATTATCAGTTGCCGTGTCACAGCGGATCGCATTATTAGAAGGCCTAATTCAGAAGTTCAGGCTACGTCAGAAGTTCCGGCTAATTCATCAGAAAACAAACATCAGACAACCGAACAACTAAACAATCGACCAGAAAATAAAGACCAGATAAACGATTTGAAATTTCATCAGAATCAAAACAGAGGCAAAGGGCAAACAAGTAGAGTTGGGGGAACCAGGTAGGTGATGTGCAAAATATTAACCAGAGCACACTGCAACAATTATGCCCTAGTGTGATAATACACTTGTGATGTCTATTTTCAGAGGTTACATAGCTCCCGAGTATGCATCTAGAGGCCTTTATTCACTAAAGACAGATGTATTTAGCTTTGGGGTGTTGGCTCTTGTGATCATCAGTGGACGGAAGAATGCCATTCTACAGCAGCAAGGCGATACCGTTGGCAACCTCGTACGAGATGTGAGTGAACAACTGAACCATGCATTTCAAGCATTGCCTACTTGACACAGATTTAGCAAAACTAGTCATTGTCGATGCTAAAAGAATGTGAAATTATTTCAGGCATGGCATATGTGGAATGATGGGAGGCTGCATGAGCTTCTTGATCCGATTTCAAGTGGTAGACACGAACTTGCTGAGATAGTGCGATGTGCTCACGTGGCACTGCTATGTGCTCAAGAATATCCAGCAGATCGACCCACCATGTCAGATGTTGTTGCACTACTGAACTTTGAAAGTGTAAGCTTATTGCCGAGCCCAAAGCAGCAGTCTGAGCTGAGTAACGGAGGTGCTATTGGCGACAAGTTGTCAGCTAACTTCGGCCAATCAAGTAGGACAGTGGACATAACCATCACAAGTTCAGCTCCAGTGTCAACTAGAGTGCGCATCATCTTAGAGCCATAAACATAATGTGAAAACTAACTTTATCTGGTAGCAGAAAGTTTTTGCATGACTATGGAATCATGAACTTTAGCTGATCAGTGGTGCTGCAAATCAACCGGCGTGTACGCAGTTGCTACTGCAATTTTCCTAATTCTGTTTTCAGAAAACAGCAAAGAAATAGAGGAAGGAGAAGAACATCAAGGCAAAACATTCTCTTCATCGATGCCTAACACTATTCATGTATACTTAGCTAGCAACGCACCGTCGGAATCAGAAAGACTTTGTGAACTCAAAATTCACTTTGGAACTGACGAACGTGTAGACACCGGTAGATCCATTGTAGGCTCTGAACTGGCCGCCGGTGTAGTCAACCTTCACAACCTCTCCGGCTGCACTTGTGGCCATCCATCCAGCGCCCGGATGGTATGCCACCGGCTTGTAGCCCATGCAAGTGACATACATGATCAGTGCACGCTCTCCCTAACAGATGGCATCTCCTGCCCGTGCCACCTTCACGGAACCCAGCAGTCCACAATTCTTACACTGCAAAAGAAGTTAACATCAGTTGGCTGGAGAGCAAACAAAACACCAGAATTGAGGTGTTCTGTACACTTAATTACTTGCTAGTTGACAACAGGACTACAAAATCAGACAACACTTGATTACTTAATTGCTCACCAGAATCGTATCCTGGGGTTCCCAGCAATCCATCGCATTAAAATCAGACAACGTTACGACTATGAAGTTGACAACAGCACAGCAAGATTTGTTCAGATTGTGCACTTCGATCACAGTAGGGAACAGGCATCAAACTTTATTCTGGAAGGACCGTTGGTTAAATGGCCAAGCACCAAAGGATGTGTCAGTCGAGTGTTACAGATTAGCATGGCGGCAGAAACAATCTGTAAAAATTGCAATGCAAGGAGACAGTTTCTCACATTGTGGACTGAGCTACAGGGTGCAACTGACACGGCAACAAGATTGTGTTCAGTCCACAATGTAGCATTATCAGTTGCCGTGTCACAGCGGATCGCATTATTAGAAGGCCTAATTCAGAAGTTCAGGCTACGTCAGAAGTTCCAGCTAATTCATCAGAAAACAAACATCAGACAACCGAACAACTAAACAACCGACCAGAAAATAAAGACCAGATAAACGATTTGAAATTTCATCAGAATCAAAACAGAGGCAAAGGGCAAACAAGTAGAGTTGAGGGAACCAGGTAGGTGATGTGCAAAATATTAACCAGAGCACACTGCAACAATTATGCCCTAGTGTGATAATACACTTGTGATGTCTATTTTCAGAGGTTACATAGCTCCCGAGTATGCATCTAGAGGCCTTTATTCACTAAAGACAGATGTATTTAGCTTTGGGGTGTTGGCTCTTGTGATCATCAGTGGACGGAAGAATGCCATTCTACAGCAGCAAGGCGATACCGTTGGCAACCTCGTACGAGATGTGAGTGAACAACTGAACCATGCATTTCAAGCATTGCCTACTTGACACAGATTTAGCAAAACTAGTCATTGTCGATGCTAAAAGAATGTGAAATTATTTCAGGCATGGCATATGTGGAATGCTGGGAGGCTGCATGAGCTTCTTGATCCGATTTCAAGTGGTAGACACGAACTTGCTGAGATAGTGCGAAGTGCTCACGTGGCACTGCTATGTGCTCAAGAATATCCAGCAGATCGACCCACCATGTCAGATGTTGTTGCACTACTGAACTTTGAAAGTGTATTCTTATTGCCGAGCCAAAAGCAGCCGTCTGAGCTGAGTAACGGAGGTGCTATTGGCGACAAGTTGTCAGCTCACTTCGGCCAATCAAGTAGGACAGTGGACATAACCATCACAAGTTCAGCTCCAGTGTCAACTAGAGTGCGCATCATTTTTGAGCCATAAACATAATGTGAAAACTAACTTTATCTGGTAGCAGAAAGTTTTTGCATGACTATGGAATCATGAACTTTAGCTGATCAGTGGTGCTGCAAATCAACCGGCGTGTATGCAGTTGCTACTGCAATTTTCCTAATTCTATTTTCAGAAAACAGCAAAGAAATAGAGGAAGGAGAAGAACATCAAGGCAAAACATTCTCTTCATCGATGCCTAACACTATTCATGTATACTTAGCTAGCAACGCACCGTCGGAATCAGAAAGACTTTGTGAACTCAAAATTCACTTTGGAACTGACGAACGTGTAGACACTGGTAGATCCATTGTAGGCTCTGAATTGGCCGCCGGTGTAGTCAACCTTCACAACCTCTCCGGCTGCACTTGTGGCCATCCATCCAGCGCCCGGATGGTATGCCACCGGCTTGTAGCCCATGCAAGTGACATACATGATCAGTGCACGTTCTCCCTAACAGATGGCATCTCCTGCCCCTGCCACCTTCACGGAACCCAGCAGTCCACAATTCTTACACTGCAAAAGAAGTTAACATCAGTTGGCTGGAGAGCAAACAAAACACCAGAATTGAGGTGTTCTGTACACTTAATTACTTGCTAGTTGACAACAGGACTACAAAATCAGACAACACTTGATTACTTAATTGCTCACCAGAATCGTATCCTGGGGTTCCCAGCAATCCATCGCATTAAAATCAGACAACGTTACGACTATGAAGTTGACAACAGCACAGCAAGATTTGTTCAGATTGTGCACTTCGATCACAGAAGGGAACAGGCATCGAACTTTATTCTGGAAGGACCGTTGGTTAAATGGCCAAGCACCAAAGGATGTGTCAGTCGAGTGTTACAGATTAGCATGGCGGCAGAAACAATCTGTAAAAATTGCAATGCAAGGAGACAGTTTCTCACATTGTGGACTGAGCTACAGGGTGCAACTGACACGGCAACAAGATTGTGTTCAGTCCACAATGTAGCATTATCAGTTGCCGTGTCACAGCGGATCGCATTATTAGAAGGCCTAATTCAGAAGTTCAGGCTACGTCAGAAGTTCCGGCTAATTCATCAGAAAACAAACATCAGACATCCGAACAACTAAACAACCGACCAGAAAATAAAGACCAGATAAACGATTTGAAATTTCATCAGAATCAAAACAGAGGCAAAGGGCAAACAAGTAGAGTTGGGGGAACCAGGTAGGTGATGTGCAAAATATTAACCAGAGCACACTGCAACAATTATGCCCTAGTGTGATAATACACTTGTGATGTCTATTTTCAGAGGTTACATAGCTCCCGAGTATGCATCTAGAGGCCTTTATTCACTAAAGACAGATGTATTTAGCTTTGGGGTGTTGGCTCTTGTGATCATCAGTGGACGGAAGAATGCCATTCTACAGCAGCAAGGCGATACCGTTGGCAACCTCGTACGAGATGTGAGTGAACAACTGAACCATGCATTTCAAGCATTGCCTACTTGACACAGATTTAGCAAAACTAGTCATTGTCGATGCTAAAAGAATGTGAAATTATTTCAGGCATGGCATATGTGGAATGCTGGGAGGCTGCATGAGCTTCTTGATCCGATTTCAAGTGGTAGACACGAACTTGCTGAGATAGTGCGATGTGCTCACGTGGCACTGCTATGTGCTCAAGAATATCCAGCAGATCGACCCACCATGTCAGATGTTGTTGCACTACTGAACTTTGAAAGTGTAAGCTTATTGCCGAGCCCAAAGCAGCAGTCTGAGCTGAGTAACGGAGGTGCTATTGGCGACAAGTTGTCAGCTCACTTCGGCCAATCAAGTAGGACAGTGGACATAACCATCACAAGTTCAGCTCCAGTGTCAACTAGAGTGCGCATCATTTTAGAGCCATAAACATAATGTGAAAACTAACTTTATCTGGTAGCAAAAAGTTTTTGCATGACTATGGAATCATGAACTTTAGCTGATCAGTGGTGCTGCAAATCAACCGGCGTGTACGCAGTTGCTACTGCAATTTTCCTAATTCTGTTTTCAGAAAACAGCAAAGAAATAGAGGAAGGAGAAGAACATCAAGGCAAAACATTATCTTCATCGATGCCTAACACTATTCATGTATACTTAGCTAGCAACGCACCGTCGGAATCAGAAAGACTTTGTGAACTCAAAATTCACTTTGGAACTGCCGAACGTGTAGACACCGGTAGATCCATTGTAGGCTCTGAATTGGCCGCCGGTGTAGTCAACCTTCACAACCTCTCCGGCTGCACTTGTGGCCATCCATCCAGCGCCCGGATGGTATGCCACCGGCTTGTAGCCCATGCAAGTGACATACATGATCAGTGCACGCTCTCCCTAACAGATGGCATCTCCTGCCCCTGCCACCTTCACGGAACCCAGCAGTCCACAATTCTTACACTGCAAAAGAAGTTAACATCAGTTGGCAGGAGAGCAAACAAAACACCAGAATTGAGGTGTTCTGTACACTTAATTACTTGCTAGTTGACAACAGGACTACAAAATCAGACAACACTTGATTACTTAATTGCTCACCAGAATCGTATCCTGGGGTTCCCAGCAATCCATCGCATTAAAATCAGACAACGTTACGACTATGAAGTTGACAACAGCACAGCAAGATTTGTTCAGATTGTGCACTTCGATCACAGTAGGGAACAGGCATCGAACTTTATTCTGGAAGGACCGTTGGTTAAATGGCCAAGCACCAAAGGATGTGTCAGTCGAGTGTTACAGATTAGCATGGCGGCAGAAACAATCTGTAAAAATTGCAATGCAAGGAAACAGTTTCTCACATTGTGGACTGAGCTACAGGGTGCAACTGACACGGCAACAAGATTGTGTTCAGTCCACAATGTAGCATTATCAGTTGCCGTGTCACAGCGGATCGCATTATTAGAAGGCCTAATTCAGAAGTTCAGGCTACGTCAGAAGTTCCGGCTAATTCATCAGAAAACAAACATCAGACAACCGAACAACTAAACAATCGACCAGAAAATAAAGACCAGATAAACGATTTGAAATTTCATCAGAATCAAAACAGAGGCAAAGGGCAAACAAGTAGAGTTGGGGGAACCAGGTAGGTGATGTGCAAAATATTAACCAGAGCACACTGCAACAATTATGCCCTAGTGTGATAATACACTTGTGATGTCTATTTTCAGAGGTTACATAGCTCCCGAGTATGCATCTAGAGGCCTTTATTCACTAAAGACAGATGTATTTAGCTTTGGGGTGTTGGCTCTTGTGATCATCAGTGGACGGAAGAATGCCATTCTACAGCAGCAAGGCGATACCGTTGGCAACCTCGTACGAGATGTGAGTGAACAACTGAACCATGCATTTCAAGCATTGCCTACTTGACACAGATTTAGCAAAACTAGTCATTGTCGATGCTAAAAGAATGTGAAATTATTTCAGGCATGGCATATGTGGAATGATGGGAGGCTGCATGAGCTTCTTGATCCGATTTCAAGTGGTAGACACGAACTTGCTGAGATAGTGCGATGTGCTCACGTGGCACTGCTATGTGCTCAAGAATATCCAGCAGATCGACCCACCATGTCAGATGTTGTTGCACTACTGAACTTTGAAAGTGTAAGCTTATTGCCGAGCCCAAAGCAGCAGTCTGAGCTGAGTAACGGAGGTGCTATTGGCGACAAGTTGTCAGCTAACTTCGGCCAATCAAGTAGGACAGTGGACATAACCATCACAAGTTCAGCTCCAGTGTCAACTAGAGTGCGCATCATCTTAGAGCCATAAACATAATGTGAAAACTAACTTTATCTGGTAGCAGAAAGTTTTTGCATGACTATGGAATCATGAACTTTAGCTGATCAGTGGTGCTGCAAATCAACCGGCATGTACGCAGTTGCTACTGCAATTTTCCTAATTCTGTTTTCAGAAAACAGCAAAGAAATAGAGGAAGGAGAAGAACATCAAGGCAAAACATTCTCTTCATCGATGCCTAACACTATTCATGTATACTTAGCTAGCAACGCACCGTCGGAATCAGAAAGACTTTGTGAACTCAAAATTCACTTTGGAACTGACGAACGTGTAGACACCGGTAGATCCATTGTAGGCTCTGAATTGGCCGCCGGTGTAGTCAACCTTCACAACCTCTCCGGCTGCACTTGTGGCCATCCATCCAGCGCCCGGATGGTATGCCACCGGCTTGTAGCCCATGCAAGTGACATACATGATCAGTGCACGCTCTCCCTAACAGATGGCATCTCCTGCCCGTGCCACCTTCACGGAACCCAGCAGTCCACAATTCTTACACTGCAAAAGAAGTTAACATCAGTTGGCTGGAGAGCAAACAAAACACCAGAATTGAGGTGTTCTGTACACTTAATTACTTGCTAGTTGACAACAGGACTACAAAATCAGACAACACTTGATTACTTAATTGCTCACCAGAATCGTATCCTGGGGTTCCCAGCAATCCATCGCATTAAAATCAGACAACGTTACGACTATGAAGTTGACAACAGCACAGCAAGATTTGTTCAGATTGTGCACTTCGATCACAGTAGGGAACAGGCATCAAACTTTATTCTGGAAGGACCGTTGGTTAAATGGCCAAGCACCAAAGGATGTGTCAGTCGAGTGTTACAGATTAGCATGGCGGCAGAAACAATCTGTAAAAATTGCAATGCAAGGAGACAGTTTCTCACATTGTGGACTGAGCTACAGGGTGCAACTGACACGGCAACAAGATTGTGTTCAGTCCACAATGTAGCATTATCAGTTGCCGTGTCACAGCGGATCGCATTATTAGAAGGCCTAATTCAGAAGTTCAGGCTACGTCAGAAGTTCCAGCTAATTCATCAGAAAACAAACATCAGACAACCGAACAACTAAACAACCGACCAGAAAATAAAGACCAGATAAACGATTTGAAATTTCATCAGAATCAAAACAGAGGCAAAGGGCAAACAAGTAGAGTTGAGGGAACCAGGTAGGTGATGTGCAAAATATTAACCAGAGCACACTGCAACAATTATGCCCTAGTGTGATAATACACTTGTGATGTCTATTTTCAGAGGTTACATAGCTCCCGAGTATGCATCTAGAGGCCTTTATTCACTAAAGACAGATGTATTTAGCTTTGGGGTGTTGGCTCTTGTGATCATCAGTGGACGGAAGAATGCCATTCTACAGCAGCAAGGCGATACCGTTGGCAACCTCGTACGAGATGTGAGTGAACAACTGAACCATGCATTTCAAGCATTGCCTACTTGACACAGATTTAGCAAAACTAGTCATTGTCGATGCTAAAAGAATGTGAAATTATTTCAGGCATGGCATATGTGGAATGCTGGGAGGCTGCATGAGCTTCTTGATCCGATTTCAAGTGGTAGACACGAACTTGCTGAGATAGTGCGAAGTGCTCACGTGGCACTGCTATGTGCTCAAGAATATCCAGCAGATCGACCCACCATGTCAGATGTTGTTGCACTACTGAACTTTGAAAGTGTATTCTTATTGCCGAGCCAAAAGCAGCCGTCTGAGCTGAGTAACGGAGGTGCTATTGGCGACAAGTTGTCAGCTCACTTCGGCCAATCAAGTAGGACAGTGGACATAACCATCACAAGTTCAGCTCCAGTGTCAACTAGAGTGCGCATCATTTTTGAGCCATAAACATAATGTGAAAACTAACTTTATCTGGTAGCAGAAAGTTTTTGCATGACTATGGAATCATGAACTTTAGCTGATCAGTGGTGCTGCAAATCAACCGGCGTGTATGCAGTTGCTACTGCAATTTTCCTAATTCTATTTTCAGAAAACAGCAAAGAAATAGAGGAAGGAGAAGAACATCAAGGCAAAACATTCTCTTCATCGATGCCTAACACTATTCATGTATACTTAGCTAGCAACGCACCGTCGGAATCAGAAAGACTTTGTGAACTCAAAATTCACTTTGGAACTGACGAACGTGTAGACACTGGTAGATCCATTGTAGGCTCTGAATTGGCCGCCGGTGTAGTCAACCTTCACAACCTCTCCGGCTGCACTTGTGGCCATCCATCCAGCGCCCGGATGGTATGCCACCGGCTTGTAGCCCATGCAAGTGACATACATGATCAGTGCACGTTCTCCCTAACAGATGGCATCTCCTGCCCCTGCCACCTTCACGGAACCCAGCAGTCCACAATTCTTACACTGCAAAAGAAGTTAACATCAGTTGGCTGGAGAGCAAACAAAATACCAGAATTGAGGTGTTCTGTACACTTAATTACTTGCTAGTTGACAACAGGACTACAAAATCAGACAACACTTGATTACTTAATTGCTCACCAGAATCGTATCCTGGGGTTCCCAGCAATCCATCGCATTAAAATCAGACAACGTTACGACTATGAAGTTGACAACAGCACAGCAAAATTTGTTCAGATTGTGCACTTCGATCACAGAAGGGAACAGGCATCGAACTTTATTCTGGAAGGACCGTTGGTTAAATGGCCAAGCACCAAAGGATGTGTCAGTCGAGTGTTACAGATTAGCATGGCGGCAGAAACAATCTGTAAAAATTGCAATGCAAGGAGACAGTTTCTCACATTGTGGACTGAGCTACAGGGTGCAACTGACACGGCAACAAGATTGTGTTCAGTCCACAATGTAGCATTATCAGTTGCCGTGTCACAGCGGATCGCATTATTAGAAGGCCTAATTCAGAAGTTCAGGCTACGTCAGAAGTTCCGGCTAATTCATCAGAAAACAAACATCAGACATCCGAACAACTAAACAACCGACCAGAAAATAAAGACCAGATAAACGATTTGAAATTTCATCAGAATCAAAACAGAGGCAAAGGGCAAACAAGTAGAGTTGGGGGAACCAGGTAGGTGATGTGCAAAATATTAACCACAGCACACTGCAACAATTATGCCCTAGTGTGATAATACACTTGTGATGTCTATTTTCAGAGGTTACATAGCTCCCGAGTATGCATCTAGAGGCCTTTATTCACTAAAGACAGATGTATTTAGCTTTGGGGTGTTGGCTCTTGTGATCATCAGTGGACGGAAGAATGCCATTCTACAGCAGCAAGGCGATACCGTTGGCAACCTCGTACGAGATGTGAGTGAACAACTGAACCATGCATTTCAAGCATTGCCTACTTGACACAGATTTAGCAAAACTAGTCATTGTCGATGCTAAAAGAATGTGAAATTATTTCAGGCATGGCATATGTGGAATGCTGGGAGGCTGCATGAGCTTCTTGATCCGATTTCAAGTGGTAGACACGAACTTGCTGAGATAGTGCGATGTGCTCACGTGGCACTGCTATGTGGTCAAGAATATCCAGCAGATCGACCCACCATGTCAGATGTTGTTGCACTACTGAACTTTGAAAGTGTATGCTTATTGCCGAGCCAAAAGCAGCCGTCTGAGCTGAGTAACAGAGGTGCTATTTGCGACAAGTTGTCAGCTCACTTCGGCCAATCAAGTAGGACAGTGGACATAACCATCACAAGTTCAGCTCCATTGTCAACTAGAGTGCGCATCATTTTAGAGCCATAAACATAATGTGAAAACTAACTTTATCTGGTAGCAGAAAGTTTTTGCATGACTATGGAATCATGAACTTTAGCTGATCAGTGGTGCTGCAAATCAACCGGCGTGTATGCAGTTGCTACTGCAATTTTCCTAATTCTGTTTTCAGAAAACAGCAAAGAAATAGAGGAAGGAGAAGAACATCAAGGCAAAACATTCTCTTCATCGATGCCTAACACTATTCATGTATACTTAGCTAGCAACGCACCGTCGGAATCAGAAAGACTTTGTGAACTCAAAATTCACTTTGGAACTGACGAACGTGTAGACACCGGTAGATCCATTGTAGGCTCTGAATTGGCCGCCAGTGTAGTCAACCTTCACAACCTCTCCGGCTGCACTTGTGGCCATCCATCCAGCGCCCGGATGGTATGCCACCGGCTTGTTGCCCATGCAAGTGACATACATGATCAGTGCACGCTCTACCTAACAGATGGCATCTCCTGCCCCTGCCACCTTCACGGAACCCAGCAGTCCACAATTCTTACACTGCAAAAGAAGTTAACATCAGTTGGCAGTTTCTACAGGAGAGCAAACAAAACACCAGAATTGAGGTGTCCTGTACACTTAATTACTTGCTAGTTGACAACAGGACCACAAAATCAGACAACACTTGATTACTTAATTGCTCACCAGAATCGTATCCTGGGGTTCCCAGCAATCCATCGCATTAAAATCAGACAACGTTACGACTATGAAGTTGACAACAGCACAGCAAGATTTGTTCAGATTGTGCACTTCGATCACAGTAGGGAACAGGCATCGAACTTTATTCTGGAAGGACCGTTGGTTAAATGGCCAAGCACCAAAGGATGTGTCAGTCGAGTGTTACAGATTAGCATGGCGGCAGAAACAATCTGTAAAAATTGCAATGCAAGGAAACAGTTTCTCACATTGTGGACTGAGCTACAGGGTGCAACTGACACGGCAACAAGATTGTGTTCAGTCCACAATGTAGCATTATTAGTTGCCGTGTCACAGCGGATCGCATTATTAGAAGGCCTAATTCAGAAGTTCAGGCTACGTCAGAAGTTCCGGCTAATTCATCAGAAAACAAACATCAGACAACCGAACAACTAAACAACCGACTAGAAAATAAAGACCAGATAAACGATTTGAAATTTCATCAGAATCAAAACAGAGGCAAAGGGCAAACAAGTAGAGTTGGGGGAACCAGGTAGGTGATGTGCAAAATATTAACCAGAGCACACTGCAACAATTATGCCCTAGTGTGATAATACACTTGTGATGTCTATTTTCAGAGGTTACATAGCTCCCGAGTATGCATCTAGAGGCCTTTATTCACTAAAGACAGATGTATTTAGCTTTGGGGTGTTGGCACTTGTGATCATCAGTGGACGGAAGAATGCCATTCTACAGCAGCAAGGCGATACCGTTGGCAACCTCGTACGAGATGTGAGTGAACAACTGAACCATGCATTTCAAGCATTGCCTACTTGACACAGATTTAGCAAAACTAGTCATTGTCGATGCTAAAAGAATGTGAAATTATTTCAGGCATGGCATATGTGGAATGCTGGGAGGCTGCATGAGCTTCTTGATCCGATTTCAAGTGGTAGACACGAACTTGTTGAGATAGTGCGATGTGCTCACGTGGCGCTGCTATGTGCTCAAGAATATCCAGCAGATCGACCCACCATGTCAGATGTTGTTGCACTACTGAACTTTAAAAGTGTAAGCTTATTGCCGAGCCAAAAGCAGCCGTCTGAGCTGAGTAACGGAGGTGCTATTGGCGACAAGTTGTCAGCTCACTTCGGCCAATCAAGTAGGACAATGGACATAACCATCACAAGTTCAGCTCCAGTGTCAACTAGAGTGCGCATCATTTTTGAGCCATAAACATAATGTGAAAACTAACTTTATCTGGTAGCAGAAAGTTTTTGCATGACTATGGAATCATGAACTTTAGCTGATCAGTGGTGCTGCAAATCAACCGGCGTGTATGCAGTTGCTACTGCAATTTTCCTAATTCTGTTTTCAGAAAACAGCAAAGAAATAGAGGAAGGAGAAGAACGTCAAGGCAAAACATTCTCTTCATCGATGCCTAACACTATTCATGTATACTTAGCTAGCAACGCACCGTCGGAATCAAAAAGACTTTGTGAACTCAAAATTCACTTTGGAACTGACAAACGTGTATACATCGGTAGATCCATTGTGGGCTCTGAATTGGCCGCCGGTGTAGTCAACCTTCACTACCTCCCCGGCTGCACTTGTGGCCATCCATCTAGCGCCCGGATGGTATGCCACCGGCTTGTAGCCCATGCAAGTGACATACATGATCAGTGCACGCTCTCCCTAACAGATGGCATCTCCTGCCCCTGCCACCTCCACGGAACCCAGCGGTCCACAATTCTTACGCTACAAAAGAAGTTAACATCAGTTGGCAGTTTCTACAGGAGAGCAAACAAAACACCAGAATTGAGGTGTTCTGTACTATTAATTACTTGCTACTTGAAACAGGAATACAAAATCAGACAACACTTGATTACTTAATTGCTCACCAGAATCATATCCTGGGGTTCCCAGCAATCCATCGCATTAAAATAAGACAACGTTACGACTATCAAGTTGACAACAGCACAGCAAGATTTATTCAAATTGTGCACTTCGATCACAGTAGGGAACAGGCATCGAACTTTATTCTAGAAGGGCCGTTGGTTAAATGGCCAAGCACCAAAGGATGTGTCAGTCGAGTGTTACAGATTAGCGTGGTGGAAAAAACAATCTGTACAAATTAAAGTGCAATGCAAGGAAGCAGTTTCTCACATTGTGGACTGAGCTACAGGGTGCAACTGACACGGCAACAAGATTGTGTTCAATCCACAATGTAGCATTATCAGTTGCCGTGTCACAGCAGATCGCATTATTAGAAGGCCTAATTCAGAAGTTCAGGCTACGTCAGAAGTTCCGGCTAATTCATCAGAAATCAAACATGACACAACCGAACAACTAAACAACCGACCAGAAAATAAAAACCAGATAAACGATTTGAAATTTCCTCAGAATCAAAACAGAGGCAAAGGGCAAACAAGTAGAGTTGGGGGAACCAGGTAGGTGATGTGCAAAATATGAACCACAGCACACTGCAACAATTATGCCCTAGTGTGATAATACACTTGTGATGTCTATTTTCAGAGGTTACATAGCTCCCGAGTATGCATCTAGAGGCCTTTATTCACTCAAGACAGATGTATTTAGCTTTGGGGTGTTGGCTCTTGTGATTATCCGTGGACGGAAGAATGCCATTCTACAGCAGCAAGGCGATACCGTTGGCAACCTCGTACGAGATATGAGTGAACAATTGAACCATGCATTTCAAGCATTGCCTACTTGACACTGATTTAGCAAAACTAGTCATTGTCGATGCTAAAAGAATGTAAAATTATTTCAGGCATGGCATATGTGGAATGCTGGGAGGCTGCATGAGCTTCTTGATCCAATTTCAAGTGGTAGACACGAACTTGCTGAGATAGTGCGATGTGCTCAAGTGGCGCTGCTATTTGCTCAAGAATATCCAGCAGATCGACCCACCATGTCAGATGTTGTTGCACTACTGAACTTTGAAAGTGTAAGCTTATTGCCGAGCCCAAAGCAGCCGTCTGAGCTGAGTAACGGAGGTGCTATTGGCGACAAGTTGTTAGCTCACTTCGGCCAATCAAGTAGGATAGTGGACAAAACCATGACAAGTTCAGCTCCAGTGTCAACTAGAGTGCGCATCATTTTAGAGCCATAAACATAATGTGAAAAATAACTTTATCTGGTAGCAGAAAGTTTTTGCATGACTATGGAATCATGAACTTTAGCTGATCGGTGGTGCTGCAAATCAACCGGCGTGTATGCAGTTGCTACTGCAATTTTCCTAATTCTGTTTTCAGAAAACAGCAAAGAAATAGAGGAAGGAGAAGAACATCAAGGCAAAACATTATCTTCATCGATGCCTAACACTATTCATGTATACTTAGCTAGCAACACACCGTCGGAATCAGAAAGACTTTGTGAACTCAAAATTCACTTTGGAACTTACGAGCGTGTAGGCACCGGTAGATCCATTGTAGGCTCTGAATTGGCCGCCGGTGTAGTCAACCTTCACAACCTCTCCGGCTGCACCTATGGTCATCCATCGAGCGCTCGGGTGGTATGCCACCGGCTTGTAGCCCATGCAAGTGACATACATGATCAGTGCACGCTCTCCCTAACAGATGGCATCTCCTGCCCCTGCCACCTCCACGGAACCCAGCAGTCCAGAATTCTTACACTGCAAAAGAAGTTAACATCAGTTGGCAGTTTCTACAGGAGAGCAAACAAAACACCAGAATTGAGGTGTTCTGTACACTTAATTACTTGCTAGTTGACAATAGGACTACAAAATTAGACAACACTTGATTACTTAATTGCTCACCAGAATCGTATCCTAGGGTTCTCAACAATCCATCGCATTAAAATCAGACAACGTTACGACTATCAAGTCGACAACAGCACAGCAAGATTTATTCAGATTGTGCACTTCGATCACAATAGGGAACAGGCAGCGAACTTTATTTTGGAAGGACCGTTGGTTAAATGGCCAAGCACCAAAGGATGTGTCAGTTGAGTGTTACAGATTAGCGTGGCGGAAAAAACAATCTGTACAAATTGCAATGCAAGGAAACAGTTTCTCACATTGTGGACTGAGCTATAGTGTGCAAGTGACACAGCAACAAGATTGTGTTCAGTCCACAATGTAGCTTTGTCAGTTGCCGTGTCACAGCGGATCGCATTATTAGAAGGCCTAATTCAGAAGTTCAGGCTACTTCAGAAGGTCAGGCTAATTCATCAGAAAACAAACATCAAACAACCAAACAACCAAACAACCGACAAGAAAACAAAGACCAGATAAATGATTTGAAATTTCATCAGAATCAAAACAGAGGCAGTTTCTACAGGAGAGCAAACAAAACACCAGAATTGAGGTGTTCAGTACACTTAATTACTTGCTAGTTGACAACAGGACTACAAAATCAGACAACACTTGATTACTTAATTGCTCACCAGAATCGTATCCTGGGGTTCCCAGCAATCCATCGCATTAAAATCAGACAACGTTACGACTATGAAGTTGACAACAGCACAGCAAGATTTGTTTAGATTGTGCACTTCGATCACAGTAGGGAACAGGCATCGAACTTTATTCTGGAAGGACCGTTGGTTAAATGGCCAAGCACCAAAGGATGTGTCAGTCGAGTGTTACAGATTAGCATGGCGGCAGAAACAATCTGTAAAAATTGCAATGCAAGGAAACAGTTTCTCACATTGTGGACTGAGCTACAGGGTGCAACTGACACGGCAACAAGATTGTGTTCAGTCCACAATGTAGCATTATCAGTTGCCGTGTCACAGCGGATCGCATTATTAGAAGGCCTAATTCAGAAGTTCAGGCTACGTCAGAAGTTCCGGCTAATTCATCAGAAAACAAACATCAGACAACCGAACAACTAAACAATCGACCAGAAAATAAAGACCAGATAAACGATTTGAAATTTCATCAGAATCAAAACAGAGGCAAAGGGCAAACAAGTAGAGTTGGGGGAACCAGGTAGGTGATGTGCAAAATATTAACCACAGCACACTGCAACAATTATGCCCTAGTGGAAAGCCTATCCAAAGCTTGAAATATCTTTTCTTATTGCCGGAGAGATGTCTATTTTCAGAGGTTACATAGCTCCCGAGTATGCATCTAGAGGCCTTTATTCACTCAAGACAGATGTATTTAGCTTTGGGGTGTTGGCTCTTGTGATCATCAGTGGACGGAAGAATGCCATTCTACAGCAGCAAGACGATACTGTTGGCAACCTCGTACGAGATGTGAGTGAACAACTGAACCATGCATTTCAAGCATTGCCTACTTGACAGTGATTTAGCACCTGAATATATCATGCTGATCGTCGGTGCATGTAGTTACATTTAGATTTGCCTAACAAAAATTAGTCATTGTCGATGCTAACTGAATGAGCAGCAGGGATAGGGATTACTTCAATCATGTCAAAATAGCACATATCCTCTTGCTCATGTTCGATTCTATCAAATTGGTCTCAACTAATTTGGACAACTCCTGAAATATCTCACCAGTGCATGCCTCCTCCACGTCCTCTTGCTCATGATCGAACAAATCATCTGCCAACTGGCCATGGCTGCTTGTCGGAGGAAGCACTCGACGCCGCATCAATCCGACACCAGACTGATCAATTTCTCCATTCGAGTGATGGGCCTCCAAATCGAACCTTCCTTGCGCGTACTGAGGAAAGGGAAGAGTGGCGGCGGAAGGATTCCACATCCCTGCGCCACGATCCACCGTCGACCGAGAGTGCGGCGGCCTGTACATGGCGAGGACGGCGGGGATCCTCGACGGCGGGGGAGGCGCGGCTAGCTGGGTGGCTGGAGCGAAGGCGGGGGCTCTTGGATGGGGCGCGGCGCGGCCTTTTCTGGATGAGGGCAAGACGCGGCGCGGAGAAGAACGACGCGGGAGGGAAAGGCGCCAAAACGGGTGCACGGGAGGGCGACGGGCGCGCGGGAACAAGAGGAACGCGCGGGAAGAAGGGATGGCGAGCGGGGAGGGATCTGTAAAGAAAGCTAGCGACCGAGACGGGATGCCAAGCGTGAGAGCGAGCCGAGGAAGATAGCGATTCTGTTGGATGGCGATTTCGCCGGTCCTTTTCTATTTTTACCGATCCATCTTATTTACCTAGCCTCTTGGAGATGCTCTAAGGCACAACATTATGATGCAAAACAAGATATCTAATGAAGCTCATAAAACAACGCAGAAATGACTTGGTTTGCAATTAGTAAATCTTGCTTTGGTCAGTTGCTCCAGCCATTGATGCAGATCTTCTCGTATCATTGAGATCATTTTTCAAATTTTAATGCATCTTTTACTAGTACCAGGAGTAATCGCAATTCTAGTTTGGTACCTCATGCTGGAACTCTTTCAGGCTTTTGTCTGCAACTGGTGAAGCCTGAAAGTAATTAACACATGAAGCCTCACAAGAATCCTAAGAATCCTTCTGCCGTCGTGTTAAAAAAAGAATGAACCAATGCCTATGGTATCTGGTCTATGTACATGTACTAGTGGATATGGTTTCTGTTGAGTTGCTACCAAGACCATTACAGTCAGCAAACAAAAATAAAAAAAAATCGAAACAGTAAATCACTCGGATCTGAATTTAAAATTGAACCTAAGTTTCATCACGAACGCTGCGCCGTCGGTTGGCCGCCGCCGCCGCCGCCTCCTCCAGTGCTAGCACCGGCATCACGATTTCAACGCCACAGATACAGGCCCACCAGATCGACGGACCGGCACCAACGAAGCCCACATGATGTAGGGCGGTCACGGGCCAGGCCGAATGTCACAGGCTTACAGCAAACACGAATGTCACGGGCTCACAGCAACCACACCCGAGCGGCCGAGCTGCAGGTGGTCGGTGGCACCGTGGCATGACGCTACAGGCCAAACCCGGCACCCAGCCGAAACCCCCAGATCGCTCCATTTCTTTCTCAAGCTTTCCATCCTTCAGAGCTTCAACCAACTTTGGATTGATTTCTCAGTAAAAAAGAGTTATGTAACCATCAACTTTTAAAGCTAGGCTAATACAAAAAGAAGAGAGAGAAAGAGAGGGGGAAACACGGGTCTTAAAAAAAATGAAATCATACAAGCAACGTGGCAAACACATCATAAAACAGGCTTCCAGGACACTACAAAATTCACATATACCATTCTTATCTTGCCTACAACAATAGTTGATTTATTTTTACATCTACCTGGCTAAGGGTCTATTTAGATGGACTAAATCTGAGTGCTAAGTTTTAGCACATATTAGCATTTATTATATTTGCTAAATTTTTTAAATCTCAGGTAAAGTTGAGCTCATCCTGCTAGCGCTTCTCTGTTTGGATAGACTAGTGCTAAATTTTAATATTTTTAAACATTAGCACCTGAACGCAGGAATCGTATCGGCACTGCGCTCCACCGCATTGATTGTGCAGGGAGAGCGAGCGCGAAACCTGCAGCCAGGGCGACCAATGGCGGAGACAGGACGAACAATCCACGGCGCCCCGGGTAGTTCAGCTGGTTCGCAGTTTCGCACGAGCGAACGAGTACTACGGGCAGCAGCACCACCACCACCAGCAGCTAGCAACCAGAGCAGAGCAACTTTTGATCCGTGCCTCGCGGCAGCTGGCGTTGGCATCCACCCACCCGCTCATCCCAGCCGTCCACGTACCCCCACCGGGAGACCCAACGGTGCAGATCCAGCGCCCGGGCTAGTCGGTTGACGGGCACTGTGCCCCTGTCCCGTCCACTTGTTGGCGTCCCCCCGGAGAGCGGAGACAGCGAGGCTGCTCTCTGGCTTCCTTCCAACCCAAGCCCGAACCCACCACCTCCGCCCATTCCGCCCGCCTCCCCGTCGCCTCCCCCGCAAAACCCAATCCCGAGCCAGGCCCGGCCACCAAACCCTAATCCCCCGCGCCACGCCTCGCGCGCGCGCGCGCGGCCTCCCATGGGCTGACCGCGCCGCGGTGGGGAGCCCCCGGATCCGGAGCTAGGGTTCCGCCATGGAGTGGGACAGCGAGTCCGACGGCGCCGGCAGCGTCGGCGCCGGCGAGGGGGAGGAGGAAGAGGAGGAGGACGAGGTGGGCGTGGCGGGCGCTGGTGACGGCGGCGAGGCCGGCGGGATGTTCACGTTCGCTATCGAGGGCATGCTGCGCGCGTCCGGGCCGTGCGGGCTGGTCGTCACCGACGCGCTCGAGCCCGACTGCCCCATCATCTACGTCAACCGCGGCTTCGAGGAGGCCACGGGCTACAGCGCCGAGGAGGTGCTCGGCAGGAACTGGTCGGTGCTTCGTCACCCTTACCCCCATATGCGTTTCCACTCAATTAGTTTCGGACCAATTTGATTTCGACGCAAGGGTTAGCTTGTTCCGCTTAGAATCGAGCAAACCTACTGCTACTTTTGTAGACACGACGTAAGCATCTCTGTTGTGATTTTGAGTATCAGAAGTGAACTGTATTGAAAGTTGCTCGGTTTTGCTGTTAGAAGGCTAACCCTCTTAGAGAAGTAGGTAGGGGCAGGCAACCGTTTGCTAATTTCAGGTGCAAGGGTTTGGGTACTTAGAATCAAGCAAAACTTAGTACTGTTGTTTCTGTCTGTTTCATTGTGGGCTTCTGTTTTGGCGGTTTTGAGTATTAGAATGGAACATGTTCGGTTTTGCCATTTTTGAAGGCATGCTCTTCACGAGAAATGGAAACTGGTGACACCCTTTTGATATATTAGGATTCTCTCTACTATTAATATTTCCTCATTCAGCTGCTAGAAAAGTCTCTGCTGGTAGCGCGGTTCGTGTTCAGCTTGCTCACGCTATGTTATAAATGTGTGGTCTTTGGTTTATGGTCATGTAGTTTACAGCAGATAGCATAGAAGACTAGAAGTTAACCCACAGAGTACTGTGGTGTTTTGCATCTGATAGCATGGGGTTTGCCTAACAGGCTATTTTTTGGGTTCTATTTATCGTAGATTATAATTACTTAATCATATCTTGGCTGACGTGCTAGATTGAGACCATGGTATTTGAGTTGATCTTTGATTTGAAAATCTCGTATCTAATGCTACCCTGCAAGTATGTGACTTTAGTTTGATGCTTCTCCATTATTATGATTATTTCATTATACGATTGTTTTACATGACACCATACTGTTAATTCCAAACAAAATAATATTAGAGGCTTTAACTTGCATGATATTGGTGTTTTCAGGTCATATCCCTTAGTGCTGTTTGGAGGGGAAAAAATCTCTAATGTAAGCTAGCACCTTCAGATGGAAATAAATAGAATGTTTGATTTATAGGGAAAGAAAATGACAGACCTGATCAGTTCAGGGCGGATCTTTAATCAGTCTTTCATCTGTGCTATCTACTGGAATAATTTTATTTTTGATGATTGAACAGTTGGTACCAGATAGTGATAAGTATGAAGAGTACTGATATTTTTCAGTTTTCACCTCTGATCTGAAACTGAAACTAGATGGTAGAAGCTCTATGGTAGGTTCGTATTGTTTAAAGGGATTTTCCAAGATAATTAACAATTAACCTAGACAAGAAGAATACCCTACTTGCTGTAACTCAAAAGAGGAAAAAAATAGTAATGTTATTAATTGCAAATCAGTAATGTGGCCTAAAGGTAGTAAATATAAGTGAAAATAGGAAACTAGTAATGCTACAAATTGTGCATTGAGGTTCTATACTTGGTTTGTAACTTGATTGGCTGATTTGCTTCTTAATTACCTTCAACCTTTTCATCTGAGTCAAGACCTGCAGAAACATTATCATGTTTGTAACTGCTAACTCGTAATCCAAGCGCACTTTCATGTTATATATGTTGAATTACAGTTAACAAATATTTAAAGTTTGGGGAAATTGCAAGATTGCTACTGCTTTGAACCGTTATTGCAAGCTTGCCACTGGAGAATTGCAAAAATGCTACTAAAACTGTCATTCAAGTGGTCTTTTTGCAACAGAAATAAAAACTAGTGTCTAATTTGTAGATGCCCCAACACAAGACTCAAATACTTGTTGATTTGATATAACAGTTGTGTTGTCAAACAGGAATTTGGAGTGAGCCCACATGTCACTCTGCATGGTTAGCAAATAATTAGGGCGCGTAGACAGTTGTGCTGACATACAGTAGGGACCTGTGCAATTTTGAACTCCCAGGATCTGGGTGATGCAGCTTAATTGATTCTTACCCTATGGATTTACGTATGTTTGCTCTTACATTTTTTGTGTTTGGTTGTCAAGCACCATTGTTCATGTCAAAACATACACAAGGATTAAGTGTATTCTCAATGGAAACCTAGGAAGATGTTCTTAGTTCCACGGGAGAGTGCTTATGACTTATGATTAGGGGTGGTAAAGGGCCCTAAATTTTAGCCTAGATAATCTAAGGGCCGGGCTCTAAAAGGGCCGGGCTCTAATCTTATTCAATTTTGAGCTGAATATACATAAGGGCCAAGTTGGATTGTGAAGAGAGCACTAGGGCCATGATCCGTTACCACCTCTACTTATGATACTTTGGTTTTTGCGGGAGGCAGAAATTCTGCTTTGCTAAAATGTGGTTTGAAATCATATTTCCCAGGTTCAGTGGAAGTAAAAAATATATCATGTCTGCATGCATCTCTCCTCTTCTTGTTTCATTATTTTCCTGAATTATGCCACAATATAGCCTTTGCGGTTATTTATTATTTAATTTAATATTCATTAAATATTTTTACACTACCATTTTGTTCTCTCTTTCAGTCGGTTCCTGCAATGTAGAGGGCCATTTGCTCAAAGGAGGCACCCCCTAGTTGATGCTGCAGTGGTTTCAAATATTCGAAGATGCATAGACAATGGTACTGAGTTCCGTGGTGATTTACTAAATTTCAGAAAGGATGGCTCTCCATTAATGAACAGGTTGCATCTGACCCCTATATATGGAGATGACGAAACCATAACCCACTATATGGGCATTCAGTTCTTCACTAATGCTAATGTTGATTTGGGACCATTGCCTGGCTCAATAACAAAGGAATCCGTGAGATCTACAAGGTTTGCTCCAGATAATTCATTTCGACCCATATCCACGGGGCCTGGGGAGAGCAATTTCTGCCGGGAATATTCTAGCATCTTCCAATTGACGGATGAAGTGATTTGTCAAAGTATACTGTCAAGGTTGTCACCAAGAGATATTGCATCTGTCAGCTCTGTGTGCAGGCGCTTGTACCACTTAACAAGAAATGAAGATCTTTGGAGAATGGTTTGCCAGAATGCTTGGGGCAGTGAGACTACTCAAGCTCTTGAGACAGTGCTTGCTGCAAGAAGATTGGGCTGGGGTCGTCTGGCGAGAGAACTGACCACTCTGGAAGCTGTTGCCTGGAGGAAATTGACAGTTGGGGGTGCCGTGGAGCCATCTCGATGCAATTTCAGTGCCTGTGCTGTAGGGAACCGTGTTGTTCTTTTTGGTGGGGAAGGTGTAAACATGCAACCAATGAATGATACATTTGTATTGGATTTAAATGCTAGCAATCCAGAGTGGAGGCATATCAATGTAAGCGCTGCTCCTCCAGGTCGCTGGGGCCATACTCTGTCATGCCTAAATGGATCTTGGTTGGTTGTTTTTGGTGGATGTGGAAGGCAGGGTCTGCTTAACGATGTATTCATACTGGATTTGGATGCAAAACAACCAACCTGGCGTGAGATACCTGGAGTTGCACCCCCAGTTCCACGTTCATGGCACAGCTCCTGCACTTTGGATGGGACAAAGCTGGTGGTTTCTGGTGGCTGTGCTGATTCAGGTGTACTGCTCAGTGACACATATCTTCTCGATGTGACCATGGACAGGCCAGTTTGGAGAGAGGTACCTGCATCTTGGAAACCGCCTTCTAGACTGGGCCATTCAATGTCTGTCTATGGTGGCAGGAAAATCCTGATGTTTGGTGGTCTTGCTAAGAGTGGCCCTCTGCGACTCCGGTCTAGTGATGTTTACACAATGGACTTAAGTGAAGAAGAGCCTTGCTGGCGATGCCTTACTGGTAGTGGAATGCCTGGGGCTGGAAATCCAGCCGGGGCAGGTCCACCTCCTCGCCTTGATCATGTTGCGGTGAGCCTGCCCGGTGGAAGGATTTTGATATTTGGTGGCTCAGTGGCAGGTCTTCACTCAGCGTCACAGCTGTATCTGTTGGATCCAACTGAAGAAAAGCCTACCTGGAGAATACTGAATGTTCCCGGGCGTCCTCCTCGCTTCGCCTGGGGCCACAGCACTTGTGTCGTTGGAGGAACAAAAGCGATAGTGCTTGGTGGACAAACTGGAGAAGAGTGGATGCTTACAGAAATACATGAGCTTTCTCTGGCAAGCAACTCAGTTTGAGTTCCAAAGGGGTTCTAGTCATTTTCCTTGCAAATTAATGCGAGTTCTTATGCAACCTGAAGCTTCATTGTCTTCACAGACAGAACTGGAAGAATGAATGAGCATACCGAATCTTTTGGCAGCTGTTTGGCTTGGCTTGGAAGATAACAAGCTTACTCGGGATTGCTCGCTTTATGTAGACAAAGGGTTGTGATATGTTCATTTTTATTGCTGTTTGTTTGGCCTTTTTACCAGATAATTACAATTCATAAGCTACTATTGTGAGACGAGTATCAAATTTTATATGTATTCTCAGATGTTTCTGACTTGCAGTATGGTAGGGCACAAAGGACTCCACTGTATAGTTTAATCTTTTGATGTACGTTACTTGTTGGACAACTTGATAGTTGATACTGCTGTCTGTCTTTGGGGCACAGATAGATGGATGTAATGGTGATGACTGATAAACCTTCTTTTTGTAAAACTTGTAAGATGTTGTAGCTAGTTTCAGTCAGGTGAGCTTACCTTACCTCGATGTATTTGCATTTTTCTATTGTCTGACATGTTTTTATCATTATGGATCCATCATGTACTATTGATCAGGAACAGGTTTTCAACTTTATGGTAATGGTCGAAGTCCAAAACGTCACTGATACCTAGCTCGTGTAATTTGTTGATCAGTACATTGCTGTAAAAGAGCTGACTTTGTTTTGCTCCACTCTGTATGTGCCAACTATGGCATGCTGGTGTAGTTCTGAAATTCGTGTGCTTTGCTAGGGCTTGTTTGGTTTGAAGACAAACCTTACCATACTTCGCCACATCTATTTGGTTGTAACCATAAACGGTGGCAGTTCAGTCTCACATGTCAGTGACCAAGAGATGAGTGGAAGATTCATTCTTCTAGGCTTGAAAAAGTGTGGCTAACAATTTGATGAATAAACTCTAGCCAGGGTTAAGAAGTTGAAGTGCTTGTGACTTTAGGATAGCGTTTAGTTCAAGCTAGTTAGTTCAAAAATGAACCTGCTAGCTTGTTCTAAACATCACGTATTTGAAAATGTGAGCAACATCATGTATTTGAAAATGGAGCTAGAACTCATTTTTCACGATCCAAGTTCGGACACAGCAGCCTGTCTTGGTTTAGATTAGATTCTTTGGCCGTTGTTGTATCCTAGCTTGGATCGGTCTTTCTGTAATCCGGCTCGTCTATGTGATCTTCAGTACACGGCGCCAGAGTGTACTTGTACGATAGAGTGCCGATCAACGAAATAATTGAGAGAGTCTAATCGCAAGTTGGCAGCTAAGGTGCCTCTCTACACAAAGAGAACTTAGAGGGAGAGATGGTAGGGTTTCGTTTCAATTTCACTACAGCTGCCCTTGGGCGTCCCTCTCCTCCACCATGCTGAAAACACGGAAGAAATAACAGAGGCTATCCATGTCTCAATGAATCGCTGTGAACTTTCAGTTTCGTCAGCAAGCCCGGAACTGCTTGGCACAAAATGAATAGAAGGCCCAACAACACCAGGGGCGGACACCCTTCTTTTCCTCTTTTTTCTTTTTTCTTTTGAGAGAATGGACCAATCACCACTGCTGCCTCGCATGTTTTCCTGGGCGCCGAGCTTAGTATTGCAGTAATGCAGCGTGGTACCCTACCGACAGATCGGCCCATTCTGATTTCCGTATCGCTGAAGATTTCTGTATCGCTGAAAAGTACTCCCGCCCTCCGTTCCAAATTCCAACTTGTACCTCCATTCCAAATTCTAAATTGCAGATCGTTTTGACAAATCCAGATACATAATTTTTACTATGCACCTAGATAAATATTATATCTACGTACATTGCAAAAAACTATAGATCCAGATTTATCAAAACAACCTATAATTTCAAACTGTGGGAGTATAAAAATAGTCCGATTTTGTTCTCCAGAGATCAGGATAAGATCAATATGTTAATGCCAGCGACATGGTCAAACGACAGGCAAACCGACAACAAATGAAAAGCTAATCGAAATAATTTGCAAGGTCCTTGTCAAGGCCATCACCAGCCAGATCACCAAAAGAATTGAAACGTAACTCGAAGGCAAGCCGAAAGCTCAATTATTTGGAGTTTGGACCACGACGGAGCATGTAGCAGACATGCATTCAGACCGTACTGAAATCCCAGTTTAGAATAACACAGGTGGTAGGGTCAAACAGGCTCTCCAACAATACGTACCTTCCCTGCTCATCTCAATACACGTCTCTGACCGGGCATCATAAACAAATGTGAACACCATCCCCATGGATCCAAGTGGATGGCATGCAAGAAATCAGAGCCTGCTGGTATCAGTTCTCAGCACCTCCAACACGGAAGCCCATCAGGAGAAAGAGAACCTACCACCAGCACAAGGGAAGAGCAACTTGACTACATGTAGCTTTCCAGACACGATTAAGCCCAAGATGGTGTGTCTTATCCCAATGTCTTCTCAGGAAAATACGAATCACATCTACATTATCTGCGCTACCCAGCGAGACAGAAGTCTCCAAAAAATTCCTTGAACTCAAGTTTGTTTTGGGGATTTATGTAAAGCTGCGCTACATCAAAGAAGAAGCATGGAGAAAAGAACTGTCACCAACATCCTATAGAGATGGGTGCTAAATATATATACAAAAATAAAACTAGGATGATGAGGCCTGTTGCAAACGAACAGCAGGGTTCTGTTGCTACTTTTTATGCACAGATAAGTTTAAACTGGGGCAGAGCCTACCGAGGACAGAGGTGCAAAAGAAATTCAAATGAGCGGAGGTACAATGGCTACGATGATGGATACATCGCATAACAGCTATTCTTCCTTTTCTTTTTAACCATGGATTCTATGAATCAACGTCCATATCTTGTATCTCTGCATCCACAGGAGAAGCGTATGAAAAGAGTCAGCATTGAAAAACTAATTGATTTTGATCAAATATTCTTTTATAAGATGTAAATACTATTATCAGTACAGGCTGATTTTAAAGAGCAGCTCTAAATATTCTCCCTAGGATGTAAGCAAAATTCCAGCCTCAAGACTCCGTGCACGTCTTAAAAGTCTTATCTAATTCTTTTCCGCTGTCCCTACCTAAGCAATATGCCCTAATCTGGCATTCAGATGGCATTCATAGTGCATATTGACATCAGCAGGGGTGATAGAAAACATGCCAAAGAGTAAGATACGATAAAAAATAATCCATATATAGCTGAATAGCTCACCAGCTCAGGTAGCCATTATAGAAGTACAACATGAACTACACAAAAGAACAATATGTTTGTCTTCCATGTTATGTACAAAGATGTGAGGGATTTTATTTGGTTTATTTGGAATAGCATGATCCTGTTGTGCAATTGGGTATGTTTTTTATCTTTTTGAAGGGCTCATGGTTCTTAGTAGTCAAACATTCGCAATAGCATACACCAACAACTGTGCGGAATATTGAAAACAGATTACTTATACATACCTGTAATGGAAACTAGCCATTCTTCCAGGTGCTGCGATACTAGGAATAGCACCTGTTACTATGTATTCATCATCAATTTCATCAAATCTGATTTCCCTTAATTCAACAGATTGTGCTGGAACCTCGAGATTGAAATTTTCCAGATTAGCCTGATTGCCACTCCTCCTTCCTCTTCTTTCCCTCGCTCTTGCTCTTCTACGGCTTCTTGAAGACCTTGAAAATGCCTTGCAAAATATACATGACCACCAGTTTGTCCTGACCCTGCGGAAAACTTCATAGTCCTCTCCAGTGTCATCATCTCCATACTCAATCACATAATCTCCCAGAACAATTCCATTGGGAACTTGTGCATGTATTGTGCTCAACACATCTACGATATCAGAAGATTGCTGGAAGTTCTCCCAATCAACTTGCCTAGCAGGATCAATCTCTGAAGGGCGTGAATCTGGATGCTTTTGTTGTGTGTGCTTCTGAAGCTCATTGAAGTTACCAACAAACGAACAGCAATCCTCTTCACAGCACCTTTTCTTCTGGTTAAGATGCATCCGAGCCTCACCGATAACAATCCATCCAATAACATCACCTCTACACAAAGGGCAGCTTGGGTGGTTGTTTGCATTAGATGGCACAATATGAATAATACTATCGAGAGGAGGCACAGCCAACGAAGAAACTTTCACATTGGCAGGCAGCTCATATGCACCCTTAAATCTCTCGAGGCAGTTTGAGCGGGTCTGGTCTGTATCACAGACAAATGGCCTGCAGCCTTTCTCATAAGACGTGCATCTCAGTAGGACTGCATTGTGAGGGTAATCAAGGCAGATAGGGCAAGTAACATCCTCCATCCAACTCTTATCAAGCTGTATGTCCAGGTCAAAAGAACTGTGCCTTACCACCTTCTTCATGAGCAGGTTTCCTGAACCCATGACAGACTTCCAACCAAAACTCCTGAACCTAACAAGCGCAACTTTTCATTACAAACCTGCATGACGTCAAGAGGCAATCAGATCAATTCCAGGTTGCTCCCTCATAAACATAGTGCACAAGTTCTGTATACAACAACAGAGGGAACAAACTAATAAATTAGCATTTCCGTCAAAGGACAGCATGGCAGGTACAAACATCCTAATACCTCCAATCAATCCATGTAATGATTCCCCGTAAACCCACATGACTACTTTGACACTGAAAAAGGACTAAGAGAACTCATCCACACAATGATTTGCTGTACTTACAGTTCTGAAGAAACTCTATGAACCCCAGAAATCGCAACAGAAACAAACAAGCGCACGTGAGTTATAATCCGATTTGGATCCCAAAATATCGCGTCCCAGGGTGGGGGTTGACGCGAGGGATGGGGGTTCAGTTGAACCCCCGAAATTTTCGGAAAAATAAACCGCACAAACAGACACCAACAACTAACTATTACGGCGCGGTGATCACTCGAATTTGAGCGCTGATGGATTGGATTGGAATGGATTAACTGGATGGCATCGCGCAGCACACAGAAATCCACATGCCGACTGAATCGAGTCCACTCGGGAAATATTCGGAATTCTGATTGCGAGCAGAACCACCGGAAAGGGAATCTATCCAGGGAAACAAGCGAGGATGATTACACACCAGCAGCAGACGACGAGACCGACCACGGATCTCCGCTCCGCTCGACCGGTAGAGGGGCGGCGCCGCGGCGGGTGGAGGATCCGGCGGACGGAGGGAGGGGCCGGCCCGGCGCGGCGCGGGACGGGACGGGTCGGGAGGGGGCGGCGGCGTCGCGCTCGGCTGCGGCGGGATAGTCTAGTCTAGGTTTGGAGTTGGACTTTTAGAGCCATTTGCGCTTGCGTGCGTCGAGTGGAGAGAGAGAGAGAGAGAGAGAGAGAAGAGAGAGGGGCCTGGGGCCGGGCCGGCGATTGCAGCCGCTCTTGTTTGACATTTTCCCCCGCCGCTTGCCTCCGCGGCTTTTCTTTTCTTTTCCTCTCTTTTTTTTTCCAGATGTTTGGTCAAGTGTTGAACACTTTCATCTTCCATGAGGCCATGATAGTGGTCTCTGTCTCTCTCTCTCTCTCTAAACTATGATGACCCCATTTCTTCGAGTGCTAAATTTTTTTCATAACCTTAACAAATTTTGAATTATTTGCATGAAATTCTTACATTTAAATGGTAGCTTTATGATGGATTTGTTTGTTAGAATTTTGTGTGGAAACAGTGGTTTTAGTCTTAAATGGTTATTGTCTTGGGCGTTGAAATTTCCAAGGTTGTGTTTTCACCCTAGTCGTCAAGGCGTGAGAAATCCGTCATTCATAAATGGGAAAAACGTGTACTAAGTACCGTGGGCCGTGGCCTCTCTCTTTGACAATGGTGACGCGACAAACAGGTCAGTGTGGATGACGCGTGCAGGGAGGAAGACTGGAAGAGAATGTGGCACCAAATGGAAGCCCCTTGCTCCTTCTTCCCCCGCGTCACATCTGCTGATGAGCTTCCAAAAGAGAGAGACAAGTTCTCCTACGTTCGATGCGAGAGGGAATGAGCACATGACACTGATGGCTGCTGCATCGTGCACTCTAGGGCGACACCTTCTGAATACTACAAGTTTGCAGCAGGGATGGTTCGAGTAAACAGTAAACTGATGCACAAATCGACTCTGGTGATTCTGGTTCGTCGGCCTCATTCATGTTCAGTGCTCACAGCCTTTTTTTAAAACCGAAATTGCTCAGAAACTTTCATCCCTAGACTGAACTGTCACCAGATCCATGCTCTTGTAGCTGAAGGGCAAAACACAAACAGTAAGGCCTCCCCATTCATGTGCTATGTATTAACACGGTAGAGGCATTTAAATGGACAGGTGCATGGCATACCTGCAGGATGCCAGCGAGAGTGCAAGGGCGCATTTTGTCACCGCAGAAGGCCGTGGTTTCTGGCGGTAGTAGCGGGTAAATTCTCGCGAACCAAGAGTTCTCACACGAGTTCCTTTACCACTCTTGCTTGTGATTACTAGCTCAGACCCGCCAATTCCGAGCTCGATGTCGTTGTTACCATCACCAGCAGCAATCAGCTGCTTACCTTCGACATCGGCATAACTGCAGTGAGAGTAACATTGTGAGACCAGATGCTTACGGGCTTTATTACTTTACCAAAAAAAGAAGATTCTTTTTATCTAAAAGCATGCCATGATATAACATAGCTAACAAATATAATTATGTAGTCTAATCCAAGTAACTTTATATGAATATAGTAGTATCCCCACATGATCGTCCCCTGGCAAGAATACTAACATCACTGAAAATCTCCAAGCTTTTAAATTTCCCCTCCTGTTCATGGGAACAGGAAGAGACCTTGACCTTTTGTTAGGAGGAACTTAGTAAAATGAAGCTAGATAAAAACCTTCTGCTGTAATCGTAGAAATCCTCCAGTTCGGCATCTTCATCGTCTCCGCCATCTCCATACCGTAATTTGCAATGACCCTTTGCATCCATGTGTTTCCTGACAGCCTCCAGGCTCTGAAAGGGCTGGCGCCTGTCATTGCAGTAGAGGCAGATAAAATCCCGCTTCACCTGTAGGTGGAACAACCAGTGCACATGAAGATTTAAACTGCACAAACAGAAGACTAGATGGTAGATGCTACACAAAACAGAACAAAATGTGTACCTTCAGTCCAACATAAGTAAGAAGACCATGGGGATCCTTCAGGTATTCACTGTCAGGTACGAAGAACCCATGCTTCCTGTGCATATGGACCATGCAGTCTTCTACAGTGTCATGCTTGAGGTCACACATGAAACAGAGCAAGGGGTCCAGCTCTTCAGGTTCTTCACCACATTTGGTCGAAAAATCCTCATCCACTCGTGTGTCTGAAGTAGATTCATCGGCCAACTCTTCGATCCTCTCCTCCTTCCCTTCCACCGCAGCCGGGCCTCTGCGCTCGGCAGGTGGCTTGAGCTTGACGACTGTGACTCCGGCAATGGAGGAATCGGGGCCCTCGTCGGAGGCTCTCATCAGATGCGATCGCGAGCTGAGATGCTGGGCATGAGCTCTCGAGTTCCTGTACTCCTTGCCGCACAGAGCGCAGCCGTACAGGATCGGAGCGCCCGTGAGCTCGCCCCCCTCCCCTAACGCAGCTTGCAAAGCCGAGAACAGAGCCTCGGTCACGCCAGGAACTCCGGCCACCTGACAAGCATGAAACGTCAGAGAACGCACGCAGCACGAAGCGTCAGAGCCGCGGCGGAGGGGGCGATCGATACCTTGCGCTTGAGGTTGAAGCGGTGCCAGTCGGAGCGGTAGTGGAGCCGCTTCTGGTCGTCGTCGACGAACCTCACGTTGCACGCGTTGCAGGTCGCCGTCGCCATCCTCGCTCCCACGTCTATCCTCCTCTCTCGGTTCGGTTGCTTGGGTTGGCAGGGACGAGCAGCACTGCAATGGAGCTTGGCTTCCCTTCCCCTCTTCTTCTTTCCCCCTGTTCCCTCCTCTTCTAGGACTATAGGAATCGCAAGTTATAGGCTCCTAGAACTTGATGCCTGTTCGGACCCGGCAATGTTCTTGGTTTCCAAGGAACCCAAGTGGCTCACGTGAAATTTGTGGCATTAAACGATTGTGCACGGTGATCGGAAAGCCTAGCATCAAATCCTGTCCTTATGGGTTTATATCTTGAAATTCTGTGCTGCAAGAACTTCGTTTTTGGCATGTCGGAATTTCACGAGAGGCATTTTGATCTTGATACCCAACAAATACGAGAATTCCAGATTTTTGTAAATGGAAAATGATGTAATTAGATTTAAGTAAATTAACAAGTTTGAGTTTGATCCCTATGCTTGACCACTAATTTTCAACAAACAGCTATGCAAGTATTTATAAGCACACAAATATGCTACAAAGCATGAATGCAAAAGTCAAATTTTGCAATCCAAATTGTAGTCGACGGCCCGTGGGGAGAGGACCTGAGTCAGGGTGTAAAACATGGAAACTCCTTGCAGCACAAGGAATCTCAAAAGAAGGGGACTTCTCCAACTGAATATTGTCCAGGACACAGGAAAGGTGCAAAAGTAGGCTGATAGCTGCTCCAGCATATTGCAGTTACATGTTACAACAGGTTGTTCCAAACCCTCACGGTCAGCTCGTCGTCATTGGTCGGCTCTGTTGCTGTCCTGCTGACAGTTGATGCAACGGGCGGCCCGCAGCAGCGAACAGACGGCAGGATTACCACAAGACGCAAACACAGTAATACAGAACAAGGATAACGTAGCATGTCATAGCAGCCCAACAGGCCAAAACAGCTCAACATGTCACAGAATAGTAAGTGATGGAAGGTATACTGCTATTGGGAATATCTTAAGCACCACGATGGTCAGTGATGGACAAAAAACATGAGACGCCATAGACATCTAGAGAAGCGCCAGATGGGCTTGGACCCCAAAGACGATGAGATGTTATCAACTAGTATGGGCAGTTCTTTGGGAGGTTCCTGATCACGTTGCTCTTCATGCCAATCTTGGTTCGCATCGTATCGACCCCAGTCCTGTTCATTGCCCGGAGAACCTTCAGCCTTACCATCTGCTCCTTAGACTGAACTGTCACCAGGCCCATGCTCTTGTAGCTGCAGTGAAAATAGAAATCACAAGTCCGGTGTCAAACCAAAGGTTTAGACATTTCATGAGTCAAATAACATGAAGTCGACATTGAAATGGACAAGTGGACAGCACAAAGCTTCGTACCTCGAAGCCAGTGAAAGTGCAAGAGCACGATCTGTCGCAACAGAAGGCCGTGGCTTCTGGCGGTAGTAGCGGATAAATTCCCTAGAACCAAGAGTTCTGACACGAGTTCCTTTCTCACTCTTGTTCGTTATTACTAGCTCAGACCCACCGCTTCCCAGCTCAAAGTTGCTGTTAGCGTCATCAGCAGCAACCAACTGCTTGCCTTCCACATCAACATAACTGCAGTGAGTAAAATTGTTAGACGTGTCCAAACTTCAACACAACCCACCAAAGCTAAGATTTTTTTTATCTACAAAACTGACCACAATCTCACAACAAATCCACTGTCTCAACCATCAAAATATAAATCTCAAAGCATGTTAAATCATCTTTCTATTTTGCCAAAAGAATATAACACGAACATTGCCCCATCATAAATGACTGAATAACAGTCTGCATTCACAAGCAATTTTATTTTATGGAATATCAGGGTGTCACAACTCAACAGCACAAACCAGGTGGTATAACAGCATAACATGACCAGGTAGTATTTGTATAGCATGATTGAGTTTCTAAAATTTGCAAAACACATCCATCAACCCAATATGCTTTTGAAGTATAGTTTACTAAAACCCTTCCATAAAGCAGTTCAATGCGACTTTCAAATGAATATGGTACAGAACAAGCCCATTCCCTAAGTAAAGTGCCAAGGGATAGCCAACTACTCAATTACCAAATTGAAACCCTTTTCATTCAGAAATCCTTTCATGCTCTCACAGAAACAGGAACAAACATTGACCTTTTAAACAAAAAAGAATAAGTAACATAGAGTTAAGTAAAAACCTGCTGCTGTAATCATAGAAATCCTCGAGGTCAGCATCTTCATCATCTCCACCATCCCCATACCGCAATTTGCAGTGACCCTTTGCATCCATGTGTTTCCTGACAGCCTCTAGACTTAGGAAGGGCTGGCATCTGTCATTGCAGTAGAGGCAGATAAAATCACGCTTCACCTGCAGGTAGGATAACCAATTCAACATGAAGATTAAAACTGCATGTTTGCACACATAAACCATTAGATGTTACACTGATGAAAAATTCTACCTTCAGTCCAACATAAGTAAGAAGACCATTGGGATCCTTCAAGTATTCACTGTCAGGTATGAAAAAACCATGCTTCTTATGCATATGGACCATGCAGTCTTCTATTGTGTCATGCTTGAGATCACACATGAAACACAACGAGATATCCAACTCTTCAAGATCATCCATAACATCATCTGATTTGGATGACTGCTCATCTACTTGCATGTTTGAAGTAGACTCATCAGCCAACTCCATTTCATTTGGGTCAACTTCAACCCACTCTTCCTCCTCATCTTCATTTTCATCCTCCTCCAGTGCAGATGGAGCTCTACGTGGAACTCGCTCAGGAAGTGGCTTGACTATCGTAATTCCAGCAATTGAGGCATTGGGCTCCTGGGAGGCTCTCATAAGATGTGATCGCGAGTTAAGATGCTGTGCATGAGCTTGGGAGCTCCTGTACTCCTTTCCACAGAGAGCACAGCTGTATAGCATAGGGGTGCTTGCAGGCTTGTTCCCCTCAGCTAAAGCAGCTTGTCTAGCCAAAAACAGAGCTTCGGTCACACCAGGAACTCCAGCCACCTGAAGCCATTTAACATATCAAGACAAAGCAGAGCACAACAGGAAGTTCCAACTGAAGGAAGCAACAAAGCAACATAATCAAAAAAGGCAAACAGGAGTTAAACAGTTAACCACAAGTAATCTCCAAGATACCAGGTGAGACAATTACCTATATAGACACGTTTTTCCTATCCAAATCCATAAAAATGTCTAAGTATCTAGAATTTCTGAGTTCTAACAACTTCTCATGGATGAACTGGAACTCTAAAACATCTAGAAGGAACCAAATTCAAATACTACCAATCGACAGGGATATTTGTCTCAAATTATTCATACAACCGACACACAACCATAAAAATCTACAAAACTCAGGTTCAGATGTTGGGGTCAAACATTCCAAGGCCTTAGTCGTAAACCCTCAAAATTCACCCAACACATCATGTCGCCTACAGAAAGGCACCGCCCGCCGCATGAACCGATGAATCCTAATCCCTAGAACCCGCTCGCGGGAGACGGACAGCTGCGGCGAAGGGCGGCCATACCTTGCGCTTGAGGTTGTAGCGGTGCCACTCGGAGCGGTAGTGGAGCCGCTGCTGCTCCTCGTCGTCGAACCCCGCGTTGCACGCGTTGCAGGTCACCGTCGGCATCCTCGCGCCGCTCTCCGTTCTCTTCCCTCGCTTCCGGATTCGGCTTGATTCGTCGGGCACGGGCGGGGAAGGGGCTCGCTTCTCTTCTTCTCGTTCCGGTGCCGCTTCGCCTTCTTCGCAGAGGCGGCGCGGTGGTGAAGAGTAGAGGGCGAAGTGGCGGCGGGGCGGGGAAGAGGGGGAGGAGAAAAGTAGGCGAGGGCGAGGCGGCCGCGTTTGCTGCTGACGTTGGCGCTTGGGTCAGTCAGGAGGTCTCCACCGTCTTTCGGGGTTGGGCCTACAGGCTATAGGCCTTGGCATGGGCTAAGGCCCAACCTAATGCCACTTGCTCACTACTTTTCATGTGTTTTCAGTGTTTAAAAAACCTGGTGTCAGATGCCTCTGAAAGTCCGGTTGTGGAGTAAACAGATCCCTAATACAATCTTTACCGTAAGTGCACTTTGTCTATATGATACATCACCCCTTCCTGGAATTTACATTGATAGTACCACTGTCAGATTGTGTTCATACTGTAATCATACAAATACTAGCTGCATTTTTTGACATACGACTTGCTGGCTTTTTCTGTATCAACATCTCCTTTTGTTTTTGGGAATGATCTACCACCATCACCCCTACCCATTTGAGAGGCATGGCGTTGAGATAGCTGGGACAATCACACTCTCTTTGGCATCCAAGAAGGCTGCCAGGATTGCCTTGTATTAGACTATTATTATGGTGTACTTGATTGTTCCTTGTACTTTAGCAAGGTCGTATGAGTTCGAGGCTGAAGTCAGTCAGAAGCATTATTTGAAGAAAAGCAAGCTTGAGCACACGTTCTAACTGTAGATGTAGAATTTAGTCCAAATAATGTTGAGTTTTGTTATGTTTTAAGCTTTGAAGTTGCATGGACCTAACTATGTTTGGTTATATGTATATTCTGTTTTATATTACTTCAATGATGTAGTCTGACAGAGTTATCACTGAATCATTCTCTGATTATGGAGTCTGATATATGAATCGGTTCTGAATATGCATTCTACAGAGTTATCTACAGCTCTGATCTTTTAATGCGTGGTATCTGAACTGTCCTATTTTAATATAATGGTGACAGATCTCCTCAGAGCACCCGACTTCACATGATCATTTTTTTCGGGTATTCCATGCCATCCGAATGGCAGATCTTGAGGTTTAGGTGTACAGAGACAGTTCTGCCAACGCCCCTCGTTTAGGCATTGCCCCGCCACCTATACATTACACCGTGACAGCTGTTCAACTTGACCTTTTTACCCCCGCCCGGCACCCGCTCGCCGCGACGGCGAATCCATTATTTTCCCCTTTTTCTTTTCCCGCTCAAACAACCGCCGCCTCGCTCGATCAAATCCTCTCCTCCTCCTCGTCGTCCCCACCGAAGCCGCAGTACCGCACCCACGCGAACGCGATGGCCTCCGCAGCTTCCTCCTACTTCGCCGGCCCGGCGATCATGCCGTCGCAGCGCGCGGTCGCGGTGCCCGACAACTCTGCCGCCGCCGCCGCCCCTTCCCCGGCCAAGGTCCGTGTTCCTTGTGACCCCGCTTTCCACCTCCCCCTCTCCGCCGAACCCTAACCCCATCCGCGTATCCATTCTCAGTCGCGCGACCCCCGCTTCTCCGGATGCGCGCCCGCCACCGTCCGCCACATCGCCCGCTCCTTCGCCGCCGCGGCCGCGGCCGCCGATGGTGCCGGCGGCGGTGACCCCGCCATCTCCATCGACGGCGTCGACGCCACCAACGTAAGCCCCTCGCGCCTCGAAATCCCCTCCTAGCGTTGCATCCGTGTGGCTTCGGTTAACCCTGCATTCCTCTGAAAAATCACCAACTCGTGGGTTTAGGTTTGGGTTCTGGGGAGGGTGGTGAGCTTGGTGAACATGGAGGCTGGCGTGCAATTCACGCTCGACGACGGCACTGGGAAGATCGCCCTGGTGCGATGGTGAGTTGCGATTAGTGTTCCATGTTTTTTTTCTAGATGCAGTGCTGATCTTGTACGGTATGTGACAGTTTTTCCTGGAACGCAGGATCACTGACCAGATGGATGCTAACGAGGTGGCTTTTGTCCAGTATGTCTATGTGATGTTGATAGGCTCTGAGATGTGTTCAGTTTTAGTATTAGCTTTCTAGAAGTCATTTGATATTTTGGCATTTAGCCTTTAGCTATTGGGAAACTGATTTGATATAGTTATTATTTACCTGGCTGGTGTGTATGAAGGAATGGAGTGTACCTCAAGGTTCAAGTCACTCTCGTAGGGTTTAAAGCTAAGCAGCAGGGTTTTGCTCGTTCTATCAGGTAAAGGATCTAAGCATCTTTGGTATTTATGGTCTTTCTCCCTCTGTTTCTATACGCATTAAATTTTGATTAGATTTATAATTCGGGTGGAGTGCTTGTCTTGTTCGCAAAGTTTTATCAATATAATTTGTTGCTGTTAGATGGAGTTTCAATGTTCATAGAACGTGTTGGGGCTGTTTACTTTGTCTCAAAAAATACCGTTCCAAAGTTTTGTTTGTGAACAAAGCTTTAATGCTGTTTTTACGTTAAACCTTTTATTTCCTTTTCAGTGAGATAAGGTTTATCATTTGAATGGAACGCTAGCCTTGTTATTAGGATATTCTGATCAGAAACAGAGTAGATAATTGCAAACAATCATTCTTTTGAGGAAGATGTAAGGGCAAGTGGATATAATTTTTTATAGGCTTTGCCTCACTTGTCTCTTTTATTGTGGTCCACCACCGCACACCTTTTAATTTGGTTGAGATCATGGCCTTGCTCATACTAATTATTTCTTGGCTGTAACCAGTTATCTTACATATGATTTTTAATTTGTTATTATTGGATTTTACTGACATTAGAGCTTAGAAGGTCGCATGTGAATTCATTATTTATTGTCTGGAAACTAAGCTCTATCTTGTCATTATGCTTGTTCCTGTATTTCTCAGTTTGTCTAGTGTATTCACACTCTTCTTTGTGCTTGCATTTGGCTGGGGTTGACTTAAAGCTGTTACATTTCGTAGTGAATGATAAGCACTGTTGAAGCGTTGATAAGATCTCCATTGTTTGCACTAAAGAACTGTATTGTAATTACATTCCTTGTGCACCTCCTTCCTTTGGTTTGATTTTCTGAAGCCTTGTGCCAGCTGAAATATCATCCAAGTTGGAATTTGGATTTTATTAATATTCTCTGTGCATTCTTATTATATTCACAGTGCAGAATTTGACGAGTAACTGATCTGTAGAAATCTAGCTTATTATTGTAGTGTTTGTTTATGAATACTTGTGGAAACCAAATTATTTCTTGCCATGTCTAGTCTGTAAGGACCAATACTTGTTTCAGCTACTTACAACTAGTACTTAGATCGTTGTAATGTGTTTTACAGGCCTGTTATCAATTTCACTGAAATTGTGCTGCATTTCATTGAATGTATGCATTTGCATTTGGAAAATGTCCGGCCAAAGGTAATTAGAGCAAATGACTCAATTTTGTGACAGTTCTATTTTGATAATCTGAGAAAGCACAAACTGTTATTTTCTTTCCATCTGTAGATGCAAGGTCAACTCCCTCGCGCTGTTCAAACAAATGCATCTACTCATGAGATGCAAGCTCAAGTCCCTCACACAGTTCAAACAATTACACCTGCTTGTACACCTTTTTCTGGTGGAGTAAGAGAGCATCAAGTTCATTTTTCTTCTGAAGTAAACCAAGGGCGATTTCCTCCATCAGTTCAAACAAACACATCTAGTCATGTACCCTTTTCTGGTGGAGTGAGAGAACAGCAGGTTCATTTTACTCCTCGATCAAACCAAGTAAGAATCATTTTATTCTTTCACTTTTCAGAGTTCCTTGCTAAAGGAGAATAGCTGAATCTATGAGTTAAATCATATTAGGGATCTGAATCTGATTTTGTTGATCCTGATCTGCAAATTTACACTTGAGCGGTATTATGAATTTAGTTTATTGCCTGTGGTGGCATTTTTCATCGTTGTCTTTTATTTTATCTACCAATTTATATCCATAACTGCCCTTTTGTTTGGCAAGTATGTTTGCCTCTTTTGTGTAACTGATTGTTTAAGATAATTTTTATTGTTTAGTTTTCAGCTTACCCAGCTACTGGTGTACAGCTGAATGCTCTGCAGAGAATGGTTTTGGATGTTATGCAACAACCAGATATACTGTAAGTTCTACTTCTTTGCTGAAAACTGTGGCAAATGATAAAGATATTAAAAGCTTCGAAATTGATAAGCCCTAATCCCAATCAGTGTTTGCAAGTCAGTTCCAACCTTGCATCCTTAATGCTGTTTTGGTGCGCTGCAGATAGGAATCTTTTGGTGTGTTCCAAAAAGAAACTACCCTTTTCTTGTAAATATACATAAACCAATTAGATGTTCAAAGATTAGTAAAGAGAACATGGATTGACATTGATTCATGAGAGAGAATAGAGTTGCATTCTTGTTTTTTTTTTTGAGCGAAAGGAGTAGCTGAGTAACGTTTTGTTCTTTTACCAAAGAGCTCTTGGCCCAGCTTTATTAAAGCTATAAAGAAATGTATTACTGTTATTACATCTTTTGAGATTTAAATGAATATGATGTTTTGCTGCTTTGGCTTTGGTAAAATCTCCACTAGTCTTGATATTCTAAAGTGATGCTGAGCTATGCTGTTAGTTCAAGGTCTGGTTACATAAACAGCAAAGTAACCCTGAAATAATAAGATAGAAAGGCTTTAATCATAATGCACATAAAAAGTGGTTTGGTGCCTACGTCTTGTGTTTTCATGAAAGCAATGTGTTGTGAAGTAAGCTGTAACTATATTAAGGAGCCTCACAAAGAATCAAGTAATCTAATGCTTGCTTGATCCTTTTGTTTGAAGTCTTTTCTACAAATAACTCATGTGACTGTTTGAGCTGTTTCAAGTGATATGTGTCAAAGCTATAGTATGGTACTTGTTTGTGGGTCTTCTGACTTTTCAAGTATTAAGGCTTCTTTGATTTGCCTCCTACTTTTTTACTTTCTGTCACAACAAAATTCCATGTTTTCCCAGTTTTGCATTGGGCATATTTTCCATATCTATCAGGTATCTTGCCAGGCAGAAATCTTGTTTTGGGATGGACTGGATATCTTGCTGACTCTGTGATTTATTTTGTCCTTGTTGTCCTTTAACAGCTACATGACTTAATGCTGCTTTGCCCAACTTAGATGCCTAGTACTCCCTCCGTTCCAAAATGTAGGTCGTTTTGACAAAACTAGATACATAGTTTTTGCTATGCACCTAGATAATCATTGTGTCTAGATACATAGCAAAAATTATGCATCTGGACTTGCCAAAACGACTTACAATTTGGAATGGTGGGAGTATTTCAATACTGATTTCCATGCAAGTATTCTTGTTTTGGAGTTCTGAATTGACCATTGCCTCCACTGTTGCTCAGCGCACATGAAGATGGAGTACATGTTGATGAAGTGGCGAGGAGACTTGGAATGCCAAGAGGACAAATTCTGTATATACCTCCCCCCCCCCCCCCCCCCCACCATATTTCGTCGCGAGCATATACGTAGTGCTGAGTCTTAGTCTTACCTTTAAATCTGCAGGGTCGCTGCCGTGCAGCTGGTCGACTTGGCCTGCCTTTATTCCACCATCGATGACTATCATTTCAAGTCTGTTTTAAATGGCTGATCGATGCAATCATCTTCAGGACTAGTATAACAATATATGAGATTCGTTCCAGTTTATAGGTACTGAGCAGCATTCATGTATATGCTTTGAGTATCCATATCTAGCACACGCACTTTCCTTTTGTACATATAGCACTCATTTTTTAGTGGCCAAGCAAATTTCAGACATGCAGATCGATTAGAATCCTGACCATTAGCATGTGGCAGTTGCTGGATGGACCTGCTTAGTACTGTTTGCTTGTTTTTTTTATTGAATACTGAGATATACAATGATATCTTCTCATCCATTTCTTTCCATGCTTCTCTAGCACCCCTTTTTATGCTTATGAGTTATGAACTTATGATGAGATCTTAACCATTTTATTTTTAGTATGTTTACTCTGGAGATAAACTTGGTGCTCATCACTAATTTCAGTCTCTTTTTTTTTTCATTTGGTTGGTAACTTTTTGCCTGGTGTTTGCAGTTGAACCTGCGTTTCAAATATAGTATTTCTGTCTTGCCCTATTCAAAGTGCCATGGGAATCGAATAAGAAACAGTTAGAATGAATGAAAGAATAGGGGTTTGGTCTGAAAATTTCACTCTTCAACTTGTAAGGTCAACCATTTCAGTTGGTCTCACACTCATACAGCTATACACATTCTCTTCTATTTAAGCCATCTTCTTTTAGGCTGCCTTGTCCAAATAAGTCTTCATCTGCTCTAGACAATAATTGTGCACAAAGCTTCCTGAGTATGCTCACCTAAGCTAGGATTTTCAGAATCCATCTACTGATCAGAATTGTACACGTGCTATCCTAAAAAAGGATTCTTAATTTTCCTATCTAACCAATACCAGTTTGCTAGCACACTACTAGCCTTGGAACCTTCTACAGGCTATACTAGATCCTTCCACATTATATTTACTCTGAGATGCCATATAATAGCTCTTCGTGAATTGAATATGAAGAATGCGTAGAAATAAATGTTGTGGGTGACGGTCTTAAAACACGTCCTGCATTAGTTATACTGTACTTAACGTTCTGGTGTGGTTTGATGTTTGGGATATTTAATATACCATGTCCGATGCTTGTTCCTAAATCTCACTCACATCAGTAAGATAATATTTTTAGAGTTGTGCATGATATGATACATCTGCACCAGGTCCATACTGTGCTGTTGTCCATGTCATTGTTTTTAGTTTTTTGTCTTCTGATTATCCAATGTTTTGTAGCTGTGTACTCATGAACATGTTTCCTTGTTCAACATGCTTAGAACCCATTATATAGGTGAAATAAGACATTATCACAGCCAAATAGGCAATTGCAGCAGGATGTCATTTTCCTGGCTCCCAGCACGTTTGGTATCCTTGAACCTGCCAGCACATTTGGTTTCCTTGAACCCTGCCAGCACATTTTGTTTGATTGCCCCATAGTATTCCAAAACATTAAGAATGTTACAAGCAGTAGCCACCTGTACATGTTTCTGGAAATTTTTGTTGATAGAACTTCTAATGCCTGTTAATGCAATTCAAGTCAAAAATTTGTCCATTAATCCATGTACCAGAATTACTGATCAGTAGTCCTTACCATAGACTTCCGAAATGAATGTCATAAATAAAGAGCTTGCTGATATTGACACTATCTCAATACTATATTTGTTTTTTTGGTTGGCTTATTTGCGTCATGATGCATCAGCAAGGAAATTAGGCCAATAAAAAAACTCTTTTTGTTATTTGAGGTTGTAATCCAAACAGTTAAGCTGTATTTAAGGAAAAGCATGGTACCCTTGTTGAACAACCCCTTTCATTCCTGTGCTGTGGAAACATTAGCTGCTGGTCTGGTGGACTGTCAACAGCAGTTAACCGTCAGGCAGCCCATATCTAGCATTTAGTTGGTGCAGCTGTGCAAGAGATGACCCTAGGAATTGTTCGTCTTTAAATTGTCAATGAGATAGAGATGCCTCATTTGCTGACTCTTGGATGAGGTCGTGCCGAGGCTCTTCATTCTTAGAAAATATGGATTTATTTTCTTTGACGCAGGTGCTCATCGGTAATGTTTGCTTGTGATCTCCCTAGCCCGCGTCATTTTCCAACTTGCCATGTTGTTTAGGCATCGTGAACAATTCCAGTTTGGTTTGAACTATGCCAACCATAAGTACCGAGCAGTTGTGCACACTGAGGACACGGTAGGTCTGACTGTGCTCCAGCACTGAACCCCCTCGCTTGTCGTTTGCAAAGAAGCAAGGTCTTGTTTCTTTCCCGATAGGTCAGAGTAGGTCAGACACTGCACGCTTGGATGTGCATTGGCCATGTGTTGGCCCTTATCTGGGTTCGGGTACCTAAACCCCCTACTAAAACAGCGAAGGTATTATTCCCTTCCGGACACTGGTGACACGTAAAAAGGGTCATGAAATCCTGCTCCCGTCCATCACCAGTCGCAGGCTTCTTTTCTTGGCTCATCACTTCCTCCCAACTGAACTCCATATTCTAGAAGCCACTGTACTCTGCCAGAGGACTAGTGTACTGTCAGACCAAATCATTTGGCAGAACGTCCAAGCAAGCAGGCCCCCAGAAAAAAGGCTTCGAGATCGAGTGCCAACTCCACTACAGTATTCATGTTACTGTACTCGCACTACAATTATACTTGAAGAACACGCACTGAATAATCTGTTCTTGATACGCATGGAAACCGGAGTCCGGAGTACTCCACTCTAGCTAGCACCCCACCCTGTAATCGTTTTCTAAACAAAACCCCTCTCTTCCCTGCCCTTCTTCAGAGGGAGGGAGTTGCTTGCCGAGCCCCAGACACGCTCAACAACTTCCATAGCCTTGGAAAGATGGGCACCAGCAGCTGCTACACCTGCATAGGCCATAGGATCCTTGACCCTTTGCCTTTCCCCATGGCATCGCAGGAGCAAGCGTCCAAGCCCTGACGCGGAGCCCAGCTGCCCGGGCAATGCCGGCCGGTGTCCATGGGGCGCTGGCCGCGGGCACGTATCCCGGCTTTACCAGGCACAGCTCGACCTGTCCCAAGCTGCCACCGCGCCACGGCAACCGCTCGCCCCTCGCCCGCAGCCCCCCAGCCAGGCGAGGTCGCCAGCCCCCACTTGGCATCGGCAGCTAACCACCCACCTGGTGACCGGCAGCGGCACACCCCCAACTGCCCACTAAATTAGTGTCACGCGCTTGGTCACCGTCGCCCAACTGTAACCCAATTGCTGCTGCTGCTGCTGCAGCCTGACAAAGTGACAAGTCAGCCTGTCAGCGCCGGCCGACGAAATCCCAGTTCGCCTCCGGCTATTTCGCCTCTGAGTCGAGGCACTACCATGCTCGCGATCGCCCGTGTTACGCGCGGCAAAGTACAGTCTTTTGATGTGTATAATGTGTGTGGATCATGTCACGATCAATGGACTGATTGGTACTGCAGTACTTCCTTTTCGTATTCGTACACTGACGGTTGATGAAGATAACCTTTGTATGTACAAGTGGGCCCACCCTACGAGTAGGACGGCAAGCAAAAATTCACATCTCAGAGTTTGTTTAGGTTATGATGCATGCTAATTGCTCGTGGTCGATGAAGACGAAGAGGGGGACGGGGTGTTGAACTCCTTGTCCTCGTCATCCTCGTCGTCGTCGAGGTCGTCGAACCACCGCGGCCCCTCCTCGTCCGCCGCCTCCGGCATCGCCCACCGCTCCTGCTGGATCTCGCCGCCTTCCAACAGCTCCAGCACCTGCCACCATCAGCGTTAACCCGCGGACCACCTCATTACATTACCTCTGATGCCACAACCGTTACAGGTAAATTAAGCAACGGGGGAGTGGTTCGTGGTGGGTCACTAGCAAGCTGCACGCATGGAGACATGTGCTTCGGGCGCCCTGCCACGGACGCCGGCCCTAAACTAGGGCTAAATTTACCTCGAAACTCGAACAAAAAAAACTGCAAGTTGACAGTAATGTAGGCTGAATTCCAGCCTAAGCACAGTGCTCCGGAAGCAGACAAGCGCTGTTGCGTTGTTAAGGCGCATACGGTGACCTGCCACTTCGGATTGACCTGACCCCACGCACCTCGGTCATGGACGGCCGCCACGTCGCCGGCGCCCGGACGCACAGCGACGCCACGAACGCCACCCGCCTCGCCTGCTCGCCGTCGTAGTCGCCGCCGAGCCTCGGATCCACCAGGGCGTCGATCTTGCCGTCGGCCAGCAGCGGCCGGGCCTGCACGCACGGCGTCGCGAGAGTTCGCGAGCGGTTTCATTTAGTGATCACTGATCGGTGGTCTACTGGTTGGAAAAGCGTGCGTGGCGGGTAGCGACGTTTTGCTTACCCAGCTGAGGAGGCTCCGGTGGCCGCCGTCCACCGGCTTCCGGCCGGTCATGAGCTCCAGGAGGAAGACGCCGAACGCGAACACGTCCGTCTTCTCGTCCACGATGCCGTGCGTGTAGTACTCCGGCGCCAAACACCTGGTCAACAAGACACCACGCCGTCATTCCATCCCCATGGCCATTCGCCTTCGTTTCGTTCTTCGATTCGATCAAGAGCAAGTCAGGATTACCCGAAGGTGCCTTCGATGGGCGCGATCGCCCGGTGCGTCCACTCCGACGGCAGCCACTTGGCGAGCCCGAAATCAGAAATCTGCCACGCGAGGGTGAGGGCGATCAAAATCCAGTCACTTTTCTGACGATTTGGCTGCAGGATCACGAGCAGAGCCACGGCACGGCACGCACCTGTGGCTGGAGGTCGTCGGTGAGCAGGACGTTGGAGGCCTTGATGTCCCGGTGGATGATCCGCCTCTGGCAGCCCTTGTGCAGGTACTCGAGCCCCCTCGCCGTGCCCACCGCAATGCTGCGCCGCGCCGCCCACCCCATCGCCGGCGACCCCTCGTCTGCCGATCATCATGCAAGAAACCGTCAGGCGCCGCGCATTCATTCACTCGCAAAATCGCTGCCATTTCGAGAACGGCGGTTGCGTGTACCGTACCGTGGAGGTTGGCGGCGACGGAGCCGCGGCGGGAGAACTCGAAGACGAGGTAGAGGTCGCGGTCGACGCAGCAGCCCAGGAGGGCGCACACGTTTGGGTGTCGCGCGTGCCCCACCGTGCCCAGCTCCGCCAGGAAGTCCCGCTCCCGCCGCTCGCACGCCGACGCCCCCATCAGGCGCTTCACCGCCACGGCGCGCCCGTCGGGAAGCTCGCCGCGGTACACCTCCGAGGACCCGCCGCGGCCCACCAGGTTGCCCTCGTGGAACCCGCCGGTCGCGCGGTTGATCTCGTCGTAGGAGAAGCACCGCCACGCGGGCCTGTGCGGGGACTCCGGGCACGGCTCCTGCGCTTCTTTACCAGCGTCGGCGGCGGGCGACGCGGGCGGCTTGGACGGTGACCGGTGTCCGCCGATTGAGAGCAGCAGCCTCTTGAAGCTGCCGCTGCTCCGCAGGTACAGCGGCTTCATCTTCTCTCCCCCGGCCTCGGCAATGCCGGACAGCCGGAGACGCGGAGGGAGAGCACGGCGATCAAAGCAGAGGAGGGGCAGGAGGGGGACGCGACGCGACGAAGTGGCGGTGGCGGAGGAGGAGGGAAACGGGAGCGGGCATTGATGGGCAGTAACGGCGAGGGAGGGGGGGGGGGGGGCAGTGTCTCGCGAGTGTCGCGGGAGGCCTGAGCGAGTGAAGGCGACGGGCGTTTTGTGGACGGCGGTCCCGGCCCAGGCCCGGGGTGGGGTGGGCGCGGCGCTCCGTGGACCGGCCTCGGACAGGACCCCGGCGGTTGCGCTGCCAGCAGACGCAGCACCACCAGCAGTGCCAGACAGCCCGAGCTCACGGCACAGTTCAGCTCCAGCCTCCAGCCTCCAGCCTTCAGCACACCTCAGCCTGTCAGCGAGCTGAGCTGAACTGAGCTGAACCCGACACCTCATTTTCGAGCTCACCTAGGACACAGTGCTGTCAAAATTCATGCCATGAAATCAAAATCACCGCGCTTCGAGCGGAGCCACGCTGTCGCGTGCGCCCGGCGGCGTGCCGCGACGGCGATCGCAGCGTCAAATCTCAAACTGGAAGCTTTGCCTGAATTTCCACCGCTCGCCATAACTCTGACTGACGTGCGGCTGTACAACCCATTGACAAACACAAGCGTTTCCGTGCAACTTTTACTTCTTTTTCCTTCTGATTTTTCTCAAGTGAAGTCCACGGATGCGTGCGGCCATGGAACAGGTTCAGAACTTCAGGTGGGCGTGACTGCAGACTGACTGGCTGGCCGGGGTGTGAGACTGAGCAGGGAGAGGGTGGGGGCGGCGGCGGTTGCTTATGAACAAGGGAAGGAAGCGAAGCGAGGGTTCTCTGCACGGGGGATCGATCGAAGCAGACCCTTCTGCTGGCTTCTGCAGTTCTGCCACCGGTTCCACTGTGCAAAAGGCCAAAAGGGCGCTCCTCCCCGTGCCGGCCGGCCGGCCTGCTGAAACTGACGGCCGACGGTGAACAGAACCGCCAGCCAAGCTCCCGATCCACAGTGCGGAGAGAACTCTTACTCTTATCAGTGTCACGTCTCTAGAAATGAAAAAAAAAACAAAATCTGCGTTGCAGCTTACAGTGTCAAGCGTGTCCTTGTCATTGCCCGTAGCCTCGTACTGCCACAGTGCCGAAAAGAAAAACGCGTCCTTTTTTTTTGCGGCTAGTGTTCTGACTCTTCGGGGGTGGAGGATTGTGTCTCTGAATTTTGCATTCAACGGCGTTGTTGCGCTCTTGCAGACAGTCGTTAGCCGATGTGCAAATATGAGCCGATGGCCTAGGTTTAATATGTTCCCATGGTCAGGTTTATAGTGTCGGTGAGAGGATTGAAGCTCACCGGTTTTTAGGTTCGTTTCTCAAAAGACATGCTTGAGACAGCCTCTGTAATGTGAGGTCAACCTCAAGCTTTCTTAAGATCTCCCCCTTCTGCACACACTACTGGTGCCCTCATGCTTAAGGGTATGGTCCAGATTTTGGACCATATCATAGAATCATGTATATAAATTGACGCATCCGAGCCCAAAAGTGGATCTCTCTCATGTCTGAACTTTGCAAGCATGCTATGATGCTGAGAGCTGCCTGTTTTATTTACTTACTACCAGTGGCTTACATATCAGCATGTATTGTTGCATGAACAATATACCCCACTACAGCTAAAAATAAAATTTGCCTTGGCTTCACAGCACACGTTTATACCTTGCACAAATTGACCAAATAGTAGGTATCTCCAACCGCTCACAGTGATGGTTTGTCATGTCCTGAAATGTAGAATGTTTTAGACCAAAACTAAATGAGGACTGAATTCTATCTGACGTGCCTATGAATCCGTATGGTCTTTCTATTATGCTTAAGCTCAGAGCAAATGTTAGAGGCATTAGATAGAAAATAATAAGGATTGTTTAGAACTCAAGATAGTTCATTCAGTGGCAGAACAGCTAGGCAGGCAAAACTGAGCTTGTTCTAGCATTCTGATAACCACAGGCCAATAAAGACCGTCAATCTTGGTTTTTACTTTGTTCAGAGCTTCTTGAGATGTGCACTTGGATGAATCACCTGGTGCCTAGTGGGCATAGAATACAAATAATTCAGATTTGGTTGTAATATCAGTTCATACAGAATATAAAATATGTTAAAATGCTTTGGTCCAAAAATTTCAGATAATTCCTTCATCGGACTTCTGGATCATGCTTATCTGGACATCAACAATGAAAATTAGCTGCTGTGAGAGAGAACAAGCAAATGGCAAAAATAAATAAATAAATCAAGCAACAAGATATACTGGCTCTTTATGATAGAACCTAAATATACCTCAGTGGTATAATATCTCAATCGATGCAACAAGTAGAACATAATCTCCTACTTATACTGATACGTCCAGTAAATATGTATACAATATAGTTTTTTAGATGATGCTATGAAACAGGAGAAAAGGATACATTGATAATGATCATTTGCAAGAAAATAAATAATCAATTGAAATAGAGAGATTCATGGAAAGAACATGCCTAGCTATTATATTTGTCTACTATTTGAATATGTATCATCATGTGACTGTAAATAGTATATTAGTTATTAAGCGTAAGACAAGGTTGAAATGTGTTATCAGTCTTTTGGTAATGCCAACTAAAAATGTCAAATTTCAAATAATTGGCAATCAAACTATTCAAATATTGACCACAAACCACATCAGTATTTTCTTTGAAGCTGCAACTTGCAAGTTTGTGCTATCTAAAGATGCAGCCTGCCACAAAGATGAAGTAAATTCCCCTGAAAATTATAATATATTCAGACAAACAGAACATCCAGGTATTTTTTATCGCAATATAGGTGATGAGCAAATGGTTTTGGCATGCGCAGGTATTGAATGAACAGAAAAATATGCACACAGTATTGCCTATGATTCTCAATTCTAATGTTAGTAAATATTTGTCACCACTTCTTTTTGTCCTCTTTTTCTCATAGAAAAATCGTGCCATCACTCTAGGAATTACTTTTCAATATATGGCGGCAAAAGATTGATGGGTTTAGAACTTGCACATCAATATAAAGGTCTCCCCTGTAATTTCTCGGTCTCTCTGGATTATCAAGTTGATAACGGTCCTAATTAGGTGGCCGCTCATACAGCAGCAAGTAATAAAACATTGTTTCCATGTTTCCTTTCCTACCCCATGGATTATCCTTCTTGGGTTGCAAGCCATAGAATCTCTCAGCATAGCTTGCCTCTGCCTTAAGCAGTAAATACTAAAACATGGGCAAGTGCTTAGGCAGTACTTTAGCTTGCTTCCCCTGCAGGAGCTTGATACGGCCTCTGCTTCTGCATGAGGAACATCAGGTTCCCCTGCAGCAATTGTTCTTGTCTTGATCGAATTTCAAAATCAATATCTGTCATCTGAGGAAGATCCGCAACCTGATCTTCCGAAAACTCAACATGGCTATCTTTGCTTAGAGCTTACGTTTTCTCACTAAGCACCTAATCAATTGAGCTGCAATTGATCTCCCTGCATTAGTGTCTCCTCTGAAAGCACATCATTTAAAACAAGTATTAGCACGCACTACCAATGTTTCCCCATGCCATATACAACAGGAATAACAGACCCTTCATTCAAGGAAGTCTCAACTCTCTGGCAACAGCAAGAGTGCGAGCAGTTCAGCAGAGCCTCTTTCATTTGCAGAAGTCAGACGACAACAACACAGATGTTGTCCATTCTTTTATATAATACAAAACAAATTAGCAACAAGAGGACACACAGACATTGAGATAAATTGCTAGTCTAACAACCATGAACTCTTTTTCAGAAAGAATAATAAAACGACTAACTATTCAAGATGGATTGGAAAGTGATAAAGACATAGGGTGAGAGGAGAGCACTTGACTACCTCGTTGGCCGTCACCATGTCCAATGAGAGAGTTGAGGACGAGCACGGCTACTAACGAGGCGATGACAAGCCAGCCGGAGAAGCTGAACGGCCACCTTTTTCTCGTGTTACCGGCGGCCTCCGCCCCCGCACACTGCTCCTGCGCTGCCCTCGTCGGTCCTCCCAAGGAGGGCTCTCCCCAAACTTTGTGGCTGCCACAGGCGCGGGAGCATTGAGGCCCTGAGTGGAGCGGTCGCCAGGTCCGACCATGCGGTCTCAGCTGTGTCCGCCGTGGCGCGCCGGGGAGGGGAGTAGGTAATGGCTATGGCAGGGAGGCGGCGCCTCGAGCATGAATCGGCCGCGCGCGGAGTCCCAGCAACGCTGCGCCTGTGGCCCTGCGTGCTATGACGCCCATGGATGCGCTCGATATGTGGCACGGGGGCGGTGGGGAAAGAGGCCATGGCTGCTAGATTTCCCAGATTGCAGGGGCTCAGCGAAGAGCAGCGGCCCGTGCTGCAGGCGGAAGAGCCGAAGCGGCGGCCGGCGGGGAGACGGAGAGGCGGGTTCGCGAGCATTCGGCAGCGGCTCGAAACATCCGCACTGACCTGCATCAAACGGTCTGTACCGCGTGTTGGTCGGATCGAACGGTAGGTGGGTTAATGGGCGACGTGGCATCATGGATGGCCCGCTTTTGGACCCAGGATTCGTGTTTTGAGATGAGATCGTCGTCAGGTGCGAAGTGCGGTGTTCATTTCTGGGGCTGTTTCTGGGCCGCATTAGTTTATGGGCTACAATCTGGGAGACGTGACAAGCATCAGAGCCCATTTGAAGGTGCACCGTTCGGCTGGCCCGGATGCTTAGGAAGCGGGTAACTGTTTCATGCTGAGCTTGCTTCCTTAAACAATGGATGGCGCGCAACCGTGAATGCTTAGGAAGTGGTGGGTAACTATTACATGCTCGGCCTTTTGTTGGATGGGCTTGCTTCCTTAAACAATGGACGATCACCTTTCTTTGAGTTCTGCTAGTGTCAGTTGCTTCCATAGTTGAAGCTCGCTGGTCGGCAAGCTGAATGTTGACCAGAAACGCCAGTTTACAATGAAGCAGGTTTGCTTTGGGCGTTTCTGGTTGCGAATCGGTGTTCTACTCCCTGTTGGGATGATCAGCTGCCTGCAGCATGAAAAACAGCACTGCCAATGCTAATGAGGTCCCCAAATTTCAGGGAAGAGAATAAACGTGAAATTCCGTACTCTGAATGGACCTTTTGTGCTGTCGGCCGTCAGAATGAGATTAATCATGCGTTGTCCTACAGTACTACGTGCTGTTTTCAGTTAATTAGTATTTACCGTCTGACCCCGACTGGTTAGTGAGTTACAGTGAACATCGTGCTACCTGATAGCACCTACCAATTCATGCCGTTGCTTCACATCAAAGGCTCAAAGCATAAGACCTCCGAGTCGTCGCACCCATCTGGGCCAGTGCTGCTCGCCTGCTCCCCAAGCTAGCAAGCGCGGTGCCTCTGCGCGGCACAGGTCTTGTGCGCGCCCTCCTGGTCGAGGCGGCGCGACGCCCTGTGGGTACAGAAGCGGACACGATCCGTGGTTGTGCCGGCGCCGTGCGTTTCGTGGCGCGCGGGGGCTCGGCGTTGGTAGCCATGCCCAGCCATCGTTAGGAACCAAATCGGCGGAGAACCGCGCGTCGTGCAAGTCGGCGGAGAACCGCGCAGTGACTGCGGCAAAGCTGCTGAGTGGTCGCCTCCGGCGCGGCCTTCCGTCGCTGTCGGCTTCCTCGCGGCTCTCGTCTCCGCCGGTATTGTCCGCGCGTGGCTGGTGAATAGCTAGAGGAACTGAGCTCAAGGGGTTCCGCCCGGAACAAGACCGTTGATCAATTGGAACTCGGAAACCCTATCGACGCCGGCCGCCGGCGACGGGAGGTGTAGCGGTGCTGTATTTTGCATCCAAATGAGGGGTGTTTTTAAAAATGGGATTCTGGTAGTTTACACAAAACCTCCTAGTTTGGATCGCGATTCATAATCGCGATCCGAAGCATACTATCTAACAGTGGAAGGGGAAGTGTGATTATAGTCACCACAAGGTGTTCGGATGTTGCATCAATGGTGAAGACGATGGAACCATATGACGTGGCAAAGCTACCACAGGATATGTGCATGCAAATATTTATTCGACATGCATTTAAAGGTGAGGAAGACAAGTATCCCAATTGCTAAAAGTTGGAAATTCCATTGTTGAGAAAGACTTTGGGTTCCCTATTGTCTAGTACTCGAGATGTTGAAGAGTGGCAGAGTATTGAGGAAGACAAATAATGGAATGTTAAGCAAGACAACGACGGTATCTTGCCAGCACTAAAATTAAGTTATGATGCACTTCCATCACATCTACATGCATTCTTTGCTTCCCTGTCCACTTTCCCAAAAGGTTACGAGCTTTTCACAGATTCTGTTGTTATGTTTTGGATGGCATTGGGGTTGTTGCATAAAACTAGGAAATTAAGGAACCAATAACTACTGGAACAAAGTACTTGCATGAATTGCTTGGAAGATCTCTTTTCCAGGACCAGTATGTTGTTTATGATGGTACCATTCGGGCATGTAAAATGCATGATCTTATTCATGACCTTGCGATATTTGTGTCACAAAAGGAGCATGCAATTGTTAGCTGTGAAAAAGTTGATGTCTCTGAGAGAATTAGGCACCTAGTGTGGGACTGTCTCACTGTCAGGACTTCACAAAGGATGTAAAATTTCCCAAGAACCTCAAAAAGGCATGCAAGGCCAGGACATTTGCAAGTAGATACAACTATGGTACTTTGAGTAAGGCCTTTCTTGAGGACCTTTTCTCAACTTTCAAGCACCTACGTGTCTTGGTTTTTTCTGCAGTTGGGTTTGAAGAGCTACCGAGTTCAATTGGCAATTTGAGGCACCTGAGGTACCTGGATCTACAATGGAACAGAAAACTCAAATCCCTACCAAATAATTTATGTAAATTGGTAAATCTACAAACAGTTAATCTTGGTAGATGCAACCAACTGTTGGAGGTACCAAGAGATGGGCATGGACTTGTCAACCTTACATGGTTTGCCCTGACCTCAAAGCAGAAATATTTACTGAAAGATGGATTTTTTGGTTGGTCTTCCTTGGCATTTCTGCAGTTGAGCTATTGCCCTAGGTTAACATCTTTAACAAACGGATTCGGCAGCCTCACTGCCCTCCGAGAGCTACGGATATCCAACTGTCCGGAGCTGGCTTCTCTTCCCTCTGCTACAAGGCATCTATCCAACCTCCAGAAGTTGTCGATTAACAATTGTGCATTGTTTGATTTAATGGAACCAGGGGAAGCACTGACTGGGCTGAGGAGTATTCGTTGGCTCCAACTTGTTGGGCTTCCGAAGTTGATGGGTTTTCCGGAGAGCTTCAAAGCTGCTGCACCCTCTCTTCAATATCTTGTGATCGTGAACTGCAAAGGGTTGGAGAAGTTACCAAGTTTCATCCAAGATTTTACTTCCCTTAGGAAAATTGTGCTTCATAGCTGCCCTGCATTGAGCAGCAGATATGCGGTGGGAACCGGTGAGGATTATCATCTCATCCATAATGTCCCTTTCATACTATGTTGATGGGAGACTCTTACAAACTAATCTCAAAGGTAATGCTTATCTTCTCTAGAATTTTCTCTTGTGAATTAAATTCATTGATAGTTTTCTCTTATACCAACCAAATATCCATGGGCATGTGATAACTTAAGATTCTACAGTTCATGCAATAAGTTTTGTCCCACTTTGCATCTTCATGTACAGGAGACTTTTAGTCTTCTGCCAGCTCCTTTTTTTTAAAAAAAATGTTCATCTAGTTTGACCATGTGGCCATATCGAACATATGGTGATCTATCATCTCCCATGAATACGAAATAGGTAATAATGCCTACTTTATGTGGAGACTATCATTAAAGGAAATATTACATTTAGACTGTACCAATCTGAATATTGGTTTTAACCCATTTAATTTGCATAATCAAATTCAGCAGTCTAATTAGAGGTTAGAATTTGAATGAGTTCTGAATCAGCTTGGGTATAAGTGCAAGAATTATTTCTGTCCTTTATATTATGCATGTCCATGTCAAATCCATGTTCATTTTTTTTGTTTGTTTAGATAAATTTATTGGTACAAAAGCTGATGGCAGAACCCAACCTGGAACTTACAAGCACTCGTGGTCATTTAGTAACAGAGTACTTATAAACACATGTGCTCTCAAAGCACAACCACCTGTCCACCAGTTACCATGCTGCAAGTGTTTAAGGCGAGATAAGAGCAAAAGTAGTTCCTAATCACAGTACTCAACTTGTTTCAGAACAGGAATTCAACTTGTTAGGATGACCAGAAGACTGGAGTTTGAGAGATACATTGAGGCCAGCCTCAGGCATTTGTTGACATTTAGTTTATGAGCTACTCCACATAACAGGAGAATCGCTGGTGCATTTGTGGACACTCATCGATGATCCTGTAAGCCTTGCTGGTCAGTTGGATGAGACCATCCCGGATGCAATTTACAACAAAAGGCCGCATCGGGCGCCATCTGGTTTCTACATGGAACTTTGGCATTGAGAACATAGGGCAATCATTATTTGTATATTTGAAAAAATCATTATTTGTATATTTGGAGCATACATTTAGCCCAATTCTTTTGGTAGCTAACCTTGCATCTTTGCCCCCTTTATTGGAACCCCGTTCATTATAAGAGTTTGCTGTCTCATAGCTTAACGTTTTCCCCTTTCATCCAAAGTTGACATCCTAATCAACATAGGAGGAGCATCAACAGTTTGCAACTCAGGAGGGTGTATTTTGAACTCCATATGTGTGTGAGGGTGTACAGTTTGGAATTTGACTCTCAGTTCTGCCACGGTTAGCTTCTTATCAAGTTGAAGTTTGTTGGTCCCGAATCTGAATGTTGACAAAAAATGCCGGTTTTAAGTGCACATGTTTTTGTTTCAGGCGCTTCTACTTATGATAATAATCTTGGTCAGTGTAATAGTTACTTGACTTATCAGTTAACCCTTTTCCCTTCCCATCCAAAATTAGGCAACCTAATCGACACAGGAACATCAAGAGTCTGCAGCTCAGAGCAGGATGCATTTTGAAATCCGCAGGTGACCTAGTGTGGACAATTTGAAATCTATTAAGGCAGGCCTAATGTCCTGAGACTTTATCCATATATTCGAAACCTTACTCTGAATTCTGCTACTGTTAGTTGCTTTCAAAGTTGAAGCTCGCTGGTCGTCAATCTGAGTGTTGACCAGAAACGCCAGTTTAAAATGAAGCAGGTCTGTTTTGGGCGTTTAAGCTGTAAGTGAAAATACAGCCTGTTGAGATGACCAAATTTCAGGGAAGAGAAGAAACCTTTTGTGCTGTCAGTCGTCAGAGTGAGATTAACATACGTTGTCCTGCACCTGCAGTACTACATGCTGGTTTCAGTTAATTAGTATTTACCGTTTGACACCGATTGATTAGTAAGTTTCAAGCAGCTGCACGCACTACATGTAGCATGCTGTCAGTCGTCAGACCTTCGTTAACTTGTCATTATGCAGGCACCATCGTCTTCGTCCCCGGCTGCGGGCCAGTGCTTCTCCCCAGGCAGCCAGGCTAGCAGCAAGCGCGGTGCCTCTGCGCAGCATCGGCCTTGTGCGCGCGCGCCGTCCCGGTCGAGGAGGCGCAGCGGCAACGCCCGCGACGCGACGCTCTCTCGGAACAGAAGCGGACAGGCGTTTGTGCCGCCGTGCGTTCTGCGGCGCGCGAGGAACGGGCGTTGCTTGGTGGCCATGCTCCGCCATTGTTAGGAACCAAATCGGCGCAGAACCGCGCACCGTGAAGGAAAGCGCAGCCGCAGAGACGGCGGCGAAGCTGCCGAGCGGTTAGCTCCGGCCTCCGGCGCGTGCGGCCTTCCGTCGTTGACCGGCTTCCCTTGCGCTTCATTCGTCCAGCGCGGCCGGTGAAGAGCTTCTTGAGGATCTGAGCTCAAGGGGTTTCGCCCGGAACAGGACCCTCCATCGCTCGGACCTCGGAAACCCCGTTGAGCCGGCAGCCGGCGACGGAAGGTACCGGCGGCGCTGGATTTTGCAGAAAACCCCCTAATATTAATCGCGATCAAAATTCGGGGTGTTTCTAAAAATAGCGTTATGGTATTTACAGAAAACCTCTCAGTTTGGATCGAGATTATTAATTGCGATCCAAACTGGGGGGTTTCTAAAATTTAATGTCCCGGTAGTTTACATATGACCTCCTATTTTGGATCGCAATTAATATTTTGCAGGAAACCCCTTATATTGACAAATTAGTCCCTCTTTGGCTCTTTGCGCCTGCTGCCCTCCTCGGCTCGCTCCCTCCAATGGCGATGGCTCCCGGCGGCGCTCGAGATTCCTGCGGTACGCCCTCCAACCGCCCGGCCGCACCTAGCCGCCCCCCTCGTGGTCACCCACTCATCCTCCTGCACCCTCCTCCGTCCCCGGCGGGTAGACGAGCTCTAAAAAGCAGGTATTGTCTCTGCTCCCCAGTCATTCCTCAACTGAAGCGCGCAGTGCTTTCTTGGCAACTAATCGTCCTTGCTCTCGTTTTCTCTATCAAGCAGGGCTGGGACTCTGGGAGTTCTGAGAGGAATATTTTTCCCTCGTTCTTCAGACTTCAAGCTCAAGGCAGATCTATGGTATGCATTTCCCATCTTCAATATGGATCAATGTTACTTGCCAGTTGAGTCTCATATGCTTCCTGCAATTAGCAGAGATGGACATGTAGCAAGCCATATTCGACAAATCACTAGTTATATCATGTCTGATAGGGAGGGAAGAAGCAAAACGTTTCTTCAGACCTCTCAGGAAACAATTTCTAACAGTCGACAAGGAGATATCCCTGTTGTTCACTATATGTCTATATGCGATCTAGTTTAACCTTGATACTAGATCTTGAGTTCATCACTGCATGGCTTAACAGGACATTGAAGAATAAGCGTTTCACTTTTTTTTTCTCGAATACGCAAGAGAGCTGCGTATCATTGTATTAATAGAAGAAGCCTTTCACTCATTCATGTTTCGATTTAAAGAGGAACTGTGGTCTGATACTACTACGCACAAACAAGCAGTTTGCGTCACTGTAAACTGTGGGGTAAACATCAACACAAGACAGTAAGTTTCAATGAAAAAACTTTTTAGGCATAGTGATGAGCAGCGAACTATCTTTCATCCAAATGTGGACCTCATGCTGTCACAGGGATTCAGTACGCACACAGTACCTTCTATGAGGAGCAAGAATCATAATCCTTTTGTTGGACCAACATCTTCGGTTGGCAATGGGGTGTCAATCGGACTGAAAGTTGTCCCTCTTGCTTTTAAAAAGTAATATCAGTAGTAGTAATGTATCCACTATGGACATTCTTCTTTATATGGTTCAACAGCCAAAGAGTTTTTCAGTCAGAATCCACCCCAAAAGTAAGAAAATAACTTTTTTTGCTACAGAGTTTCAGCTACTCAATTATAGTTGCATATTAGCAAGCTCAACTATCCTATCTCAGATGGTCTGCCTATGTTCCTGGAACAATTCTAGTTTTGACGACTGGGCTTGGTGTCCAGTATACTGACCGCATCAGCGTTCTGGTAATCACACAAATTTTCATTAGCATGCGATTGCTCCTGTTAAAATCCTGTAACCACTTAATCAGTCCCTTATCTTCTTTCTGCTCTAAAAAACTCCAGGTTTCATCTGCTGTACCAGAGGGCAAAGGTGTTTCTTCTTCTGTATCAGTGATTCAGTGGTGGTTGCTACAATGTCTGCTATTGCCGCTTCCTATGGTTTGTAGATTGACAATGGCTATTTAGCATATCATGAACTCTGAGTAACATGTCGTCTCTAAATAGCATCTTTGATGTTTTTCTTTCTACGTATACATAGGTTTACACCGTCTCTGAAGAAGCTCTTCTGGAGCATATTCTTTTGTAGATGCGTGTACATCCAAGCAAGGCGGAAGGAGACCTTGTACGTGTCTCTTCTAGATAGGAGCTGGATGTTGATCGGTTTGCTCCTGTGAGATTGTGACCATATATACTATTGCGATACGTGCTGCTTGCCAGTAGCAATCATGCCACATGTACCGATGACATTTTTGTATTGTAGGAAGATGCCAGGGAAGCGCTGCTTCGTGTGCACTATCGAAGAGCAATCGATCTCTAGGGACCCTCCTGCCAGCGAGCCAGAATTGGAGGAGACCGTTTTGTGCGCCCGGCCCGGTGATAAGTGCCTCCAAGGAAGGAAGACTTGGTCATCGCATGACATGTTTGTGCTTCTGGGCTCGGTAAAATTTGGGGGCAAGGACGACGGGCTAGGATGCTGCATCCACCCATTCTATTTAATTAGAGAGACACATGAATGTATGTTCGGCAACTTCATTGCTGATCTGGCTGTCAACGCTACTAGTACCAGTTGACTTGTTTGTATAATGAGGGGAATATGCTGCCAGCATCGGTATTGCTGGATTCCAAGGGTGTCCCATGCTGCTTCGAGTTTTTAATTATACAGTACTATACTACAAAATTTGAGGGCTGATAGGTTGCTCTTATTGTGCTTTTTAGAAATTGTATGCGTACCTCCATCGAGGTGGGCAAATTAACCAGCCTACTAATACATCAGCCAGGGTGTGGTCTGTACTGTACATCAGCGCTTCCACTGCTGAAATCTGTAGGTTGTTCAGGTCTCCCTGCTGCCCAATCAGAATCTCAATTCCTCCACTGATGCATTTCTTGGTGGCTAATCGCCCTTGCTCCTCATTTTCTCTTATCAAGCAGGTCTGGGACTCTGGGAGCTCTAGGAGGAATATTTGGCCTTGATCTTCAAGCTCAAGGCAGATATATGGTATGCATTTTCCATCTTCACTCTGGATCGGTATTACTTGCCAGTGGATTATCATCTACCTTCTGCAATTAGTAGATATGGACACGTATCAAGCCAAATTCCGGAACGCACTAGCTATCCCATCTCTGATAGGATAGGGAGGAGAAGGCAAGAAGCCAAACGTTTCTTCAGACCTCTCAGGAAATTACCTTTAACAGTCGCCAAGGAGAGATACCTGCTATACCATTTCTAGGACCAACGGGATCCTGAATTCATCACTGCACGAGTTAGCTGTTCACATCTTGTGGTAAGCATTTTCAGAATCATTCTATGTACACAGGACAATTCGGTTTTAGGGAAATAACACTTATTAGGTATAGTGATGAGCAGCGAACTTTCATGAAAATGTGCACCTCATGCTGTCACATAGATTCAGTACATACACAGTACCTTCTAATCAAGGGCAAGGATCAATAAACATTTTCTTTGCCTAACATCCCCGGTTGACACTAAGCTGTCGATCGAGCGGAAAATTGTCCCTCTTACTTCTAATATAGTAGTATTAGTGTTGATATATCCACTATTCACAGCATTAGGAGTACTACCAGTAGTCCAATATATATATCTTACACCTGCCATTGTTTCTCTTTTAATATTATCTTTATGTTGCACATTAATTTCTCATATATTTACAAGGATGTGTAAAAATAGTAATTTACAACCAACATGCGAATGATTGCATCTTCCATGCTCTGTTTTATGCTATCAAATGAAGCATGAAACCCTGTTTTACATTTATGATTTCCGACCAAGTTTAATGAATGCATGATGCCAAGAATAGAAAAGTGAGAGAAATCTATTTAAGTCACCTCACAGAGTCACCGGTCCCTTTGTTATTTTGCAGTAGACAGAGTGCCAGCCACTCACTCACTATGGCAGAGGTGATTATAACAAACTTGGCTACCTCAGTTCTTCAGAAGGCTGCATCCTTTGGTACCGATTGGGCTGTTAATGAGATCAAGTCAGCATGGAATGTCAAGAAAGAAATAGGAAAGTTGGAAATGTCACTGAGACCCATCTGTGCTGTTCTCAGAGATGCTGAGAGCAAGAAGTCTACTTCTCATGCACTTCAGGAGTGGCTGGATAATCTAAAAGATGCAGTATATGACATAGAGGATGTTTTGGACGACCTGGCCACAGAAGCTCTTGAGCAAGAAGTTCATAAAGATTTATTCTCTCGATCCAAACACGTTCTTACTTACCCTTTCAAATTGAGCAACAGACTAAAAGAGGTTCGTGAGAAACTTGATGACATAGCAGCCAATAGAGAGCAATTTGCTTTAACTGAGCAGTCATTTGATATCCAATTAGCCAGAAGCAGCATGAGGGAAACACATTCCTTTGTGAACGAATCAGATATTGTTGGAAGAGATGAAGCTAGAAAGGAGATCATTGCAAGTATTCTCACAGCTTCAGACTCCGCGTGTCCATTATCTGTGCTTCCCATTGTTGGTTTAGGAGGCATAGGAAAAACTGCACTAGCGAAACTGATTTACAATGATTGAACTTGTTACCAAAAAGTTTGAAACTAAGTTATGGGCATGTGTCTCTGATGTCTTTGATCTTAAGAAGATCCTGAAGGACATAATAGAATCAGGTACTGGTAAGAGCAATAAACATCAAAATCTCGAGACGCTACAGAAGAAGTTGTGTGAGCTCTTACAGGGAAAGAGATATTTTCTTGTGCTAGATGATATGTGGAATGATAAACCTAGCGATTGGGAAGATTTGAGAAGCTTGCTATCCAGTGGTAGAAGTGGAAGCGTGATTATAATCACCACCCGCAGTTTAAATGTCGCATCACTGGTGAAAACTTTAGAACCACATGATGTAGCAGAACTACCACAGGATGAGTGCATGCAAATATTTATTAGGTATGCATTCAGAGATAAGGAATGCAAGGACCCCGAGTTGCTCAAAATTGGAGAATGCATTGTGAAAAAATGTTGTGGTGTTCCCTTGGCAGCAAAGACATTGGGTTCTCTTTTGTTTAACTGCCAAGATATTAAAGAGTGGAGATGCATGGAGGAAGACAATTTGTGGAATGTTAAACAAGACAAAGATGGTATATTGCCAGCACTAAAATTAAGCTATGATGCACTTCCACCCCATCTACGAGCATGTTTTGCATCCCTATCCACTTTCCCTAGGGACTATATTCTTTTTGCAGAGGACCTTGTTATGTTTTGGATGGCACTAGGATTGGTGCATAGAGGAAGCGAAAGCAAGGATATGATGTCTATTGGAGAAAGATACTTCCATGAACTTTTAGGAAGGTCACTTTTCCAAGATCAACTCCGATTTTTTGACAAGACTATTGTGCGTTGTAAACTGCATGATCTAATTCATGATCTTTCAATAAAAGTGTCCCAAAAGGAGCATGCAGTTGTTAGCTGTAGAGAAGTTGATGTCTCTCAGAGGATTAGACACCTAGTGTGGGACCATCAATACTTCTCAACGGAGATGAAATTTCCTAAGCAGCTAAAAAGGGCATGCAGTGCAAAGAACATTTGCAAGCATAGGCAATTATGGCACTGTGAGCAAAGCCTTTCTTGAAGGCCTTTTCTCAACTTTCAAGCATCTTCGTGTCCTAATTTTTTCCACCGTTGGTTTTGAAGAACTACCAGATTCGATTGGGAATTTAAGGCATCTAAGGTACCTAGATTTACATTTGAATAGTAAAATCAAATTCCTGCCAAATTCTTTATGCAAGCTGGTAAATCTACAAAGGCTCAATCTTGCCTGGTGTGACAACCTTGTAGAGCTACCAAGAGATATGCATGGACTTGTCAACCTTATGTGTTGTTCCCTGACATCAAAGCAAAAATATTTGCTAAAACATGGGTTTTGCGGTTGGTTGATTTTGGTTCAGCAGTTGAAAACTTATTCATCAATCATACATACCTCTGTACGTCTCCCCAACTTCGTGGCTTCAGTCCACGCATGAGGCCCTGAAGGATGTCCCTCATAAGCTTGTCACGGTGTTCCTTGGAAACAAACCTGGTCTCCTCGTGAGCCGTCCTCGTCATCCGCCCATCGGCGACCTCGACCGTGACGTCCGACAGGCGCCCCACACTCTCGACGCGCACCTCGTCGGCGTAGCATTAGCGCCAGTCGAACACCCGCAGCCTCGGCGCGCGGAGGCGGAAGGACGCGTACGAGGTGAAGCTGGCGCGGAAGCGCGAGCGCAGCAGGAACCACTTGGGATCGGACGGCGACTCCGTGGAGCTGTACCCGTGGCACGACATGCGGAGCGTCCTCAGCTCGTCGGCGAGCACGCTGATTCCGGCCTTGGTGTCGCTCGTCATCACGCTGACGTCGAGGTGCCTGAGGCGAGGCATGGCGTCGGATGTGATGGCGATGCTGGCGGCGAGCGTGCAACCGCCGATGCGCAGGTGCTCCAGCGATGGCAGGCCGGTGAGGAGGAAGTCCTGGCGCAGCACGGTCAGCCCTACCAGCGCCAGCGCCAGCTTGTAGCCTGGAACGGGCGGCCATTGCCGCGGTAAAACCTGGTGAGGGGCGACGGTGCGGGGGCAGCTAGGCGAGGGAGGTGGAGCAGGGGGCAGGGCGCAAGGGTAGCAGCTAGCAGCTAGCAACTAGCATCAGCCTATCTTGCTGCGATAAGTTTTACAGTACAATGCATTTGCTTCTCCTTTCCCCAGCCGCGATGGGGGTGGCTTGGCTCGGCAGCTGGCCGGTGTGCTCGTCGCGGCTGTCCGCGCAATTGTTAGCGACATGTTCAAAGATGACCGGACACACGCAAGTCGCCCACACGGACGATGTGCACATCGCCGAAACAGTCCCCCAAAACAAAACAAAAACCACGAAGCAGAAAATGGCTATAAAAGCAGGGAGGCCACCGCACCCTCTCAAAAAAAAACAGAGAGAGAGAGAGAAGCAGAGGCATTGCTTGATCCATCTGCTCACTCACCTCGTGCCTGACGTGAACCGTTTCAGAGGTAAACGCACTTCGCAAGCAGTCAGGGGCATCTCGTTTCCGGTGCGCGGCCGTGCAGCGTCGCGTCTGCGTGGCCGCGTGCCGTGGCGACGCGCGCTGCCATGGCCCGCGGTGGTGGCCGTTTTGCGCCGAGAGCAGGCACGTGACGACACAACAGCGTGGCAAGCTTATGACCGACATCCTCCAGGCGCTTATGCCTGGACTGCGGCCGCGCAGCTGGAAAAACGTGAAGAGGTATGCAGGGCATGCTTGCTTACTTTTGAACTGCGTGACTTGTTTATTTCCAAACCAAATATTGTAGAAGTGATTGGCGGTCAAAGCTTTAGATGTTTCATCGAATCTTACTTAGTCAAAGTGTCAAGTATTTATGAGTTTATGACATGAGGTAGTAGTACTATTGTACGTGGTACATATATGAGGTGCTTGCATTGAGCATTATTTTGAAATAGGCTAACAAAAAACATGATTATATGTTTTTTAATGTTTAAAATAGCAGGCTATAGCGGTGATATAGTAGCGCTATAGCGGTTTCGCGGATCTGCCGCTATGCCCATTGCAGTAGAAAAAGTACGCAATAGCGGGCTATAGCGGCGCTAATAGCGTTTTTTGATCCTATTGTTCTCTATTTAAAATATTGATATTTTTTTGATTCATTTTGTAGGAAATACATGCAGCGAGAACGTGATGACAGGTAGCTGTGCTTTGAAATCACAAGAGCTTGCTCTGTGCATGGCCAAGTGAATTAAAAATGCATGCAGTGGAGCGTTGAGATGGAGATGTGTCAATATATATGACTCCACACATGTATGTTTATTTTACACATATGTGTATGTCGTTCAGCGGCTTTGTGACATGTGATGGAGATGGACACACTTGTCTTTTTTTTTTTTGATCGTGACACACTTGTCTTAGGTGTGGGAAAGAGAGTTAATTCATTCAACTTACTTTGCACTGACTTTGGATGGCTGACTTGTAGATCAGGAAATGCTCGTCCTACTTGTGAGTGTGGTGTGTGCTACGTTAAACGTAATTGGTTAAAAAAAGAATGAACTTGCTTCTTTGAAATCTCAGCGAGTTCACTTGGTACACCACTCAGCTCACGGCTCACCACCTTATCACGTACTCGCTGGCCGTGTCGCCACTCACGGTCACGGTTCCCGCTACCAACTTGCTCCCCATGAAGATAAAGAGAGAGGTGGTGAGAGCCGAGAGCTCTCGCCGCCGCGTCCCGCTCTCGCCACCGGACGGGTCCCCCTCTCACTATTGCGTCCCGCTCTCGCCGCCGTATCCGCGTCGGCTCCCACTCTCGCTGCCGCGTCCCCGCCGCGAAGAATGGCGGCGACCATGGAGAAGCTCTCCCTCAACCGGGTGATGCACTTCAACCTCTTCGCCAGCGCACAGCTCACCAGGTTTGTCTCCCTCGGGCCGGCCGGCGGGTTCCGCGACGCTGCGGCGCCGCACTTCCTCAAGGTTTCGGACTAGCTGCCTTTTGTGCAATTGTGCTTCTGCGCTGCTTCCGTTTGGTTCTCCTTGTTGTTCAATCCATCTCCGCCTGCGCCTGTTCTGCTTGCTGTTCGATCGATCTCCGCCTGCGCTGTTCTGCTTGCTGTTCGATCGATCTCCGCTTGCGCCTGTTCTGCTTGTTGTTCGATCGATCTCCGCCTGCGCTGTTTCAAATGGTTCTTAATCCTGTCTCTGTCTTCATTTCAGTTGGAGTGCCTCAAGTGCGGCGAATTCACCGTGAAGGACGTCGCTCTCTACATTTGGAGCCCTAGACGGAGGCTTGCACCGCCCGCTTCGGAGCGAAGAAGGTGTGCAAGTCGTGCTATCCAACCTGCAGCAACCCTGCGCACCTAGTTCGCAAGGTAACGACTGACAAGGTTGGAAGTGTGGGAATGGGGTTCATCGGGGAGCGGAGCGGGCCGGCAACGCGTTGGTGAGTTGGGGAGAGCAAGGCAGCCAAGGCTGCGGGGTGGGATTCAGCGGGCTGCGCCGCCACGGGGTGGTGGAGCCACTTGCTCCTGTTTTGATTCCGTTGGAAACGGAGGTGGCCCTAATCACCCACCTGAAGATGAACCTATACCTAAGAACACCCACTCACTCTGTAGTGGATAGCTTTATAATTTCTAATTACATAGTGTCTTTTGGTCCTTTTTGGCTGCAGGGCTGATCTTCTAGATCCCGGGTGGCAGAGCCAACCTACAGATAAAGCTTGCTACTGCGTGGCAAAGCCAACCTTCAGATGAAGCTTGGACCATTGTGATCCCGGGGGCAAAGCCAACCTTCGATAGCTCACAATCCACGCACTAAGTAGTTAGAAACTATAGAAACAGATTGGGAGACCAACTTTTTTGAACAACACTTTATTACACGAACAACAATATTACACGAGAGTGCGAACACTTCTTAAGTGGCTATCCTAGTACTCATTCACGCACTCACCTAGCACTACAACCCCAACACTCTCTTATGCTTGTGGCTTGTATGTGTTGTTGCCTCTTAGGTTACTAGGGGAGGGAGAGGGGGTTCTCATATATATAGACCATGACGACACATATGGTGATGACATGTGTCCCCTATTCTAGAATCTTCCTAGATATTTTCTATTTTACCATACAACAAAAGATATTCTAGAATATTCCTAGATATTTTTTCACTTGCCATATAAGACAAGTGACTCTACAACTTTCCATAAATATTTATATCCATGGTAATATCTTCACCTTCAAAATATCTTCTTTCTTGCATGGTTAAGAGTATTCTAGAAGATTGACTTGCTTTCTTTCAAATCGTTTATCTGGTCTTTATTTTCTGGTCGGTTGTTTGTTTGTTCGGTTGTCTGATGTTTGTTTTCTGATGAATTAGCCTGAACTTCTGAATTAGCCCAAACTTCTGAATTAGGCCTTCTAATAGTGCGATCCGCCGTGACGCGGCAACTGACACAGCTACATTGTGGACTGAACGCAATCTTGTTGCTGTGTCAGTTGCACCCTGTAGCTCAGTCCACAATGTGACAAACTGTTCCCTTGCATTGCAAATTGCACACATTGTTTTTTCCGCCGCGCTAACCTGTAACACTCGTCTGACACATCCTTTGGTGCTTGGCCATTTAACCAACGGTACTTCTAGAACAAAGTTCGCTACCTGTTCCCTGATGTGATCGAAGTGCACAATCTAAATAAATCTTGTTGCGCTGTTGTCAACTTGATAGTCGTAATGTTGTATGATTTTAATGCGATAGATTGATGGGAACCCCAGATGTGATTCTGGTGAGCAATTTAATGAGTCTGATTTTACAGTCCTGTTGTCAACTAGCAAGTAATTAAGTGTACAAAACACCTCAATTCTGGTGTTTTGTTTGCTCTCCTGTAGAAACTGCCAACTGATGTTAACTTCTTTTGCAGTGTAAGAATTGTGGACTGCTGGGTTCTGTGGAGGTGGCAGGGGCAGGAGATGCCATCTGTCAGGGAGAGCGTGCACTGATCATGTATGTCACCTGCATGGGCTAGAAGCCGGTGGCATACCACCCGGGCGCTGGATGGATGGCCACAAGTGCAGCCGGAGAGGTCGTGAAGGTTGACTACACCAACGGCAAATTTAGAGCCTACAATGGATGCACCGGTGTCTGCACGTTCGTCAGTTCCGAAGTGAAGTTTGAGTTTGCAAAGTCTTTCTGATTCCGATGGTGCGTTGCTAGCTAAGTATACATAAATAGTGTTAGACATCGATGAAGAGAATGTTTTGCCTTGATGTTCTTCTCCTTCCTCTTTGGCTTTGCTGTTTTCTCAAAACAGAATTAGGAAAATTGCAGTAGCAACTGCATACCCGCCGGTTGATTTGCAGCACCACTGATCATCTAAAGTTCATGATTCCATAGTCATGCAAATAACTTTCTGCTACCAGATAAAGTTGTTTTTCATATTAAGGTTGTGGCTCTAAAATGATGCGCACTCTAGTTGACACTAGAGCTAAACTCGTGATGGTTATGTCCACTGTCACCTACCTGTCACTATCAGTATGCTCATATTCGCTGCGCACCGGGGGGGGGGGGGGGGTAGGTGATGTCGAATCCCTCCTGCTGCAGGTAGCGGCAAGAGTCGAGCACGCACTTGTGCTCGGTCTGCGTGGTGACGACGTGGCGGCGGCGGCGGTTGCGATAGAAGCGCATGACGCCCTTGACGGTGATGTTGTTGCACTCGGTGGCGCCTGAGGTGAAGAAGATCTCGCTGCCTGTTCACCCATTTAACCAACGGTCCTTCCAGAACAAAGTTCGCTGTCTGTTCCCTACTGTGATCGAAGTGCACAATCTGAATAATCTTGTTGTGCTGTTGTCAACTTGATAGTCGTTTGTCTGATTTTAATGCGATGGATTGCTGGGAACCCCAGGATGCGATTCTGGTGAGCAATTAAGTAATCAAGTGTTGTCTGATTTTGTAGTCATGTTGTCAATTAGCAAGTAATTAAGTGTAGAAAACACCTCAATTCTGGTATTTTGTTTGCTCTCCTGTAGAAACTGCCAACTGATGTTAACTTATTTTGCAGTGTAAGAATTATGGACTGCTGGATTCCGTGGAGGCGGTAGGGGCAGGAGATGCCATCTGTCAGGGAGAGCGTACACTGATCATGTATGTCACTTACATAGGCTACAAGCCAGTGGCATACCACCTGGGCGCTGGATGGATGGCCACAAGTGCAGTCGGAGAGGTTGTGAAGATTGCCTACACCGACGACAAATTCAGAGCCTACAATGGATCTACCGGTGTCTACACGTTCGTCGGTTCCAAAGTGAATTTAGAGTTCACAAAATCTTTCTGATTCCGACGGTGCGTTGCTAGCTAAATATACATGAATAGTGTTAGGCATCGATGAAGAGAATATTTTGCCTTGATGTTCTTCTCCTTCCTCTTAGGCTTTGCTGTTTTCTCAAAACAGAATTAGAAAAATTGCATTAGCAACTGCATACCCACCAATTGATTTGCAGCACCACTGACAGCTAAAGTTCATGATTCTATAGTCATGCAAAAACTTTCTACTACCAGATAAAGATAAAGTTGTTTTTCACATTAAGTTTGTGGCTCTAAAATGATGCGCACTCTAGTTGACACTGGAGCTGAACTCGTGATGGTTATGTTCACTGTCCTACCTCTGCATGTCACCTACCTGTCACTATCAGTATGCTCATATTCGCTGCGCACGGGGAGGTAGGTGACCTCAAATCCCTCCTGCTGCAGGTAGCGGCAGGAGTCGAGCACGCACTTGTGCTCGGTCCGCGTGGTGACGATGTGGCGGCGGCGGTCGCAATAGAAGCGCATGACGTCCTTGACGGCGATGTTGTTATACTCGGTGGCGCCCGAGGTGAAGAAGATCTCGCTGCCTGTTCGCCCATTTAACCAACGGTCCTTCCAGAACAAAGTTCGCTGCCTGTTCCCTACCGTGATCGAAGTGCACAATCTGAATAAATCTTGTTGTGCTATTGTCAACTTGATAGTCGTAACGTCGTCTGATTTTAATGCGATGGATTGCTGGGAACCCTAGGATGCGATTCTGGTGAGCAATTAAGTAATCAAGTGTTGTCTGATTTTGTAGTCATGTTATCAACTAGCAAGTAATTAAGTGTAGAAAACACCTCAATTCTGGTTTTTTGTTTGCTCTCCTGTAGAAACTGCCAACTGATGTTAACTTCTTTTGTAGTGTAAGAATTGTGGACTGTTGGGTTCCGTGGAGGTGGCAGGGGTAGGAGATGCCATCTGTCAGGGAGAGCGTGTACTGATCATGTATGTCACTTGCATGGGTTAGAAGCCAGTGGCATACCACCCGATGGATGGCCACAAGTGCAACCGAGAGGTCGTGAAGGTTGACTGCACCGACGGCAAATTCAGAGCCTACAATAGATGCACCGGTGTCTGCACGTTTATCAGTTCCGAAGTGAAGTTTGAGCTTACAAAGTCTTTCTGATTCCGACGGTGCCTTGCTAGCTAACTATATATGAATAGTGTTAGGCATCGATGAAGAGATTGTTTTGTCTTATTATTTCTTCTACTTCATCTTTGGCTTTGCTGTTTTCTCAAAATAGAATTACAAAAATTGCAGTAGCAACTGCATACCCGCCGGTTGATTTGTAGCACCACTGATCAGCTAAAGTTCATGATTCTATAGTCATGCGAAAACTTTCTCCTATCATATAAAGTTATTTATCACATTAAATTAAATTTATGGTTCTAAAATGATGCGCACTCTAGTTGACACTGGAGCTGAACTCGTGATGGTTATGTCCACTGTCCTTACCTCTCTCTGCATCTGCATGTCACCTACCTGTCACTATCAGTATATCAGTATGCTCATATTCAGTCTGTCAGTTTCTCAGTTCACCTCACTTGTCCCGGCGTTGACTCTCCCGTGATCTCCGCCGGATGGCAGCTGCCACGGCCGTCTTCGCCCCGGCCAGCGCCGCAGCTCCGCCCGTTCTTCACCACCGCCGCAGCCGCTGCCACCGCAACTACTCGTGCGGCCTTGCGATTGCACGCTCGTCGCCATCGTCGTGTGGCGGTGTCCGCTGGCGCCAGATATTGCCATCTTGCGGCTATGGACGCGCACGCGCCCCCCTTGTTCCGGCGTCTGACCACTGGGGCAACTGGACCTTCCTCCTGAGCACCGCCGCGCTGGGTACCTGGTCGGAGAAGTGGAGCCCCGTGGGGAAGGCGCTGACCGGAGCTCTGGTGAGCGTGCTGCTGGGTCTGGCGGCCAGCAGCGCCGGCGTGGTGGCGGCGGACGCCCCGGCCTACCGCGTGGCGCTCGACTACCTGCTGCCTCTGGCCATCCCGCTGCTGCTCTTCCGCTCCGACCTCCGCCGCCGCCCCCGCGGCGTGTTCCGCTCCACCGGCGCGCTGCTGCTGGCCTTCCTGCTCGGATCTGGTACGTTCTTGTCGACTAATCTTCCTGCGCCGTGTCGCATGCCATCTCTGAAGATCTTCCGGTACTATGCTTGCTTTCGCAGTGGCGACGGCGATGGGCACGGTAGTGGCGTTCCGGCTCGTCCCGATGCGGTCGCTGGGGCCGGACAACTGGAACATCGCGGCAGCCCTCATGACCCGCCACATCGGTGGAGGTAAGGTATACATCGCCCCTTGCTCTGCTTCACCCGCTGCGGCGCGCCTGAAACTGGTCTGAACTGACGGTTTGCCTGCTCGCCGGCCGTCAAGTCGTCAGCTTCGCCGCCGTTTGTGAAGCTCTTGGAGTCTCTCCATCAGCGCGGGCAGCCGGGCTAGCTGCTGGCGACGCCGTCTGCGCACTCTACTTCACAGGCCTGTTCGCATTAGCTGCCATGATTCCTGCGGAAGACTCGCAGGCAACGGGAGAGGGCTCGGAACCGTTAGCCACCGCTGGCAATACGCCACCTGCTGCGTCAAGCGCCATGGCCGTGGCGGCGGCGTTTGCCATGTGCAGAGCAGGAAAGCTTGCGACGAGCATGCTGGGGCAGTTGGGCATAGAAGGTGCAAGCCTTCCCTTCACAACAGCAACCGTGGCGGTGGCTTTGGCAACCTTCTTCCCCTCTCAGATCGGGAAGCTTGCGCCATCAGACGAGGCCCTGGCTGGGATTGTGATTCAGGCAAGCATTTTTTTTTCTTTCTTCCTTTCTGAGATCAGCAATTCACAGAGTAGTCTCCACGCGCGCACACTCACAGAGTCACACTATTGTGCAAATTCGCGCACCTGAAGCCCGTGCATTTCACTGAACTTGCTTGCAGGTGCTCTTCGCAGCTGTGGGAGCTAACGGAAGCATCGGCAACGCCATCAACAAAGCGCCCAGCGTATTCGCGTTCGCGTCCGTGCAGGTCGCGGCGCATCTCTTGGTGACTCTCGGCGTGGGGAAGCTGCTCGGGTTCGACGGGAAGCTGCTGCTGGTGGCCTCGGCCGCGAACGTCGGCGGCCTGACCGCAGCCGGCGGAATGGCCGCCGCGAAGGGCTGGACTTCGTTGGTGGCTCCGGGGATCCTCGCGGGCATCTTGGGAATCGCCGTCACCACCTTCGTGGCAGGTGTTTTCCTCGTTACGGTTTGTCTCTACTACCTCCCGCGGTTGATCACCAACCCCGTCGTCATGGCCTTCGCAATCGTAGTCGGTTTTGGTACGTTTGTCCTCGAGAACTTCGTGGCAATCGGTGTCGGTGTGCTTGCCCTCCTCAAGTACAGGAAGTAGCAGTGAAGCAGGGTATGCGTTGTCATGTCTCTTTTAACCCATCGTACATTCACAAGACAGAAAAAAAAGGGCCTCACTGACACTGAGTTTGGCAACCAAATTCGTGGAAATTCTATCCTGATACTATTTTGAGATGAGCAACTTTGTGCAATATATTTGGAAGATGAACAGAAAATAGCAAATAGCAGCATTTATACCAGACCAAAATATATTTACAGCATTGACACTGCTCCTTGAAATTGTATTTCAGACAATACCAAGTATTTGAGGTGTCCTTATTTTTTTGTCAACACACTATACCTTAAAAAAGGCATAGGTAAACCTCAGGAATACATATACATCTCAGCCTTCCGACAGCCGAAGAATCCATTCCCGTATAACAGAACTACGAGATGATTGCACCTGCAGGAATGTCTTCACCAGTTGCAGACAAAGCCTGAAAGAGTTCCAACATGAGGCACCAAATTACAATTGTGATTACTCCTGATACTAAAAGATGTATTGAAATTTGAAAATAACCTCAATGACACAAGTTGATCTGCATCAAGTACTAGAGCATATGACCAAAGCAAGATCTACTAATTGCAAACAAGTCATTTTGTGGTGTTTTATGAGCTTTAGGTATCTTGCTTTGCCTGATAATATTGTGGCTTACATGGCAGGAAAATCTAGCTAATGGCCTCATAAGGATCTCCAGAGACCAATAGTCACCAAGAAACATTCACGAGTAATAACTGGACACAACCACAAATGAAACGTTCACTGAGAGCTCATCTAGTGATGATTTTGGTAGAAATATTTCACATGAAACTAAAGTATAATCCCACCAGGCAAAATGAGTAACTTTATGATATGTCCTGCCAACTCTTTGAAACAATGGGTACCAACAACCCTTATTTAAACGAATATTTAGATTAGACATGTGAGACTTGTCAAAAAAAGAATTTCAATAAAAAAATTTAGTTTGCACAAAAACAGAGTATGGATAAACTGTAGGTATACACTTTGAGACTTGTCAGTACAAGAATAGGTATACACTAGACTGGTTAGTATGTACCTACAGAGGACCTAACACAGTATATTCAGGTAAAGCCAGTAGGGTCAGTATATTTGGATAAACAGATGATAAAAAACAAATTAATTATGCACAACTAAGTAATCTTTTATCACAATCTGCTAATTATTGTTACCACCATCTTGTCCCCCAACAATTCACTGGCCAAATATAACATATGAGATATGAAATATTCAAGTTTAGCCCTGTGGTCACAACTGGGTCTGCCAGTCCGATATCATGAAACCATTCCAGCACTACAATTTCAGTGGGAAATTAACAAAGGCCAGAGCTGGACATCGGGTGGCTAGATTTTGCCATTTTAGCTCATCATTTTTGGCATGCTTGGGCTTGTTTAACCTGCCCTTGCAGTTCCATAAGGAATAAACTTGGGATTCAACTGGATATGGAGATTTCGTTTTAAATCCTAACGATTTTTTGTACTGATTTTAATAAACCCCACCAGACCCCCATATCATAATTCCAAATAAACAGTCTCAAGGGGCATTATGAAAACGCAATATTCTTAGCCAGGGCCCATTTTGGTGAATTCATTGTATTGCATCCTGAAAGCAAGAAAGTGCCTTGTATATTTCTTGATCAGCACTTCAGCACAGACACTTGTGAAATCCGATTGAAAAAGAAAATCCCTGCTAGAGTATCCAGAATTAAGGATCTTAGAACAAGCAAACATATTAAGATGCGCAGTCTGATCATGTTTTCCTCTTGTCTGAATTTTGCATTAAATTCAACAGAACAAAACCTTACTAGGTCTTCTTCGAACTGATCAAGTCATATCATCACTGAAATAATTACATGCACAAATGCATGCTCATAAGAAATCACTAAGAAAATATTGCACATGTTATCATACGCTCAAAATTCTATCACAGGATATGCTGAAAAGGAGTAAGATTACTCTACCTGGTGATGGAAACATGGGTCCAAGGCAACCATGGCAGCTTCTCTTTTGAAAGAAAACAGGATATAACAAAGGGCAGGCAACTAAGAGCCATACACCTATGTATGCGTCCCGTGGACATCTAGAGAACTTACGAGTGACTAATTGTCATGCAAACTGCCTCAGTGCTGAGACCACTCGATGCTCTTGAGGTCAATGCCAGCCTTGGCCATCTCATAGAGTGGGCTCATGTCACGGAGTTTCTTCACCTGACGCACAGTGAGCTCAATTGCTCTGTCAACCTCTTCCTCGGTGGTAAAGCGGCCAATGCCAAAGCGAATAGAGGTGTGCGCCATGTCCTCCTCCACCCCAAGTGCCCGCAGCACGTATGAGGGTTCCAAGCTGGCACTGGTGCAGGCACTACCGCTCGACACAGCCACCTCTTTCAGCCCCATCAGCAAGCTCTCTCCCTCCACATATGCAAATGACAAGTTCAGGTTGCCTGGGTAACGGTGTTCCATGCTTCCATTGATGACAACCTCATCGACCTGCGCAAGAATGCCATCAAGCAGCCTCTGCTGCAGAGCACTGACTCGCCTATGGTCATAATCCATCTCTTGAGCCGCAATCTCACAGGCAGCACCAAATCCAACAACAAGTGGTGTGGGCACGGTGCCACTGCGGATGCCACGCTCCTGCCCACCACCACTCATCTGCGGCTCCACCCTGATACGCGGACGCCGGCGAAGGTAGAGCGCCCCTACGCCCTTGGGGCCATAAATCTTGTGCCCGGAGAGGGACATGAGCCCAATCCCCATCCTGTTCACATCAATCGGGATCTTCCCCAGCGCCTGCGCGGCGTCAGTGTGGAACGGCACGCCTTTCTCTTTGCATATGCGCCCAATCTCCTCGAGCGGCTGCACGACGCCGATCTCGTTGTTGACGGCCATGACGGAGACGAGGCCGGTGTCGGGGCGGATGGCGTCCTCGAGCTGCGCGAGGTCGACGAGCCCGTCGCTGCGCACGGGGAGGTAGGTGACCTCGAATCCCTCCTGCTGCAGGTAGCGGCAGGAGTCGAGCACGCACTTGTGCTCGGTCTGCGTGGTGATGACGTGGCGGCGGCGGTCGCGGTAGAAGCGCATGACGCCCTTGACGGCGATGTTGTTGCACTCGGTGGCGCCCGAGGTGAAGAAGATCTCGCGCGGGTCGGCGCCGACAAGGGAGGCGACTCGGGCGCGCGCGGCCTCGACGGCGGAGTCGGACTCCCAGCCGTAGAGGTGCGTGCGGGAGTGCGGGTTCCCATAGCGCGAGAGGTAGAAGGGGAGCATGGCGTCGAGCACCCGCGGGTCCACGGGGGTCGTCGCCTGCATGTCCATGTACAACGGGCGGCCCGAGATGCGCACGCCCTTCACAGTGATGGATTCCTTCTCCTCCACGGAGGCCGCCGCCGCTGCGGGCGCGGCAGCCGTGGAGAGGGCGCGGAAGGCGGGGGCGCCGCCGCGGAGGAAGAGCGGGAGGAGGCGGCGGGAAAGGGCCATGGCGTGGGGTGGATTGGGGTGGGGAGGGAGGAGGTAGGGTTCAGGGGAGGGTTGGAATTTGGGGGCGCCGCCGCGGGGCTGCCGTTTCGGCGAGGGGTGACGTGGGCGCAGTCGGAGCACGAGCTGGGGCAAAGTGGCGGCGACCGTTTTCTAGAAAAGACCTTAGTATTCCAATTTACGTTCAAATACGATCCAAAATTGGATCGTTACGTTCAAATACGATCCAATTTCGGACCTCTATTAACCGTCGGATTATAAGTGCGGCTCGGCAACGGCGCAGAGCAAATTGGCAGCGGCTATTTTACACAATACTCCTCATTGTTAGCATATACTGTCAAACAGACCCCAAATTGGATCGCGATTAAGGGCCAGTTTGGTAGAGCTCCAACCGATCATGATTCTCTGTGGGAGCTGATTCTCTAAGAGAAGTGATTCTGTGGCTGAAAGTGATTCTCTTTGATTCTCTAGCATAAACTCTTAAAATCAGGATGGAGAATCATTTCACAGAATCAGGAGAAGCTATTTTTTTAGCTCCCAGCCTCTTAGTTCATTTCAGAGAATCACTCCATAAAATCAGCAGAGAATCACTTCTCTCTGAAAAACTGTTTGGCAGAGTTCTTGCTGTATTCAGCATGGAATCAGCTCTGGAGCTCTGCCAAACTGACCCTAACGATCGCGATACAATTTCTGGATCAGTTTGAACCGTCCGATCGTTCATCCGCGGCTCTGGTCGCAGCCGAGCAGAAATGGCACGTGCAGTTTTCCCGAAATGACCCTGCGCTGACAGTTTCGGTGGCACCACGGCGGCGGCGGCGACCGGCGACGAGGCGTGAACTCACCCGATTTCGCAGCAGAGCAGGCACGTGCTCGAAGCTTCCAGTCCGCCATGCCCCAAGCCACCACGGCCTCAGCCGCAGCGGCGACAGCGAGGCTCCCCCGTGATGCCCTCCTCCGCATCGCAGCGCCGCTCCGCGAGCCCCTCGCCGCTGCGCCCTACGAGCCCCCCGCGGGCTCATCCGCCTCCGTCAAGTCCCTCCTCGCCTCTCTCCTTCCTTCCGCTTCCCCGGCCCAGCCCCAGCCCGGGGCGGGCAAGGAGGCAGTGGACCTGCTACTCTTCTGCGCCGCCGTCCTCGCGAGCTCTCCAGAGCACCCCGCACTGCACTGGGTCCCGGCGGGCCTTGCGGGGGCGGCCGCCACCGCGGTGGGGGAGATGGCGGCGGCGGGTGGGTGGGGCAGCGTCGGGGAGATGGTGGTGGCAGTGATGCCGGAGGTGGTGCCTCCTCTCAAGACCATGGTGAAGGACTCGTGCGTTGACGCTGACAACGACGAGATTGGGGCTGTGAAGCCGCCCAAGGAGCATGCTGTGGTCTCCGCGCACCAGTTCCGGTGGCTGGTGTCTCAGGTTTGTGCTCTGTGAATAGTACTTGAGCATCGTTCTTGTCAATAGATGGGTTGTAAAACTAGTGCAAGTTTGCAAGTAGGAGAAAATTTCACACTGAATAAAATCTCATTGCTCTGAAAATGTTTGGCACTGGAGAGTAGTACTAATATCCACAGCAGCGGAACAGTATTAGTAAGTGAATAAAATTGTAGCACTGAAGATGTTTACTTCAGTATCTATTTTTGTGTTTCAGGTTTGTTACCCTAAGCTTGGTGATTTGTGTTGGTTAGTCATTCCATGTGCTCTGACAACCTTGGATCATTGGTCACCAGAAGTTAAGGTATGGACATATGGTGTCCCTGTTGATTGTTTGGTTTGTCTAGTGAGGATAACAGTAGTATGGACTGCATATTAGTGCCAACTTTGTCTTAGAGGCATTTATTTCAATTTTGGATGCTAACTACACAGCTCAACCTTTGGTCCTGTTAATGAACATTGTTCCGTATAATTGACAGGAACAGGGTATAGTTGGTTTCATACACATAGCGAAGAACGTGAAAGTAACCGAATTAAGTTTGTATGAAGATGCCATACTTGATGCATGCTGCCATAACATTCCTGCCGACAATGAGTTATGGTATCGTGTTGTTGAGGTATCTGTGCTATTGTTAACATGCACTCAGCGAAGTAATCCCCGTAGCCCCTGGTAAAATCTCTTTCCAGTTCAAATCTTTTTTCCCTTTATTTTCAGTTCAGTTGTAGTCTGTTCTAGTGCTTATAAGTTCCATGTAGAGAAACCTATCCTGCTGTGTTTTATTGGAGTATGCATATTCAGAAATGTATATGATAATATGTGGTTTCTATTGCTCTCTTTCAATTTACGAGCTGTACACTATGGTATTCCATCTAAACTTTACAACTAAAAAATAGAGAGGTGACTGGGGAAAATGATTGCCTTTTGGTTTAATAAAATTTAAATGAGGCACTGCTATTTCCATAATTCCATCTGGTGGGAAATTAAAGTTTACCAATTGAATGGTTTGGAACTTTGAAAACTTGAACATATTTTAGGGAAATACATCATTTGCTGTACGTGGTTGAGATATAGAATCATTGTTGAAGAGCCTAAGTACAATGTTTATTGGTTACTGTGGAGAAGGCAAGCTAGTAAAAATAGGTTTACTGAAGTTTTCTTAGATGGATGCTGAATTAAGTTACTGGCCTGACTATTGGCTGATATTTTTCATGCTTTTCAAAGTTCCATGATTACATTGCATAATTGCAAAATCTGGCTCGACTCTAATATAAATATCCACAAAATGTCTTGTATTTTTTCTTAAACTATCTCATATCCTTTTATTCGAATTCGATTTCTAATTGGTTGCAGGTATGATCGTATGCTCAGTGAGATGTTAGGCCACTTGGAACGGCAACCACTAAATAAAGAACGCCGTGTTGCATGGCTGACCCTTATTGGGCCAATTTTTGATGCTATGGGCCTCTTCTTATTGGCTCATTTTCGTCGCCTTTTTTCGCTCTTTTTCCAGTGGATGCATACTGATGATGATATGACAGTTCTTCTGGTAAGGAAAAATTTCGTGGTCATGTGCACTACAGTTAACTAGCTTTAGAGTAAGGACTACGCTAAGTCTTTTATGGTATGGACTTTTCTTATATAGTTTATTATGGAATTTTGATATTTTAACTGTGAATTTTTTTCAGGTTTTGGAGCAAATGCATGCCATCATCAAGCTTACCTGGATTAGGAAATCACCTTATACTTCAAGGTATTAGGAGTTGTGATTTATCATTTATGTCATAGTTCTTACTTCCATGCTCTGCTTGCTGTGCTCACTGTATCTGAAAATTCCAAAGGTGTAATAATGTTTAATTAGCAACTAGTTGCCTCCCACTCACTTCCGTTGTGTTTAGGCTGGTGGATGAACTTGTTCTCTTGTATAAAGAGTCAGCGACAAGGAGCAGCCGTGAGGTCATACGAACTCATATCCTGGAAATGCTTGTACTGCTTCAGAAGTAAGGAACTCTTCTTCACTAGCACTTCTAGTTTCTAGATCACACGCATAGTATCACATTAAGAGCTACTTAGTGGTGATCAGACTTTAAATTTCCATTTGATTCAAAAGAATTCTTTGAACCAGTGGATTCTCTATCGTTGGCTACTATCTACAGCCTAGGTGTTCCTAGTTTGCAGAGTTGATAATGTTCTTCATTTAGTTGACCTATTTGGAATGTTTGAGATGACTTGTGCTACTGATTGAACATAATTTATCCACTGTGGCAATTAAATTATCAGAATGGACTTGCTGCCGGGGCTACACTATTCCATTTTGAAGGATGGATCTGATCTGAGCACACATCTATTCTCATTATCGTCATAGACAGCTGAGATTTGTTGGTTGTCTATTATCATTTTGCACTAAACACCCCCTTTTCTACCGAGGGATGAGAGTAGGGTGTGCTATTCACATATGCCATGTTGTTTTATAACAAGGAAGCAATCAATCAATTGCCTTATGGTATTAGTTGAGCCACTTGGAAATAGGGAGAAGCTTGTATGTTAGGTTTCATTATCCACTATTTAACATACCACAATTAAGCTTAAACATGAACAGGCGATCCATATGAAAATGTAACATGCAATTTCTTGTATTTATTGCTGCATTCCACCACTGTTTTTGCCTTGGATATATCTTTTTCTTATAGTAATGGTGTGTGTTGCAGTTGCAAGGGACAACAATTTGAGGAGGCTTGGAAGAAGCATGAACTTGACCCAGACTTGACAATGCTGCTGTCAACTTTCAATCAGCTTTGTATAAAAAATAGTTCACCTGGATGTTGAGTTGAACTAGGTATTCTCAGTCACTCAGTGTACCATTGCTATCCCGGCTGGCTTGGCTGAGGTTTCTTCTTGGTTGTAATGCCGCGGCGGAGTTTTTCTTTTTTTAATTCTGCCATTCTGGTCTACGGAACGAAATCAGCTCTGATTCTTGTGGCAAATCCCATTCAAAATTTTGAAGTATCCGTAGGGGCAACTGGGGCATCGGGCATGGTATGAACTACTCATTCCTTATGTTCGGTGTTTAGCTTAGATGAAATGCCACTGCTGCTGTACCAGCTAGATGCTGCAAAGTGTATATTGCTAACAGCTTGTTTCATTCGTGCCTAAGCTCCATAGTATAGCATAGCATACATGGATACAGCTTACTGGTGCTCTCATCAGGTACTGCGACGACAGCTAACTGAACCCACCGAAGCCTAAAAGTAGCCGGATGCATGTATATTTTCTTTATATCTACTACGAAGATTATGTCTCTGTCTGGCCATATTTCTCCGGGAAGCTGAGTATCTGCGGCTGCAGGTACTTGCCATGGTAGATGAGCCTGGACATGGCCCTGTACGCCGCCTGCGTCATGTGGATCCCGTCCCAGCTCACGTACGCCGACGGGTCCGCGCACGCCGTCGCCCCCTCGAAGCCGCACATCCGCCGCCAGTCGAAGTTGTACTCGCCGCCGCCGGCGCCGCAGCAGGCCTTGCGCGTGCTCGCCGCGTCGAAGCCCAGCGAGGAGGCGTTGTGGAGGAGGGCGAGGAAGGAGTTGTAGTAGTCGGCGTAGGCGACGGACGCGCCCGGGCGCGCTGCCTGCAGCCCCTCCACCGCGCGCTGGAGCCGCGCGTTGTGCTTGGCGGCGAAGTGGTTCAGGTCCCGGAGGCACCCCGCCGCGTCGTAGTCCGCCGGCTCCGACGAGGCGGCGTTCATGGCCAGGTACCCCGGCACGCAACCGATGGGGAAGTTGCCCGGGACGATCACCCTCCTCGCGCCCATGTCGAGCACCTCCTGCATGCGTCGTCGCAATAATAGTACTCAGTCAGGAATTACCACAGCTTCTCCTCTAAGTCATCTTAAACTTTAACGATGCGGTAAGAACAAGTTCATCGGTAGAACTGTAAGTGTGAGACGTTTACCTTGGCAGCGTCGATGATGGTCTTGACAACCCCAGGGATGAGTTTCTCCACCTCGGCTACAGGCTTGTACTCGAAGAAGGCGTAGTTGTAGTCGTTCCCTCCGATCTCCCCGACCAAAACAAGAGAACTACGAAGCCTCTTGCGTATCTCTGAAACCGCACAAAAATGTTTTGAGTTTTTTTTTTTTACACAGAGATCTTTGAAGTTAATTTCAGATCTCACTTGTTTGAGACCAGAGCTAGTGTGACGGTGCACTGACTGATCAGCGCGAGGAATGTGCGCAAATGAAAGGAGAAAAGGAACGAGAGGAGTTGCCTTCATCGGTGCCGAAGCTGGACTTCATGAAGTCCTTGAACCACCGGAGCTGCACCTTGAGGGAGTTGGAGGCGAAAGGCATGGGCACGGTGAGGTTGAACTGGTCGGCGGGGTCCACGGCGGTGGCTCCGGCGACGGCGAAGTTCACGCCGTGGTCGAAGCTCTTGTTCTTGCCCAGGTACGGGTTCAGGAACGGGAGGCCCAGGTCCTTAGCTGCACTCATGTATGTGTAGACGAAAGATCAATGCGTGTCATTACCCAGAATCTACCTGTCTCTTTTTTTCTCCAGTGAAGTGAAACGAATCTAGTGTGTTCAAGTTCTGAAACAAATGTTTGACTACCCAGGAAGTCGATCATGAGGAGGCCATCAGAGCAGCGTCCAGTCGCGGTTCCCATGGTGACGCCGTACGGGAGGTGCTTGATGGTCTCGAACATGCCGGGGGGCGCCTCCTTGGCCAGGTTCCCCGTGTCGGTGATGGAGTCGCCGAGGCTGTAGATGGCAGTGACGCCACTGCCGTCGCCGCCACTGCCCTTCCCATGGCAGCAGCAGAAGTGCAGAGCAAGGAGGGAGAGAGCCAGGAGGAAAGCTGCGGCAGAGGAAGCCATGCAGGAAACCTAGTTGCAAATGAAATGGCTCGGGAGAGAGGTCGAATCGGGTGACGAGGAGGTACATGGCGGCCCCAGCCTTTTTATAAGCACGGCGGGTGGATGGGCAGGAGGAGGAGCAGGTACTTGGGTCCTGGGCGCGCACCATGCATGATCGGCCACCGCATGTTCTAGAACGAGAGCATGGATGGGTGGCGATTTCGCCGCCCAGAAGGCTCGGTCGGCCGCGCGTGTAGATTGGAGGAGACGGCTTTTTGATCGAGGGCCGTGCTTTCGTCACCTTGTTAGCGAAAAGAATGCGTCGTAAGATCGGATCGAGTCCGAGATTACGGGGGAGCTCCTTTTGACCACAGCCACCATCTTGAGTCTTGACAGTCTCGAGCGCAGGTAAATGAGTCCAGGGACAGACTGCAGGCTCTCATCGGTGTTCAGTTCAGGTAGAGGGAGAGAACATGCAGGAACTCCTGGTACTTTCATGCTGCCATGGAAGCGCAAGATTCAGAGAATTCCGGGCCTGAATAACTGACAGGTTTTTGCGCCACGGAATTGCAACTGCTGAACTTGCAACGGCATTGGAGGTAAGTCACGAGATTCAAAGAATTCTGTCCCTGAATAATGCACACCATTCATCATTGGTTGCGGTGCATTATTGCTGCCGATGCCGATGCGGTAAAAAAAGCCCGAGCTTTAAGTAACAGAAAACGGCCTCGCGTGCACGCTGGGGCGGGCAAAGTGGGCGGCCGGCCTCGGCCTCCCGGTGCGCTTCTTTTTCTCCCGCTTTTCGACCGGCTGATATGGCGGTGGATGCGATTGGGCTGAGCGGATTTGCTCACGAGTGCGATGGGAGCGACGGAATCCCTGCGATTCCGAGGCCGAGAGCGAGAGCCACGCCTGGCTTGGGCGGCTGCCGGGGAGGCCGTGAGGCGAGCAGAGAGCTAGTGGCCGTGCGCTAGCTGCCTACCTAGCTTCTGCGCGGCCTTGGGGTGGTCGGGCCGGGTCACAAGGTGTGTGATGGGCATGTAAAGGAGATCGTGTGATCGGGGGAGCAAGGCATCGGCTGAGGCGGCGGTGCGGAGTATCGGGGAAGAGAACGCGAACCAGGAGTTGTGACGGGGGGACGCCGGTGAGCGACGTTCATGTCGATTCGGAGAGTGCATCGCTAGACTCGGAAGCTTTGCCTGATTCTGAACTTTGGCAACGTGCAGAATGGGCCACACACGTATCTGACCCTCATCTGCGCCATAGGTGTGCGAACAGTGCATCACGGCTAGTATACAGAGCCTTTTCTCGTACGAAGAAAAAGTACAATGCTTTCGGGAGAATAAAAGCACAGTATAAAATGAGTTTTTTTAGGGGAACAGGTATACATTATACAATGAGCGGCAGGTAAAACTTTATTATGGAAATTGGAAAACGCAGGCTGCACATGGGCCTGCAGCCAAGGGAGCCGGCGAGACGGTCCAGGCCCAACTTGCGCTGTTGTGGCCAACGTCTCACCCACTAGTCAAACTACCTGCGCGGCCCAAACCAGCTTGACGATATGCCATGGTTGGGTTGGTTAACTTGGTTTGGCTGTCACTCCCGCGAGACCGCGAAAAACCACCCCCCGTTTCGAACCAACCCGCGCGCCGTCCCCCTTGGCGCCGCACCCGCACCTCGCTTCACACTTGCGCCGCGACGCCGGCATGGTGCACCTCGCCCCGCGCCATCCTCCCGCGCGGCTCCCCGCTCCACCACAGCCGCCCCCGCACCCGCCGGCCGACCTGCCGCTCCCGCTCCTCCCGCCGCCGTCGCTCACCTCGTTGCTGCTCGCGGCCGTCGCCGCCTCGCCCTCCCTCCCGCACCTCCGCCACATCCACGCGCTCGTCGTCCGCCTGCCCGTCCCGCAGACCTCCGTCCCGTTCCTCCTCTCCCGCCTGCTCCGCCGCCTCGCCGCGCTCCCGCTCACGCTCCAGCCCGCGCGCGCGCCGCTCAGCTACGCGGCCGCCGTCTTCTCCTCCCTCTCGCCGCCCGACCCCTTCCTCGCCACCGCGCTCCTCCGCTTCGCGCACCTCACGCAGCCGCCCCTGGAGACCTTCCGCCTCTTCTCGTGGCTCCGCCGCGCGCGCGGCGGCGAGCTCCCGCTCCTCCCGTTCGCGTTCTCCCCGCTGGCCAAGTCCGCAGCGGCCGCGCGCTCCCTGCCAGCTGCAGCCGCCGCCCACGCGGTCTCGATCCTTCTCGGAGGCTTCGATAAGCATCGGTTTGTTGAGAACTCGCTGATCGGTGCGTATGTTGCATGCGGCGATGTCGGCGCTGCACGCAAGGTGTTTGATGATATGATGGTGAAGGATGAGATTTCCTGGACAAGCATTGTGGTGGCGTACTCTAAAAGTGGGGATATGGGGTCAGCTGAGGAGGTATTCGTGGAGTGTCCGGTGAAGGATATGGTGGCCTGGACAGCGATGGTCACTGGGTACGCCCAGAATGCCATGCCAGTGAAGGCATTGGAGGTATTTGAGCAGATGGCGGCGGCAGGCATGGCCATTGATGAGGTTTTACTGACTGGTGCCATCTCAGCTTGTGCTCAGCTTGGTGCGGTGAGGCGTGCCGCCTGGGTTCAGGAGATTGCAGAACAGAATGGTTTCGGAAGGAATGTGGTTGTTGGGTCAGGGTTGGTGGATATGTATGCCAAGTGTGGTCTCATTGACGAGGCGTGTAGGGTTTTTGAAGGGATGAAAGAGAAAAACGTGTACACTTATAGCTCAATGATAGTTGGCCTAGCATCACACGGGAGGGCTAATGATGCAATTGCTTTGTTCAACGACATGGTTAGCAGGGCAGATGTGAAACCGAACCATGTTACCTTCATCGGAGTACTGGCAGCTTGCAGCCATGCAGGGATGGTTAGAGAAGGGCGCTTCTACTTTGCACAGATGAAGGACAGGTATGGGATATTGCCTTCTGCAGATCACTATGCTTGTATGGTGGATTTGCTTGGTCGGGCTGGATTGGTGATTGAAGCCCTTGATCTAGTGAAGTCAATGACCGTGGAGCCTCATGGTGCTGTCTGGGGGGCACTGCTAGGCGCTTGCCGAATCCACGGAAATACTGAAGTTGCTAAGGTTGCCGCTGAACACCTTTTTAAGCTCGAGCCAGAGGGCATAGGGAACTATGTCTTGTTATCAAATACACTTGCATCAGCAGGAGAGTGGGATGAAGTGTCGAAGGTTAGGAAAGTGATGAGAAATCGGAGGCTGAAAAAGGACCCTGCAGTTAGCTGCTTTGAAGGCCGGGATGGTTTGGTGCATCAGTTCTTTGCTGGTGATAATACTCACCCAAGGACAAGTGAAATAAAGAAGGCATTGCTGGAGTTAGTGGCAAAATTGAAGCTTGCAGGTTATGTGCCACATCTGAGTTCAATTGTTTATGATGTAAGTGAGCAAGAGAAAGAAAGACTGTTAATGGGTCACAGCGAGAAGCTTGCTCTGTCGTTTGGATTGCTCACACTGGGGTCTGGATCTACAATTAGGATCGTAAAGAATCTAAGGATCTGTGAGGACTGCCATTTGTTTATGCGATTAGTGTCAAAAGTTGAGCCCATCAACATTATTGTCAGGGACAATATGAGATTCCATCACTTCAAAGATGGAGAATGCTCCTGTGGCGGATTCTGGTGAACACAGAATATGATTTTTGTAAATAAGTGGCAGAATAGCTCTCAAATGATAATTCGTGTAAGTTATCCATCTGGCTTGTTTCTGAACATAGAACACTCAGCTTTGAATTCCAGAACAAGCTAACTTCAGATTAAGAAGAGATACATGACGCAGACCTAGTTGGCAATGTTTTGATAATAGAGTAGTTTGGTGTTCGATTTGGAAAGTGTTTATATTAATTTTGAAAATTGATGCTTAAAACATAGGATATGTAGAACACACATGCTATAGGAGAAACTCCTTTTGTGACAGCAGTGGATATTAGTATGTAACTATTTCTCTGGGAAAACTGAAATCAGAATTTATTTTTTTTCCTAAATACGATATTTTCTTGATGTAGTTTCCTCTTTGTGCTGAAACTCTACATTATAGGCAAGACAAAACAAGAACTGAACTTCCACCAATTCTTTGCTTGGTATTGTATTAATGCATTTCTAGCTAGTATTCGTGCCTGACAGGCCCTAGATATTAGCATACAGATTTCTAGTGACTAAGAAATAATTCTGATCAAAATTTGATGGAAGTATTTCAAAGCTGGATTCTTTTTTCCTGAGATGTCTTGGGAGTTAAAATTGCAATCTTCTTCAGACTTGTATTTCCACAAATGCATATGCCCTTTTTATGGAGGCTTTGTCTTGCACAGAATGAAACAATAGCGCTGTGCCATTACTCCATCTTTTTTTGAAGGATCAACGGGGGGTGGGTGGAGCATTCCCTACCTGATTGTTTTGCATGCCATTACACCATCTACCTAACTAGTCCAGATAACCAATTTGTTTCATCGATGCTGACTAGAAGGGTTCCTACCCCTGCTGCCCGAGAATAGCCAGTGTGGATTTTTTGTTGCAGGTGAACTGGGGCCGATGCTTAGTTTGAGGTCAAGATCACTCTCAACAGTGGCACTCCAATTTTCATCCTTAACTGCTTTATGGCTGCCTACTGGGTTTTCTGTGCAGTTTCCTCCTTTGACTGCTGAATTGTCTTCACTGAAGAGGCTTAAGCATATCCTTGGCCTGCATTCTTGAAGACCCAATTGTTCAGGTACTTGTGGAGGAGCAGAGTGTTGTGCATTACCAAGGCAAGCAGGTTGATTAGTCTCTGAGGTGGAAGGACTTCTGTTGTGGTTTGATCTTGATCTATGCACCATTTCTTGAGTTTCTTCTGTTCTAGATTGGAAACTACGCTTCCCACAACCAACTTCAGTCATCAGCGATTTCTGTACACAATATAGCCGATGCAGTTCATGCACCTGATGCAAAAAGACAGTATAAAATGCAAAGGTTATGTGTTGCTGGAATTAAAGGATAACTTAGATATGATTAGCGACTAGCTGTATCTCTAGAAAGATGAAAGATTGTGCATACTAAGTATCTGTAGGCACTACATCATAAGAAGAACCTGGAACAATCTGTTATTTCTCTCATCTCTATGTACAAATATACGTTGCAAAATCAAAAGTTTCAGGAGTCTTCTTAAAGCACAGCTCTCCTGCATTTTCAAGGGGAAAAATTGCTCGGGAGTCAAGACCTGTTAGGGTGTCTGGTCTACTTGCTTGTGATTTCTATAGATATATATCTGGTGAATCCTGTCATTTATGAGATGGCTAACAAGAGTACAGGGGCTACTTCTTGTGTACCTGCTGTCTGAAGACCTTATCATGCTCTATGATTGTTTTCCGAACAGATTCCTTACTATCATGCTTGAAATGCTCGTCCATTGGCTCTTCCAAGGAGTACAGTAGCTTTTGTCCACTAACTTTCAGCAATAATTTGGCTATCTTCTTGATAGAATCTCTACTCTCTGTATGCCTTGTGATGGATTCCTTTATCTCCAATAAGGCAAGGAGGATCCTATGAGTACCAAGCAGATCAGCAGCCATTCCTGAAAACACCAGTTTGGAAGGTCAGTACCTTCAGTGGCAGCCATCTTTCAGGATTGGAGAAAATTGTCTAGAAATTTAAAACTGTAGCCTGTGTCAGTTGCACTATGCTTGCGAGACAATTACATGGTTGACTGCAGAGCATGAGGGCAAGTGACAATTGATATTGGGTTGACACTGAATCAAGAATCAAGAATCAAGTAAAGAGGGACTTGCATGGATATTTACTCACCTGATGGCCTGATTTCTCATGTTCCAGCTGCTTATCTCGCATTTTTCCTCTTCTTTGGTTACAGGTCATGACCACTGGCAATCTCCATATGCTAGCAGAGCAGCAGAATTGGAGGAAGCTTGCTTAAGTCTATCCTCAGCACCCATTACTCATTTCAGAGTCTTAACTACAGAACAGCTCTGAGGAAGAAACTTTGTGAGTAGCTGCCAGGCTCTCTCTCTCTCCCCCCGCGCTTATGAAGCAAACTTCATACTTTTGTAGTAGAAACAAGAGATGCCATCTAAAACGGAAGAGAAGGTAGTAGTGCAATGGCTGACAGGCTGTGTGAAGCTGAAGGGTAAGCCGGATGCGAGGGCAGCAATGCAAAAGCTGCGAAGTTGGAGATCGTTGGCAGGACGTACGCTGTGTCGCTATTTGTTTAACAAACTCAAGGAAAGATCAGGGAAGTGCAGCCAGCAGCCAATCGGAGGGGCAAATCTGGCTGGTTTAATGAAACAAGAAGCCAGCCTAATAACATGTGAAGCAGATATTCCACGCAGGTTTTGCCGGGATTGAAGATATCAAGGTTTTGGACTTGGCAACCTCTCTCTCTTGTGTGATAGATAAGCTAGGCCATACATATCTTCACATGTTGGTAGTTTGCAGTAGAGATCTGAAGATACCAGGGGACCACAGCCATGATTTATCCTATGCTGTCCATCCTCGTTACAATCCCGACTCTGGGATCTGCCCACAGCCTCAGAAAAGTAAACTGGCGTTTAAGCATCCATGTGAGTTGCAAGTCCCTTTGTGTGTGTTTCTTTAACCTGGACAGGTTGTTGCTGTACTGTTGCCTCAGCATGTTCCGTCCCTGCCTTCCCAGAGTTCTTGGACGGCTGGATCTCAAAGCCAGGATCTTCATTCATTCATTCATTCATTCATCCCATCGACACAGGTACTAAACTAATGCCTCCTGCTGATCTAAATCACATTTGAGTTGCTCAGTTGACTTGTTGCACACCAGGCTGTTGATCCGTTCATGATTTGATGTAGTATAGTCAGTACTTATGAAACTCCTGATGTGCATAATATTCTAAACATTAATCGGGTTTGACTTCGTTTGGTTTCATGGATGCCCTTGAATCTTTCCCAGTCTTGATCCCAGTCTCGCCACATGAACGTTATCTAGAGCTAGATGCAAGATTGCTGGAAGAGCTTAACGTGATTTTTCTCTGTTATGGTACACACATAGGACAGTAGGAGTACAAGCATAGGATAAGATTATGGTGCCCATCACTTGGCTTTCCAAGATTCCTTTGTCAACAACTAAAGATTTAATGCCGGGACCAATGATAGGCCTATATATGCTGCATATCATGTATTCCAATTCCAATATGCATTCACTTCTTATAGGGTTTCCTAGCTTCTCCGCGAAAGAAGGGATTCTGAAATCACAGTCGCTGTTTCTTGACAAGGATGAGCACTTGGATATAGCATCTTTAAACCGTTGACCTCATTTTGTTTGTTTTGTTTTATTTTTCATTTGGGAAAACACAACCTGTGTTTAGGTTGAGTTGCAACCAGTACACAGGTATATCCACCCTCGTTGCAACCTGTGTTTTGTTTAGCACTAGTATACCTCCCAGGTGAGAGTAGCCTATATTGTTTTCAAAAAAAGAGTAGCCTATATCCACCCTCGGTGTGGAACTAGTGTGACACTGACACCATTGCTGTTCTTCCTTGTATTGATCCGTAAATTACCTTTCGCGAGCTAAAAAAAATAGAGTATATCCGAAACTATAAATATCTAACTAACTTGGAAAGTTGGAAAGGAATTTTGCAGTGTCATGGCCATCCACGTACCACGCAAAAGCAAAACCAGTAGCATCACCTTATATACGCGGATAAGCTTGACAGCGATCAGATTGGCTGTTGCTGTCTGTACTCGTATACTGTTTATCGGACATAGCAGCAGACAGCTTGTTCGCAAAGAGTTGGAAACATAGTCTGTTTAAATTTCCTTGCTGGTTCCTTACCACTGTTTGAAAATCCTGTTGCACATGGGAAAGATTTGTATCTAACTTGTATATTCTGAAAAAAAAAACTGCAGATGCACATGGAAATGACGCTATTGCCGCCTCTGATGCTACTTCACTGGCACTGGGGATGGAATCAAACGCAGGGATCCCAGATCAGGAGGACCAGCCATCAGCAGCAGCCAAATAATGTAAGCAACTATCTGTCACCGCCGCGCTCCCCTCCAAAGGGCCGACAGTCTACCTGCCGCTAATCCTTTTCATCAGTGTCGTGATCCGCACAGGTGATGCCGCCATGTTTGCATCTGCACTGGCCATGGCCAGCGAGCACGAGCACCATCAAACTGGCTGGCTGGCTGGCCGGCCGTGGCTCACATGCGCACACACTGATACACCCATCAGCTGCTGGCCGCTAGCACCGGCCCGGCCGGCCGGCCAAGGCAATTTGCAAGCTCCACTCCGGTCAGATCTGTATCTACTTGCAGATGCAGATCAGGTTGGCTTGTCAGTGGAGAGCAGTTTTCGTGCGCTTTCTCTCGGCTCAAGTCTTTATCTCTTTTTTTTTTCTTGCCTCCTCTCAAGTGGATTACAAGTAGTGGCATGGTAAGCGATTCCTTTTGTGGGGGGACGCGAGAGCGCATCCCACTGGGTGGTGTTTCTGTGGCCAGAATCAGTTGGGAGATACCTGTGGGCACACCGGTGATCTGGACAGACTCTGAGATGAAGTGGACTTGCATCTTAACCTGGGCTCTCAATCCATGTTGGTATCCAAAGACTTTTTCTCCTTCCATATATGGCGCTTGGAAAAATAATTGTCTAGTTAAAAAAAATTGACCTGCGGGGAGACCGTCCCCACGGCATTGCACTTAGAAAAAGACCTTCTCGGATAAAAAAATCTCTCAACTTCTATCCCATCCTTACATAGTGGCCCGATAGCCATGAGAAAAGTGGATCCCAACTATGCTTTGAAAATACCTTCTGGCAGCCACCATCCGCAAGGTAACCTCCCCGCCTCAACCGTTCTCCCTCTTGGCTCCACTGACCTGCCCTTGATTCTCTCGATACAAAGTTCTCCAAGCTCGCTCACCCATGGCCGGCTCAGCTTCAGCCACACCCACACGTCGCTGCTAACGACGCCGAACCATCGCGGAAACCGACGCTGATAAACTGCACCACCTCCAGCCAACAGATCCACCCTGTGGGGGATGGAATTGTGGCCGGCGGTGCTATGCGCACAGCTAGACCAACGGGTCTAAAGTCATATTTTGTCTAATCATATTTTGTCTAGTTATATTTTGTATGGATGGTGACCTACTTCTCTTAGAACATGTTCTTAACGTACTTGCCCTCGCCTAAAGCATGCTTGCAAGATCACAGCTCCATAAAGCTCCATTATATTTATAACCAGTCGCTGGCGAGTAGTTCAGGGGGCGTCTATTCCTCGCTCTCGCTCTCTCGCAGAGGCGTAGAGCCTAGCACCCTCGCCTTCCTCCATCTCCCCCAACTTCGGCGCCGCCTCCGCCGCCGTCCTCCACGCTGCCGCCACTAATCACCTCCGACCCGAGCTTCCCCGCCCTGACCCACCGGATGTCAAGCTGCCGACCGCTGCCGCTCGCAACCCACCACCGCCGCCGGTCGTCCCTTCCACCCCTTCCTCCTCTTCTAAAGCCGCCGCTGACCACCGGTGCCTCGGTAACCCCCCCTACCCGGCGGCCATCACCGCCGCGAGCTGGAGGAGGAAGAAGAGCAGTCGCACAAGCCCACCTGCAGCGACTGTTCTCCCCTTCTGCGACACATCGGTGCGCAACAACGCGCGTGATGAATATATGTCGCGGTAGTTCACCTTACCTTTTGGAGCCTAGATATTTTTTTCAAAATATTTTGGAGCCTAGATGTTAGTTAAACGTGATACTTAGTATGGTCCAACGTTAAAGCAGACCTAAGCGTTAAAAACTTAAAAAAACGACTGAAAACACGCTCACAAGTCACAAGCATACGGTGTCAAAAACAAAAGGTCACAAGCATACGTAAGTATGGGCTTGTAATCTTTTACAGGGCTTGGTCCGTTTGAAGGGCCCGCCCCTTACGATAAAAGAAAATAATGGGCCCCATTTTCTGGGCCGTGGGTCAGTATGCTCAGAGCTAGGAAATTCGGCCCAACAAAACCATCCCCGGCTCCGGCGAACCACATCCTCGGAAACGAATCAGCAAACGGCTGAGCTTCTTGCTTGGCGGTCGACAACGAACTCCGGCCTCATCCAACTTGCCGTCTCTCTGCCTCATCACCAACGGGGAGAAAAAAAAAATCAGCGGAGATTCAGATGAGGCTCTATCTCCGGCAAGCGGCGGCCGCGGCCACGGCCACCAGCTCCCCTCTGGCGGCCACCATCCGCAAGGTAACCTCCCCGCCTCAACCGTTCTCCCTCTTGGCTCCACTGACCTGCCCTTGATTCTCTCGATACAGAGTTCTCCAAGCTCGCTCACCCATGGCCGGCTCAGCTTCAGCCACACCCACACGTCGCTGCAGACGACGCCGAACCACCGCGGAAACCGACCAGGTTCGCCACAGCTTCTCTGCAAAAAATCATAGCCACAACACACAAAGTAGTCAAGAATGTCGTGTGTGATCAGGGTGGGCGGTGCGCGTGCTTCCCCTGACGGAGGAGAACGTGGAGAAGGTGCTGGACGAGGTGCGGCCGAGCCTGATGGCGGATGGCGGCAACGTGGCGCTGCACGAGATCGACGGCCTCGTCGTCGTGCTCAAGCTGCAAGGGGCGTGCGGCTCCTGCCCCAGCTCCACCATGACGCTCAAGATGGGCATCGAGACGCGCCTCCGCGACAAGATCCCCGACATCCTCGAGGTCGAGCAGATCGTCGACACCGAGACCGGCCTCGAGCTCAGCACCGACAACGTCGAGAAGGTCAGTCCCAGTCCTCAGATGCTCACCGGCCATTGCCTAGTACGGGTGCCGTCAACTCTGATCATTTCGTGAGCCTGCAAATAGAAGTGTGCTCTGCTGCAGATGATCGTGACCAAACTGTAATTCTCAGGATTGTTTGATGTTTTGCAGGTGCTTGATGAGATCAGACCATACCTCTCCGGCACCGGAGGTGGAAGCCTCGAGCTGCTCCAGATCGATGGATATGTCGTCAAGATTCGAATCGGTGGACCTGCAGCTGGTGTAATGACAGTTCGTGTAGCCGTGACACAAAAACTGAGGGAAAAGATACCTTCAATCTTGGCTGTTCAGCTCACAGAGTAGAAAACATGAGGTCATTTGTGCATCAATCAACAGAACGATGAATGTTCGATGCCAGTCTTATACTTTTGAGTCATTAGTCTTTACACTGAAATACAGAACCATAGCCAAAGAGAATACATAATGTGGCTACTAAGCTATTTCTGTGGAAAGCTCCTACTTAGATTAGAAATCCCCCGGTAAAGCTGCTATTGCAAGGTAAACTCATATTGGCTAAAACGATTGACATGTACCAAGAAATCTTTGACTTAAAGGGAATGTCACTGATTTGGGCAAAACAATGCTTACAGCCTTATTTTAACGAAATTATTCAATACAGCATCACAGCCTCCCAATGCTATCCTTTCCATGAATAATAGTTAAATTTTACATTGTGAAATGTCAATGTATCTGTTTCTTCGTTCAAAAGAAAACGTCAATGTATCGGTTTCAAACTTTGAGTGCCTTTCCTTGACAAAGACAAAGCTTTCCCACAAACTGAAAACAGCAGCTCCTGCAGTTGAACCTGCAATCCCACTAAATCCTTTGATATCAACAGTTTGAAGGTTAGCCTCCATATCTGTTCCTCTCAAATTGACAGCTTCAGCCTTCAGGAAATCAGGCTATCCATTCATTCCCTGTTCTCCAAAGTTGTATAAAGCATGGCCTAAAAAGAAACCACAGGAGTGCTCAAACAGCCGTTACAGTCTGATGCCCCTCCAATTTGATCGCCTTCATCATTTGACAGGTCTCCTCAACCTTCCCAAGTTCCCACATCCACCTTGGAAACCCTTCCAAAACCCTAAATTCTCACCTCTGTAAGTGAATGAGTTCTTTTATGCTTCAATCCAGAGACCAGAGGATTCAGATTTCTGGTGACTTTTTTGTTTGAATCTTACAGTTCTAGTTTCTGAATACTACATGACTTGTTTATGTACACGAATTCTTTGCCTCGACAAAAAAGAATTGAGTCCAACAAAAAAAGAACTCACAAGCCAAGTCCGAAAGATAATCAAACAAAACCTCCAAGTTACAACTGTTGAATTAAATATATAATCATTACATTTTGCACTGAATCATATCAATGCATCAGATTCATATTTCAAGTCCTTTTCTTGGTAAAGGCCAAGGTTTTTTTCACGAAACTCTGAAACTTCAAACTTCAGCTTCTAGAGCTGAAAATTCTTCCACAAGAATCTCTTAGCTGGGTCTGAAACTCAACAATTGGAAGGTTTTCTATATCTGTTAGGCTGGTGCTCTCAAATTGCCAGCTTCCGGATATCGATTTTTTCCCTGCTATCCACAGATGTAGAAAGCTTGGTCACTGCAACATTTTACCCTTGCCACTACAGGTCATCAAACAATGGTGGTAATGATTCCATGATTTCCTCGAGGAAAAACAACTACAATGGTGCTCATGCTCACACAGCCTCTTCTTCAATCTGATGCCCCTCCAGCTGGGCAACCTTCATCATTTGCCTAATCTCCTCAACCTTCCCGTATTCCCGTGTACGCCTTAAAAACCCTTCCAAAACCCTAAATGCTCGCTCTGTAGGTGCCATCCCCATCTCGATGATCTCCCTGAAACACCTGTATGCCTCAGAAACCACACCTCTACAGCATAAACCGGTAACCAGGATATCCAATGCATGCCGGTGAGGCACACATCCCTTTCCCATCAGATAATCCCACAGCTCCAGCCCAAGGTCAGGTCGGCCATTCTCGCAGAAGACCTTCATGAGCAACATAGTCGTCCTTGTCCTTGGCATAAGCCCTGAACCAACCATCTTGCTGTACACCTTCCAGATCCCCTCCAGGTCGCCAACTCTCTGAAACCCACAAAACATTGTGTTGTAGCTAACATCATCCAAACCGATCCCCTTCCTCTCCATCTTGTCCACCACTGCCATTGCAGACTTCAAATCCCTAGCCCTCACATACGCCCCCATTAATGCATTGTGAGCACCACGGTCCGGAGTCACACCCCATTTCTCCATTTCATCAAACAGGAAACGTGCCCGCGTCGCGTCCCTCACAATCCCAGCTCCATATATCAATGTGGTGAACACCTGCAGCGTCGGCTTGCAGTTCTCCCTCTTGCTCATTTCATCGAGCAGCTCGAGGGCGTCCACAAACTTACCTTTCTTGCAGTAGGCGTCCATCCTGACACAGTACGACACGGCGTCCGGGACGAAGCCGCGCAGCACGGCGTCATGGTAGAAGAGGTCCAGCGCCTGGGCGTGGCCGGCCTCCTTGAACCCGAGCAGCAGCGTGTTGAAGGTGCGCGTGTCGGGCGGGTACGCGTCGCAGTAGCGGTGGAAGAGCGCGCGCGCCTCGGCGACGCGGCCGCGGGCGCAGAAGGCGCGGAGCAGCGCGTTGAGCTCGGCGGCGCCGAAGGCCCGGCCCGCGCGCGCCCAGACGCGGGCGGCTGAGTCGAAGCAGGTGACCGCGGCGTCGAAGGATGCACCGGGCGCCGACGCGGAGAGCGCGGTGGAGAGTAGGACGGCGAGCGCGGGCGTGGAGAGGAGGTGCGGGTGCGTGGACGGGAGGGACTCGAGCAGCGGGAACGAGAGGTGGGCGTGGCGGCGGGAGCGCGCGAGGAGGCGGAGCAGGACGGGGAGGGAGCTCTCCGTAACAGGGAAGTGCGGGAGCGCGAGGAGGCTTCGGTAGAGGGAGAGCGCGGGGAGCGGCGGCGAGTGCGAGAGGAGGAGGTGGGAGAGGAGCGGCGTAAGGAGGGCGGGGCAGGCCGGGAGGAGCGAGAGGAGGAGCGGCGGGGTAGCTGGCGCGTGGGAGAGGAGGAGGCGCGCGAGGTGGGGGACGGTCGGGATAAGGTGTGGCGCGGCGGCGCGGCGAGGCGGGGGAAGGAGGCGGAGGGGCATCGGGGGCGTGGCGCCGCCGGGGCGGAGAGGGACGAGAGAGCTAGAGGTGAGTGGGCCGTTTTTTTTTTTAAAGTTTGAGCAATTGAGCTTGGGTGGGCTGGTTGATTACGTTTCTTGGGCCGGTCCGTCGAACCGATTCCAGCATAATTCAGTTAATGGAAAGTTTACTCACTTAACAGAAATCAAAATTGTAAAGGCAGTATTAATAAATAACTAAAGTTTAATGGAAAATAAAAGGATAAACTGAGGGCGACTGAAGTAAAAAAAGATCAGTGCATCGAGAGTGTACAGTCATTGAGCACCTGGTTTAACAAAGAAAATAAACAGTCACTTAACAGATTTTCTTTGTTAAACCAGATGTTTAACAAAGAAAATCTACAGCATGACATGCTATCTTTTGTCTTCTGGTTGATCAAAAACACAACCAAACTCACTCAGTGGCACTGATGTGCCTGGAAATGAATAATCAGGATGAAGCTGAGAAATCGGAGTGACCCCGAACCACTTAGTAGTATTTACACTGCTAAATCAAAGCAATAAAAATAGTTATTGTACAAAGCTATGTATTTTTTTCTAAGAGCATTGCTATGCAGTTGCGCTCTTTACATTGCTCAAACACACAATCTTCTTACCTTTCATACCTGAACCAGAAAAAGTGCAGGACCACCGAACAGATTAACCTAAAGCTGCAGAGGCATATGGCTTTCTGATTTGTAACAAGAAGAAATCAGGCAGATTCTATGAAGTAAATTAATCCGCTCAAACTCTCATCTATCAGAAAATCAGTTCATAAATTTGCAGTACAATGGCATCAGGATTATATTCTATGGTTATTCTGCATTCACAGCTTCCTGGTTATTACCAACCGAATTACAGAATTTGCTTTCCTTTTGTAACCATTTGTAGCCCAACATAGTATCAAAGACTTTATTGTATTCTTGGATGAATCCTGACGAGTGGAGATTATTTAACAGTATCATGCACTGATCCTCAGAAGGACAAATACCCATCTCTTCCATTTCTTTTAGCAAATTAAAAGCTTCAGTCAGTTTGCTCTTCCTGCAAAGGCCATCCAATAAAGCAAGATAAGATGTGCAGCCCATGAGAGCACCTTTTGCCACAAGAGCATCATGTAGCATCAAAGCCTTGTTTAAATCTCCTTTACAATGAGACTGGATCATGTTATTTGTCACATCTGGAGGAACTAGTCCTTGATTGATCATGTCTGTAAACAATGAGGACAAGTGATCTGTATCACGTTGTGAAGCTTGCTTCTGTTGCAGCTCAACAAATATTGTGTGTGCTTCACTGAGTTTCCCAGCCTCATCAAGTCCTTTAACAATATTTTCAATAGTCAGCATGTTAGGGATTATGTCTTTGTCCATCATCACGTGGAGAAACTCCACAGTTTCATGCAATTTTCCACGTTTGCAGAAGCCATGGACCAAGGTGTTGAAAGAAGAAATACTTGCATATCCCCTAAGGACCATTTCTTCAGTTATAAACAGAGCCTGCTGAAGGTCCCCGGAATTTGAGCAGCCAGAGGTAAGCACACTATAGACAAAAGCATCTGGGGTTACCCCTCTTGCTAGCATTTCCTGATAAAGACCAATAGCATCATGGATCTCACCAGCTTTGCAGTATCCATCTATCAAACTTGTATATGTCACACAATCTGGCAGTAATCCCTCAATTATCATGCTATTGAAGACAATGCGAGCATGAGAAATATTATCCGACTTGCAAAGTCCATCGATTAGGGCATTATAACACACGATACCAGGCTCTACTCCTTTTTTACCCATCTCATCAAGAAGGCCAACAGCTTTCTCCACGTCAGCTGTCTTGCAAAGTCCAGATATCAATGAACTGTATATATGCAAATCAGGAGCAAACCCATTCTTCTCCATCACTGGGAGAACTCTAAAAGCTGCTTGCATTTGTCCAGACCTAGACAGATTGTGAATCACAATTCCATATAAACGGTTGTCCGGAATGACTCCCCTGTCTAACATGGATTGAAGAATAGAGGAAACCTTTTCAAGATTATCCGACTTAAAGTAAACTTCTAGGAGGTGAGCATAGATAAAGTCCTTGGGTTTTAGTCTATTAAGCATCTGATGGAGTAACTGTTCAGCATTTTCTAGATTCCCAGTCATACTATAGCCATGAATCAGACCATCATATGTGAACTCATTAGGTTGCAATCCTTGCTTCAGCATCTGATCATGGTACTCTATGGCTTCCTCCATCTTTCCCACCTTTGACAGTCCAATTATAAGAGAATTGTAGCAGTACAGATCAGGCGTTACATTTGAACTGCTCATCTTTTTGAGAGCTTCACAAGCCAATGAGAATTTGCCTTCCCTGCAATACCCTGAGATAAGAGGCGCATAAACAAATGCATTGGGCTTTATACCTTCTGCAATCATTTGCTCAAGGAGACCACCTGCTGTTTCCGATTCACCAATTTGGCATAGTCCATTAATCATTATGCTGTAAGTGTATACATTAGGCGAAATACCATCTTTTCTCATTTCATTAAGCAGCCAAAAAGCTTCTTCTTTGTTATGCTGCCGGAGATGCCCTTCAATGAGATGGTTAAAAGTGACAGTGTCAGCTAAATGACCAATTTTGACCATTTCCTTCAAAATTTCAGCAGCCCTGCCCATCTGCCCCAATTTACATAGACCCCGGATGAGATTGTCATAGGTGATCTTGTTCGGCTGCACACCAGCAGCAGACATCTCTTTGATTATCTTAAACGCCTCGTCCGCATTGCCCTCCCTCATGAACCCATCAACCAGAGTTGCATAAACAACAACGTTAGGCATTAACCCAGCACAAGACATCTCGTCCAGCAAGCACTTCGCCTGACTTGGCCTGCCGCGCTTGCACAGACCATTAATGATTGCACCATAAGTAAATCCATCTGGAACCAGCCCATAAATCTCCATCTCCTTCTTGAACCCAAACGCCTCTTCAACAGCTCCGGCTCTGCACAGACCACCAATCAATATGTTGTAGGTCACTGTGTTCAGGCTGCATCCCGTCTCACGCATTTCCTCAAGCACTTTCTTCGCAGCATCTAAGTCCCGGAACTTGCAGTACGCCTCGATCAATGTCGAGTACGTGTACACATCCGGCGAAATCCCGGCGCCCTCCATGAAGCCGCGCACCTTCCAGAGGAGATCCATGGCGTCCGCGCGCAGCAGGTCCTTGAGCAGCGCGTTGCAGCAGCGAAGGCTGGGCGCCAAGCCGAGATCCTTCATCAGCAGGACAATCTCGGCGCCGTCCCGGACCCTCCCGGTCTTCTTGTAGGTATCGACGAGCACGTCGAGGACGACCGGCCGGCGGTCGTGGCCGGAGCCGGAAAGCGCGCGGTGGACGGAGCCGAGGACGAGGGGAGGGGTGGGGTAGGCGCGGATCATCTGGTCGAGGAGCCCGTTGGCCTGGGGGAAGAGGCCGGCGGCGCAGAGGGAGACGGCGAGGTGGGCGAAGGCGTCGGGGGCGAGCGCCGAGGGCCCGAGGCGGGGGCGGGACCAGTAGAAGAAATCGAGCAGGAGCTTGGGGTGGAGGCGCGAGGAGGAGGTGCGCTGGAGGAGGGAGGACACGGCAGCGGGGGAGAGGCGGGAGGGGAGGTCGGAGGCGGCGATGGCGAGCTTCCAGTCGCCGGAGCAGCGGGAGAGGAGGGTGGCCACCTCGGCGGCCACACCGTCCGGGTCGGGGGCGGAGGACGAGGAGGCATCGGTGGTGGTGGGGGTGGTTGTGAAGGGCGCGGGGGGCGGGCGGAGGAGTGAGGCGCCGGCGGCTGGACGCCGCACGCGCGCGCGGAGGAGCATCGTGGGGGATGGCAGGGGAGGCTGAAGAATGCGAGGGACTGTTTCTTCCGACGTTTAAAACACCAGATCTGCTACCCGCTCTCTTCAATTTTTTGTAAATCCTACTGAAATCCGTACCCTTAAACTTCACGGATTTTTGAAGTTATTCGTTTAAAAGTTGTTTTGATAAAATCTTACGAAATACTACCATAGACATAATAAAATACCGGCACAACCAGCACCACACGTACTAACAGCACGAACAAATATAATACATACAAACACCCATATTAGCGGGTGTTTGATTCAAACGCTAATACTCAAAAGTACTAAATTTTAGCACCAGTTTATCCAAATGAAAGTGCTAATGGAGTAAACTAAACTAAAATAAGATTATAGGTGCTAATAGGTGTTAAAATTTAGCACTCAATTTTAGCCTATCTAAATAGATCCTTGGAGTATCTCCAGGAGTGTTAAAAAATAGAGTCCAAAAATTATGGTTACTGGACCTTGCTAAAAGTTATTGAAGTAAAAAAAACACCTCTTCCAACAGTTTTCAAAAGTACTTTCCTAAAAAAAGTTTAAACAGTGACATATCATCAAGAGGTGGGTCATTGCATCTTCTCGCCGTTTTTTCCTATGGCCGTATCGTTAGCATATTCTATTCAATCGCCGCCTTCTGCTTTGATAAAGCACGCCATGCACCTTAGACTTGGTCCTAGCTCTCGATCCTGTAGACATCTTATACAGAAAAATAAAATCATGTAGTCAGTGCATATCCTAATTTTAGCACCAGCAAGGCATACTTGACAGATTTGTTGAAATAACAAAAGTTCACAGGATGCAAATCGAAGCAAACCAAAATTCAGTACTGGAGGACCTAAAGTTTAGTACCTGGATGCAAATCGAAACAAATCAACGGAAGTTCACGGGAGGGGAGCAAATCAATCAGAGCATTTCTGGGTGGATGGAAGCCGTCGTGGATGGAGTGGATCCGGCGCCGGACAGATGGGAACCTGCATCGTCATTTCCGACAATCCTGCAACTTGGACGGGGGACAGAGGGTTGTGACAACGGTAGTTATTAGCGTTGGTAGCCCAACATGCCATGGAGGGTGGGATGGAGCGCCGCCGCGGCTGGATTGGCAGGACGATGAAGCGCACCTGTAGAAAAATAGCACGACTGCAATGGAAAATGTCCGAGGAGGTGCGTGGGAAGCGAGAAATGGTGGGCATCGGCGGTAAATTTCGGGATTGGAAGTGAACCAGGCACATATCTGGTGAAGTGGAGCGCTTGTTTTGGACTAGCTAAAATATTAGGCAGAGTATTGGACCACTTGGAGTGTTGATTTTTAGTTTTTTACCTAAAAGTTATTATTAGGAACTTTTTTTACTTTTGGAGATACTCTTAGATGTAGAGCGGGAACAATAGGGGGAGTAACAACCTACGTACTAAGATAATATTTGGATCCAAATGCAAATGCTTAGAAATGCAAAAATTTAGTACTAGTCGATCGGCAAGCTAACGCAACTTGCAAGCGGTTATCATCTTGATTGAGATTGGCTCCAGCATATTAACCAATCTCATCTCTAATACTAATTTATGATAGTAATAGAGCTCTCTCTTGCCTAAACGAAGGGATACATCCTCATCTATAATCGATCAGTAAATTTGATGGCATTTCATAAGAGTGAGAGGAGAGACGAGTAAAAAAAAGAGGGTTTGAAGGAGCCATGACTAGTTGCGGAGAGCACGGCACGGTAATTTAACTAGTGCGGTACGGTGATACATGGTAAATTTAGACTAAGTGGCAAGGTACGATGACATTTAGTGAAGAGACATTTCATTAGTCTCTAACTATTATAATCAGATTCATCTTTTTAACTTAACCATTTTAGTTATGCACTTTGTAGGTGATTAGAAGTTAGTGGCTAGAATGACCTCCATGCTCTCGAAGTTGAGGATTCGAATCAGGACTTTGTACTTAATACTCTAGATGATATTCTCATCTCATTTTACTAAACAAAATTATACGTACAGTCTCCTCTTACCTCCATATATGATTTGTCAAGTTCCATTCCTGGAAATTAACAAGAAAAAATTTTCGCCATACTGGACATGAGGATCAAGGATGAGATTCGTTACATGCTCCTACACCCTAGCTAGCATTGATGATCAGTAGTCGTCGTAATCGTCATCGTTCCTGTTGAGAAACCGCCTGACGGCTCCGACGACAAAGCCCAACACCAAGAAGAGGACGAGCGTGTCGAAGCCGCCGCCGACCCCGACGGCGACGCTCGGGCCGGGCGCGAAGAAGGTGAACGGCGACCACCCGTAGCCGCCGAAGAACGGGCTCCCGTAGCCGCCGTAGCCGTACCCGCCCAGAGGCGGCGCCACCGGCGGGTTGATGTAGACGTTCGTCCTGCGCATGTACCAGACGTGGTAGAACATTTTGCATCAGCAGACACAGCAAGCATGTCACATCTGATTCAGACATTCAGTTGCCTATCGTATTATAGTAGATTTTTGCAAATGATTGAGAAGAACTGAACGATCAAGCTTGCACGAGAAGGACAAATCAAATAAAAGATGTTAGCTTTAGAAGAATTCAGAGATTCAGAGCCTGTAATCAGAGGCAAGAATACATATTCTAGTCGGAACTCTGAACTGAACACGGCTAGAACTGAACTCGGTGTACGATGTAGTAAAAGATCTATAGTAGCAGACGTTTTTTTTAAAAAAAAGATCTAGCAGACAGATTTATCACTGACTCAATGAGCTGCAAGGCGCTAAAGGTTACCTCGAGTTGTTTATCCGAGGGCCGGACGACCGTGGCGCGGACCGGAACGCCTGCCCGCCGACCCTGCCGCCGGACTTGGCCGCCATGGCGCCGTCGACGGGCCCGACCGCCAGCACGCCGGCGGCCAGCGCGACCATCGCCAGCTTCCCAAGCTTCACCCCAAGACCATCCCCTCCCGACGGAACCTTGTCCTTCTCATCGCCGGCCGCCTTGCACGAGATCTTCGACGCCCTTCTCGCGGGCTTGGGCAGCGTCGCCGTGCACACCGGTCTGCCCGTGAGGAAGCACTGGAGAGGCGTGGGTGCCAGAGCCATGGCTGCACTCGATCGATCTTCTCAGCTGGCTCGCTCGCTCGCGCTGCGCGTTTCTTCCTTTGCTGAACTTGAACACCAGCTTGTCTCTTGATTTGCCGCGGCTGCCGAGTAGGAAGAAGAAGAGGCGATGGTGCTTGGAGAGGAGGGCTTATCTTGAGATGGCAAAGCGGCCACTTGGCCGAATTGGAGTGGACGCTTCAGGAGGGGGGGGAGAGATCTTTTGAGCGATGGCTTGTCTGTAGCTCAAGTTGCTCTGAACACGTTGCTTGGCGCCCCTGCAACCGGTGCTTCTTATCTTTTTTTTTTCTTTTCATTTGCATTTTGGTCAGACCAAAGGATTTCTGAATTCCACTGTGCCGGCTAGTGTGAGTGTGAACCGATCTCAAAACCGATTTGGAATTCAAATAGACTTTTTCATTGTCCGCAGTACTTTCAACATTCAATTTTTGGCATTCAGTGCAAATGCAAACCACACGTTTGTGAGGAAGCGCACATCTTCTTGCCTAATAATCTGCTGGTTCAGGCAGATTAGATGGGAGCGTAGCAACTCCAGTCACAACATAGACCCCACCCCGGCCGTCACAATGGATCACTCACACACAGGCTGACCGCTGGCACGCACGCGCACAGAAAGACGGAGAAATCCTAGGTCCACCAGTCAGCCGACCGCACGCTCGTTTGTTCTCTAGCTCAAGTTGCTCTGAAGTCTGAACACGGACGGCTGCATGGCGCGGCCCCGTCCTGTACGTTTTCTCTTTCTCCTTCGCTTGCATTTTTCTCGGGCCATGAAAAATCGATCGAGAGTTCTGCTTGCTGTTTTCAATAATAATCAGAAGCCGAGGGAGGGGTATGTGCACCCACCTAAGGCTGGATAACGAGCCCAGCTCGGCTCTGCTCGGTCCGGCTCGTTAAGATAATAAGCTAGCTCGGTTCAGCTCATTATCTTAATAAGTATAAAAGTCTGCTCGGCTCAATCTACCTCGCGAGCCGCTGCCAGTTCTGTCGCGGGCGCCCTCGTGCAACAGCGTATGGGGCCGAGGGCATGGCAGCCTACCAGCGCAGCAGGGGTCAGGCCGGGGTCACGACGGCGCGCTCCTTGATTCAATACTGGGTGGGGTCTGCTCGAGCTCCTCGTTCTCCATGGCAGGCGGCAGGCGGCGGGTCCTGATGGCGGCTCGGTGGCTCCCGTGGCCGGGCACCATAGCGCCTGCGTCGCTAGGAGTAGGGATGGGCCAGAGAGAAGCGAGCGGAGGGAGCGCAGAGGGGATCAGCACAGAGTCACCTCTGCGCCTGGCAGGCGATGCAACTCGGAGGAGCGGGGGAGGAAGGCGGCGCAAGCTGAGGGAGGAGGAGGAGCGATAGGAATCGGAAGAGGGAGGGATGACGGGTGATGCGAACTTGGGGTGGCGAGCCATGCGAATCCGAGGAAGGGGCGATGCTGCGATGGTAATCGGGAGGAGGAGGGAGAGGGGCGACGCGAAGACGGGAATCAGAAGGGGCAGCTCGGGTTCCGAGGGGGTGAGGGTGTCGGTCAAGTGCCTGAGGCCTTGATAGACTGCAGGGTTCAGGAGTTCAACAGGTTTGTTGAGTTGTATGTTAGGCCGGTGTCTGGTGGTCTGATGGTATGAGCAGCTTGCGAGCTGCTCGCGAGCCAGCTCGATCTGGCTTGCTATACTAACAAGCACAATCTCTTGCTCGGCTCGTTAAGAATTGAATCGAGCCGAGCAAGTTAATGAGCCACGAGCAATTTTTCCAGCCCCACACCCACCACCAATGAAGGATTCCATATTTCCAAATTACAATAAGAGTACACCTCCAGTCCAACGGTCCAATGACACCTACATGAGGTACGGTTGCACCTTGGGGCTGAAAACTATATGTTAACGCAGTCCGTGCTTTGAAATCCATTATTCTGCAAAACACTCTGCTAAGGATGGGTGATGGTGCATGGCTCTGTGGGCATATATTTAGATATATGTGGAGTTTAATAGCTGTACGAATACTTAGTTTACGCACAGCTTGGGAGTTATGTCTCTTTTAGTAAATCGTAAGGGTTAGCTCTAGATCGTGAAGGTCAATTGGTAGCTACTCCCTCCGTCTTAAGAAACAACTTATTCTAGGATTCCATGACACATTAATGGGGAGGTAAAGTGAACTACTATGTATTAGGCATATTTGATACTGATTGATTCTCTACATGCATATGCAAATACTAAATGTGGTAAAATAATTCAATTTTTGAGATAAATTTTAAATCTAGAATGATTTGTTTGGGGGACGGAGGAAGTATGTCTTATTCATTTTGAAACTGAATTGTCTAAATTCCACGGTTCAGTCAGGATCCAATGTTGAAACTTTTTTTTTGACACGTCCAATGTTGAAACTTTGGTGACCGTGTCACACACACAAACACTAAGCAATAGATGGGCCGGTCCGGTCCAACCATTAGATTTCGTATATCAAACAACCCAACACACAACCAAACAACATGGGCTGCCATGTACATACCACGCCCCACATTTCACGCCCACATCTTCCCAAAAGACACGCGGCCTGCTGCACCTCAAGTCAACACCGACGCCCAACCCGACCGGCTCACCACAACCACTCGCGCAACAACACAACACGTCCACGACGTCACCCCAAGTACAAAACCGTCGCGCAACCAGTCCGTCCGAGCCCCGATCAGTTGGGGAACCTGCAGTCGCGGCGAATCTCGCCGTCGTCCGCCGTCCTGACGCCGACCCTGCCGAGTCTGGTCATGGACGCGGCGAAGTCGCCGAAGAACGCGCCCTGGTCGGCGGCGTAGCGGTCGACGGCTCCGCGCGACCTCGCGTCCGCGTACAGCGCCTGGTCGGAGGCCAGGAGCCCCCTCCCGGCGCGCAGGTTCCGGTAGTACTCGTTGTCGAACCGCAGCGGCGTCGCGGCGTCCAGGAACGCGAACCCTCCGGCGGCGGCGCCCGGGCAGCTGCCGCGCAGCTGGTCCGCAAACGCCGGGTCCATGGCCGCGTCCGCGCCCACCCGGTACCCGAAGAAGCCGCACGACGCCGCGCCGATCGTGTGAGCCCCTGCGTTGAGCCGGCATGCCACGCGCACGACACGGACCCACATGCAAGAACGGCCGTTAGCAGCGGACACGACACGACGCCACCAATCTGTCAAGTAAAATGTCTCGCATGCCCTTCGCGTGTTCTAGCTAGCAGCTTACAGCTGATACATTGATATATGCACGTGCAGTTCTAGCTAATAGCTACCTGAGAGTGCGATCATGTCGGCCTGGGAGAGGCCGAGGCCGGAGAAGAAGCCGTTGAGCTGGTCGAGGTCGAACGAGCCATGGGGGATCAGGACGCTGGCTTCAGTCGACACCCGGCCGTCGTACCGGCCCAGCTCCACCTGGTAGTCCGGCCCTCCGCTCTGCGCGGCCGCGTGTGTTCAAGCGAGACACGGTCACGATCCGGCACGACAAGTGAGCTGGAAGCACGATCAATCAAAGCCAGCGGCACGGTAGGTGTTCTGCTTACCAGGAAGACGGCGTCCCTGGCGGCGAGGGCCAGGATGTCGGCGCACGACACCATGTACCGGCACTGCGGGTCGCTGTCCACCGCCGCCTTGGCGCTCATCACCGTGTTGAACCCCTCCGGCTTCAGCGTGATGCCGTCGAGGCTCCGCCACTCGTCGTCGCCGTCGGGGTTGATGAGCATGATCGACGCGTCGCAGCCCTTAACGAATTCACAAGGATCGATCGCACGGTATCAGCAGTAATCACAAGACAATCTCACCAGTTTGATTGATTCATAGATCAACTGATCGACCGGCGGCACGAATAGCATCAGGAACCGCATGCACGTACCCTGACAGCACAGTCATGGAAGAAGAGCCGGAGCGTGGCCGGCGCGGCGACCGGCGAGTGCGCCACGGCCATCCGCACAGCGTCGCGGACAATGCCCTCGAGGTCCGGGCAGACGTCGGCGTAGTAGTCCGGCGCCAGCTGGGCCCCGGCCATCGGCGGCGGCGGGAGCACGTCGAGCGCGAGGAGGAAGAAGGCGGCCAGCAGGAACCGGAGGCGCCTCATGATACTGAGTTGCCGCTCTTAAGGCCGCCGTTTGTTTACTCATCTCTCTTAAACTAGCCAAAGCCGTTAAACCGCATGAGCTCGGGGTGGTTTGCCGGCGATGACAGCGTGGGTTTATATAGAAGGGGAGGGGTGGCGTGTGGCCGCCTCGCGCTCTCCACCATTAACCTAGCTTCATTTGGATTGGATAGTGAGATTTGAGAAGCTAAGGCTGGTGTGCAGATGCTTGTTACTGTTTAATAGAGGTATTGTTGGTCAACAATGTGGGATTGGTGAAGCTGGTTGTTGGTAAAAATGGTTGATCGCAGCTCATGACCTGGATGTGACATGATGAAAACTGTGGGTTCTTGTTTCCTCGCCTGTATTTTTACTTGCTCATGTAGTATTTATTTGCTTCTGCTTGCACTACTTGACGAGGATGAACAGTCCCTCAGTCAGAAAGAAAAGTTCAGGTCGAGTTCTGAATGTCTAATAGTTCATAGAATATTTCAGAATGCCCGATGAACTGCAAATGGCAGTTATTCAACTTACAAACTCCTCACAAGGGGAGAAGTATCAAGTTCAAGTTCTATTAAGCTCTAATTATGTGCCTATTTTCTTTTTTTGAAAAGCTGCCTGACCCCTTCTAGGTTGGATCACCTTCTCACCTTTAGGAAAAAGCAAGGAAACCTGTTGCACACCCGTTAGGCTGATCACAATGGATTTTATGGCGAGTTTCATGGCATTAATTACCATGACACATCAGCATTTTTGATGATATCGTACTGATTTAACGAGGGAAGAGAAGTAACCAGTTTCATCCCCACGACACTCTGCTAACTCATTTCCAAGACGTTGGAAATAGCGTGAAACGACCACTGTGACTGCCGTTGTTTCATGGGGGATCCCGTACGCATTTAATTACACTTAATTACACTGGTTACAAATATACATGCCACACTAGATCAACTAGCATTTAATTACACTGGTTAGCTTTGGAAACCGTGAAATGAAACTCTCCATTGAGGTATAGTATTTCATTCATCTCTAAAACTAACGTGATATTCTTGTAAACGGGGATACGGAAACCCTCCATTGTGATTAGCCTTGATCCGAAGATGAATGGGTTGTTTGCACGGACAGGTTTATCTGATTAACTGAAGCATGTAGCACGTATCACGTACGGGCACAAACTATTAGTATCTCTAGAACTGTGAATCTGATTCAGATAAAACATGGTAGAAAATTACTCGAACACTGTGGAGACATTCCCTAATTCTATTCTCCCCCCATCTGGCGATCCCCATCATCACCACGACCGCTGCACACGCTTCGCCTACCCTCTGGATCCATCCATCTCCGCCTCTCCGGCTCCAAGCACGGCTGCGGCAGCGATGCTGGAGGCCACCTGCCCCACCACCAAGAAGCTCCCGCCCCCATCTCGAATCCAACCCCCACCAGCTCCCGCCCCAAACCCTCTCCCCTACCATCACCACCACTACGGCACCTTCCCCCCGCCGCCCGTCGAAGGGGCGGCCTACCACGCCTCCCAGATCGGTCGGTACTCCCTGCCTCCCGCTCTTACACCCTCGGCTCCCGCTCTTCTTGTCTCGAGGAATGACTCACTTGATGGTGCCGTGTCTTGGTTGGCGCACAGGGTTCGGTAGCCAGGGCGTTGTGGCCTTCCCGGGCACAGTGCAGCAGCAGATCTTCGTGGAGGGCGTCCCCGTCCAGGAGCCGCCCCTGCCCTTCTGCGGCATCGGCATCGGCTGGTTTCTGTAAGTGCGTCCCGTGGCGATACGGATCGATCTAATGCGGTGGGGAAGTTGTAGATTAGCTAGAGCATTGAAACTGCATATACGTACTGCTGCTGTTCGTTGATTAATAGCATTTGACAATAACAAAGTTGAATCCGGGGTGTTAGAAACTTAGAAGCGGGCTAGGATATGGCTCGTAGATTGCTTTTGTGAATTCTTAGTAGCAGTTGCAAAATCATTATTTAGCTGTTAGGAGACTTACCTATAAGTCGTGTCCTGATGTCTAAGACAGATAGACGTTTCATAATCATTTGGTATATCGACCATGTTAACATATTATTGCAGTGGTGCATTTCCTTAGGATGTTTTACGTAATGCGCTTGCAGTCCGACTGCGGTAAACATATACTATTCAATAACCATGCAGAAAAAGTCAACTTGTGCTAATAGAAGCATATGAATTATGGTAATGTGGTGAAGTGAATTGTGCTCTCCGTATAAAACTTCTGATTACAAAGCTCGCTGCGATGCTTTAGTGGCATGAAGTAAATCGGCTTGTGCGCAACATTTATCCTGAATTTTGCAAATTTCTATGAAAAAATACAATTTTCCACCATACAAACTTTACTTCTGTATTTCTATTGAAGGTTCTTATTGGGGTTCTTCTTGGCTGCCATTCCCTGGTATGCTGGTGCTTTCCTTCTATTCTTTGTTGCTCTGGACCACAGAGAGAAGCCTGGACTAATTGCATGCACCGTTGTTGTAAGTATCCCATTTGTTAAAATAAACAATGAAAAATGTATTTCTTTTACCTTATTCTTTATGCAGCAGAATTAGAAACTGTCTCTGTTATTTGGTTGTTGTATGCATGATACAAATGGTCCCATTAAACCTGATGTAATATAGTATTGTGTTTTGTGCCTATTCATCCTACAATCGAAACTGCTGCGTCCCTTCAATTCGTTGCCATCAAACTAAAAGGGAAAAAGAGTTCCAGCAAGTTCTATGAAAGAGAACAAAAAAATGGTATTTTCCTATTTCTGATGAGTTTGAATGATAATGATGGTAGTGAAAATAAACATAACTAGCATCATCGATTTGTTTACATTATAATATTTGCTGTCCCAGTCACATTCGTAGTTGAATTACTTGGCATAACTCAGTCTGAACTACTGAGAAGACATAGATTTAGAGTCATAAGATACAATGACCAGCTGAGCTGAGTGGTTGACCTTTTCTTTTACTAGAATAATTGTCTTATACTAAACACTGTACAAAAAGCTTTGCCATTTTGACTGTAGAACTGATATAGCACGATGTTGTATACTGATCTAAGCAATGAATAGGAGGATGTCACCATGGTTTCGTCCTGAACAACTGTTCTCATTGTGGACCCCTGAGATTTGTGTGCTCCGAATTATTTGTACTATTAACTTCGTCAGGTTAATGGTATCATAAATCATTCCATTTATCAATTTGATTATTCTCATGTAACAAATATACAATCTTGAGATAATATTCAGCAACTTTCAAGATTAAATTAAATGTGCAAACATAGTGCATAGCACAATGTTGTAAATAAAAGTTGTATTGTGTTATTCTTTACAATAGTGTAATTTAGAATGTATTGGGTAATAAAAGTAAGTGTATTGAATTTAGTTAGCTATACTTTTTTTGCGGACAACTTCATTACCATATTATCATGCACATGCATAATGCAGTCATGCTTGCTGGTACGTATTAGTATAGATGTTTCAAACAAAGTGACACAGCCAGAAGATTATGAACATAAGGGGTTCAAAGCATAATATAAAACTAATCTATATTATTTATGGGAATCATACTACGTACTTATTTCATTTTTGTTGAAACAAAAGAAATTTAATGGAATACCCATCGCACATGCTAAATCCACCTTAGTGTAAACAGATGCTATTTCACTACAACTTTGTTTTAAGGATTGTGTTGTTATTTGTTTTCTTATTTTTTTATTGGTTTGTAAGTTGTAACAGAGAATTCTTTTGCAGGGCATATTTGCACTAGTCCCACTCATTCTGAACGGTATCAGAATGCATCCTTTCTGGTGAACAATGCTGGATGTCGCCAATCAAAGTCAATATGTAGCTAACATTCCTGGCCCCACATTTGATATGTCCGTACGCCATAGCTGTATTGTATTGCTCATGCCTGTGTAGAACAAAATATATGAGCTTACGTGAAAAAAAAATCGTTATGTTGTTTTTCATGTGCAGGCTCACATGTGTGTAATCATGAATTGTACAGTTTATCTATATGACTGGGCTCCAATCTAACAGTTTGCCAGAGCAGGAGCAAGTAGTATATGCCTGTGCACCATGGTGGTCGATCTCTTTGCTTCATTACTTTATTTGCTATTCTTTTAAATGTTGCCAATCTCCCAGGCACATTCACAAGTCACTGCATGCCCCTAATTGGCCCTTACTAAGTCCCACCCACACCTAGAGCATTTACATCTTATAAGATAAGCTTATATACTGTGATGTGAAGAGGGTATAACTAGCGTACTGATGGAGATCTACCAATGAACTTTGTGGTTAATAATGTATGGTGTTTGCTTAGGCCAGTCCCAGTGGGAAGTGTCATCGCACAGTTACCAAGATTGGATGACACTTCTCTCTTATTCCTTAAAATTTTCCCTTCTCTCTTCTCATTCATAAATGATTTTACCATGTTAACAAATTTGCTGATGTGATATGATATTTAATGCTCATAACATTCCTATGATATTTTTACGGAGATTGGTCTTGCTCGTACAGTACGTGTGAATATACCAGCTTAATGCTGTCGTTATAAATGTCGTTATAAAGGACGGTCCGATGCTCAAAAGGGATTAAGTTTTGTGTCTCGAGAGAAAAAATGCATTCTGGTTTAGCCTAATTCATCGCACAGTTACTAAGATTGGAAATTTGGTAGTAACGACACTCCTCTCTTATATGCATTCTGGTTTAGCCTAATTCATCACACAGTTACTAAGATTGGAAATTTGGTAGTAACGACACTCCTCTCTTATTCCATAAAACTTCCCCTTCTCTCTCCTCATCTTTCCCTTCTCTCTCCTCATAAATGATTCTATCATGTCAACAAATTTGTTGCTGATGTGGCATGATATTTAATGCTCACGAGACCCCTATGATATTTTTATTTTTATTGAGATTGGTCTTACTCGTACAGTACATGTGATTATATCAGCTTAATGCTGTCGTTATAAAGAACGGTCCGATGCTCGAAAGGGATTAAGTTTTCTGTCTCAAGAGAAAAAAAATGCATTCTGGTTTATCCTAATTCATTTGGTGTCATAAATATAATGTTATTACTCTTCTTTATAAACTCGTTTGTACTTAAATGGTTTGACTCAGGACGAATCTAGAATTGCATTTTTTTTAAGAACCGAGGGAGTAGGAGCAGAGACCGAAATTTATTATTCCATTATTTTAAAATAATAATGCATCTTTGTCAAGTTAACTTTGCCGTTGCAGCACTTGCAAGACTAAGCGTAAGCCGCTGGTCGAAATAAACCTACGCAAGCATGCGCCGAAATGGGCAGAATTCGTACACACGGGAACACCTTCGTGTCATTCCTCAGGAAGGAATAATTCAGCTCTTTGCCTGCATGTGCAGAGCTGCGCCGATCAAGGAATCCCGTTCAGCTCTTGTACTCATAAAGAATCGCTTGCTTCAGTTGTGGCAAAACGACAAGGTCCTGAAGAGACTTACGGGGAAAATACAAGTGCTAGTACTATACTAGGAAGGATTGTGTGCTAGCGTGATGATCGTCAGAAATCTAACGTTTTTTGCAGCAAATTTTGATTGCCGCGATTTGCTATGGCTTATGGGAACACTGACGTAGTTAGCACATAGTAATTGGTTGGCAATACTGCAGAGATTGCACTGAATGCTTATAAACTGTTAATACGTTACATCGTTGTTACCAATAACCAAAATTTGTTCAAATCCAAGTTTTAGAGACAAGACTAATTAGTATGCAGCCCTGATTTTTTTTCAACCTGATTTTTTAAGGAAACATGTTGATTCAAGTTGTGCCAAATTCACAAACTTATGAAAAGCTTATAAAGAATAGGTTTTATACTACTCAATGCCTCAAGTAGTCAAGTAGCACATACAATATTTTGTTAGGGAATAAGCTGCATTTGTTCAAATCCGAAGTTTGATGACGCGATTATTAGTACGTAACCCTGATTTCTGAATCTGAAATTTGAAGGAAGCAGCTATTAAGCGTGTGACTGTAGCTGAAGAATCGGTGCCTTGGTTCAGAGAATTCCTGGCAGCTAATTAAACCGAGGTGCCATTTGGTCACGGGTATCATCTGTTCAAACCATTACGAACATATCACTTGGATCAAACTCCAATTACCACAGCAGATTAAGGACTTGTTCTACCTCAAGTTGGTCAAGTTGACTCCAATTGGCCGTTAAATATGACGAGGAAGCCTCGCGCTAGCACGCCAGCTTCTGCTATATAAATCCCATGCAGCCTCCATTCCAAAGCACCAGCACCATCGCCTTCGAGCCCACCTCGATATCTCGGACGGAATCACCAGCTAGCCACAGCCTCTGAAACCGCAAACTTTTGGAGCACGCACGCAACAGTCGTCTCTAAGCAATCTGCAGGGAGAAGGAGAAGGGGAGCTAGCATCAATGGCGAGCCTTGGGTTGGGCTTCTTCGTCGCCGCCGTCGTGTCCGCGGCGGCGCTCATGGCGCCGCCTGCCGTCGCGCAGCTGAGGCCGTACTACTACTCCAGCATCTGCCCCAACCTTGAGGTCATCGTCCGGAGCTCCGTCCAGCAGTCCATGGCGCAGTCCCCGATCTCGGCGCCCGCCGCGCTCAGGCTCTTCTTCCACGACTGCGCCGTCAGGGTACGCGTATACTCACCGCGCAGCTGCTGGCTCGCGCCTTGTACCATCAAGTAGTGATGATCCCACTCGAATGTCTTGTTGATGCGCGTGCAGGGCTGTGACGCGTCGATCATGATCGTGAACTCGAACGGCGACGACGAGTGGCGCAACCCCGACAACCAGTCGCTGAAGCCGGAGGGGTTCCAGGTGATCCTGAACGCCAAGGCCGCCGTCGACAGCGACCCGCAGTGCCAATACAAGGTGTCGTGCGCCGACATCATGGCCCTCGCCGCGAGGGAGTCCATCGTCCAGGCAAGCGCCGAGCACTCACCACCAGCAGATCGATGGATACAGTTATTAAGTTTGTCATAGTATCTAACTCTCTTGCATGAGTGCATTGCATTGGTCGCAGAGCGGCGGGCCGTTCTACGAGGTGGAGCTCGGCCGGTACGACGGCAGGCTGTCGACCAAGGCCAGCGTCGTGCTGCCGCATGCCAACTTCACCCTCGACCAGCTCAACGCCTTCTTCTCCGGCCTCGGCTTCTCCCAGTCTGAAATGATCGCCCTCTCAGGTAAACGGCTGCTCACTCAGTCATCAGTCATCACCTCACTTGTCTTCCACTCCGCTTGCGCTTCACGTCCCCGGCCGTGCCACTACGGTGCCAGCCTGACCTGAGTACCTGACCATGATCCGTCCGGCTTGTGCGCGAATTCAGGCGGCCACACCCTCGGCGCCGCGGACTGCCCCTTCTTCCAGTACCGGATCGGCACCGACCCGACCATGGACCCCAACTTCGCGTCGCAGCTGAACAGCACCTGCCGCTCCAACCCCACCAGCGGCTTCGCCTTCCTGGACTCCTCGCCGGTGACCTTCGACAACACCTTCTACCGGAACCTGCAGGCCGGCAAGGGCCTCCTGGGCTCCGACCAGGTGCTCTACTCCGACGTGAGGTCCCGCGGCACGGTGAACTACTACGCGACGAACCAGGGCGCCTTCTTCGGCGACTTCGTGGCGGCCATGACCAAGCTCGGCAGGGTCGGCGTCAAGACGGCGGCCACCGGCGAGATACGCCGCGACTGCCGGTTCCCGAACTAGTTACCGGCCAGCCGACCTCGCCGGCCGGCCGGTTTGACAGTTGACCCACATCATTGAGCATTGATACATACATGTACCATATGTTACAGTACCATTAGTAGTATATATAGGCTGTGCTTATATATAATAAGCTCATGACTTTGATTCATGGGGCCTGATGTGTATAATACCTCCTTGTGATTATCTATAGCCCACCAAATATGAATAATTATTATGTCACTTCATAAAATGATTACTAAAAATTATTCCTAGCCCAATATATACTAGTGACTACATATCCAATCACGGAACAAAACTTCTAATATCTACTTATATATTTTTAAAGCAAGCAACAGAAATCCGTCAATCAGAATCCTAATCGGAATTCGGATAAATCAATCGGAATCATAATCGGAACTCAGATAAATCAATCCGGATCCCAACCAGAACCCGGAGAATCAATACCTCACGCGGTCACGGCATGACCTGCATATGGAGTGAAAGAGCACAAAGTTGATGAGCTTTTTTAGATTCGGATAAAATTTAAATTACCTGTAGAAACGCATGCTAATAATATATAATCAGCCAATGAATTTGTGAGCCCACCTAATGCCCGTTTATTGGGCCATGGAGCAAATCTGGCCCGTGACCACACGGCATTCGTTTCTACTTTTCTGTAGAACAATCTAAAAGCCCGTAAGTTTAAAACTAAAATAAGTAAATCTCCGTCGAGTCATGTCATTGTTGCACGTAAGTAGAAGGTCGAATTGGGCCGAATCTCTACACAATTTCGTATTGTTTCTCAGCAGGGTATCCAGCCTACAAATGTCACCTCCCGTCTCGTATTATACGCACGGGCAAAACGGCGCCTCGACGAAGGAATTCAGTTCACCACTCCCATCTCCTATCTTTGTAAGGAGAAAACGCTTGCTTGCTTCAGTTGCGGCAAATCGACGCAGTCGTCAAGAATCTATGTGATGATGGCACCATATTTGATCTTATCGTTTTTGTTCTTTTCTTAAGTCAAACTTCATAGACTTTGATAAATGAAGTTTATCGAAAATATATTAACATCTAAAATTCCGAATAAATGCGCATTTTATAATGGATTTACTAAAATTGGTTTGATGTTTTTATTGATTTCATGGTGATTTTTTCTATAAGCTTGGTCACAATACATAAGAAAATTTTGACCTGGACAAAACTAGAACACATTATGTTTCAGAGTTGAAGGGATATTTGTTGTCCTCGTGTTGGTCGCATGGGCACTTCGAAAGGACGAGGACGCCACACGCCAGTACGCGCCAGCCTATAAATCCCATGCAGCCTCCGTTCCAATGTGCCATCGCTTTCAAATAAACCCGCCTCGACCGAACAGAAATCAGTGATTTAAAGCTAAGCTACCAACGGCCAGCTGCCCCGCTTTTGGAAGAAGCACGCAAGAGCGGAGCAGCCAAGCCGAAGCTGCAGAGGGAGCAGCTAGCAGTCTAGCTATCATCGATGGCGAGCCGAAAGCTGGGTTTGTTTGTCGCCGCCGCCGTCGTGTCCGCGGCGGCGCTGATGCCGCCGTGCGCCGTCGCGCAGCTGAGGACGGACTACTACGCCAGCGCGTGCCCCAACCTGGAGAACATCGTCCGGGGCTCCGTCAGACAGTCCATGGCGCAGTCCCAGATCTCCGCGCCCGCCGCGCTCCGGCTCTTCTTCCACGACTGCGCCGTCACGGTACGCACACACTGTCGTGTGCCGTCGTCGTCTAGTGATGAGTTGATGATCAATCGAGCGCCTGGCGGTGCGGGTGCCGCTGCATGCAGGGCTGCGACGCGTCGATCATGATCGTGAACTCGAACGGCGACGACGAGTGGCGGCACAGCGACAACCAGTCGCTGAAGCGGGAGGGGTTCCTGACGGTCCTGAGCGCCAAGGCCGCCGTCGACAGCGACCCGCAGTGCCGCAACAAGGTGTCGTGCGCCGACATCCTGGCGCTCGCCGCCAGGGAGTCCGTCGTCCAGGTACCCAGCTAGCTTCCTTGCTTGCCACTCGGATAGGCCACATACACTACACTGATCCATGTACTGTACACCGGCCTGAGAGAGAGAGAGAGAGAACTTCGTTCAAATTAAAAGGATAAATCTTTTCAGTTACATCCATGTAACTAACGAACTCTGCTCGCTGAGTGCATTCTCGTGGCAGAGTGGCGGGCCGTACTACCTGGTGGAGCTGGGCAGGTACGACGGCCGGGTGTCGACCAGGGGCAGCGTCGTGCTGCCGCACGTCAACTTCAACCTCGACCAGCTCAACGCCTTCTTCTCCGGCCTCGGCTTCAACCAGACCGAAATGATCGCCCTCCTGGGCGCCCACACCCTGGGCGCGGCGGACTGTCCCTTCTTCCAGTACCGGATCGGGAGCGACCCGAGCATGGACCAGGGCCTGGCGTCGCAGCTGCGCGGCACCTGCGGCGCCAACCCCAGCGGCGGCTTCGCGTTTCTCGACCCCTCCCCGGGGGCCTTCGACAACGCCTTCTACCGGAACCTGCAGGGCGGCAGGGGCCTGTTGGGCTCCGACCAGGTGCTGTACAGCGACCAGAGGTCCCGCGGCGCGGTCGACGGCTACGCGGCCAACCAGGGCGCCTTCTTCGCCGACTTCGTGGCCGCCGTCACCAAGCTCGGGAGGGTCGGGGTCAAGACGGCCGCCACCGGCGAGATACGCCGCGACTGCCGGTTCCCCAACTAGCTAGCGAGCTCGTTAGTTGCTTAACCTCGATCGCCGGCCGGGCGGCGGCCAGTCGGCATCATTGATAATACATCATACATGTACCATATGTTACAGTACTACTAGCTAGTAGTCTATGACGGCTGTAATTACAATAAGCTCATGGTTTGGATTCAGGGGCCTGATGATGTATAAGCTAGATACCCTCTCCTTGTGATTTGCCTTGTGTTTCTATCCCTTCTGTCTCTTTTACGCTAATTTCGATCGTCTAAAACACCAGCATGATCTTCAGTGTCAATACACATATATATTTCAGTAGTATTCCGGCGTTCTGACAAAATGAAGTGCTATGCCGGTACTGCGGCCTTTCTTTCTTTAGACCAACATGTAGGTACAAGCCCAAAAGGCGACAAGCACAAACTGATTTGCCGGTGCCGGGCCATTAGCACTAGCATGCACCGTTAGCACTAGCATGCACTAGCAAATTAGCACTAGCATGCACCATCTCTCCGTCTCTAGCTTCGCCATCACCGTGTCCCATCAACGTCCATAATGGCACCATCAGTGTCTCCGATTGCTCTCCAAAAATCTAATCTTGCAAATTAAAAATCGTCACTGCCGGTGCCGGGCCTAGCTAGTGCATCCAGCACGTCGTCAATGGCTCAATGCGCCCCACTATGCCCTAGAAAAAACCGCTCCACTACTACCGGGGCCTCTCTCCGGGTGGACCGATGGCTTGCCACGTGCATTGCATTGTGAGTTACTAGCGCAGTGTGTCGCCTCAGCAGCCGTCGTTGAGACCGATCTCAACGGGAGTTTCATCAAAAATTTCAAAAGTATTAAGTAACATATCACATCAGCAAGTTTACTGACTTGACAGTGCCATCATGAGAAGAGATGAGGGAGAGTTTCATAAGATGGGAGAAGAGTTTCATCCCTATAAAACCCATCCGGTTCTCAGTTTTGATAACTGTACAATGAAACCGTACGCTAAGACTTAGTCTGAACCGAACTCAATTGCTTCTTTAGTCTCTCTCTTTTTTAATGCCGTTATAGTTGTGCCTAGACGACATTGGATTATCAAGAGGAGCCACAGCAGGATACCATCATCTCAAACCCGGCATGCATGGAGTTGCTGTACCCATGATGATGCAACAAGCATCACACAATGCATGATATCAGACCAGCAGACGCCTTGCTAACCAGCGTGTTCTGGCCCGCGTGATGATGAAGCGCTAACCAACTGATCATTTCCGTCCAGTCCCGTACGTAGCTGCACGATCGGCGTGACACCCACTCTTTTTCTTTCTTTTTCTTTTTTTTTTAGGAAAACGTGATACCCACTTGACTTGCCCAGTCGCGCTGTCGTCGTTTGGACTCTTAAAGCAATCGCGGGCCTCCCATCCAGCCCGGCCTGCGAATCCCTGCGGCGAAGGCCCATAGCATAGACCGATCCATCCTGCTGTCGTGACGCGGCCCTGGCGTGGGCTTTCCGAAAGCTGGCCCAGGTTATCGAGTGGGTCGGGGGAACCCATCGTTGCGCCAGCAGGCTATGCGGACGCAGGTGGCCCAATACGGGCGGGCCGTGGTTGCGTGGCATCTGTGCATCAAAGAAAAAAAAACAACTTGATGCTTGAAAGAGAGGAGAAAAGAAGCCCGAGCAAACTTCAGTGTGTTATTTATCCATTCATTTTTTTTTTACGAAGGGATGGATGCAAACTTGTGTTTCGTCAGTCGCTGCTGACGGACCTGCCCCCGAACACGAGTCCCCACGCGTCCAGCCCCAGCTGCGCAAGCTTGCACGCCCGGGCCAGCTGCCAGCCAGCAATGGCGGCTTGCGGCCAGACGCATCTATCGTTCTGCTATTGCGTGCCACCCCGGCATACCTGGCTGGCAGGTCCGAAACATTCCAGACCCCGACTGCTGAACGCCGCCGTCGAGGCAGAGATTCAGAGGAGGAGTTCCCTGTGGGCTGTGGCCGCGGGCGCGCGCATGGCATGCATATCCTCTCGTTCTCGTTCTCGTCCGTGTACGCGGCAGGCAGGCGGCGGCGACATCCGATCCCGGCCGCCCCAGACAGCGCCGCGTGCGCGCAGGTGGACGCGCCTCTGGAGTCCGGCCGGGGACGGGACCAGCGCGCGGCCGCACTACTGTTCCGCTACCGGGATCTTGCTTATCCAGCGGCGGCTGCCTCCTGCCTGCCCGGCTTGGTCTGCGCTCCAGCCCGTTTTCTTGGTCGCGGGCTTACTAGCTGGCTGCTAGTGCTACTGCAATGGCTTGTGTGCTAGAGCACTGCATCCGATCCGCGTGTACATCCAATGCCATTCCCATGGCCCGACCGGCGCGCGCCGCCTCCGCCGCCACTTCCCTCTTTGCGCACAGGCACATCCGGCTCCAGCCCGGCCTGCTCCATCATCGCGAGACACGGAGCTCGCAGTGAGCGTGTCCTTGCCAATGCGTCCGATCCAGCCCGCCGGCCACGGTCCCGTCCGCCCGCCCGCTCGATCCCATTCCCATGCCTATCTCCCTAGCTTCCGTTTGCGTTCGCGCCTGTGTTTCCTTGTGTGCATGGCTTCGACGTGCGCCGCTAAAGGAACCTCTGATCCATCCTTGCCGATCCGTGAAGATACGCACGCGACGCCCATCCTGCCCGCCGCCCCGGGCATGGAGATGAGTCAGCGAGGATTGCTTCGGCCTGGCTTTCTGCGCGCCGCGTGCTGTCCGTCCGGCCCGGGGCGGCGCGAGCGCGAGGCGAGGCGGGGATGCGCACGAGCGCACCGGCCGCGGGTTTGGCTGCCCTGACAGGGACAAGGAACCCATGGCCGCAGGCGTGGCGCGAGGGGGGAGGGAGGGAGTGCCGTACACGAATCCGAGACCGAGACGGGGTGATTGGGCGATGATGGATGATTGCAGCGGCGGCCTAAACGACCCGTGCCATGTCGCGCGTCGCGGCCCCGGCGTCTGCGCGAGGAAAAGCAACGGAGGCGCGCGGCAGGCGGCGCCGCTCTCGAAGGCATTCGGTCACAGGATCCTTGTCCGATCAGGATACTAACTTGAAGCCGGCAGGCTGCATCAGCTGTCATTAAGGTGGCCTAGTCTTTGTCGATCGCTCACGGGTACCTGTGCTCGTGCACGGCGCATAATGCCGGCGCGATGATTGGGTGGTTAGTCGGGGTAACGCAGACATGATCTGCCCCGCGTTCTGCGGAGTGCTTCTTCTGTTCCTCTGTTCTGTCGTTATCAGTTGAGCCGCGGTTCAGCGCCTGATGTTCACGGGGCTAACAGCGCGTGTGCCCGTGTCGCGACAGCGTTCGGAACCGCAGCGCACCGGCGGCGAACGCGTGCGATCGAGTACGCGGGGGTGGCAAACCTGAAAGCGGATCAGAACGCTCTCCAGTGGGGCGCCGAGCATGCATCTGCGCGGACTTGCCGGGGCTCGGGCACGGGGACAATTAAATTTTGCGTGCGTCAGCGGTCAATCCGGCCGGGCGTACGCGCAGCCAGGCGCCAGCCGGCAGATTGATCGCCGGCCGGGGTCACGGCCTCGCGGGGAAGCGCGACCGGATTGGGCGCGCGCCTACCTGACCGCCGCAACCCGCGAGCGCACGGCACGGCGGAGATACGTGCGCGCACATGCGCCCAGCCGCGTCCCACTCCCTCACGGCCCTTCCTCTCCCGGGAAGTTCACGTGCCGCTCGAGACCGACCACTAGAATACCATATCGTCTTCGAGACACCCCAAGGTTTCGCGCGGCCTGCGGGCTCGCTCACATGAGCGCGTCGAGCGGCGGCGACGGGTCACGTCGCCGGGGTTGGTTCGGTTCTCCCGTCCACGGCACCGGCCGTCCCCACTTGCACGGCGACGCTGTCAGTTCGGTACGCGGCACTGTTTACAGGTCTCTCCGATCGATCGCGATTTTCCTACGACCGTTTGATGGCCGGACCGGACGTCGCCGTCCCTCCCTGCAAAAGGCTGATGAGCACGAGAGTGGAGTCATGTCAGTTATTTTCTTCCCCTTCCCGGGCGAGCCGAGTCGCCGTCCGGCGGAACCGCTGCCCGTCGCGGAGTGGGGCGTAATCATCATCGTCGTCGCCGGTCGCCCCAGGTTCGGTAACGCATGATGGCTCGCCGGACTTTGCCGTTGAAGCTACGCCAGCGCTGATGATCACCATCGCGCTTTGCTTAGCTACCACTAGCGCTAGCAGACGCGCTCACCGATAAGATAATCGCGCCGCCGTGAGCTCCCTCCTGCCGGCGGTAATCCTCGCATTCTTCTCCTGCTCCGGGAGCGCGGGCAAGTAAAGCAGCGACCTGCCACGCTTTTGCAAAGCAGATGCCGTTAAAGCGGTTGGCGCTCGTTCTGCTCTCTCTTCCTGTCCACTGGCTTTGCCTTTGAGTGACTGGCTGGGCTCGGAAGCTCACACGTACATACACTGATACGCTTTTTTCCGACGAAGATGATGAGTCACCTGCTCTTTTCCCCCATCATCACTCCCGTAGCTTGGCACGCACTTCTATCCGACTCGGAGGGCAGGAAGCCAGCAAGCAACGCCGTGGGCTGTGGCATGCCGCAAGCATTATGATTGATAAAGCACATTCCTTCCCAGTTAGGTACGGCCCGGTAGTTCGGAACGAGTTTTTGCTGGCCGGTTTGGAGAAGCGCATGTACCTTGGAGCTGAACACGGTACTACTATGGAGTGTTGTTTCTTGCTCTTTTTTTTTACAGTTCACACGCCCGTGAGACAGAGTCTTTTCATGCAGAGAGACAGACTGATGCGTGTCTGAAGCTGACAAGACCGTTATGCTCTTCGATCTCGGGGGAGGATAGCTTGAGCACCCACCCCACCCGTGCGTGTTGCAAAAGGTCGAAAGTTCGCCGCTCTGTTTAGTTAAGCGCCAACCACAGGCCCAACGTTCGAATCACACAGGTTGATCGAGCAGAATTTTGTATCCCGTCGCGGTTCCTCAGCGCCAGAGAGCACCCGAGTTTTCCTTTCTCCCCACTTGGAACCTTCTGGCCCTCCCCCCCCCCTTTTTTTTTGATGAGGGCCCTTCCTTTCCCTGTTCCTACCAAAAGCAATGGCATTGCGCTCGTGCTCATGGTCAGGGGTTCCGGCTTCAGACGCGGCAATCCAATCCGCGTAGGACTGACTTAGGAGCACCTGGCTTGGTAGGAGTAGGACAAACCATGTGAAGGAGCACAGCAATTCTTTCACGCCGACTCGGAAACGTGAGACGTTTTGCGAGCGGCTTGTGGATGGGATGTGGGTTGTCCTAACGCGGGTTCTGTTGCCTCTGTCTGCACGGCCTGTACGCACATTCAGTTCACCGTGCACATTCAGTAGCCGGAGCTGCTGAATCCATTCCAGCAGCGGTATCGTACGCGCATATCTGCCAGCCTGCCGCTCTAAGTGTGCAAAGATCGCATACGAGTACGCGCGTCTAGTACAGCGTCCCGTTCCCAACAGGGCGCCGCAGTATCCTTTACTACTCAAGGAGGAGGAAAGCTAGCTGATTGCCTGATTCTGAACTCCCAAGCATTTCTGTGCCTTCTTTCGGCGCGGTCACTCACGGATGCCTTCACCAGCAGCGGCGGTTAGCATCGGAGACCCTCAAAAACCACAAGAAAAGAAAAGTCGCTTCATTTTGCTCCACAGCGGCCACTTTTTTTGTTTTTTTTTGAAGGGGAACGGTCACTTTTGGTAGTGGAGAGATTAAAGAAAACCCCCCGCAATCTTTCGGGAATATATGCGCGAGCAAAAACAAAAAAGAGCGCGCGCGCGCCCCCCGCTTTTGACTCCGCCGCGGGCCCTACCCCCTCTGCCTCCGTGGCTGCATCGGCTCCCCGTCGCCATCCTCCGGCGCGACGCCTCTGTAGCGTTGCCGATCGATACGTGCAGCCAGCGATCCATCCGGTAGGGTGACACCCGCCCACATGCCATGGCCATGCCGTCCTCGTCGATTCGGCCCGGGCTCCTCTCCGTCTCCGGGTCTGGCGCGGCCGGTTCGGCGCACGTCGCCCGCCTGTCCTGGGTTTCCAATTCGGCGACCTTCTCACGCCGTCCTCGCCGGACTGCCGTTCCGGCACTCTCTCTAGCAAGCGTGGAGAACGCCCAGCCGGGCTGGCAACGGAATGAGCTGGCCGGAGATACCGGTGCCTCGTACAGGCTGCAGAGCATGCAAGCTGCCGAGACAGGGGTCAGGGTACGCCGGTACGGTGTCCGCCGTGCCGGCCTGAATTTTAGTTTTCCGGTTTCGAGGTTAACAGTGACCAGGGCGAGCGAGCATTTGGATGTCTGTACACCGTGGCCAACGGTGACGCGCGTGGTTTTCTACCTCTCTCTAGAAGTCTAGAGTTTTCCGGCAGCGAGAGAGATCGAGCGGGGAGCAGAGGACAGCCATTGCTAGTTGGCCGTCTCGGCGTTTGGTTAGCTCGGGATGGAATGGGAAGGATGGAGAGAGCAGCGGGTGCGCGCGCGCGTCCCCAGGAGAGGAGAGGCCCATGCTGGGGCCCGGGGCCTTAACATTCTCCCTTGCCCGTCCCCATCATTGCAAGTAACCTCTCCGCCGGCGGGCGCTCCTCCGCGCCAGCTCGCCTCCCCCTCCGAGGGCAAAGAGACCAACACAACAAGGCCAGCCGCGCGCGAGCTCAGCAGCTTACCACCGGTCTCCTCTCAGCCTCAGCGCCCATCTATATAAGCGCCCGCCTCTCTCCTCACTTAAAGCAAGCACCCGGTGTTAGCTCCGCACCACGCACGGAGAGAGAAGCTAAGGCAGAGCAGCAGCGGCAGCGGCTGCGGCTGCGGCGATTAACGCTAGCCAGATAGGTGGTAGAGGAAGAAAGGGGGAGAGGAAGCTCGGAAGAGCTAGCTGAGAGACGAGTTGGAGGAGAGGGAAGCAGCTGCGACTGCAAGTATATAGCTTGGAGGCAATGAGGTCGACGAGGTTGTCGCCGCCGTCGTTGCGGCGGAGCGTGCTTGCGGCGGCCGTAGTAGCGCTGACGGCGGCGTGGTGCGCGGCGGCGCAGCTGAGCCAGAGCTACTACGCGTCGACGTGCCCCAACGTGGAGACCCTGGTCCGCGGAGCCGTCACCCAGAAGCTGCAGGAGACCTTCAACGCCGCGCCGGGCACGCTCCGCCTCTTCTTCCACGACTGCTTCGTCAGGGTACGCACGCGCACGGTTCATCTGTCTCTTGGCCGAGACTCGCTCGCCACGCTCCTCGATTTCACCGATCGATTTGGATATTCCAGGGCTGCGACGCGTCGGTGCTGCTGTCGGGCCCCGACGACGAGCACAGCGCGGGCGCCGACACGACGCTGTCCCCGGACGCGCTGGACCTCATCACCCGCGCCAAGGCCGCCGTCGACGGCGACCCGCAGTGCGCCAACAAGGTCTCCTGCGCCGACATCCTCGCGCTCGCCGCCCGCGACGTCGTCTCGCAGGTACTACCGATCCCGAGTTCCAATCGCTGGAGAGGAAGAAAGAAAGAGAATTCGTTGGCGCTGCCGCCCTTTACGTCGCTTTCGCCGCCTGGGTGGACGGAGAGGGAAAACCGGCGAGCCAGCCGTCCGAGCGAGCTTTGCTTTCCAGGCGAGACGGTTATGCCCCTTTGGACGAACGGGGATTAGCGAGGGGGCGCTCACGCACGCTTAAACCCTACGCCATTAGCGCACCGTCCATCCGCCCTCGCCACACTAATTAATTACTGCTGCTTGCGGGCGGGGCGGGTGGGCCGCTGCCGCCGGGCGACAGCTATGATGAGGCAGGGGCGGGGTGGCTAACCGCGGCCACCGCGCCCGCGTGTGTGCACGCGCGTGCCCGACTGACTCCGCAGCCGCCGCGGCAGCACACCAGTCCACACTGCTGACCCTTAGCTGTGCCGCAACCATCACTGTGCAGCCGCCTGTCGTCTTCTTCCCCTGATTCTCCCTGGAGAGTTTTAAGCATTTTTGCCTGTCCTAATGCAAGGTCTGTGCAGCTTGATTAGGAGGTCAGGCTAGGATTACCACAAACCAGGAACTGTGGAGAGAAGAGGGGAGTAGTTAAAATTAAAGGAAGTTGAATTGAATTTGGCGCTAAAGCATGTGGGATTGGGTTTGGGAGTGGTCCCTCCCGGTACAGCACCCTGTCGGAATTCCGCTGTCCCAGCTCATTCATTCCCTCCGTCTCCGCTCGGGGGCAGGCAAGGCCACAGGGCAACCGGTCCAGGCATGGCGCGACGGCGTAAATGCGGCGGCACGGCGTCGACGGATACGGGCGCTCGGTACCTAATCCGCCGGCCGAAGCTCGGCGGCCTCCCTGGACGGACAGACCGGCCGGCGCCTCGTGGAGTAGGGATACGGGCTCCTCAGTTACTGTCGAGCCGAGCAACTGATGGGCAGAAATTCCTGCCTGCTCATGTTCGTTCATAATTTTGGATGTGATTTTTTTTTTGAGTAGTGAAGATTTCACTGCAAGGCTGGCTACTGACGGTGAGAATTTGATGATGTGCAGACGGGCGGTCCGAACTACCCGGTGGAGCTGGGTCGGCTGGACGGCATGGTGGGCACGCGCGCCGTGGTGAAGCACAGCCTCCCCGGCGCCGGCTTCGACCTCGACCAGCTCAACAAGCTCTTCGCCGCCAACGGCCTCACCCAGACCGACATGATCGCGCTCTCAGGTACACGGCATGCCACCGCGATCTCTGCTTTATTCTTAGGCAGCCGATGTCATGGCTCCCGTCGTCATCTCCGCCCGATCCCGGCTGCATTTGTTGCTCGTCGTAGAAGGGCATGTCCTTTCCAGGCTGGCGGGCGTTGGGCCTGCCCAGCTTCTTCTCACTGCGGCGTGCAGGCTTTTTCTCTTGGCATGGTCCCGTTGGGTTGGTTCATCCATGGAGTCGGTCAGTCCATGTCCATCGCCGGCTGGCTTGCATCGCTGCGTGCACGTTCCGGGTGTCAGCCTGTCGCTCGCCCGTGACCATTGACCAATCACACCACCCCTCGTAGACTAGTGCCAGTCGTAGTAAAAACTCGGAACTGTTCCGTGTTAGCGCTTGCAATCGGTGACCGGAGATGACGTCTGCACAGTGTCGCTGACGTGTTTGCTGCGCTTGCAGGTGGGCACACGATCGGCGTGACGCACTGCGACAAGTTCGTGCGGCGGCTGTACCCGTTCAAGGGCGGGCGCGGCGCCGGCGGCGGCCCGCCGATGAACCTCTACTTCCTGCGGCAGATGCGGCAGACGTGCCCGCTCAACTACAGCCCGTCGGCGTTCGCGATGCTGGACGCCGTGTCGCCCCGCAAGTTCGACAACGGCTACTACCAGACGCTGCAGCAGATGAAGGGCCTGCTGGCCTCCGACCAGGTGCTCTTCGCCGACCGCCGCTCCCGCGCCACCGTGAACTACTTCGCCGCCAACCAGACCGCCTTCTTCGACGCCTTCGTCGCCGCCATGGCCAAGCTCGGCCGCGTCGGAGTCAAGACCGGATCCGACGGCGAGATCCGCCGGGTCTGCACCAAGGTCAACTAGCTAGCACCAGCTACCTACCTACCTGCAGCTGGATCGATCTGCACCGTACATTGCTGGCTATACTAGAAGGGTTGTCTGAGAAGAATGCCCATCATGTCCATGCCGAGTCTCAAGAGTCCATGATCACAGTCACAGTGTATTAATTCGTTAATCCGCCGATTCTTTCCTTGATTGTGTATGTAGTAAAAAAAAATCATGTAACAAGAAGAGGTAGCTGCCCCATACAGTACGGTCTTAGGATATCTTCAGCTCATGGCCTACCTACCATGTGAATGTGATAGCAGGAGAGGTACTATACTTACCACATCGATGTAAATGCCACAGTTGGTCCGGGTTAGTTGATCAAGTATATGCCCACCTTCCTTTTTGACAGTTGTAGCTCACAGCTCAGTCACGAGAGGCAGAAATGAGGTCGACGAGTGAGTCGCCCTGTACCCTGTCCAGGCTGATGACAGAGCATGTATGGTCCAAGTCCTCATAAATCCAGCCGGCATGAGATGTGTATGTGTGTGTGCTCTGCAGCTCAGAAACCATGTGGTGCTTTCAGAGCACGAGCAAGCAGGAATTAAGGTGGTTGCTGACGAGGAACAGTGATCTGTGGAGTTGATGCCTATTCTGATGGGGAGGTTGGTTTCTGTTTCTGGTTTTGTCCTCTTGACAGTTTTGATGAGAAAGAAATGAACGAACGAGGCAATGAGAAGGAGAACATATCTGAAGTTCTCGTGCGCAGGAAAAAGCTGACTGAAAAATGTGATTCTGTGCCGCAACAGAGCTGAAACATGCGGCCTTAAACCACTCCTTTTTTTGGTCAAGTACTGAGGTTTCAAGCCATGAGCGCGGATTCAGAATGCATAACTTCATGCGTTGGTATGGCACAATCGCAAGGTCCTTTACTTGATCAAAAGGAGCCGCCGAATTTGCTGTTTTCCAACCAACTGAAGTGATTCTTCCTCCAAGCACAAAAAATCGGATGCTCTGTATTCTGTAAGACCGTAACCCAGCATCAAGGACCGCATTATCTGAAACTGAAAGTTACAGTCTGCAGCATGGGTAATCTTGACCTCATATCTGACCTGCATTAATCTTGTTGACCTGCATTAATCAGTGAAATTTAAGCCTAAGCAGTAAGTGTGCTTCTCATGGCACGGTGGTGGGTCAGTCTCACTGTCAAGTCTCTGTCACCTTCCAGTCATGCCACATTGCATTTCACGCCCATCTTCTGATGCTAGTCCTTTTCACGTTTCTGCAACGAAATATGTCAAACATCATAGGCTGTTTTCAGGCCCTTGCATATCTGACAGAAATACACCTCACATTAGTAATAAACAGTAAGCACCACAGTTTATGGCAGTAATATTTGTCGAACAAATAGTTTTCTGATGAGCACGGCAGTAATATCTGAAACTTTGCTACATGAACAGATATCTCCAAGACTAGTAATATTCAACAGGGAGACTCGGAATGGTCCAAGAGACCTTACTTGTACACACCAGTATGAATGTGATCAGCAATTCGGCGTGGCTATTGAATATTAATAGCGCACACAATGTCTGTTTCATACCAGCAATAGAAGCGTGTACCCGCCGCCCTGAAATTCTATGAATCTAGCCAGAAATTTCAGATGGCCTCACACCTCAAATTTCACATCATCTTAAATACTTGACCATTTCATTTTCAGTTCTGAAGTGCATTTAAGGTAAACAGTTTTTCTTGTCTGAAACTGCATAACTTTTTTTGCTAAATCTGTCTGCTCTAAGCAACTGAATATAGAAGGGCATTATATACGCACTGACAGCAGAAATGCTCTTAGTAGTTCGGTCCCCTATCTTGGGAAAAGAATGAAAAAACAGAAACCACAAGTGAAGCACACAAGAAAGTTATAGTGCCCAAATATGTGGCTCTAGAGTATAATTCCTCTTGCCTGCCACACACTACTGCTTTTCTAGGTCTAAATTATTGAAGCCAGTAGCATGCCTTTGGATTGTATTTTATCATTCTATGCCTTGTTTGGTGAAAATGCGCAGTCGCTTTCTGAAGGTAAAACAGCTGTCACAACTAAAATGAATCTGTTTACCATCACAACTGGATGTACTTCAACAAATTTTTAGGCCAACATAGCTTGCAGAATTAGTACAATTCATGTATGAATTGAATCCTATGGTCCAGACAGATCCAGCTACCAAGGCTGGTAAATTATAAACCAGTATCACGATCATTTTGACCTCAAGCTTGAGGTTTATTAGCTAGTAAACTGGGAACAAGACTACAACTGAATTACTGAACCAAGCAAATTTCTACACAGGTTTTTACCGAGGTTGGTGAAAAAAGATAGCTATGTCATTGTATTAAAAAAACATGGAATCGAGAAGTTCCTACTGAGATAACAAAAAGTTCAATTTTGGCGAACTAGACATATTTCTTTGTTTTGTAAAAAAGAACACTTCTGAGCTTCTCGCAACTTGACAAAGATTTTTTTTTTGAAATAAACAACTTGACAAAGATAAAGTGCCAACAACTGGCACCATAGCTCTGAAAAGTTGAAGCTACAAAAGTCCTATTTCCATGCTCAAATTGTGCCCCTGTACCTATTCATGCCCTTATCCCTTCCCCACCTAGCAATGCCAAGTTCTTCTGAAAGTCACTAATCTAGTGCCCATCCTGTCTAGCACCTAATGGCAACATCATTTGGTGCAACAAAAAAGGCGACTTCTCACTTCCATTTGTACTCATGGACCCCTAAAGCATCCCAAAGAACCAACCTAGACGATGCTGCTGCAACAGGTGGCATGCAGGGCCAGGCCGATCAAAATCTGATCATGTCCTGCTCTTTTCTGCTGAAAGCTACAAGCAAGTACCTGCCGCTGCTTATTCACAGGATTGCATCTGCTGATGTGGCGAACGAGCTGTTAGCTCGATGGTTGGGAGGCCACCCGCCAGCGTTCGAACCCCCGGTTCCGCTGGTGTCGCACCGGAGTAAAAAAAGGCCGCTCAGTGTGCTATTTAACAGAAAATGCATGGTCCACTAACGGTTGCACATATCCTGTTTAGCCGGGGTTCGTGGCCTTTTCTCGACCCTGTGGAAGAAAACTTCCACAGCACATCTTATGGGGCACATCTTGCAACCAAAGCACATGGTTGCTTCACAATGTGACAAGGATGGCCATGCCATGGTAACATGAATCCGTTATATTCTAATGTCATGCAGATTTGGCTAATTGGGGAATGAGCCGTGCTTTGTGTACTATAAATCTACAGGTAGATCTGCAAAAGAGGGTTCCGGACAAAAAAGGACACCAGAGAACCTTATGAAATGGACGTGACGATGGATAAATACGAAAATAATGTGCCACCTCAGAGGTTAAGTAGATAGTAGGCCCCCTCCCCGCATTCTGTACAAGATTAGATGTTATATAGTTGGAATTGATTGATTCTTCTGTATGGCAACATGTCTAGATAAAGAGTACAAGACCGACCTGAATGGCAGCAAAGCACATATACCATAAATTTATTATGAAATTGCTTGGGTTCTTCAAACTGTTCCTCGTCCTAGGAAAATATTCTGATTGTTCATTATCCTAAGAACAGTGCCCATTTATTTGCTTATTATGATAGGGGAATATGGAGCATTTTTTTTGGAACAATATCATGAAATATGATAGGGGCACATTCTCGAAAAACAATATGATAGGGACAATCCTCCCAATTCTCGATCTCGTATTTATGTAAGTTGCCCAACCCAGAAAATGAAGGCATAACACAGGCAGACAAAAATGTTGACACCAACAGATAGAAATTTCCTCGCAAAAAAAAAACAGATAGAAATTATAAATTCATGTCATGTATATTGTATAATAGTCCCAACCAATATGTATAAATCATTTGACAGATAACTGGGAGTTTTTATTTGTTTAACTATGTGAAACAAGCTGAAGAAAAATTATCTCAATTACATGAGCCTTTGGGCTATTTTTCTTTTGCAGAAGGCATTTTATTCACCATGCAGTACATCAAAGTTCAAAATAGACAAGTCGAAATTATTTATATTATATACCATGCCACAAGAAAATGAAGGAAAATATATTGTACTACAACTAGAATGATTGTACTGCAACTAGAATGCATATGCAGCGGGCCTTGGGGAGTTGGAGGCATAAAGGATGCAATAAAGCAGATCAACAACCAGCTTGCATGAAAGAAGAGGAGCTTCACCTGCACAGATATTTTTCTTCTTCATTATCCTTCCAATTCATTTTACGAACCAACTTGCTGTGCTGACAGGAATCGAGTTACGAAAACAGTGTACAGCACAAGCTATGATAGCATTGGAAAAGAAATGATAAAGCAAGCAGCAGATCACTCTATACGCTGCAGTTTCATCTGCGAGTAGCAAAAACCTAGTGTAGTAATTTGCGCAGAGTATCATCGGAGTTGCGGCACATCAAGACCAAACAGAAAGAATACCACTTATCCCGGCCGAACAGAAAGAAGCCGTCTACAGGCCCATAAGAAAAGTAGGAATACAAGGAAGGCCGAAGGAGCACATTCTGTCGCCCGCAGTATAGTGCAAGATAAAAGCAGAACAAGAAAAGTGTTGCACAGAAAATTTCTCAGCACCAGCATCTACAGATATAGTTTGAGAGGACCGAGATGATATCCAGTTATCCACTCATTTCCCATTCTTCTACTCACTATAAGTTTACAGCCATCACACTAACCACTTGTACAATCCATGATAAGCATTTCTCCTTTCAGCAGGAATTGTGACTAAACTCTCAATCAAGGCGATTTTAAGAACGGGGACAACTCCCATTATTTTCGAGTTTCTGACCATACTGCTATCAAGCAGAATTCATATCTCACGAGGAATGTGCTATGAAGAGAAAAGATGCAGTAACAAAAGGTTACAGGGCTTTATAAGAGAGAGGGTCTATCATATTCACAAATTGGAGCGAACAGCGTCAGCATCTACAGTGTCTAATCATACATCCACACTATTTACGAGATTGAGCCAAGATTCAGGCGCCTCCCTTGTCCATCTCTTATGGTATTGCTGAAGCTTTGCATATTGGACACCAGTTCTTCTGTCTAAGCCATTCGTTAATGCAGCACACATGGTACTGATGTTCACACTGCATCCTACCAATCACTTCACCTTCAACGTATTCCTCCTGGAACATCAAATCAGTGTCAGTCAGAATTGCAGGCTGCAGAAAACAATAATCATCTAGGGTCCAGGGGGGAGGTGGCTGTTTGTTTTAAATAAGCAGTGTCAGTCAGAAATTCAGGCACCAGAAAACAATAATCATCTAGGGCCCAGGGAGAGAGTTTTTACTAATCCTAAATAAGTAGTGGCTAAGGAACTTCTAAGTTCTATCTTAAATAAGTAACGGCTAAGGAACGTGATATGTCAAAAGGTAAACAACATAGATATATGTTCTTTTGATTGTATGCAACCTATGTAGCTCTAATTCATAACATATAGTTCCCCTTCCAGTTAGCCTATGCTTTGCCATTTGTCAGACAAGGCACTAATGCATTCCCATCCCCCCCCCCCCCCCCCCCCCAACCCCCCCAATCAAGTAACATTGTCAATTTTTATCCAGAATTGAGACGACCGATAATTGAACACAAAAATACATGAGCAAACCAATACCTGACATATGCTACATTTCACATCATCTACTGTGATCTTGTTCACATCTCTATCTGATTTTTTGGCTTCATACACACTTTGGTTGACCCACTTGGCAAATTGCTCTTCAGTTAGGGCAGTACTTACTGAGCCAATATGCTCTTCCAAAGCTAGTAGTTCCTGAAAAACAAAACCAAAAGAGAGGCAAATTACATATCAACGAGCCAAACATATTTAAACTTTTCCCAAGGGTATTGAATTCACACAAATAATGGAGCCAACATGTTGAAAGTAATACCTCATACGACATATTGTCAATATCCAATCTCATATCTTGGTGCTGATCATGCAGTCCAAGGCCACTTAGAAGCAGATTGGTTTCCAGCACCAGCAATTGCTGCCATTTTTTGTTCAGAAAACATCTTACTGCAAAGTTACTAAAGGAGAAAAAATGGATATCAAGGGTAAAGGACAAACCTCATAAGTCAAATCATCATCATGTTCAATCCTATCCAATGCTAGCAACACCTACAGACAGTAAACATGGCAAATATCAGAATTACTACCCCTTCATCAGGAAAAAAACTCAGTACCCTTCAAAATGTACATAGCTTTTATCACTTTCATTGTAAATGAAAATTAACAACTCAGAACATGTCTGTAACAAGTTACAGAAACCGACCTCTGAAATTCCATCCATGTTTATGTGTCTGTAGCCATCTCTCTCCTCAAATAGACCATGGAACATTTCCTGAGGACTTTCTTCAGGGTGAGAAGGAGATCTTCTCCTTGCTGTCCGACTACTCAATCCTGGACGATTAGATGAATAAATTGCATGAGGCAATTCTGCATAAAAAGGTCTTGCTAATCTCTGTGGGGAAATGTCATCGGTGGGAAAATGACCCCTTTCTGGATGACGAACCCTCGTAACAGTCTCACGCAGAGCAAATACGTTGTCCTCTCTTTCACCCGGCATCCTCTCTCTGGCACGGAGAGTAGAAGGTCTTCTAGTCCTTACTGAATCTGTAGAATCCCGAATACTTGTGCTATTGGTCCTTGCTGATTGTTCAGCAGCTCTCGCCCTAGGACCAGTATAGCCAGGATAACCAGAACGTGGCTGACCTAAAATAGATTGCCCACTTATTCCCCTTGATCTTGAAGATCTTGCTGCATCAGAAGTTCCATTCTTCATAACTTCGACCCTCCTATTATGAACAGAATCAGATGAAGAACAACCTGAGGGCAAAACATCAGATATTGAAGTGCAACCAAGGGATTTTAGGCCACGTCTCTGCAGTGAAGTACTGGTGGCACCAGGGGCACTTGATAACTTGACAGCAGTGGTGAGACTTTGAGGTACAACACGCCTATGAACAAAATTGGAATCACCTCGAGGTCTACCTGAATTCAGTTCTTCTCTATCATTTTGCCTACGTTGCATAGCACTCAATGCAGTATTTCCAGAATCAACAGTATGTGCAGAACTCCCTGAAGAAACAGAAAACTCTAAAACTCCAAGATCATGTTCTTCTGACAAGCCTCCATCAGTAAATGTAGAGGATGATGAACCTTCTGATGTACTCTTCTGCGTGTATGGATGCCCATCTTCATAAACAACAGCTTTCTTGCCACTTTGTAGACGTCTGACCTCAGTTCTTCTGTTACTGCTTTCAGCAACGTTTGCCTCTGCCAAAAAGGGCCTTTTTTGCCTTTCATCCTGATATTTCCTAACAGGAGCCTTTGAAGAGCTTACAGATGAGGCCTTAGATCCTGATGAATGAAATGGCCCATGTAAATACTTTGGCTTCTCTTTATTTTCAGTGAATCGGGCTTTCACAGGATTGAGATTTGTATTCTTCCCTGGCTTATTGTTGTATTGGCTTGGCCTATTCTCATTACTTTGATTTCTCAAGGAAATGCCAGTGCCCCTTCCAAGAAACCCAACTGGGGTAGCAGATCTACCAGAAGATTCGTCCATACCAAAATGCAGCACAATGCACAGAGGTGTATTATTCTCCAGAAGACTTTTGCTAGAATTCTGCAGCACAAGTTTGGCAATGGTTAGCAATGAAGAATAGTGACAAGATAACATGAATACACACGTGCAAGACATACTTAAAAAAGAAAGAAAGAGAAGCATGGTGCGGTTCACAAAAGTAACCGTAGAGAAAACAGTGTTTACCAATCTCCAATAGCAACAAACAAATAACTTTGGACCCACTGTTAGTTACGAACATTCACAGTCACCCCATGAGAGTTATATTTACTACTATCATGTGATCCTACAAATTTAGTGCTTTGTAGCAATATAGCAAGTTCAGTATCTTCGATCATTACCACATTTGTTCTTCACCTTTAAGAGCAAAAGGTTAAACGGCATCATAAAGTTTTATCCACAGTGAAACGGACAAGGGAACGTCATCTGTGTGCTATACAGCTATAGTATTCATGTGATCTTGTCTAGCTTGTTCCCTCTAGCGGAATAAAACTACCACACGGATCAAGAGACCCGTAGAAGTTACAGTTGAAGTGTGATTCAGTATAAGCACAACGAGAGCCATTTCTTGGGACCACATACTGAATAAAACACTTGGGCCATTGGTCATGATAGCATGTGGGAAACACCATTCACCTATCTACCATCCCATGCTTAAGCAACACCTTTCAAGTTCTTAAAAAAAGGTCTGCAACTCTACATGGGTCTGCAACTCTACATGGAACTGAATATTTCCAGTTCAAAGAAACTTATTTGTAGCACTACTGAAATTCTTCCATCGCAGAATGAATGCGGCGGCTTCTGAATAATTTGAGAAGAGCGCCCAAAAAATTTCATTCTGCAACTCTACCTCCGATCTCAGACACATGGAGATTACTAAAGATTTCTGGAGAGAAAACCTTCTTAAATTCATACACAAACCAAACAGGTGCACCAAACTGGGGGAAATGGAGAGAAAGAAAACAACCGAGCACACCAATCCAAGGTCCAAACAACGAAGCAAAGAGCAGAGTCGCGGCAGCCAATCCAGACCCAACCTTCGAATCAAAATCGGCTCATATTCACAACTCATCAGGGAATGATAAAAGAAGAAGAGAAAGAACAGGTCTGTGTGTACAACCTCTTATCCCCAAATTCAGGCATACGAAACAAGGAAACGATCAGAGGGTTCCGCTTCTAGAACTCCTTCCTCCCCCCATCAAATCAAAAGCAGCCATGGCCGTACCTCGTGGAAGCAGAAGCGGCGGCGCCTCCCCTTTCTCCTCGCGGAAATGGAAGACGGACAAGACGGCGCGAGCAAACGGAGGGCCGATTTGGTCAGATCCGAGGCGAATTTATTTAGCGGCGTTAGCGGGTCGGGTCCGGACGGAGACGCGTCACGCGTGTGCGCGTGATCCCCCCACGGGTTAACGGAGCCCCCGTCTCGGTCTCTCCCCCACGTGGCGGCGCTGACTGGGCGCGCCGGCGCACGCGTCGTCGTCGTGGACTCGCCGGTGGGTGCCCGTGACTGGGGCGGGGCGGCTCACGCGCAGGTGCAGGTAGATCAGCCGCCGCTGGAGCTCCGGGAGTACGTGTAGTCGTGAAGATTCGTGCTGGAGGACCCGGCTGTCCGCGTCTGCGCGAGCACGGGTTCAACGCCGATCGCGGCCGCGCCGCCGGTCGGAAGTTTCAGCGGCGCTGCTGGTATCTCTGAAGAAACGAATCGACAGCCGGCGCTCTGAGCAAAGGTTTTCCCCGTGACTTATCCGTGTGAAATTTCTTTTAGAAGATACTTCGTGCAGTTCCTAAAGTAAGCCAGAAATGAAAATTGCAATTGTTTAGAAAAATATTGAGTTCAAATTTGTATGTTGAAAGATGGTAGGAGTAGCTTTCCTGGCCCATCCATCATTTTCTGTCCTTTTAAAGGGGCCTTTCATCCATCATCATCCATGAATCAAATTTTAAAGAGATGATACAATGCTCCAGAAAGATTCGAAAGCGAGCAGGGAAAGGATGTCGGCCATTTGGTGCTTGCTCTGCATTAACCAAAAACTTGTTCCAAACTCAGAGAGATGCTGCAATTTTTTCTTTGGAAAATAAGCTGCAAACATTTTCTTGGATGCATAGTTTAGCAATCCGTTGGAAACAAAAGATCTAGGCTTCATTGAACGGCCTTTTTCTAATGAAACTGGTGTACATAATAGAAAGCGTTCGTCAAAAACAGTATAACAGAAATGCATATAATATGCAATGCTTGATAGAGCGATGGTCAAACTATACAAGTATTTCATAAATTTTTATTCCTGATTTTTGAAGTTGTTTACTCTGAATGTTCACTGTTCAGCCCTGGGCTTTTATATAATGTGTAGGAATGGATTTTTCCTTGTTTGCTGCTACAATCACCTTTTTTTTTTGCCTCGTGTGGAATTTATTAAGTATTATTTTCCATCCACATTTCCTCATTAACATGCAACACCTATATTTTAAGCCAAAACTAGCTAGGTATCATCGAGAAGATCATACCAAAAATTACCCATAAAGCCATCCCAGGGTTGAAAATTGAACAGTTTTTTTTGTAGTTCAAGGGTACAAAATGAGCACCTTTTTCAATTTTAGGGTTGAAAAACAGATCAGGGCTATAGTTCAAGGTTGAAGACATGGTCTTTTTCGTTGTTTAAATATTACTCGGCATTGTTTGATTAATAAGGTGCATAATCCATCTCATTGTTCAATGTAGATGGGAAATATTTCCTGTTAATCTTGGCTAGAAAGATGAGTAGGTAGGAGCTAACATGAGATGAGTTGCTCCTCCTTTCTCAAATGAAATAGATGCATGGCTTGCTCAAGTCCTAATCTCACCTTAATCTTTCCCCTATAATCTAGTAGACAGTGGTAAACAGTGCCTGTCAGAATAAAAGACGAGCAGTTTTCTGGTACAAGCCTGCTAGCAATGAAAACATCCATATGGTTTTATGATTATGTCTGCTGCAAGGGTGCTTATTTGGTGATTAATGGTCTGGTGATGTGAGGAGTTAACTCCTTTTCTTTGCCTTTTTTTTTTTGACCAATCAACTGGGACCAGCAGCAAGTACCAATTACCAACTGCAAAGGGGTGCTTAAATATCGAGATCATTTTGACTAAAACATTCCAGCTGTTCGAATGACAGGCTAACACATATAAATAGGCTTCTTAATCAAAGCATATCAACAGAGTTAAGTCGGTATCGAAAAGAAAGGGTTAGGTTATCCTTTAAAAAAGAAAGAGAGAAAGGTTGGGTTGGAACAGACCTTGTGAACATGAGTTTTTTTATTTTTTATTTTATTTTGAGGGCGTGAACATGAGTTGCTATGGCAATTGCAGTTCGGACGAAATAAAAAATGGAGTTGGTAGCCATGCGCAACAACGGGACAAGTGTTGGACCAAATCAGCAGCAGCAGCAGCATCCGTGTTCTTGCAAGTTCTGTGTTTTTAACTATTTGTTGTAAAAAAATAATCGAAGAAGCATAGAGCCATTGACAAATGCATCCACTTTGTAGTAGGCGTGTGCACTTGTTTGTGCTTTTGTGCAGCGTGTATGTGGCCATACGTGTCAAACAATTAGCAGATTAAGTAGGAGATAGAGAAAGGTGGAGGACTAATGGCCGGCCAAATAAGCCGAGTGCCGGGTGACGGCGTGCACTATGCTATCTGAATACCCTCAAAGGAATCTTTGTTCTTCACGCTGTCTGTCTCTCTGTTTCTTTTTTTAATCTTTGATGTATTATTAATCCTTGCAACAGTGCCATCATCTTGTGTGCACCTGCTAACGCCATCTTCTTTCTAGGGACGTGTCATGCTCTGATGAATTTAAACAAAGGTTAGTTCTCTTGTGATATGCCCTAAATCTAGGGTGACTGAAGCTTTTGTTTGGAAATCTGCAATCCGGCTATGTGTGTGTCCTTGCCTTTGCCTCCCCATCTTTGTCATACCCTGTGCCTTTTGGTTGTGCCTTCCTTTGGTGAAAGCGGGCATCTAGTGCTTAGTCCTTTGCCTTCGGCTACTATGATTGCTTCTCTTGGCAAACGGAACAACCAGCTTTCGCAGGCAATTGGACCCCCTCCTTCCCCGCCACCAAAGTTATGCTACATCTCTGCATCGTCTTCTTCTTCTTTCAGTTTCAATCTTGATCGATTCTTCAGGTCTCAAGAAACTTCAGGCGGACTTTCACATGCAATTGGCAGTTCCAAAACCAAGTGAAAAACCTCTGGTTTCTTACTACAGTGTCAGGTGTGAAGCTGACAAACAAAATAAAATACCACGACGCTCGTTCTGAATCTGAGTATCTGATGGTGCGGATAAAGGTCGTTGGGCGGCAGTGATCCTGGCCACTGGACGGGCATGATGGACGGTGATCATGCATCCATGTCGTTACCCGGCGTCCGTTGGTCCGAGGCCAATCATGCGGCGGCATCCCCGTCCACTAATCCTTGCCGGTTACCCTGAACTAACAGGCCATTAGCACGTCCTGGGACTTGAAGACTACCCAATCTCGCAGCAGCGTGAATCATGCACGTTGCGCGCAAGCCTTTCCTCTTGTTCCATCACGACCGGAATCGAAGCAACGCCCCGCTGCTGCCTTTGAACACGCAGGAATTCAGGGCGCGCGTGCGCCGGTGCCGGCCGCCGAGCGAGACCGAGACGGTGGTGCGCGCGCCCACGCGGCAACGGAGCACACGGCGTATCGTGTCGTCCGGCAGGCCATGGCCGCTGGCCGGGGCCCCAGCGGCGGCGCGCTGATGGAGCCGTCGTACTTGCCGGTGGGTACGCAGGAGCCACGGCCACCCGATGCATGGGCGGAGTGCGTCTGCCTCTGCTCTTGCCAGATCAAAAGTAGGCGTACACAGCTTGCGCGGTAGCGGTGGCACCACCACCAATACAATACGACGGCATGATTGGATGGGATGGAGTCAACGAGCGCGAGCGATGCTTCCGGTTCCTTTCGTCGCTTCCGGAGAGATGCTTGGAAGGGACGCGCCTGCCGTGCCGTGCCAACCTGCAAGGGAACGGACCGTCACACGAGCGCGCGGGCAGGCCGGCACACGCGGACACGACGACGACTAGGCCGCAACGGGCCTACGGGCAGAGGCCGACGCGGGCCTTGGGCCCTCAGTTCATGCTGGTGGCGGATTGCCTGTGTGAAATAAAACGATGGCCCACTTCCCACGGATTGCCTCCTCGACGACCCTGGCGTTCCATCATAGCGGCCCAGAAGGCCCATGTGGAGTTGATCAAATCGGCTCCTAAATCGATCATCAACTCAGGCGCCATGGATGTCTTTGCCACAGTCCAGAAAAAGGACGTGCTTTTGAGCAATTTTCTGAAGAAAGCGAAAAGTTCTCAGCAGCATCATGGAACCAAAATTCAACCTCCTAGCAACGACGATCCGGCTGTGTGTCAAAAAAACAAACTAAAAATAGCCGAACGGAGAGCACCCGCGGCCGCAGGAGAGACGGATGCTTCACCAGGTGTCAACTAGCAGCCGGCCCTACTGCCCCAACTTACTATTTGACGAGTTCTGTTTCGCAAACATGGGGGCTCCTCTCCTCTATTGCCCAGCTTTTTCTCACCCTGCTGCCTGCTTCTCCCTCCTCTCTCTCTCTCTCTCTCTCCGGCCCTCCCCCGTTGCCCCCCTGCGCCACGCCATTCTCGGGCGTTTCGAGGTTACAAAGGTACGACGCGTTCTTCGCTCCCCTTCCTTTTGAGACACGCGATGCGAACGAGAACATGATACGCTATTCGTTGTTCCTGTGGTTGAGAAAGCAGCCATGAATTGATCTCGTCTCGTTGGGTTCGTTCCAAGGTATGTTGATGTCCTTGTTCTTCTTGAAAAAGGAATTCGGTCGTCTAGACGTCTAGTTTCATGGCAAATCTTCCGTGCTGTCATTTGGATGTCTGGCTTTTAAATTACAGAAAGCAATAGAGCGATCAATTTCTTTCCTTTTCCTCCTTATTTTACTTTAACTGTCGAGTTCATTTCCGCCCCTACAGAATCGAAAGATGAAAAAAAAATATTATTATCATCATAAAAGACTAGTTTGGCTGCCAATTTCTGCTTTATTAAATCAGCACGTGCTGTAGGTCCTTTTGCAGACTTGCAGTTGATCAAAGTTCAAACGGATCCTTTTTTATCAAGCAAAAGTTCAGACGATATTGTAGTCTATACATGTGCAATAGTTTGAATTCGAGCGGAAATTGTTTGACAATGTTGGAGAGCAAATGGACATCAATCAAAAGATCATTTTTTTTTTCCTCTAAAGAGAAAACATCAATGGCTCCACAACGTGGCAGCAACGTTTGTCACATACTACAACAGAGGAGAGAAAGAATACACAAAAGGCAAACATGGATGCATGTTGTCTAGAAACATCTCAAGGTCAACCGTATACAAATAGGAGCAGAGGAATTAGAAATCTCCCAAATCACTGTTCATTCTCCCTTCATTACCAGCAGGCTAGATGCGTGTTAGCGTGTAAGCTTCCTGCAAATAATTGACAGATCTCCCCGCTTCGTTTTGCTATGCAGCGGAAGACGCCCATGGCCACACGGCCGTCGCTGCGGTCGAGCGACGGCACGCGCCCAAGGAGCAAGAGCGGGACCGGCAGGCCGCCGTCGAGCCCGCGCGGCTCCGACCCGTCGCGCGCGTCCGCGGCCGCGGCCCCGCCGTCCGACAAGCCGGTGCCGTCGTTCCTCCGCCCCACCGTGAGCTCGTCGCTGCACAGCTCCTCCTCCTCGTCCTCGTTGGCGTCGCCCTCCCCCTCCTGCTCCTCCAGCACCAAGGCCACGGCCGCCACCGCGAGGCGGTCAGCCGACAAGGCCCCGGCGCAGGCGCTGAGCGGGCTGCGCCCGATCACGCCCAAGGACAAGGCCAAGGCGCCCGCGGCGGCGGCGTCCTCCACGACGCGATGGTCCGCGGTGTCGCCGAGGCAGCTGATGCAGAAGGCGTCCAATGCCCTCAAAGCCACCAGCAAGCCCCGCGGCAAGAAGGGCAAGGAGGCGGTGAGCTCCTCCGCCTCCGCGTCCGGCAAGGGGGCAGCCGGTGCTTCCGCCAGGGCCAAAGGCGAGGCGGCGAGAGCACAGGCCCAGCAGCCTGAGACGCCTGCCGACCCGTCGCCTGCCGTGACTCCCGTGGATGCGGAGGAGCCTGTTCTGTTGGATCCCGAAGCTGCTGAACAAAACGAGGAGCACGTCGCAACGTCGCGGGAGGCTGTCAGCACTGACATCATGACCGTGGAGGAGAGATATCAAGAGGAGCATGCCGGCGCAGAGGAGGCTAGGGGAGCACCGGAGGAGGAGGAGGAGAAGATCATAGTGGAGTTGCCTAGAGCAGTGAAGGTGGCGCCGCCGGAGCCGCAGCTGCAAGAAGAGAAGCCGCAAAGTAGTGCGGTTGCGGAGGCAGAGATGGAGGCCCCGAAGAACGCGGATGATGAGTCGCCGGCCGTCGTCGTCGAAGAAGCCGTGGTGAAGGAGGCAGCGACACCGGAGGGAGAAGACGAGCCGGCGACCAGCACGGTGGAAGAGAAGGTCGTCGAAGAGACAAAGGCCGAAGAGAGGCAACAAGAAGAACAAACAAATGAAGGAAGCAGCGTGATCTCTGAAGAACAAACAAAGGAAGGAGGCGGCTTAATCTCTGAAGAACCAAACGAGGAAGCCAGCGTGATCTCTGAAGAACAAAAGGAAGCAGATCCTGCGCCTATCCAGAAGCAGGAGGAGGTGGCCGAGGACGCAGAAATGGCTGCTGCATCGAGCGCGTCAGCTCCGACAACGCCACTGAAAGAAGCAGCTGAGGACGACGACGAGGAGGAGGCACTGCCCAAACAGGTGAGCGCTTCGGAGCCCGTAACGCCGGTTGCAGAAGCCATCAGCAAGGGCAAGGCGGTGATCGACACGCAGCAGAGCGCATCGGCGCCGGTGACGCCGGTGAACGCTGCCAAGAAGAACGGCCCATCGAAGCTGCCGGCGACGATCCCCGAGGAGTCGGCGCTGACGTTCAAGGGGCGCAAGGTGAAGACGGCCATGGAGAAGCGGTCGGACGAGGAGCAGCCCAAGAAGAAGGAGGTGGCGCGGAGCAACGACGTGCTGGAGGAGGCCAAGAGCAAGCTGATGGAGAAGAGGAAGAGCAAGGTGAAGGCGCTGGTGGGGGCGTTCGAGGTCGTCATGGACAGCCCCCGGGCAAGCTGAGCTCATCAAAATTTGGAGGGAAGATTTAGTGGTGATGCCAGATGTGTGGTTTGAATCTTGCTGGGGGTGTTCTGATAGTTTGCTTTCTTGTTTGTTGATCATTGCTTCTTGTGATCACTGAAACAAATGGGGATGTTTTATTGATGATTTTTATTATTTCTTGATGAACCTGTTATTTATGAGAAAAAAATAGCAGTTTGTATGAGCTTTGCTTGATCTAATGTAAGATTTCTTTCAATTTAGATTGCCATGTATCATGTACATGATGTAGTGTTACCGGGTACATTTGACAATACAGTTGTAGTTGTTACAGAATCTAACAACTAAATGTGACAATTTGTATTGCTAAGATTTGCTCGAAGAAAGAATGCATTTTGAGGAATAATCTCTTCTTGTTTTCTTTTCTACCATATGGAGATATCTTATAGTACAGATACCCACTATAGTGATATCATGGCCCACCACGGAGCCCACGTAATTCATTTTCTATGGAGGCCCATGTGCCTCGTACATTTGGTCCAAAACTTTGTTGTATTTGGTTCATATTAATAGTGCGTTCAAGTTTTTTGTCTTAAAATTTGCTCAATTACATAAAAAGATCTGTTTACGGTAGGCATACCCTTTTGTCAGAAGTGATGAGTGTCATTAATAGCTGGAAAAAGTGAGCTTTGCCAAATTCCTCTAATTTGTAGCGAACTTGAAAACAGTTCAGTTGCTTGTGGAGAAAAGGACTTCGAAAAATCCATGGGTAATCTTATTATTTTACATACATTTTTAGCTCACATAGTATCCATAGTATACATGCTTCCTTTGCTCCAAGGCTCCAAGCTGTATCAGGACATGAGTTGAGCTGAGCTCACCAGCCCTTTACCTTTTACCTCCAAAATGCAGAGCATGTGTTGTATCAAGTTTTAAGACTTTACTGATTTTTAGCGACCGCGCCTGAGCACTTTTTTCATTAAGAGAAGAGGGGGAACAGTAACATTACAACACGTGATCTCGATAGAGATCACCGCAATACAAAAAGAAAGTAGTAGCAATTACATATAAACCAATTCGCGACCTAAAATGACTACCCTTCCTAGGTGAGTGGCGTCATACGCTAACTAAGGAAACAACTGAAGAAGGTGTTTCAAACTGGCGTAAGCACCACAGCCTTCCTTCATCGATGATGAGATCCACCGGTTCATTAGTTGTCACCTTCTCCTTTTGGAAGATGCGCTAGTTGCGTTCCTTCCAAATCGACCAGGCTACCAAGATCACCAGGGAGTTGAAGGCTTTCCTCAATTCTTTTCTGATTTGCTTTCGTGATGACAACCACCAATCAAAGAAATCTTGAAGTGTGCCTGTAGGAGTCAGTCTTTGTAAGTTGCATTGCCATAGCACTGCAAACCAGATTTTTTTGGCTAGCACGCAAGTAGACAACAAGTGAGAAACTGTCTCCGAGTGCTGATCATAGAAGGTGCAATTATCATCATTCTGGAGGTTGTGTCTCTTCCGTCTTGCTCCAGTCCAGCAACGGTCATGCATAGTAAGCCAAATGAAGAACTTACAGCGACCTGGTGCTCATGTTTTAGTAATCACTTTTGCCTCAGGCACGGCGTGTTGTCCGATGAAAAGAGCTCTATAGGCAGAAGCAGTTGAGAATTGCCCATCAGCTGTCCATTTCCATCTGAAAGTACCTGAGTTCAAGATGTGGACAAAGCTGCGTTGTCGTATGATGTCCCAGATTAGTAGATAGTCAATGATAACCTGGACCGTTAAAGCGCCAGTTATATCCTGCGCCCACGCATTGTTCTCTAGTCCTTGCGCCACAGTTTTTGTCCAATGGACGTGTGGACACACAGCATTTAGAAGGGCCGGGACGATATCGGCAATTGAGCGACCATCTATCCATTTGTCTGTCCAGAAAAATGAGTGCAAGCCATCTCCAACTTCTACGGTTATGGAAACCGCAAACAGGGTTTCTACCAGACTCTCCATTTTCAAAGGTAAGCACGACCATGGTCTGCTCGGATCAGTACGCTTCAACCATAGCCAGCGCATTCTGAGCGCATAACCTTGTAGAGTGAGATCAGGTAACCCGAGACCATCGAGATCAGCTGGCCTGCAAACTTTTGGCCAAGCCAACAGGCAATGCCCTCCTGAAACTGAGTCTAAACCTCTCCATAAGAATGCGCGACGGCATTTGTCAATACACTGAATCACCCATGGGGGAACAGAAATGGCTAGTGCTATGTGTACAGGAATGGCAGACAGTTTGACGTTGACTAGTATCGTCCGACCTGCCTTAGTTAGTAACCTTGCTTTCCAAGTTGGCAGACCAGTAACAACCTTGTCGACAAGAGGCTGCAAGTCTGACTTCTTGAGTCTTCTCACTGATAGTGGGATGCCCAGGTATTTAATTGGAAATGCCTGTAGGTTACCGTGGAGGAATTGCATGAGGAGAGCAGTTTCATTCAGTCTGCAACAAATTGGTATAATTGCACACTTGTTTTGGTTTATATTCAGCCCAGAGGCAAGAGCAAACATCTCCAGGATGTTCTGAGTGGCGACCAGGTTTTGTTGGTTTGGTAAAGTGAATAAGATCACATCATCAGCATAGAGAAAAATCCTCTCCTGGATGCAGCAAAACCCCAAAGGCTCCAGAACTCCAATTGTTTCTGCTTTCTTTATCAGAGCATTCAGTGCTTCCATGGCTAGCACAAACAAAAGTGGAGAAAGAGGATCTCCCTGGCGTAAACCTCTTGCATGACAAATCCGACAACCTGGCGAGCCATTGAGAAGATTTTTGTGCTAGCAGTCGAGAGAACTAATGAGATCCAATTTAGCCATCTTCTTGAGAATCCCAACTGCTTTAGCACTTCTAGGAGGAAGGTCCAATCAAGAGAGTCAAACGCTTTGGCAATATCAATTTTATATAATGCACTTGGAATCTTCTTGCGGTGCAGCAGTTTGGCCGTTAGTTGAACTGCATTAAAATTTTCATGTATGAGGCGACCACTGATGAAGGCACTTTGATTGGTGCGTACCAGGGATTTCATGTGAGGGGCGATGCGACGAGCTAGCACTTTAGTGAAAAGTTTAGCAAAACTATGTATCAGACTAATTGGCCGGAAGTCCCCCACTAGTGAAGCATCTTTCTTCTTTCTAAGTAAGATCATGTATGCCTGATTTACCAGGTATAAACTTCTGCCATCTAACGACCAAAGGGCTTGGAAAGCTCTGATTAAGTCCTGCTTAATGATGGGCCAAGCAGCTCGGTAGAAGGCTCCTGTAAAACCATCTGGACCGGGTGCCTTGTCCGGGTGAATTTCCTGAATAGCTTTCCATATTTATTCTTCAGAGAAGCAGAAATCTAGTCCCTGGGGATCAAGTTTCGGCATGCCAATTTCCTCAAGGTCAAGCTTCAGAGAACGTGGAGAGGATGTGCCAAGGAGATCATCAAGGTGTCTGAAGAATGCTTCAGCTTTTTTCTCTTCTTGAATGAGAACAGCGCCACCAAAATTAACTTTGTCAATGTGGCTCTTCCTGTTTATGTGACAGGCTTGCAGATGAAAATATCTGGTATTAGCATCACCTTCAGCTATGTTTGTGATACGAGAGCGCTGCCGGATAATCGTCTGCAGCATTGAAGCCATTCCTAAGCAATTTGCCTTTGCTTTCCTTCTTAGGCGAAGCTCATGAGCAGCTAAAACTCAGCTTTCCTGCGCCACATCAAAACGGAGTACCAGCTCTTTTGCAATGCCGAGTTGAAGACGCACAGAACCGACGTGTTTGGCGCTCCAACTTTGCAATGCCTTTGCAGTGTTGCGCAGTTTGAAATCTAGTACCCTAAAAGCATCAGCGTCCGGCCAAGGACAGACCCATGCTTCCTCAACGACCTGCAGGAAGCCCTCAAACTTTGGCCAAATGTTTTCAAAATGGAAGCGCTTGAACGTGTGTAGTGTGTTGACTGTTGTCATCTTTAGTGGCGCATGATCAGAGCATTCAGAAGACAGTGCGTTGAGTTCATGGTTGGGGAAGGCAAGCAGCCAATCCTCGGTCGCAAAAACCCGATCAAGTCGTTCAAGGGTTGGATTGTCACGTTCTCTACTCCATGTGAAACTTGGACCATTAAGATGTAGCTCTTGGAGTTGGTTATCGTCGATGAACCTGCGGAATCGACCCATCATCCTACGATTTAGGATGGCGTTGTTTTTGTCCTCCGCTTTATAAATGAGGTTAAAATCCCCGCATAGCAACCAAGGGCCTGCTCACCCTCTTCTGACGTCCCTGAGCTGTTCCAAAAATTGTATTTTATCACTTTCTCGCTTAAGACTTTACTGATGCAATGTTTTCACACACCAACGTATTTTTAGACTTACCACCTTCCCAGAACAACATTCAACTGAGCTCCAAAAGGCGTCGTGCCATGGAATGCTTGGCATAACCTCCTTAATTATTTTGCAAAAAAAAAAAAAACTTTGGTCGAACTGATTACTGAAAAAGCCGAGGGTGTTTTCCCCAGCTTTTGGTGCATGAGTACCATTGTCTCTTTTTTAGCGACCTGTCTAAGCACATTTTTCATTAAGAGAAAGAAGACTTTAACAACAGGATTTCAGATGATCGCGAGTGCGAGCAGCTGAATCCACCCCACACAAAACAGCTAATATGAGTACCATTGTCATGGTACCTTTCACAATTATGTACAAATTTGAAAAAAAAACATTGCCTAATAGCCAATGTCCTTGATCTATTGATCAATGTACAACCTACAGATCAAAAGCCTACGCATATAGGATGCCAATTCTGCACCATGCAAATTGCCAAACCATGGGCAAACATGTTCAGTTAGGGAGATAGTCAAATTTCATAGGCTTGAGCTGGTGTACAATGGGGACCGACCTAATTAAAACAAAATAGACACGTGCTGTATTCTTGAACCAGGGAGAGTACCTAATAACAAAAGTCAATTTAGAACTATGCGTACGTCAAATCATCTTCTTTGTCTTACGAAATCAAACTTAAAGTCCATCCGTTTGGCTCTTGCTCTGACCTTGAACGTCGGTTACTGACCGTACTGCTCGGACGAGCGAGTCCATTTAGTCTTGGTTGAGTAAAGGCAGATCATAAAATTTCGTTTGCACTGACAGTTGAGAAAGGTGTTTGAGACAGTGTACTGGCAAAAGGTTTATTTAGGCCGGCAGCCGTTCACACCCTCCAACCTTTTAGGACCAATTCACACTAGTTAGCGAATGAGACGGAATGATTGTGGATCCATGGTAATTAATCAAGAAACTTGACTTAGCTAGTATAGCTGTATAGGCCCGTCTTTGGGCATGGCTCTTGAAAAACTTGAAACTTAAATTAAGAGCTAGCTCACTTGGATAGGTTCCATGTGGAACCTACCACTTAGTTTAAGTCCTCGAGCCAAATATAAGTGCTCGTATTTTTCTCGATTTGTTCCAGACTTTAGCGATGTTATTTTTTTATGGTATGCAACGTGACCATCGGCAATGAGGTGCATATCTGATCACCTCGTCAATTTTAAGATCGGTTGGCTTAGCTAAAAAAATCAGTGGTAAGATCTAAGTACATACTTTCCTCCCAACATTAGTACAGGTTAAGTAAAAGTCATAAATTAATGACACTATAGCAAGCTGTCAGTATGTTAGCTTTCTCCAGAGCACGTGACTAAATTCAGGCAAAATGGACATGGATTGTCCTATTACCGTACATCTAGGCTCGTTGCTGTCCGTACCTTCATCTAACATAAAACATTTCCGGCGCGGCACTCTCTTACAACCGCGCCCGGCCCTCTACTGCGCTCGCTGTGCATCAGCGGCTGCAGCATCCGTCCGCTCGGACCCTCCGTCCGGTGTGGTAGAAGAGAAGAATATGGAGCACGCGACGGTGTTGCTGGAGCAGCTGGCGTCGCAGCAGCCGGACCTGGGGGCGCCAGGCTTCTGGCTGGACTTTCTGTCGGGCATGCTCAAGCCGGCCGCCGCCACCGCCGTGGTCGCCCTGGCCGTCGCGCTCAGCTTCACGCAGCGCCTGGGGGTCGAGGGCGAGATGCTCTTCGCCGTCGCGCGCTCCTTCCTCCAGCTCTCCCTCGTCGGCTTCGTGCTCCACTTCATCTTCTCCCAGAAGAACACCGCACCCTGGATCCTCCTCGCTTACCTCTTTATGGTAAGTACGTGATCAAACTGTCAACTGCTCATTTTACATAGTTGCTACTCGCTCGTTCAGAATATTTTAATCTCTACCAAGATCATCTCTCCAAAATGATCTGACTATTTTAATTTGATGTAATTTTAATCCACTCGTGCAGGTGACGGTCGCCGGGTACACGTCTGGGCAGCGTGCGAGGCAGGTCCCTCGCGGGAAGTACATCGCCCTCATGTCCATCCTGGTCGGCACAGTGATCACCATGACCCTGCTCCTCCTGCTCAGAATCTTCCCCTTTACCCCACGGTACATCATCCCGGCCGCCGGTCTGATGGTCGGCAATGCCATGACCGTCACCGGTGTCGCCATGAAGAAGCTCAGGGAGAACGTGACGATCCAAAAGAACATGGTCAGCTACACGCCCTCTCACTACAGCTTGGAGACATGTGCCACTTAATTTTCTTTACCTTGCCTAAATCTCCTTTTATTTCCAACATTACAAAATATCTGTTTAGTTTTCCTCTTCTTTTTCAAGTATGTGCGATTATACAAGTTTGTTTTATTAGAAGAAGTTGGAAACTTTACGGTCTGAAAATTTGATTACAACTTATGGAAATAAAGGAGATAAAAAGACAACAAAACAAATAAATTAAAGCGACTTGTACTGAATGATACTGAATATAGTGACAATCTAGTACGGACTAACACTAATAATGCTACAGATTATACTGAAAATCCTGCTGGTGCCAACAGGTTTTGAGGTTATAACTTGTCGGTTGGCGATGGCAGCCTGGCACTAATAAGGCCCAGGATCCATTGATCGTTATGGTAGGTGGAACCCAGAGGATGCAGAGTTATACTGTTCATCATCCGACAATAGACAGGCTTTGAGTTTTGATTTGGCTCATCAAGCCTATCACGACCCCTTTTTTATCTGGACTTAAGGCTGGCTACGAAACAATCTAGACGTACGGGTTTCTTGAAACATTACTTCGGTAGAGTGAAAATGTTCAATGACAAAGAAAATTGTTGTCATTCACATCACAACTAGCTCTGATTAGCTGAAAATGTGTAATAATACACATAGTATATATAGATAACATTGGTGTATAGCACGTATTATGATTCATGAATCAAAGAAATATTAATTTGTGGAATGATGACCGTACTACAATTGCATATATTTACATATCCATCTTTTCTCTTCGATCCCTGCAGGTGGAGTCTGCACTTGCACTAGGTGCAACGCCACTCCAGGCGACACTCCAGCAGGCGAAGGGCGCTCTGGTGATTGCCTTGTCCCCCACCATTGACAGCGCCAAGACGATGGGCCTGGTCTCCCTCCCGGGCGCCATGACGGGGCTCATCATGGCCGGCGCATCACCGCTTGAGGCCATCCAAGTGCAAATTGTTGTCAAGAACATGGTCATGACTGCCTCCACCGTGAGCAGCATCCTCTCGTCCTACCTTTGCAGGCTAGCCTTCTTCAATGAGGCCTTCCAACTGAATGATGAAATCTTCGATGACTAGGGTGTTCAATAAGTACTGGAGTACAAGTGAATCATCAGTCTTCTGCAGTGGTTTAATAGGCCAACACATCAGTGCAAAACTGCAAATTAGCTTGGTATGAGACTACTTTGATATGGTGTCAAATACAGATGTGACATAGTTAATAATTTGTATCATAATTACAAATTTAGTGTGTATCACAAAATACTGAAATTTTGATGTTGTGAGGTATGTTATTAAATATGTAATTTTGCCAACGTGTAAAAGCAGCTTCTTGAATTATGTGCAAGTTTTGGCAATGTACATGTAGTTTTGTTAAAAAGTTAATGCAATTGTTAAAAAAGGGACATAAAGCTTCGATTTCGGCTTCTCCCAGAATACTCACCATCGTCTCCATTTGGTAGAGTTTCGGTCAAAACGCTAAGGAGAAGTGATTTAATATTTAACTTGTACAATGCTCCAATTGATTTAATCTTAAATATCTATTTTACATGGAACATCAGCATCAATTATTCCATAGTTCTTACATACCCTTGGATAATCCCATAATACATCCTTGCAGTATAAACATATGCTTCCTTTTGCTGCAAAGTGCAAAGCATATATCCTACCAAGATTTAGTATTGCACATCTCTGCTACCCGGAACATCAATATATTATTTTTTTAAAGAAATTTTTTGACAAAAAAAAGACCCTAGTTTTTCATAACATGTTATTCAAATTTGTTTCCTATCGATCTTCCACTTGCTCGGAACGATCATCCTTAGCTAGCTGAGCTCGAGGAAACGCCGGGCCATCGGATGCTTGGCATCCGACAGCGCGGACGGCGGAAGCACCTCCACGACCTCGCCGGCGACGAGGAGGCACAACAGGTCCGCGATGCGCTGGATCTGCTTCACGCTGTGGGAGACGATCACCGTGGTGAGCCCCCTCGTCTTCTTCAGCCGCACAATGGTGTCCTCGATGTTCTGCGTGGAGATGGGGTCCAGCGCGCTCGTCGGTTCATCCAACAGGAGCACCTGCAGCAATAATGGCAAGAGCATGAGATGCCATGGTGAGCAATGGAAGGAAGAAGCTAAGCAGGAGCGTGTAGGCGCCCATGCCTCGGGTTCGTTGGCGAGCGTGCGTGCCAGGGCGACGCGCTGCGCCTGGCCGACGGACAGCTCGGTGGCCGGCTTGGAGGACATGGCAGGGTCCAGGTCGGCCAGGCTCAGCAGGTTCTGCACTTCGGCTTCGGTGAGCTTCTTGCCACGCAGCATCGGCCCGTAGCGCACGTTGTAGGCCACGGTCCCTGGCGTGGAAGGTAGAAAGACAAATTCAGACCAATCTTACAAAGTATCTAAATGAAGTTATATATATATTTTTGCGAGGGGAATAAAGTTAGCTGCAGTTTCATACTCTCCTTCTTCTTTTTCAAAAATGTCTTACAGTGCAAGCCCCTTTTATATTTCCCCATTTCTGCCATTCCTCAGAAAGATCGTACATTTTTAATGAAGGAGTTGGTAGTCATGTTTAATTTTAGACATGAATCAGCAAACATTTGACTTCTCGTTTAGAGTGAAGGAGGCTACATGCATGTTTTCTTTCTTAAGAAAATTATTTCTCTCTTTCTTTCTTTAGATTAGATGAAGGAATAAAAATATTATTCCAGCTGCTACACCAACGAGAGATGCACATAGCCGTTCATTGTTACAACTTGACCCATATTATTTCTCTCTTTCTAGTTTATATTGCTTAGAACAAGTTACTTAGGGCATGTATACCCATCACCTAGTAGTTGGAGGCTTGATGAACTGATGATGTGTGTTCGGAACAGTTCAAATGACATTAGCAAGTCCGTATCCGATTGGTCAGAAAACGGCATGTAGAGTTCACAAAGTCAATGTACCCTTCACGTGGTGTGTGTGAAATACCATAATCTTTGTTCAAGAAATTATTGCGTGCCTGCTTAAGCAACAAAGAGAATAATTTTGTGTATCGAGCGATTACCAGTAACTATTAAACGACAAGAAAGCCCGTCTAAATTTAAAGAGAATAATCTTGAAAGAAATTTACCCGTGACATTTTGAAGGAAAAAAAAAAATCAAAACTCATGACATAAAAATTAATATACAACTAAATGAGAATGTTTGACCTAGGATGCAAAATATCACTTATTTGTGACTGGAGGAAACATACATATGATATATATCAAACTAGATCTGATCTCTGTTAGTCATTGTCTATGCTTTATACTATGTCAAAACTGTCCTTCGGCTAATAATAAAACCCATTATGAAACCAAGAAAATCTGTGAGTCCGTCACTGCCACCTTTCGAGCAAAAGTATATCCCGCTAAAATTTCTCAATGCATGCCATCATCTGCGTGCTAAATGATGTCACATAATCGAGCATAGCGGCATTTGATTTAAACTTCCATCACAAAAAACATTCAAACTAAGACATTTGATTACTTTTGTCTTTAACTAAAGGTTTATCGTTTTTATAAAAATTCTTACTTTCATTTAAACGATGCAAGAATCATTTATTTGCCTTTTTTTCTCGCGAGAACTACTAGCCTTTTTTTTTCTCGCGAGTCCCGACTCCCGAGAGATTCTCTCTGTTTCACGCGGGAAGCTCCAACGTCCAAAGCCGCTCTTGCTTTGATCACGAGCTGAGGATTCTCGATCGTACGGTCCAGGTGCGCGCGCGCTTGGTCTTCTCTCGTTGAATATAGGCAGAGAGAACGAGTGTCCTGGCCGGAGTAGGCACGTACCGTCGAACATGGCGGGTTGCTGGAAGAGCATGCCGACCCTGCGGCGGAGCGCGCGGACGTCGAGGCCGCAGACGTCCGCGCCGTCGAGGAGCACGGCGCCGGGCGCGGGCTCCCAGAGGCGGTTGAGCGCGCGGAGCAGCGTGGACTTGCCGCTGCCGCTGGGCCCGATGACGCCCACCACCGCGCCGCGCGGCACGTCCAGGTCGACGCCGCGCAGGATCTCCTGGCCACCCGCCGCGCGCCGGCACAGCCCCCGCACCCGTATCTTGCAGGGAGCAGCACCTCCCGCCGCCGCCGCCCCAGCTGCTCCGCCGCCGGCGAGTAGCCCGCCCACGTCCAGCAGGAGCTCCCTGGCCTCGTCGTCTTCGTCTGACAGGCCAGACGCCGGTGAGATGGTAAGCTCGACGCCATGGTTCGTCTGGGATGGCTGCTGACGCGAAGCTGAGCCCATTCGAGATCCCCCAGGAGTGAGAGGAGAAGAAAGCAGATGGATTATTATGGAGGGATATTTGCTTTGTGTCATCGGTGTTGCCATCTTGCCCCCCTTTTATAAGGAAAAAGTCATCGCCGATATTTTGGGCTCCAAAAGCAATTAGTGAAAGACCAATTTCTGCAGGAGACTTTGGCACTTTGCCAGCTTTGGTGCATGGCATGGGCGATGACTCGCTTAGCACTTTGTGTAATCTCTGTGTGGCCAAAACTGTGATCACGTAGAGCGTTGGCATCTCATGTAAACTGTTGTAATAGCACTTGAACAAAACACCCAGCCGAAGTTAAGGGTGTGTTTGGTTGGGCTGTGGCTATTGTAAAAATTGTTGTGAGCTGTGGGATATGGAAAAACTGCTGTGGAAAAGCTGTTGTGGGAAAAGCAGAAGACCGTTTGGTTAGAAGAGCTGTGAGCTGTGGGAAACTGTATGCTGTGGATAAAATACATGTAATACTTCTGAAGGTTTGTGGGACTATCTATATACCAAAATACTCGTACAAACCTAATATGTTCACTATTTTAATGTATCTTTTGGGAAGAAAAATATTAAATTTTCTAAATTTTTCATCAATATGGTCCACATAAATAGAACTATAGCAATTACACAAGGTAAATGGTTTATAAAATTATGATATATGTCAACATAAGCTTAGTATTTGGCAATTCTGATTATTTTCGGCCGATTCTTTGAGGTGAGTGGTAAGATGTCTGAAGTGCCCCCGAGACAATATCTTATTTTTTTACTAAATACAAGGAGATGTCAATAATTTTTTTATTTTTTTATCTTGAATAGATATACAATATATTTACAAAAAATTAAAATAATAATTAGCAGCCAATCCATACATCAATTTGCACTAATTGTTCATTAACATATCTAAAATGTAATGAATCTTTACAGCAACTGTGTAGTCTCGGGGCCTAGCATGATCCCGACTCCGCGGCGAGATCCAAGAATCTATGACTCTCTCGTGCCTTTTTATTAGTTTTTTTCTTTTGCCGATTCTTTTCTGATGTGCTCGGATCCCTAGGAGCGGTGGAAGCGGTGGCGGACTAATTTGGGTGACGACGTGCGGAGCGCACACGGCACACCTCCATCGGAGTCCTTGTTTAATTGGCGAAGACGTAGGTTAGTGCTAGCCGGCAACCAGCAGGGCTGGAAGAAGAGCACGAATCATCTCTTCCGGTTCTTCCACATCAAATTCCAAAGCAAAAGGATAGGAAATCAAGTAGCCATGGCTTTTTTTTCGTAATTATCTTTTGCAGAGTCAATTTCTCTCCAAAGCTAGAATACAAAATTAGCTTTTGGGGAAAATCACAACAACAAAAGCTTGTTACGCACCTAAATATACATTATATCTAAACACATAGAAATATTATATTTTTAAAAAATTCAAAACGACCTATAATTTGAAGGGAGAGAGTACCAAATGCCACTATCAATCATTAGTCACATGTATTCATCTAGTTGAGCATGATGCTAGCTTGTCAAGCTTGCAACAGATTACTACTCCCCCCCCCCCCCCCGCCCGTTTAAAATTACAATAATGCAAATTTTCATTTTAATATGACAAGGCTTTGAGCAATTTGTAATACAAATTCTAATAACATCAAGTTTGTGTCAGAAATATTATATGCTTAATTGCCGCAATCATATGAAATACGCCATGTGAGTTTAAAGTTGAGAGAGCACCCTGTGGATGTGCACCTTGCGTCTTTTTGGCCTCAGCTACTCTCTTCCTTTCTCCTCGGTGAAAGGCGAAAGGAATGACAGCGAAACAAAGATCGGTGATCGCATCGATATAAAGCCATTACCGTAAAGCCGAATGCACTCATCAGAAACAGAGATGGCAAGATAAGCCTATAAGAGACGCTTTAGGATCACTAGGGAGTAGTCTTCTGAATCATGCATACGATTTTACCCGCTTTACCGCTAGTAAATGTTGGATTGACGACCGTAGCCAACGAGGCAACGATTCAAAAGCAAGGCGACCTGCCTCCACGAGAACCGCGCGCTCCGCGGCGAGATCCCTCGACTGTGCACCCGCCATCTTGGGCGCCGCGTTGACCGACGCGTCAGCGTCTGCTACATCCATCCGCCGGAACCAAGCTCGCCGGTGAGGTAACTAGATCGAGATGGAGCACGCGTCGGTGTTGCTGGAGCAGCTGGCGCCGCCGCAGCCGGACCTGGGGGCGCCGGGCTTCTGGCGGGACTTCCTGGTGGGCATGCTCAAGCCGCTCGCCGCCACCGCCGCGGTCGCCCTGGCCGTCGCGCTCAGCTTCACGCAGCGCCTGGGGATCGAGCGCGAGATGCTCTACGCCATCGCGCGCTCCTTCGTCCAGTTCTCCGTCGTCGGGTTCGTGCTCCACTTCATCTTCTCCCAGAAGAACACCGCGCCCTGGATCCTCCTCGCATACCTCTTTATGGTGCGTGTCAGAGAATTCGATCGGTCCCTGAATTAGAGAAATTTCATCTCCAAGATGATTGATTTGATTTGATTTCATCGATGCATTTCTAATCGGCACGCGTGCAGGTGACGGTCGCCGGCTACACGGCCGGCCAGCGCGCGAAGCAGGTCCCCCGCGGGAAGTACATCGCCTTCGTGTCCATCCTGGTCGGCACGATGATCACCATGGCCCTGCTCGTCGCGCTCAGAATCTTCCCCTTCACCCCAAGGTACATCATCCCCGCCGCCGGTATGATGGTCGGCAACGCCATGACCGTCACCGGTGTCGCCATGAGGAAGTTCAGGGAGGACGTCAAGATCCAGAAGAACCTGGTCAGCTCCAAGCCCCCTCACAACTTGTTTATAATTAGTTTCCTTGCGTTGCCTTTCTCTCTCTCAACGTTACACAACAACGATTTTCATTTGAGTTTTACTTTGGATCATTGAGAGTCTCAAAACCCTCCTATTTAAGTCAACTTGACACTGTCTATGAAACAATAATAGATGAATACCCTGTGTGTTGCTGTGGGAACTTTGAATGATCTAAGGTGACCCCTCTAGCTGAAGAAAGCAAATTGGAAAAACACCATGGAGTGGTGGTAGAGTTGCCAGTGCATGACAACACAGTTCAAATCCTTATGTCCATTTATTAGACTAACCGATATGCTCGACCGAATATTCCGTATGGATCAAAAAAATTTACAATAGGTTCGTCTTTAACACAGATTTTGTTGTGTTTTCACATTTTTATTGTATGCGAGTCCATTTAGATTATAATATAGTATATAGTATAGTTGTTCGATTTTCATTATATACCCTTTGGGTTCACCTGTAAGTGATACATGCTGGATCAAACCAAAATTTCTAGTAAAAATGTTGCGTGTTTTTGTAATAGGCAAAGATTTATTCGTAGGTTCAAAGCCATGATGGTTAGCAGCCCATCTGTAGGTCGATGTTCAACTGGTTCAATTCTGATGTTCTACTAATCCAAATTAAAGTAGGTGTCTTATTATAATACATATATTTTTTTCAGTGTTCGCCTGCCGCCGTGTACACGGCGTGTAAATGTTACTTGATGGGTAGGCGTGCAATTTAGACCATAAATAGTATATTACACGTTACACGGTATTACATGGGTTACACAGTATGTATACGAGATAAACGGACTGCACGATACAGAAAGAACATTCTAAACGGACGAGTAGCATGCCGTTTAGGATGAGTACATGCTGTCTAGGAGAAAGAACACATCATTCAAAGATCTTCTTTAGGGATTCAATTTAAATTCATGCAAAATGGATGCAAAACTCTCCAATAGTCATTCTCACTTAAAATTATTTTTAACTTTTCATTATTATTGTTATTTTTAATATATATATATACATGTTACTATATTTAATTTATGTTTGTCAACATAGTATAAGAACGTGTATTCCGTGTAACACGCTACATAGATCAAGACTGATCATTTAGCGTTTACCTGAACATTGATTTTTCTACTACTTTATTTGTCACGTTCGACTAGTCCATTTGTTCCAAGCTTATTTTAGTTATACTCCATTATATCATAAGCGATGCTTGGCTCGACCATTATCATTCCAAGGGAAACAAATAAATGAGAAAAGAAAGGATGAATAAAAAACTCAAATGGCAAAGGTTAAAAAACTAGAAAGTAAAAAAAATCATAGATTTCTATAGCATTTAGTTTAACTATAGAGACCAGAAATAAGCAAACAAAAAGTAAATGAAAACAATGAAAGAAAAAGGGAGAAGAAAAATCTCAAGTGGGCCAAGTCTTACGCTAATGGGCTTAATGACTTAATCAAAAGGAAGAAGATGTCAAAGCCCATAATACCATAAGCCCATATGGCCCATAAGATGTTAAATGCTCCTGGTAGACAGATCTTAATGAAATGGTTAACTTAAGTAATGATCATCATAATCTTTTCACCTAAAAATGATCATCATAATCTTGGGAGTGCAAATATTTACACCTCTTTTTCTCTTTTCTGCAGGTAGAGACTGCACTAGCTCTAGGTGCAACACCACGTCAGGCTACACACCAGCAGGTTAAGAGGTCGCTGGGCATCGCCTTGTCGCCCGCCATCGACAACGCCAAGACCGGGGGCCTGATCTCTCTCCCGGGCGCGATGACGGGCCTCATCATGGCAGGCGCGTCGCCGCTGGAGGCTACTCAAGTACAAATCACTCTCAAGAACATGCTCATGGCTGCCTCCACCATCAGCAGTATCCTCTCGTCTTACCTCTGCTGGCCGGCTTTCTTCACCAAGTCATTCCAGCTTAAAGACGAAGTCTTTGATGACTAGTATGGTATATTTTTTGCAAATGTAAAAAACTTACCAAAAAAGGGCTAAATTGCAAAAAAAACAAAAATACACTAGTATCTTAACTAGTGCTGAAGTATAAGTGGACTATCTGTCTTTTCCCAACTAGTCGGTATATATTAGCTTACTTTGTCAATAACAATCGCAAAACTACATATTTGAGAAGTTGTATTATAGGAAGCTACAAGTTTATTAGTAGATAAATGGACTGGTAATTTGAGTGTGCTTTTCTTGTAACCGGTGAAAACAGAAATGTTTGCATGAAATTTTACAGCAAAAAAAAATGGTTGTGCAGCCCAGTTGCTCACCAAACAAGACAGTGATAAACTGAAAGAAGGTAAAGAAAAAAAAAGCAAGATGACTAACACTAGAGTTTGGAGATTCAAAAGTGGAGGGAATCCTCCGAGAATATGTTTGCCTTACAGTCTTACACACACTCTTAGCACTCGAAGATACTTTATTACTCTTAACACTCTTAGCAGTTGTTATGAAGTGAGAAGTAAGGTCATTAGTTAAAATTCAAGATTAGAAAACAGTAGCATTATAATTAAATTAAAGCACATGATATGAGCATATACTTCTTTTACTAAATATAATGTCCAGATTATTCTTGACTTCAATGTATAGACTGAACTCTCTCTTTTAATCACCTTATCCTGGGGCACATTGGTCATATAGCAGATCAAAAAGCACAACTCGAATTCCATTTTCCCATATCTGCTTTTAAATCAATCATTGTTTGATCTTAGTAACATGGTAGGAATTTTGGTAAAGAGAAATATCTTATTATGCTACATCAATAATTCAGATAAAATGTTATATGATCAATACATTATACATGCAAAGAAAAATAGTGCAATTCTAATTTGGTCAGGTTGCACTTTGACCTACAGGGGAGAAAGGAACATAACAGCTACCAAAAGGTGTAGTCTAAATATGTCTCTGAACATCCATGGAGAGCATATCTCTGATTATAGAGCCAGCAATATTTGACCTTGCTGTCAGACCAAAGCATTTGAATCAGCAGACAGGGATGAAAAATGCAATGATCTTTGTTGAGTTATTGGAAAATAACTTGAACGTGGTGCTGTACTTGTTCAAATGGGATATCAGTAATAGATACCTAAACAGGGAGAGTGAAAGAAAAAATGATGCTGCTGTACCTGTTCATATGGAATATCAGTAACATATACGTAAGCAGGGAGAGTGCGTCCAGGAAGATGGAGAGGATTATAAATGTTGATGTATTTGCAGCATAGGGAAAAGCTTACAAACTTTTAGCTCAAGAGATATTCAGATTTACCAAGAGAAGCATGAATCATTCGTATTGATCTGAACTCGTCGCTGGAGACTCCCTATTGCCTCTCGAGCAGAGAACAAGCAATTAACTTCTTCTCAAAATATTCAGTCAATTTTTTGTAAAAAATAAGAAATTAATCAAGCAAAGGCGAATTATCAAGCATCCATCCTTGCTGCGTTTAGTGAGAGTAGTGAAAATTGTTGACCAAATGCAATGATGTTAGAGGAAGAAGAAGCAGGGGCGGATTTAGGGGGGGTGCAGGGGGGCTACAGCCCCCCCCCCCCCCCCCCCCTACTGTCAAGGACTCCATTGAAGACAAAGGGGAAGGAGGAGGAGGAGAAAAGGGAAAAGAGGAGGAAAAGAGAGAGAAAGGGTGGAGATGTAGGGAGAAGGAGAAGAGAGCCCCCCTAATCTTCAAACCTGCCTCGGCCACTGAGAAGAAGGGATAGGAAGCATAGAACCGGTGATCGAGAGGGCAGTCGGAAGCTTACAGGCCGCCGAGCGGCGCTGCTCGTCCTAAGCCGGCTTTTGCCGTGCTTGGCCCAGGTCGCTCCTAAACGAAAACTAGCAGCCATGAGCCGTAGCCACCGGCTGTGGGAGTCTCTACTCTCTGATGCTACGTCCTCTATGTTGGGGCCAACGGAGAGAAGGTGATGATATCGGCGGCGGTGGAGATGCAGGTACCAGCCGGCGGGCCGGGTTGCCCAATATAGTCACCATGCGGAAGCGGGCATGGGCGCGGAAGGAGCTCCGGAGAAGCCATTACATCCATGCGTTACCGCCAGCGTCCTCCGACTGTTGTTGGCCGCCGGGGATCCCTCAAATTGAACCTACCTCCTGGTATGCGACTTCTCCGGCGATATAGATGAGGCGAGGAGACGACCAGTGATGAGGGAAGCATTGGCTCCGCCATCTGGGAACCACGAAAGAAGTCTCAATGGAGGGAAGGGCGGTGAACAGGCCAGGAACAACGAGCTCGTGCCGGTGCCGCTGCCCAAACGGCAAATGCGAGCGAACGGGAAGGTGAAGCGTCGAGACTCTGCTCGCGCTGGCGCGTTGTGACCATAGATGGAATATCCAAAGGCTGAGAATTTCGCGCGACGTGGCCCAATGACAGGCTAGAGCTTGGTCCAGGATTTGTCTTAAAGAGATTCAGATTACAGTTACAAATTCGAGTTAAGACATACTCCAACTTCAGATCCTCCTCTTGCTTGGAGGAAATGGATTCAAGGGCCTTTAGCCGCTGAGCTCCAAGAAGCGCCTGGCCATGGGGTGCTTGGCGTCGGACAGCTGGGACGGCGCTAGCACCTCCACGATCTCGCCGGCAACGACGAGGCACACCAGGTCCGCGATGCGCTGGATCTGCTTCACGCTGTGGGAGACGATCACCGTGGTGAGCCCCCTCGCCTTTTTCAGCCGCACGATGGCCTCCTCGATGTTCTGCGTGGAGATGGGGTCCAGCGCGCTCGTCGGCTCGTCCAGCAGGAGCACCTGCAGCACCGGAAGGGTATCCACGATCTCAGCAACGCCATGGACGAAGAAAATTTGGAGGAAGACGAAGCATGTGAGGGTGCACGTGCCTCGGGGTCGTTGGCGAGGGTGCGCGCCAAGGCGACACGCTGCGCCTGGCCGACGGACAGCTCGGAGGCCGGCTTGGAGGATAGAGCAGGGTCCAGGTCCGCCATGCTCAGCAGATTCCTCACTTCAGCTTCTGTGAGCTTCTTGCCGCGCAGCTGCGGCCCGTAGCGCACGTTGTCCGCCACCGTTCCTGAAATCAAAGGCACAAACACAAATCAGAGCAATCATTGGAGGCTTTGCTTCGTATTTACTATCTTGGTAGCTTGTTATTTTAGATAATGGAAAAAGTTCTGGCTTCAAACCCCTCCAAGAGAGAGGCATCAGTCCACAATTATTACAATCACACACTAAGAGTTTAAACCACACTGTGTTTAAAATAAAAGACCAATACACAAAATGAAGGATCATCCATGGGACGCGAAGAACTGCATAGCTGAAGACTCTAGAAGCTGGCATGCTTCGACTAGATCACACTGTGTTTGCAATCTTGGTAGCTTGTTATCTGTCTTCTTTCCACTTCATAGTTCTCTGCAGCACTATACTCTTTGACTCTTTGTTTGACCAACAAGATCTACTGCAATTTTTCCTGTGCTTCATTTCTCGAGAATAATGGGGGATATTCAGTAAAGGAACCATTGGCCATTTAAAATTTCATTCAGGATGGAGCAGTATAATTCGTAAAACAGAGATCACACGCTGTCATCTTTCAGGTACTGCCCGTGCCCGGATTAATTTGGCAAGTGATGCGATTACGCAAGAGGGAAAAAATGCTAAATAAATTATGAAATTCCTGTAAAAAAATGGCATTGTATGGAAAAAATGGCGTCGTATATTTGAAGTATTCAATACATCCAAGCAATGCACTAAGCCAGATCTCTGGCAGGCCTAAATCATGGCTTTACTCTGTCAAATCTGCCAACTGGTTGATAAATTAGTTCCGTCTCAAAATAAAGAAATCTGAATGGCATCTTGTGCGCAAGATCCCACTTAAATTTGGCAATTGCTCAAGCTTTCTCTAAGCTTACCAGTTGCCTTCCTTGTCAGCTAGCTGTGCCATCATCATGAGTGATGTGTTCAGGATCATGGTCTGTGCAGGTGAGGACGTTGAGGTGGAGTACTAATGCATCAGAAAAAAAAATCAAGGTGTGGTCAGAGTCAGAGTGCCCACGATTACCATCACCTTGGATCATGCCCATAAACCACATGTTATCGGAGTCGGAAACCTGCTTATCACAAAGGCATTTTGACCTATTCAATCTAGAAACGTCAGCTGGATAGCTTATCAAAGTTGGCCACCTACTGTCTACTCACCGTTAAATCATTGGTAACCATGTCTAACGGTCGGTCATCTAAGCTATCGGCCAAGGGCAAGTGAGAGCTGTTGCTTAATTTATTCGGGCAAACTAACCGAATCCCGAATCATATATGTTCTTATTAGTGGCATCAATTAGATGGAGCATGAATCGGGACAAAACTGATTCTCTTACGAAATCGACTCGAGTTAGCTTCTGCGGTTTCGGCGTACCTTCGAACATGGCGGGGAGCTGGAAGAGCATGCCGACCTTGCGGCGGAGCGCGAGGACGTCGATGCCGCGGATGTCGGCTCCGTCGAGGAGCACGGCGCCGGGGGCGGGCTCCCAGAGGCGGTTGAGCGCGCGGAGGAGCGTGGACTTGCCGCTGCCGCTGGGCCCGATGACGCCCATCACCACGCCGCGCGGGACGTCCAGGTCGACGCCCCGCAGGATCTCGTCGCCCGCCGGCCCGTCCGCCAGGCGGCGCAGCCCGCGCACCCGTATCTTGGGCGCCGCCGCGCCGCCGTCGACGTCCAGCAGGTGCTCCCGGAGATCACCACCTGCTTCATGTACAGGGGGGAGGATATGGGGTCGGGTAAGCTATATGCACACGGCGTCGGGGGCGATCGATGTTGAGCATGAGCTCGGCATGATGGATGCTCGGTGCTTACCTGAGGCTGAGCCCATTGGTGGATCAGTGGATGGTGCCACGGCCAGGAGCACCGGGAGGAGGAGGAGGAGATGGAGACTGGAGCTAGTAGGGGGAGAGTGGATGCTGCGTGCTCTCGGTGGAGGGAAATGGAAAAGGATGGAGGGGGTGGTGGGATGGTGGTTCCGCTTTTGCAGCGTAACGTCGGATCAATCAGATGGCGCCTCCTCCCCGATCCCGTGCCTTTTCTTTCTTGCTGGGCAGGGCTCCAACTGAGGTGGGCGGCTTGTGGTGTGGTGCGTGGGTGATGACTCGGCGGGCGGAGACGGTGGCGGCCGGGGATGCCGTCCGGCGGTGGACTCGTGTCGTGGGCGCGTGGCGCTGGCAAGGCGACTCGGTCGGTCGGTCGGTCGGGTCAAGCCCCGCCGGGATCGGGGTCCCCCACACGGCGCAGCGCTTAGCGTATCGGGGCGTCGTTTTCTAGAACCCGTGCGCGATCGCGGCCTTATCACCATGTCGGCCGTTTCCTATTCCTTTCTCCGTGGGATTCTTCGGGCATTTTGCGAGACACCGGGCCGTTCTTTGTCTGTCACTGGCTGCAGACCTGCAGTGCAGACGGAGAATCCGCCGGAATCCGACCGGATCATCTGCGCACAAGCCGTAGGCGGGGACAAGACAAGTAGGATGTTCCATCTGAGATCTGCGGCGCCTGCGTGCTGGAGGATCTCACGACTCTCACCTCTCACATGGCGGGGGACTTGCCGGGGCCGGAGAAGACAAAGGCGCCAGCACGCGGCACCGGCCGGCCCCCCGCACCAGAAAGCACCACGCCCGGTAAGAGCACTTGCTGATATCATAAACCGAAAAGCTACAGCCGGAGCGGTTATCTCTCGCCCAGGCGGCCAGCGTCGCGCGGCGTCCCGTCCCTTCCGTACGGTACGATCCCCCCCTACGGCGGAGGCTTCACGTCGGCGTCGTCCAGCAGCCGCAGCGCGTCTGCCGCAGATGGGAACGCACCGATTCCCGACCGCCCGCCCTTTCTTTCATTGCGTTTCGGCCCGGAGGCTCGAAGGCCCAAAACGAAACATACTTTGCTTTGGGCTCTCTCGCCCTGGGATATATTAAGAAGCCCAGTGTAATAATAAAAAAGAAGCCCAGTTGGGGTTTATGAGATCTAGGCTTTCACGTGGGTTAGGGAAGAGCCAGCCGCCTCTCACGTCAACTCTGTGTGGGCCTTGTTTTTCTTTTGTTGTAGTAGGCTTGCTGCGGCAGTTCGGGCCTCAGCGGCTCGGCCCAAAAAATACCTAACATATCCAGAGCTCTGCTTGCTACTTTTTTGGGACCAAAGCTGGCGGATCCGCGCGCGTCCTCTGTAAAGATGATAAAAGCTGGCAGATCTACAGCTACCCTGCCCAGGCTGAAGCACCGGGTTCAACTGCGGCCATGGAAGCAACCGCTGAAGCTCAGCCGAAGGATCGGAAACTTGCACACCCTTTCGTCCGCTTCCTTCATGTGTCCTCTACTGTCCGTTCTACCAATCCAGTGACGTCCGTTGGGCGCCTTCCGCCAAAGAGTCCCGTCAGAGGTAACAGTGAGCGACTGCACTAGCAGACTAGCTTGCGCAGCTAGGACCGCGACGTATCGTTATCCCCAATCCCCTCCCCATGCATGCAACGTGCGTTCCATCGCCGCACGAGACGACGACAAGCCGCGCGCCCGGCTGTCCCGTTCCGGCCGCCTCCTCGCCGATCCACCGAACCACGCTAGCTAGCTGCACGGTCTTCCCCTCCACCGGTCCAGACGCCCGTCGCAGATGCGCGTGTACGTCCTTTTGCAGCAGCAGCCAGCAGGGCGCCATCAGCAGCCGGAAGCTTTTGGTCGCTTTCGCTCGTCCACGCGCGCAGTGAACTACCAAACCCTCCCGACTCTATGTCGCTCGCCGTGCACGCCGCGCCGACGCCCGCCGGCTTTGCGGCAGTGTGCGAGGGCGGGCAAAATCATTGCGCAACAGCGGCTGCAACTGTTGCGGAACACCTCGATCTGTAGCGTTAGCAGCAGCCGCTGGCTGGGCCTTTGATCTCTGACGCCATGCGATGCGAAGCTGGAGCTGGGCGCCTGTGTAGCTGGCCCATGCACGGAGGGATCGACGACGCGACACCGGCGCGCGAAACAGGGGCACGGACACGAGTTGTGGAGCCCCGCGGCCCCTTCCCCTGAAGGCGGCCTCCTGCTGCCATGCATGCGCGGCGATGGCGAGCAAGTGGCCGCGGTGGGCTATCATTGGCGTGTACTTGCACAGTGCCGGCGCATCCAGATCTACTGGAGTGGAGGCCGCGCGGCGTCCTGTGGCAGAGCTGGGAGTGAGAGAGCATCGCCCCCACGCGCAGGCAGCGCGCTCCGTACAGTTTCCCTTTTCAAATCGCCAGGCGGCAGGATACGGGAGCATACAAGAGCAGCATGCATGCACATCATCAAAGTAATCAAATCATCTTAATGTTAATGAAAGGTCGTTGTCGTGATCAAGGGCATACAAGGGTCATGGAGCGGCGGAGTACCCGTACAGTACAGTGGTACCAGCAGTACCGAGCTTCCGGGGAGGTGAATTGAAACGGGCTCGGCAATCCCTAAAACGGAAAGTGCGGCGCTGCGCTGGTCCTGCCCCGTTCCGGGCTGGGCCGCCGCATCGGAAGACCAAAATTTTCTCGGCAGCAAACATTCAAATCTCGCAGGGCTGCTCCTGCTCAGCTCACGTGTCTCTCCGCCCGCTCGCGAGGCGATTTTAAAAGATTTTTAAAAAGCGGGCGGGTTTCCCATGCTGCCCCTGTGCCTAGAACAGTAATCTCCCCTCCGGCCGTTCTTAAATGCGCATTGAGTACGTTACTCGCTCGAAACAGGGGTCGCTGCTCCCCAGCCCATGCTGGACGCCGTTCGCCCTCCCTCCCACAAAAAGAATTGCCACCTCCTGACACACGGCCCCACCGAAACTGTCAGTAAACTGATGCCACTCCGCGACAAGCCGCACGGGGGTGGTGGCCTCACCGGCGGAGCAGCGCAGCGCAGCCGCACGGGACCCACACGCCCAGGCCCCCACCGCCCCGCCTCCCCGCCACGAGGCCCCGTCGCCCCCACTCCTAGCGGGCTAAGCCAACTGCTCTCGTTGTGGCCGCCTGCACGCCGCTAGGCTCTACTACTAGACTCTAGTCGCCACCGCTATTATTACCCCTACCGCTTGATTACAAATCGCAAGCGCTTCGTGGTGGCAGCGGCAGCGGCAGCGGCAGCGCCACGGCCACCCTCAAGCGCCCGGATCGATCGGCCCGGGACCGGGAGGGAGGGAAGGATGGAGCCGTCGCGGCGGCTCCTGCTGTCGGACTACGACGGCGCGGTCGAGTCGCCGCTGCCGTCGCCGCCGCCCTCCTCGGCCACGCCGTTCCGCCCCGGGGTGGCCGTCGTCGTGGGCATCCTCACCAGCGTCTTCTCCATCACGTTCCTGCTCCTGCTCTACGCCAAGCACTGCAAGCGCAGCGCCGCGGAGTCGTCGGGGCCCTACGGCGCCGGCGCCGGCGGCGGGTTCGGGTCGTCCGGCGCCGGCGCCGCGGGGGACCGGAGGAACTCGGGGGTCGACCGCGCCGTCGTGGAGTCGCTGCCCGTGTTCCGCTACGGCGCGCTGCGCGGGCAGAAGGAGGGGCTCGAGTGCGCCGTCTGCCTCGGCCGGTTCGAGCCCACGGAGGCGCTCCGGCTGCTGCCCAAGTGCCGGCACGGCTTCCACGTCGAGTGCGTGGACACCTGGCTCGACGCGCACTCCACCTGCCCGCTCTGCCGCTCCCGCGTCGACCCGGAGGACGTGCTGCTCCTCCCGGAGCCGCCCAAGCCGTCCACCACGGGGCCGCCCGACCCGCCGGAGACCAAGGCGGCCAAAGAGGCGTCCCCGGCGCCGCCCGCTGCGCCCGCTCCGTCACCCGCGCCGGGCGGGCGGAGGATCTCCGGCAGGCACTCCACGGGGTCGGTGCGCGCGCCCGGGCGCGTCGGCCCTAGCTCGCGTCGCTCGGCCGACGGCGGCGTGGCCGTGGGCTGCTTCGACGGCGCCAAGGTGCGCAAGGACCGGGTGCTGCTGGTGGAGCCGGCGGCCGTCGTGGCCGAGCCGGATCCGGAGGCGTTCGACCGGCGGTTCGGGCACCGCATCCTGGTGAGCACGGCCGGCGGGTGCGAGGGCGAGACGGCCCCCGCGGCGCAGCAGCGGTGGAGCGACCTGCGCCCGTCCGACCTCATGTTCGTGCGCTCCGAGTTCCTGGTCACGGACGCCGGCCGCTACTCCTGCTCCGCGGCCGTCAACCCGGGCAGCGCCCGGAGCGCCATCGGCGTGCGGAGCCTGTCGGAGCTGGCGGGCGTCTGCCGCCTCCCGCCCATCCGCGCCGAGGGGGAGGGCGGCAGCGAGCCCCGGGCCACCGGCGCGCCGCGGCGGTGGCGGCCCGGGTCGAGCTGGTGGGCGCCGAGGGGCCCGCCCGCGCCCGGGCGTAACGGCCCTAGCGCCTGCTAGGCCACTGTTGCGCGCGCGGGCGGGGCCCACGTTGCGGCCGGAAGAAAAGCTCCTCCCGTCGACGCTACCAGAATTGCCCCTGAAGATGGGCCGGAATTGCCGACGCCCGCGCCCATTTCCGGATCGACGGCGGGGGTCACGTGATGGGCAGCGTGGTATTTGTGGCGCCCCTCCCCCTCTTTCCGGGCCCACGCCGGCCGCGGCCTCGGGAGCCGCGCCGGAGCGCGAGGAGGAGACGGGGGATGTTGCTTTCGCGGGCATCTCGAGGCGGGTGCTGCCCGGTACTCTGGCCGGTACGTGCGGCGCGGATTGGGCGCGGGCCGCGGATGGCGCCGCGGAGATCGAGGCTGGATGGATGGATGGCGCGGTGGCCGCGGATCCGCTGCGGCGGCCGGACGGGAAGCACGGCGCTGCGGTGAATGCTTGTGGCCGGTGGTGGCCAGGCGGCGCGCAGGTGAGGTTTTGGCGGCTTGCGTCGGCCGGGTCGGGGGTTAGGGAACCATACGAGAGATCAAGGTTGGGCGAGTGCGTTGGTGTGCAGTTGTACTAGCGCTGCTAAAAATTCTTTTGTCTGTAATGAACAAGAAAGCAAAGTGCCGCGGCTTTTTTGGTGTAAAGCGAAGCAGGCCGCAGGTGACCGACTTGGCCGGGGGCTTGGGTTCACGGAGCTCAGGTCAGGAGCTGCCTCACTGATCAGGAGCCGTGAGCATGCCAGCGTGCGCGGGTGGTAGCACATGACATGAGCGCACGCACCCCTCGCGGTCGCAGCCAGGCATCTCGGTTTTGTTTCTTCCCGCGTTGTTTCGCGTAGGTAGGTTTTTAGCGGACCGGCGCCGCATGGGCGGAGCGTTCGGCGCCGCACGCCTGCCTCCCGCGCGCCCGCCCCCGATCGCGGCGGCACCCGTCATGGCCTCCCGTGCCGCGCATCACCGCGTGTCTGCTGGCTGTCCCCGCTCCCGGGCGATCGATGCCGGAGCCGACGAAGCCCCAACGGCTACGCTCGCCGCCCGCTGCCGGTCCCGGCGGAGGCCGATGATTGCTGCCGTCGTGCGGCCCGTGCTCGGCGCGCGCACGTTCTCGCGTTAACTCGCCCTCCTGCAGCGTTGCAGCCCTGCTGCTGCTGCTGCATTGAAGAAATTTTTCACTTTTTCAGGGCCTGCGGCCTGCCCCTGCCTGCGTCGTGGAGGGTGAAGCCCGGCTGACACGGCGGTGACCAGTTCGCTGAAGCAGCAGGAGGGGGGATGCTGATCCCGTCGTACGCAGCGCACTGTACCCTGGCGCATCGCGTATGTCTCGCTGGCGGTTTTTACATCGGCGTACAGCGTACAGTAGAGCCAGCTGCGGCTGTTACAGCCTGCCGCAGCGCATGGCAGGCGCCTTCCCTTTTTGGCCTCACTCGCCGGAGGCGCTGGCTCAACCGCCATGGCTCTCGCCATCTGGCGACTCACGAGCTCGTACGCGGGCACGCCATGGCGTCAGCACCATGCCGTGGCGATTCGCTGCACGTCGGCACTGTAGGGGCTACTGCTGCGGGTGCCAATTCACCGCGATCGCCGTCGTGGCGTGACGGGCGGAACAGGGCAGCAACGCGTCACGGAATCCCAGCAGTTTCGGTTCGACGCACTAGCATAGCAGCAGTTTCGTTTTCTTTTTCCTTTTGTGAGGAACTCGGACATGGCTCCGACACGGGTGCTCCCCTCGTGACGCGCCCTCATGATCGCTGCTCCGATACGGTACCCCTGCCCTCCTCCCAGAGCCAGAGGCCGCGCGAGCTTTTCAACCGCTGCTGTGGTCGGAAAGCACAGGGCCCTGGTAGCTTTTCCGGGACAGGGAAACCGCGGCCCAGGGAGGGCCTCGTAGCAGCATTGTGCTGCCGACATGATCCTCGTGACAAGCAATCAATTGCTTACTACTGGATCACCGTACGATGTGTCCGTTCGTGCGCGCACCCAAATTCCCTCCTCTTTGTTTTTTTACTATCCACTTCGTTTCTTGTGCTCGTAGCGTGCATCGCGTCACAGTGCAGAAGAACGGACCGTGAGCTTCACCCGGACGGGGTACCATGCATGCCAGTACTGTGCCACACCGGCAAGCCACGGTAGCTCACAGTTTCACCCAGCACGGTGATTTCCACGACTCACCTACGCGTAGCATGGTCATTTGTTAGAGACGTTGGCACCTGCTCGTAGCACGTAGCACGCGCCCGTGCATGTGCCTGTCAGCGACCTGCGCTCAACTGGCTAAACGCGCGTCGTTTTCGTCGTCAACCTGGCGACGACATGACATGATGGTTGCGGACTGGAGGGCCTCTCTGACCGACGGATGGTGACGCGGGGGACCACGGCGGCGACGTTCTGAGGTGGGCGTGCCGTATTGCTGTAACGCCACTGCTCAGGTAGTCAAGGCTCTGCCTGCCCGCTCGCCCTACCTACGCCCTGTTCTGATGGAAATCATGCAGCCCCACTGTGCTCTCCTGCAACGGATCGCGTACTGCGTGATGACAGAGCACGGGAGAGCCGGGAGATTCTTGAGTTGATTAGCTCCCACTGTTTCGCCACCGTGGCCAGGGCTGGGAGGCGCAGTGATTAGAGTCTGTTTGTTTGGAAGAGCTCGGGCCGGCTCTAACTTATTATGATAAAATACTATTTACTACAGCCGGTGTCCTCTCTTCTCTCCCCTCCTTTTTACAGAGTCAGGAACCGTAACGGCTTTCTATGAAAGAGAGGAGAGGAAAGAGAAAAAACCAACGTCAATAAACGATGTTTTGATAGAATGGGTATTATGGCAAGGCGAAATGTCCGAACACGTCAGGTTCATCTGACATGGACTTCCCATGGAGGCAGAGAGAGAGAACAGAGCCGGCAACCGAACAAGCGCCTGCCTGTATCGTTTTCTTTGAGGAAAAAAAGCCCGCTCCCAGCCAGCTGCGGGCGCGAGACGGGCGCCTCTTCTTCCTCCCTGATCCCGTGCTCCATAATTGGTTCCCGCCCAAATCAGCCCTTCTCCTCCCGCCAAATTGATTCCCCGCGCACCAAATCGGCTCCTCGCGCGCCAAATCGAAGCATAACGGCCTCAGCCGTACTAAATGGTCCCCAATCCCCACCCTCCCAAACCCTAGCACGCAGCAGTCAGAGGATCTTCGTGAGATGAACTGGCAGTCCAAGAGGACCTCGGCGCCACCACCTCTGGCCGTTCCTCCTGTCGGAGGTCAGGCAGGTCAGCCCCCTGCCATCCCTTCCATGGTCAGTCCAGGAGCTTGGTGCCCGCCATGTCCACTACCACAGCCCATGGCATTGTCCGCTGGGTTCAACTTGCACAACGGATTGCAACAACTAGGCATGGTAGGCTCAACAACAACTCAAGGCCCTTGGTGGGCACCTACCGGTGTTGGAGCACCAGTTGCCGAGGATCTAAACGTGCAATCATGGTATATAACTGAAATGCCCCGGCCTAAACAACCGGAGCTAAACATGTATTTAAACACCAGAAAACAGTCTCTGGTGAAAATACATTACACAAGTGGTGCCACAGTCATACATAGCCTTATTTAATACGTTCGATTACAATAATAATATAAACTAGAAATACAATAGTTGCGATGATAAACGCAAGGGTAATCTCTTCATCGGACATGGGGGCTTCTATCACAACGGCACCACTCCAGACTTGGGTATAGGGCACGAACTACTCGCCTTCCTCAGGCACGAAATCAGGATCCTCTGCAACAAGTCATAAACGGGTGAGTACAAAAGTACTCAGCAAGTTCCACCTCACCCTACGGGAGGGGAATGATATGCACGATGCACCTTAATCACAATGCATTAGTAATGCAACTTAAGTTATACAACTCTTCCCGACACAACCCACAGTAGGTAGCTCACTAGTTGTCAGGACCACACCGTAGCCTGTCTATTCCGTGGACACGGACCATTCGAATGGATTCTACACTCTGCAGAGGTCGTACACTGTACCCACAAGCTCGACTGCCCGCACGGACAATCGACATAGCCGACACCCAGCCGTGGTCACGCCCCAGCCCGGCCGCACAAACCCTCGGGCCCTGACCACAATGGTCTATACCCATGAAACATCCCTGCGACCGCCAGGCTAACCAGTGGGATTAGGCTAAGTCCGGCCCATAACGGAACCTGTGGTCGTACTAAAGTAAGCTAGGTGAGATGTCAAAACAACTCGGTCCTTATGGTTCACCAAGGCAGCAACCATTCCTCAACATGTCAACTCGAGCCTACCTCCACGGTAGCACTCACCTGCCAGTCTACCACCACGGTAGCGCCGGCTCCAACATACCCAGCTGCCCTAGCCTCAACCAAATCCCTTCATATCCTAGTCTCAACTCTGGATATGCATAACTACTCACATGCATGTATGAGCACACTCAATCACTCAAGCATCGGTACATGTAATTGATCCTAAACCAGGACTACAACTAGACGTCCTCACATGGATGCAACCGCTCACGTAGGGGTCAATGAAACTTGCCTTCGCTTACGTACGCGTCGGCGACGGCGGCGGCTTCCTGCTCGCGGTACGGGTCTTCCGGCTCCGGCGCGCTGTACTGGCCTTCGTACTCCTTGGCCGGCTCCTCCTCGGTCACTCCGTGATCTACGGCGGAAACGGCGCAACCGGCAAACAACACAAGCAAGCTATAAAATAAGCTCAAATGGAGATGAAAATAGAAGAAATAGATAGTACATGATTTGAGGAGAGGGTCAACTGTTGGAGCTTCGTCTCGTGAGTGAATTGGGCTCGGGAGAAGTGGTTTAGCTAGCAAAGTGAAGCGGCTCGGTGTGTTAGGGCTGATGGTGGAGCTCATCACGGCCTCGCTCCTTTTATAGGCGGGGAGGGGCAGCGGCGTCGCACAGGGACGGGCGACGGCGTGGGCTGCGGCAGCTCGCCGACAGCTCCCACAGTGGCAGCACTGAAGACGCGAGCGTCGAGGCGGCAAAGCCGGCGAGGACGCTGCAGCGGCGTGGGCAAGGTGGGGACGCGGAGGTGGGCGGCACGGCGCGGTGCCGGCGGCAGTGCGCGGTCCCGTCGTGGGGCCGGTGTGTCGCGCGTGCGCGAGCGAAAGCGAGCACGGGTGGGGACGGCAGGGAGGTGCGTCGGCTTCCTTTTTAAATGAGGTGAGGCGGTTCGCGCGGCGGAAAAATATCTCGGCCGGCGCTGTGTGCGACGACCCTGATTTATGGCGAGGTGGAGCCTACCAACAGATGAATCACAACCTATATACTAAGTACTCCAGCTTAACCAGGAGACTAACACGTACCTTATTGGAGCGACAAAGTCACGAAGGAACGCACAACCTTAAGTGGCTAGTCCAACACTAAGCTTACCACAACTTATGTAACTTGCTCATAGGTGGATGGCAAAAGAAAGGAGGGGTCCTATTTATAGATCAAGGGGGATGGTGTTGCTAGTGAAGATAAAGAAAGAACCGGAGAAGGAAAACATAGGGGAAAGGGAAATCGAATTCCCCAAGGACTTATGCGCAATTTCAGAAAACTGCAGGGGCTCATCTGTAAGGCAAAATTTCCCATCAATCCAAAACTCAAATGAAGAAATGCCCAACACGAAAGTTGAAGAGTTTTTCGAACTCTACAACATTGCTTTAGGGCTCAAATTCAAAAACTCAAAACTTATGTTTTTACACATGAATTTTTGGAACAAAAGTCGGATTTGAATTGCTTTTGTCCTAAAGAGTAAAACTTTATAAAATTCAGGACCTAAATGCAAGCATTTATGACACGTCATGATGACGGGATAGACTCGTCATAAATGTTGGATAGACATGTCATTATGACGGAATAGGCTTGTCATAATGGTTGGATAGACATGTCATTATGACGGGATAGGCTTGTCATAATGGTTGGATAGACATGACTTGCATTTTTACACTTTAGTCCTAGGTAGATTTAAAAGTTACTTTTGTAAATCAAATATTTGCATAAAAGTACTTGTACTTTTATAAAATTACGCAAACACCCTTACTTTGCATTTCTTTCAATAGTGATGAAAACTGGGATGTTACAAACCTACCCCACTTAGGTTGAATCTCGTCCTCGAGATTCAGCTTCACCACTAAAGAGACTGGGGAACTCGGCTCGGAGCGCATCTTCTCTCTCCCAAGTTGCTTCTGCTTCAGAATGCCCACTCCACTGGACTCGACAAATTTTGACTGCTGAGTTGCGAGTTCTTCGCGTCACAATATCTAGAATTTTTACTGGTACTTCTTGGTATCTGAGATCATCCTGCAGGTCGATTGTTTCTGGTGCCACTTGTTCTTCCGGTACTCGCAGACACTTTCTGAGTTGGGACACGTGGAATACATCGTGTACATCTGACATCTCTGCTGGCAACTGAAGCTTATAGGCTACCGCTCCCACTTTCTTGATAATTGGGAAAGGTCCAATGTAACGTGGAGCCAACTTTCCTTGTACCTGGAATCTGCGTGTGCCGCGGATTGGGGAAACTTTAAGGTACACATAGTCCCCAACTTCGAAGCTGAGAGTACGCCTTCTTTTATCAGCATAACTTTTCTGGCGGGACTGAGCTGCCTTTATATTCTCTCTGATTTCCGCTATCTTTTCTTCTGCTTCCTTAATAAAATCTGGGCCCTCAATAATGCGGTCACCGACTTCAGTCCACATGAGCGGTGTGCGACACTTCCTCCCGTAGAGGGCTTCAAACGGCGACATCTTCAAACTGGACTGGTAGCTGTTGTTGTAAGAGAACTCCGCATATGGCAAACTATCTTCCCAATTTTTGCCATAAGTAAGAACACAGGCTCTTAGCATGTCTTCAAGGATCTGATTAATTCTTTCGGTCTGGCCATCGGTCTGGGGATGATATGCTGAACTAAAGTCCAACTTTGTACCAAGTGCTTCATGTAAGCTGCCCCAGAACCTCGAAGTGAACTGGGTGCCTCTATCTGACACAATCCTCTTAGGTACTCCATGCAACTTCACAATACGCTCAATATATAATTTCGCTAATTTATCCCCTCCATAACTAGTACGTACTGGGATGAAGTGTGCCACCTTAGTAAGTCGATCGACAATTACCCAAACCGAGTCATGGCCGCTCTGGGTTCTTGGTAGACCGGTGATAAAATCCATACTAATTTCGTCCCACTTCCATACTGGAATTGGCAACGGTTGGAGTAATCCACTGGGTTTCTGGTGCTCTGCCTTAACCCTTTTGCACACATCACAATGAGCTACGAATCGAGCAATATCCCCCTTCATACCATTCCACCAATACTTCTCCTTAAGGTCCAGGTACATTTTCGTAGTGCCGGGGTGAATGGAATAAGTGGAGTTATGGGCTTCATCCAAGATGGTCCTGCGAAAATGACCTTGCTTAGGCACACATAATCTTTTCTTGAACCACAAGACTCCATCCTTATCTATCCTGAAATCTGGGGCTTTGCCTTCACTGTTGCGATCTTTAATCCATACCAATCGTTCATCCTCCATCTGAGCTTCCTTAATCTGGTCATCCAGGATGGGATGAACACTAAGATTGTGGTTGCAAGAGTGGCGTATAACCCTTAGGTTTAACTTCCTCATTTCTTCACCCAGCTCTGGGGCTTGCGTAACTAGGTGATGGCAATATGCTTTACGACTGAGCGCATCAGCCACCACATTAGCTTTTCCGGGGTGGTAATGAATTTCCAAATCATAGTCTTTGATCAACTCCAACCATCTTCTCTGCCTAAGGTTGAGATCTGACTGGGTAAAAATGTACTTCAGGCTCTTATGATCCGTGTAGATCTCACACTTGTTCCCGATTAGATAATGTCTCCAAATTTTGAGGGAATGCACCACCGCGGCTAACTCCAAGTCATGGGTGGGGTAGTTCTGCTCATGTGTTCTCAACTGTCTTGAGGCATAAGCTACAACTCTTCCTTCTTGCATAAGCACACAGCCCAATCCTTGTCGGGATGCGTCGCAATAAATGACAAAGCACTTCTGATTATCTGGCAAAATTAGCACCGGGGCAGAAGTTAGTCGTCTCTTTAACTCTTGAAAACTTCCCTCGCAAGCTTCAGACCAGACAAACTGTTTGTCCTTTCGGAGCAGCTCGGTCATAGGCCGGGCTATCTTAGAGAAACCTTCTATAAATCTCCGGTAATAGCCGGCTAATCCCAAGAAACTTCTAATCTCCGAGGCTGAGGTTGGTTGCTTCCATTCTGATACTGCCTTGACCTTTTCTGGATCCACTTCAACACCTTCGGCTGTTAAGACATGACCCAGAAAACTGACTCTCTGCATCCAGAATTCACACTTACTAAACTTGGCATACAACTGGTGTTTTCTGAGCTTTCCCAGCACAACTCTAAGGTGTTGTTCATGCTCCTCAGCACTCTTAGAGTAGACCAGTATGTCGTCTATGAATACCACGACAAACCGGTCTAACTCCTCCATAAACACCTTATTCATGAGGTCATGAAAAAGGCGGGGGCGTTAGTTAGACCAAAAGGCATCACTGTGAACTCATGCTGGCCATAACGGGTCCTGAAGGCTGTCTTAGGGATGTCCTCTGGTCGTACTCTGAGCTGATGATAGCCTGATCTCAGATCTATCTTGGAGAAGAACTTAGCTCCCTTCAGCTGATCAAACAGGTCATCAATCCGAGGCAGAGGGTACTTGTTCTTGATGGTGACTGCATTCAGGTCACGGTAGTCTACACAAAGTCTCATGCTTCCATCTTTCTTCTTCACAAAGAGCACTGGGGCTCCCCATGGAGAAGCAGCAGGTCTAATAAATCCCTTTTGTTGGAGCTCCTCAAGCTGCTTCTTCAACTCGGCAAGCTCTGGGGCTGCTAACCGATAGGCATTCTTTGCTATAGGCTTGGTTCCAGGGACTAAGTCAATAGTGAACTCTACATCTCTCTCTGGAGGCATACCGGGTAGTTCATCCGGAAATACATCTGCGAATTCCTGAACTACTGGCACATCTTCTGGGGATTCTGCTTGAATGTGGTTCACCATGGTGCCTGGTAGGCTAGGCTGGATTAGGCATGTGACTGTTGACCCTTGGTGGTTGGTGACTGTCACTGCTCTCTCAGCACAGGCTATGTTTCCTCGGTGCTTGGTGAGCCAGTCCATACCGAGTATGACATCTATCCCTTTGGAAGTAAGGACTACTAGGTTGGCAAGGAATACTACCCCACTTAGGTTTATAGGGATATCTAAGACACCTAAGTGGCAAGGTATATGACCTCCAGGCGAACGTGTCATTAACGGCCTCTTAAGGGCTATAGTAGGTATATCATGCTTTTCCACAAAGTGGGAGGATATAAAGGAATGTGATGCTCCAGAATCAAAGAGTACTGAGGCTAGAGCTGATTGGACCAGAAACTCACCGAAAATCACTCCTGGTGCATCCTCTGCTTCTTCAGCATGCACATGGTTCACCTTTGCCTTGCCGAAGGACTGCTGCTGGCTTTTAGCTGGTGCTGTACGGTTGGTTCCCACCGGCTGCTTTGGTCCTTGAACAGAGTTGGAGAAAATCGAAGGGGCCGGCTGATTGAGATACGGACAGTTGGCCCTATAGTGTCCGACTTCACGGCAGTTGAAACAGGCCTTCGGATTGGTCACTTGACTTCCGCCAGTCGGTTGGGTGCGGGAGGTGTTCTGGGTCTGCAAAACCGGAGCTGACTGGGCTGGCTTCTGGAAAGAACCGGGGTGCGTTCTGAATGAGGTTGCACCCTGGCTCCTCTGGCCTGAGTGAGCCGGATACTGAGTCTTCTGGAACTTCTCCATCTGCTGGGGTTTCTTGCTTTCAAACCGTCGTTTGCGCTCACTGAGTTCTGACTTCCTATTTCTCTCAGTGGTGATAGCCCTGTTGATCATGGCATTAAAGTTACTGTGGGTGGTGACTTCAACCAAGGTCCTGATTTCCGGGTTTAGCCCACCAAGAAAAGCTTCTTGCTTCTTCTCGTCATCATTGATATCCTCTGGTGCATAACGAGACAACTCCGTGAACTTATGAAGATACTCCGTCACATTCATACCACCTTGACGAAGCTTTCTGAACTCATCCCTCTTGAGCTTCATGACACTGCTGGGAATGTGATGTTCTCTGAAGCTCTTGACAAAATCAGCCCATACCATCTCGTTAGCGTTTTCATTTATTTCCCGATAACTCTGCCACCAAGCAAGGGCTGGTCCCCTTAACTGTTGTACTGCGAGCAAAACTTTGTCTCTGTCATCTGCATGAACCACCTCGAGCTTCATTTCAATCTCTCGCAGCCAATCATCTGCCTCAATAGGGTTATCAGATCCTCCAAACTTAGGTGGCTGCAAGCGGTTGAAATCTGCAATTCTGCTGCCATTGCCATGATGCATTGCAGGTCTATTGTTGCCAGGATTGCCTTGAGCTTGAGCTGTGAGAGTCGTCACAAGAACTTGAAGGAGTTGGTTCTGCTGCTGCAGTATGGCTGCCAGATCTATGGGTGCTGGGGCACGGGGAGGTGGCGGTGGTGGGTGTCCATTCCCTGGTGCTCCTGGGGCTACGTTCAAAGGGGCCTGGTTTCTCGGGTTGACTTCGTCACCGTCTTCCTGAGCATGGAGTCCCTGGACTCGACTCGAACGACGGGACATCTGCGGTCAAGAAGGGATAAGGTACGATTAGGTGGCTCTCCTAATTTATTACTAGGGTAGCTTTGCATATATATATATATATATATATATATAATAGCACACAACACAAACAAATCATTCAAGCACCAAGCATTCATTCAAACAAGCAGGGGTACATGACATGACGGATTACAATAACGCGGCTCGACTTTTAAGGGTCGGCCGGAACGACTCGACTACTGGACCCTACAACACGGTCCTCGGGGTCACTGTTTCCGGGATCTCGGGGAGACGCGGGAGGCGTGGGCGGCACTGATTCGCAAATCCTCCTGCGCGGTTGGGACAAAGGGTACAGTGGGATCCCCTCCAGGATTGGTGGCTCCGCGGCGGTCCTGGGATGGCGTTCCTTGCGCTTGGCACGGTCCACTAGGTAAACACCCCTAAGGAGTTGACTGTGGCGATCTGCCTGTTCCCTAAGGTTATCTTCAGCCACAGCGAGGCGGCTTTCAGCTTCAGCCGCTCGGGCTTCTGCCTGAGCTAAGGCCAGCTTAGCCTTATGCCAACGGGACTCCGCTCCCTCAGCACGCTGGATTAAATCTCTCACACGCTGATGCAGTTGGTCGCACAAATTGTCGAGGCTAAGCAAATAGCCAGACATAGCGACAACTGTGGGGTTCTTCTCTGTCCCTGCGGGACTTTCCAGGTTGCGGATCCTCGCTGCCCAAGCAGGACGGCTACGATCCAACGGTGGGAAGTACTTCATGGGCGTGGAACCCAAGTGCCATTCGAACATCTGGCACAGGTACCGCAGTGCCTTGCGAGCTGCAAGTTGAATGGTGTCAGGCATACGGGCTCCAGTGGCGGTGATGCTCCAGGGTTGCATTTCCAAGTATTTATCACTGGCGCCAATATGGACGGTGACCTCACAGCTTTCGGTGCCATGCTCCATGAACTCGCGACCCGCATACTCCGGTCGTTCCGGAATACCCAGTCGCACCGTGGCAGCATAAAGCACCCTGGGAAATCCATCTTCGTTGATGCAGTAGGTGGTGGTCCAGTCATCCGCCATCTAACTTACAAAGGTAGGGTTAGCATAATAAGGATAAAGTTTTAAGGACTAATAGGGTCTCATAGATTGACCATCCTAGGGCTCCTACGGTCATCGTTACTACCGGTTCGTGTCCTACAGCCAAGCATGGCTCTGATACCACTTGAAATGCCCCGGCCTAAACAACCGGAGCTAAACATGTATTTAAACACCAGAAAACAGTCTCTGGTGAAAATACATTACACAAGTGGTGCCACAGTCATACATAGCCTTATTTAATACGTTCGATTACAATAATAATATAAACTAGAAATACAATAGTTGCGATGATAAACGCAAGGGTAATCTCTTCATCGGACATGGGGGCTTCTATCACAACGGCACCACTCCAGACTTGGGTATAGGGCACGAACTACTCGCCTTCCTCAGGCACGAAATCAGGATCCTCTGCAACAAGTCATAAACGGGTGAGTACAAAAGTACTCAGCAAGTTCCACCTCACCCTACGGGAGGGGAATGATATGCACGATGCACCTTAATCACAATGCATTAGTAATGCAACTTAAGTTATACAACTCTTCCCGACACAACCCACAGTAGGTAGCTCACTAGTTGTCAGGACCACACCGTAGCCTGTCCATTCCGTGGACACGGACCATTCGAATGGATTCTACACTCTGCAGAGGTCGTACACTGTACCCACAAGCTCGACTGCCCGCACGGACAATCGACATAGCCGACACCCAGCCGTGGTCACGCCCCAGCCCGGCCGCACAAACCCTCGGGCCCTGACCACAATGGTCTATACCCATGAAACATCCCTGCGACCGCCAGGCTAACCAGTGGGATTAGGCTAAGTCCGGCCCATAACGGAACCTGTGGTCGTACTAAAGTAAGCTAGGTGAGATGTCAAAACAACTCGGTCCTTATGGTTCACCAAGGCAGCAACCATTCCTCAACATGTCAACTCGAGCCTACCTCCACGGTAGCACTCACCTGCCAGTCTACCACCACGGTAGCGCCGGCTCCAACATACCCAGCTGCCCTAGCCTCAACCAAATCCCTTCATATCCTAGTCTCAACTCTGGATATGCATAACTACTCACATGCATGTATGAGCACACTCAATCACTCAAGCATCGGTACATGTAATTGATCCTAAACCAGGACTACAACTAGACGTCCTCACATGGATGCAACCGCTCACGTAGGGGTCAATGAAACTTGCCTTCGCTTACGTACGCGTCGGCGACGGCGGCGGCTTCCTGCTCGCGGTACGGGTCTTCCGGCTCCGGCGCGCTGTACTGGCCTTCGTACTCCTTGGCCGGCTCCTCCTCGGTCACTCCGTGATCTACGGCGGAAACGGCGCAACCGGCAAACAACACAAGCAAGCTATAAAATAAGCTCAAATGGAGATGAAAATAGAAGAAATAGATAGTACATGATTTGAGGAGAGGGTCAACTGTTGGAGCTTCGTCTCGTGAGTGAATTGGGCTCGGGAGAAGTGGTTTAGCTAGCAAAGTGAAGCGGCTCGGTGTGTTAGGGCTGATGGTGGAGCTCATCACGGCCTCGCTCCTTTTATAGGCGGGGAGGGGCAGCGGCGTCGCACAGGGACGGGCGACGGCGTGGGCTGCGGCAGCTCGCCGACAGCTCCCACAGTGGCAGCACTGAAGACGCGAGCGTCGAGGCGGCAAAGCCGGCGAGGACGCTGCAGCGGCGTGGGCAAGGTGGGGACGCGGAGGTGGGCGGCACGGCGCGGTGCCGGCGGCAGTGCGCGGTCCCGTCGTGGGGCCGGTGTGTCGCGCGTGCGCGAGCGAAAGCGAGCACGGGTGGGGACGGCAGGAGGTGCGTCGGCTTCCTTTTTAAATGAGGTGAGGCGGTTCGCGCGGCGGAAAAATATCTCGGCCGGCGCTGTGTGCGACGACCCTGATTTATGGCGAGGTGGAGCCTACCAACAGATGAATCACAACCTATATACTAAGTACTCCAGCTTAACCAGGAGACTAACACGTACCTTATTGGAGCGACAAAGTCACGAAGGAACGCACAACCTAAGTGGCTAGTCCAACACTAAGCTTACCACAACTTATGTAACTTGCTCATAGGTGGATGGCAAAAGAAAGGAGGGGTCCTATTTATAGATCAAGGGGATGGTGTTGCTAGTGAAGATAAAGAAAGAACCGGAGAAGGAAAACATAGGGGAAAGGGAAATCGAATTCCCCAAGGACTTATGCGCAATTTCAGAAAACTGCAGGGGCTCATCTGTAAGGCAAAATTTCCCATCAATCCAAAACTCAAATGAAGAAATGCCCAACACGAAAGTTGAAGAGTTTTTTCGAACTCTACAACATTGCTTTAGGGCTCAAATTCAAAAAACTCAAAACTTATGTTTTTACACATGAATTTTTGGAACAAAAGTCGGATTTGAATTGCTTTTGTCCTAAAGAGTAAAACTTTATAAAATTCAGGACCTAAATGCAAGCATTTATGACACGTCATGATGACGGGATAGACTCGTCATAAATGTTGGATAGACATGTCATTATGACGGAATAGGCTTGTCATAATGGTTGGATAGACATGTCATTATGACGGGATAGGCTTGTCATAATGGTTGGATAGACATGACTTGCATTTTTACACTTTAGTCCTAGGTAGATTTAAAAGTTACTTTTGTAAATCAAATATTTGCATAAAAGTACTTGTACTTTTATAAAATTACGCAAACACCCTTACTTTGCATTTCTTTCAATAGTGATGAAAACTGGGATGTTACAATAACCTGCCCCAACCTTCTATATTTTATTGTTGTTATTGTTCCTTGAATTAGTAGATCAATTGAACGGCAATGTCTTATACAGGGGTGGATTCGTGTCCACCAGGTGGTTTTGTTAATTTTTTGAAGCAAAATGCATCAAGCACTGCACAGTACATGAGCAAGGCAAGTTCATCAGCCAATCGATGTCGTTGATGACACAAATGCGGGTAGTAGGACTGAGAAGCGCTTGACATGGACAAAAGAGGAAGATCTTGTACTGGTAATGTGTTTTTTCTTGTGTAATAAATTCTATGTTTAACATATATAGCACTATTCTTATCCCTGTATTGGTACTTATTTAGATTGGTGCATGGTTGAATAATTCAAAAGATCCCAATCCATTCAAATTACAAGAAGAATGATCAATATTGGAAGAGTGTTACCGCTGCATACAACAGTGCAGTTCCTAAAAGCAAGGCAAGGCAACTCAAGCAGGTCAAGGATCATTTTGGGAGAATTAAGAAAAGAGTTGCATGGTTTTTGTGCTAGCTGGAAGGAAGCTAATGCCATGTGGGCTAGTGGTGAATCTGATGTGAACTTAATGGACAGGGCAGTAAACTCTATGAAGATGAACACAAAAATGATGGTCCATTTATGTTTAAACATTGCTGGGAGGTTCTGTGCAAGGAGCCGAAATGGGGATGCCTATATAGAAATCTTGAAGATTTAGAGCCAGACAAGAGAAAATTTTAGGAGGACTTTGGAGAGCATTTCTCTCTGAATAATGTTGTTGATGAACGGCCAATTGGTGGCAAGAAAGCTAAGGAGCAGCAGAAACGGAAAAGAAAGGATCAAGCTTGTATAATAGATATTGAAGATGAACTCCATGCTTTTGTAGAGGCACAGAATAAAGCAAATGAAGGCTGCAAAGAGATGTTAGAGGCACAAAACGTGTGTCCAATGACAATCTTGAAGCTAGAAAGCTCGCATATCTTGCAGCAAAGGAGAATAAGGAGTCGGACATGCTAGAAACATATCGAGAGTTGCTGAACAAGATGCAACTGGGATGCCTGAAGATGTGAGAGCTGAACATGTTTTTTAGCATTGAAGTGTATAAAGGAGAAGCTATTTGGAAACTAAGGTACTGCACTGCTCAAACAGAATTTTATTGGAAAATTCTATAGTGCAATTAATTTAGTCTTTGCTGAAATTGCGTTGCAAAATTCGATGCTGCAGTTAATTTAGTCTTTGCTGAAATTGATCATTGGGAAATTCTATGGTGCAATTAATTTAGTCTTTGCTGAAATTATTTATTGAAAATTCTATGATGCAATTATTAGTCTTTGCTGAAATTGTGCATTGCAAAATTCTGTGCTAGTCTTTGCTGATTTTGTGGATTGTTAATTTAGTCTATGCTGATTCAGTCAAGATTACATAACTACAATGCAGTTACATTTACCTAGAATAATAATTGACTTACGTCTCATCTATAAAACATCTTCCTTCTCATCTTCCTGCTAAACAGAAACACTCTTTCTCCTTCCCTGCAATCTCATCTTCCTTCTCAACCTGTCAACCATGTTGGATTCATCCACATACTCATATGAATCGATGAACTAGCCCCTTCCAAGATCCTTGAACAGTATGCTACTGAGCAGCGCGGCTTAGACTCCTTGCTAGTAGGTTGTCAATAAAGATCAAGACTTCCCTCTCAGCCCAGACATCGAAGCGACGTTTTGGTCCAAGAAAGAGCATCCGAAGGGATCATGTTGCTGCTCATCAGCGCCTTGTGGAGGACTACTTCGCTGAAGAGCCACTCTACCCTGAGATATGTTCCGTACGAGATTTCGTATGAACAAAAGGCTCTTCAATCGTATTGTTGATGCTCTTGGTCAGTGGTCTCCTTTTTTCACTCTTAGGGAAGATTGTGTTGGTCGAATAGGTCTTTCACCACTTCAAAGTGTACAACAGCCATGCGCATGTTAGCATATGGCACCCTAGCAGATACCCTTGATGAGTACTTGAAGATTGAGAAGAGTACTGCATTGGAGTGTTTGGACAAATTTGCACAAGGGATTATTGATGTGTTTGGGGGGAAGTACATGCGACGCCCCACACGAGAGGATCTTGAGCATATATGAAGTGTCCCCCATCAGGGAAGACTTAAAAGTGATGCTTTATCAGTTCCAGGAGGCTGATAACACTTTTATTACATCAGATGGTACATCACCGTACAACTCTACGCGGTAATGGGCAGTGAAGCGCCACTATCGCGAGGATTACAACTAAAACCCACATTACTATACTAGCTACGAAAAGAGGGTCATCAAGAGTCTTGCGCCATGCGGAGTTCCAGCGGTGGCCTTAACCACAGGCAAGACTGGGTGCAGGACGAAACCCTACTCGATGTCTTCGGGGATGTAGTCTGGATCTTCCACTGTAAAAGTAAGAATGGGTGAGTACAAACGTACTCAGCAAGTCCAATCACACCCAGGAGGGGTATGACAGAAATTAATGCACAGGACAATCCAAGGATAAAGTTATGGTTCATTTGCGGAGAACTCGGTTGTATGCAAAGGTTTCGTTTAAAAATATTTCCAAAACAAGTTTTTCAGTACCAAGAGCTCATGCTGTTGATCCACACAGGATCCAAGTTTTAAGCTGCTACCGGACCCCGTCAGTCGTAGCACACGGCACAACCGCCGGACACTTTTCAAACAACACACACCAGCCCAACCATTCCCGGAGAGAAACACTAGTTATGTGACCACACTGTAACTTGCCCATTACCGTGGGCACGGCTATTCGAATAGATTTTTAACTCTGCAGAGGTGTGCAACTTTACCACAGGTGGGGTACCACAGCACGATCACCTTAGTGTCGGTGCAGATCCCAACAAAGCCATTACCCCTTAGCTAGACCTGACCAGCCACCACGGGATCCATCA